>NC_137893.1:55181375-55780415 GCF_963455335.1 Martes martes | reverse complement strand
ACTGTGAGGTTTGGGACACTGACAAAAACAGAAAGCCTGGAAACTAAGCCTTGCATCCCACAAATTGTAGGAGGCTGAAACCTACATGAGTATCAATCCCCAGTGAATAAAATTGAGCAATAATTTAAAAATAAAGAGGCATACCATTGTTACAAATGATAACTGATTGACATATATGTAAGAAGGTCTATATCTGAGAAAATAGACATAAAAGGATTTGGGGAGAAATATGTTTAAAATTTTCAGGGATATTAGCACTTATGAAATAAGATTAGACAATTGTGAAACAAAACAGTTATAAGGGGCGCCTGAGTGGCTCAGTGTGTTAAAGCCTCTGCCTTTGGCTCAGGTCATGATCTCAGGGTCCTGGGATCGAGCCCCACATCAGGCTCTCTGCTCAGCGGGGAGCCTGCTTCCTCCTCTCTCTCTCTCTGCCTGCTGCTCTGCCTGCTTGTGATCTCTCTCTGTCAAATAAATAAATAAATAAAATCTTTAAAAAAAAAACAAAAATACAATTATAAGACATAGAAATTATAGAAATAAAATATTGTCACTTAAAATGAAAAACACACCAGA
Organism: Martes martes; assembly: GCF_963455335.1. Taxonomy (NCBI): domain Eukaryota; kingdom Metazoa; phylum Chordata; class Mammalia; order Carnivora; family Mustelidae; genus Martes; species Martes martes. The sequence continues at coordinate 55,779,839 of NC_137893.1, read as the reverse complement.
TGGGCTAAATGATGGACTTGTTACAGGTTAAGATAAATTTAAGTGAATTAAAAGATAAAATTAAGAATGTCTCCCAAAAGGTTTCAAATACAAAGAAATGAAAATGTAGATTTAAACAATAAAGAGGACTAACAAAACCCTGATATTTTTCTAATAGACACTTCAGCAGTAAAGAGTATAAGACATATTACTTAAATAAACAATGGCTGAGAAAGTTACAGGATTAGAAAAAGTGTTGATTCCTCAGATTTAAAAATCCACTGAATGCCAAAGTTGGATGCAGTTTATTTTAAATAGTCTATAGTTGAACCTTACACAAGATGGCCACTTACATGCAGAATTTTTTGATAAAAGCAGTACAGTACTATAAATGTATTTTCACTTCTTTACAACTTTCTTCACTTTTTCTCCAGCTTACTTTTTGTAAGACTACAGTATATAATACAAATAACATATAAAATATGTGTTAATTGACTGTTTCTGTTTTCAGTAAGGCTTCTGATCAACAGTAGGCTATAAGTAGTTAAGTTTTGGGGTTATCAAAAATTATACATGGAAGAGAAAGGATAAAAACCATATGATCATTTCAATAGTTGCAGAAAAAAAATTTGATGAAGTACAACACTGATTCATGATAAAAAGCCTCAACAAAGTAGGTTTAAAAGGAGCATACCTCAACATCATAAAAGCCATATATGAAAAACCTAGAGTTAACATCATACTCAATGGTGAAAAACTGAGAGCTTTCCCCCTAAGGTCAGGAATAGGACAAGGATGTCCATTCTCCCCACTTTCATTCAACATAGTACTGGGAGTCCTAGCCACAGCAATCAGACAAGAAAAAAATAATAAAAGTCATCTAAATTGGTAAGGGAGAAGTAAAACTTTCACTAATTGCAGATGACATGATACTATATAGAGAAAACTCTAAAGACTCCACCAAAAATCTACTAGAACCAATAAATGAATTCAGTAAGGTAGCAAGATACAAAATGAGTATAGAAAAATCTGTTGCATTTCTGTACACTAACAATGAAATAGCAGAAAGAGAAATTAAGAAAACAATCTTATTTACAATGGCACCAAAAAGAGTAAAATATCCAGGAATAAACCTAAGAGGTGAAAGATCTGTACTCTGAGAACTATAAGACATTGATGAAAGAAATTGAAGACCATCCAAACAAATGAAAAGATATTCCATGCTCATGGACTGGAAGAACAAATCCCCATACTACCCAAAGCAGTCTAAAGATTTAATGCAATCCCTATCAAAATATCCACAGCATTTTTCACAGAACCAGAAGAAATAATCCTTAAATATATATGGAACTACAAAACCTAAAATTTGTATGGAACCCAAATAACCTAAGCAATCTTGAAAAATAACAAAACTAGAAGTATCACAATCCCAGATCTTAAAATATACCACAAAGCTTCAGTAATCAAAACAGTATGGTACTGGTACAAAAACAGACACATAAATTACTGGAACAGAACAGGTAGTCCAGAAATATACATACAATTATATGGCCAATTAATCTTTGACAGAGGAGGTAAGAATATGCAATGGGAAAGAGACAAGTCCCTTCAACAAATAGAGCTGAGAAAACTAGGCAGCAAAAGAATGAAACTGGACTACTTTCTTACACCATAATGAGAAATCAACTCAAAATGGATTAAAGACCTAAATGTGAGACATGAAACCATAAAAATCCTAGAAGAGAGCACAAGCAGTAATTTCTCTGACATCAGCCATAGCAACATTTTTCTAGATATGTCTCCTGAAGCAAGAGAAGCAAAAGCAAAAATTAACTTTTAGGACTACATCAAAATAAAGTTTCTGCACAGCAAAGAAGGTAATCAGCAAAACGACAGGGCAACCCACTGAATGGAAGAAGATATTTGCAAATGATAAATCCAATAAGGGGTTAGTATCCAAAATATATAAAGAATTTGTACAACTCAACACCCAAAAAACCCAAATAATCCAAATAAAAGTGGGCAGCACATGAACAGACATTTCTCTAAAGAAAACATACAAATGGCCAACAGACCACAGAAAGATGCTCAACATCACTCATCATCAGCAAAATGCAAATTCAAATCACTATGAGATATCACTTCACACCTGTCAGAATAGTTAAAACCAAAAACACAAGAAATAAGTGTTGGAAAGGATGTAGAGGAAAAAGAACCCTCGTGCACTGTTGATGGGAATGCAAACTGGTACAGTCACTGTGGAAAACAGTATGAAGAATCTTCAAAAAACTAAAAAGTAGACCTGCCATAAAATCCTCATTCAAAATGATATATTCACCCTTAGGTTTATTGCAGCATTATTTGTGATAGCTGAATTATAGAAGCAGACCAAATGTCCACTGATAGATGAATGGGTAAAGAAGAAGTTATTACATATAGATATAGATATAGATATAGATATAGATATATACTTTTCAGTTTATGAGCCAAAACAAAGAGTCCAACACGCAAACACACAAACACACACACACACACACACACACACACACACACAGACTGGAATATTACTCAGCAATAAAATGAATGAAACATTGCCTTTTGCAACAACATGGATGGATCTAGAGGCTATAGTGTTAAATGATATACGTCAATCAGAGAAAGACAAATGCCATAAAATTTCATGCATTTGTGGAATTTAGGAAACAAAACAAACTAAGACAAAAAGAGACAAACCAAAAAAAAAGACTCTTAACTATAGAGAACAAACTGATGGTTACTAGAAAGGAGGTAGGTGGGGGATGGATGAAATAGGTGAAAGGAATTAAGAGGAATTAAGAGTACACTTATTTTGATGAGCATTGAGTAAGGAATGGAATTGCTGAACTACTATATTGTACACCTGCAACTGATATAACACTGTATTTTAAATATTTTGGGATTAAAATTTTTTAAAAAGTTATATGTGGATTTTCCACTACGGGGGGGGGTTGGGGGGAGGTGGCACTTCCAAACCCTGTGTTGTTCAATGGTCAATCCTACAACAAAACAGACTGTGATAAAACTACAGATAATCAAAGAGGAAGAGAAATTCCAAATAACTACAAAGGAGAAAGTGCTAACACTGATAACAGACTTATGTCACCCAAAGTGGATCCAGAAGTGGATCCAGAAGAAAGAATGTCCTATTCAAGGTGCCGAGCAAAAATAGTTATCAGTCTAGAATTTTACACCCAGTCAAATTACAAATCAAGAATTATCTAAGAAAGAAAGAATAGAGGAGGGAAGGAAGGAATGAACAAAGGAAGGAAGGAAGGAAGCAAGGGAGGGAGGGAGGAAGGGAGGATCCAGAAAGTTATTAGCCATAGACTTCCAAAGATAACACCACTAAAGATACAGTTTAGCAAGAATAATGAGGCCAATGGGAAGGAATGAAATGTCAGAAACAGATATGAGTAAACTGATAAAATATGGTGATAATCTATTTTGAAAATAACTATGATATCAGTTATCTTCATGTGTGTTTAAAAACAGCAAGTAATGTTATTCAAACAAATAATGTGTTGGGAGATCCTCTCGATGGGTCTCTTGCATTTCTGTAGCACTTACAGAGACCCTGACTACCTTATACGTAGAGTGTGCATCTCTTTCTTGAGCAAAGGGCAATTTTCCTTACAGCCTTGGAAGAGTGAGATAGTGCCTTTTCAGAACAAAAAACATTTAAGTTTACTGCCCATTATAAATGTTCAAAATGTCTCTCCTATAATACAACCCACTGTGTGTCCAGGATTCACCTGGTCTCTTGATGTCACTCTTTGGGAACTGGAGCTCCAGGAAATGGAGAAGAGAATACTAATACTCTGGCCATTGTTACTACTGTAAAGTAATAAAGTCTTTAATTTCTGGCCTAGGTTGTGTCTTCTGCACATCCATGGAACTATGGCAAGTGAATGTGTTAGATTGTAAGTAGAGTAGAATCCTAGGTCTTTCATAGTTCTTGAGAGATGGGGGTAGGAAGGGGAATTGGGGAAAAGTAAAAATATGTCTAGTTTGAGAAAAGGAAAAAGATATTCACTGACCTTAGAATATCTCAGAAAAACACTAATTTATGTATGCTTGTTAAAATATAGAAGTCAAATTTGGAACTCTGAAACTGGCAGAGGAAATTAAAAGTAATTTTAAGAAATTATTTTCATTTTTTAAAGATTTATTTATTTATGTTATATATAGAGAGAGAACATGGGAGGGAGTGGGAGAGAGAGAGAGAATCCCAAGCAGACTCTGCACTGAGCTCAGGACCTGATGCAGGCCTCAGATCTCACGACCCATGAGATCATGACCTGAACCAAAACCAAGAGTCCAACACCCAAACAATTGCTCCACCCAGGTGTCCCTAAATTTTTTTTTAAATTGACCATTTTCACAAAAGGCAAGGGCAAAAAAAACAAAGAAATAACAAACAGAAAAAGCATAAAGTAGGTTAGCAAAAATAAGTCCAAACATATCAATAAATAAGTAAATTAGTATATCTAAAATAATTGAAGGAATGAGTCCAACTCAGTTTATGAGGAATTTTTATTGTAGTTAGATACTGCCCATGAGATGCTGCTGCTAGTGTGTTTATCTAGTTACTAGGAGTCACTAAAAAGAGGTAAAGTAGGAAAAAATCACACTCCAGAAGCTCTCAGATATCTTGGATGAAATGTTTAAAGGAGGAGGTTAAAGTCATAGATTAAAAGATAACATTCTTGGGGCTCCTGGGTGGCTCAGTGGGTTAAAGCCTCTGCCTTTGGCTCAGGTCATGATCTCAGGGTCCTGGGATCGAGCCCCACATTGGGCTTTCTGCTCAGCAGGGAGCCTGCTTCCCTTCCTCTCTCTACCTGCCTCTCTGCCTACTTGTGCTCTGTCAAATAAATAAATAAAATCTTAAAAAAAAAAAAAAGATAACATTCTTCAGGCTCCACACTCACTGTGGTGTCTGCTTGAGATTCTCTATCCTTCTCCCTCTGCCCCTTCCCCTGTGTGTAGCTTTTTTCTCTCTCTCAAATAAATAAGTAAATAAATAAATATATATTTTTTTAAAAAGATAACTTTCTTAGATTGAATTTTAAATATCTGGTCACATTTTATTTATAAAAGTTATGACTGAATTAAAGGAGCACAAAATGTTTAAAGAGTCAGAAAAAGGATCTACTAGACAATGAGTAACCAAAGGAAGCCAGGAATACCAGTATTTATGTAAACAAATACAAATTACCAAAATTGAGTCTATTTACCAATCACCAAATACATAAACCGAAATAGCGACCAAAGTTTTCTTTTCCTTTCCTTACCCCATAGTCTACATTTCCCCCATCAATGAATATGATTCAAAGAAACTTAATAGACTTTTGAGGGACAGAGAACCCCAACTTTATACTAGATCTTCCAGAGAAAGAAAAAATAATAAAAGCCGTTCACCTTATTTTATTCGGCCAATAAATCCCTGATAATGAGACTATCAGAGTACAAGAAAATAAACACACCGGCCACTTTTACTTATGAAATATATATAAGTAGCCAAATAAACTTTTGCAGATCAAATCCAATAAAAAAAATATGTTCACAAACATGCAATTTTTATCCTTTCTTGGAAGATAAGAATGACTAAGCAATAAGAAAAATCTATCAGTAAAACTCACCATGTCAACAAATTAAAAAGGAAAAGTCATCTCACCACTTAAGTTTTTTTTAAGATTTTATTTATTTATTTGACAGAGAGAGACACAGCAAGAGAGGGAACACAGCAAATGAGTGGGAGAGGGAGAAGCAGGCTTCCCACTGAGCAGGGAGCCCAATGTGGGGCTTGATCCCAGGACCTGGGATCATGACCTGAGCTGAAGGCAGATGCTTAATGACTGAGCTACCCAGGTGCCCCACCACTTAAATATTTTTAAGGCCCAAGAGCAGGTGAAAAAAAAATCAACATTTATTCTTGCTTTTTAAGCTGTTAAATTAGAATTAGAAAGGAAACTGTCTTAACCTGACAAAATGAATTTACAAATATCTTTAAAGCAAGCATAATGCTTAAAGATGGAACTTTGAGGGAGAGGAGTCAAGATGGAGGAAGAGTAGCAGGCTGAAATAACATCAGGTAGCAGGAGATCAGCTAGATAGTTTATCAAACCATTCTGAACACCTACAAATCCAACAGGGGATTGAAGAGAAGAAGAGCAGCAATTCTAGAAACAGAAAATTGACCACTTTCTGAAAGGTAGGACCTGTGGAGGAGTGAATCCAAAGCAATGGGAAGAAAGACCGCAGTGGGAGGGGCCAGCTCCCGGCAAGCGGCGGAGCAACAGAGCACAAAATCTGAACTTTTAAAAGTCTGCTCCACTGAGGGACATTGCTCCAGAGGCTAAGCAGGGGTGGAGCCCAGGCGGGGACAGTGTGGTCTCAGGTCCCACGGGGTCACCAAAGGATTGGAGGTGTCTGAACATTGCAGAGCTCACAGGTATTAGAGCAGGGAAGCTGGCTACCAAGACAGAACTGAGGATTGAGCTCTCAGTTCGGGGTTACCTTAAACTGTGATCTGTGGCACAGTCAGTCCACTGCTCTTTGAGCAGGGACCCCACAAGTCGTAGATCCAGGGAGGCCACCCTGGAAGAGCACCAGTGACCTGCTGGGTTTGGAGACTCCAGGCAGGGCTGTGTGCCAGAGACAGAGATGCTCGGTCACAGTCCAAGTGAGCTCAATGCAGAGCCAGAGGCCAGGGATACAGGAGTGATTGAGGGCTTTTCTCTGAGGGCGCACTGACGAGTGGGTCCCCGAGCTCTTGGCTCCTCTGGGCTGGAGATTGGGAGGTCACCATTTTCATTCCCATCCTACAGAACTCTAAGGAAAGTGATCAGGGAACAAAAGCTCCCGAGAGCGAACAGGAGCAGATTACTTAGCCCAGCCCCTGGCAAGGGTGGTGCAATTCCACCTCAGGCAAAGACACTTGAGAATCACTACAACAGGCCGCTCTCCCAGAAGATCAGCAAGAAATCCAGCCAAGACCAAGCTCACTTATCAAGGAGAAGAGCAGAATTCCAGAGGAGAAGAAAGCCAAGCATGGAATTGATGGCTTACTCCCCATGATTCTTTAGTCTTGCAATGTTAATTATTTTTTTTTAATTTTATTTTTTCTTATTCTATTTTTTTTAACTTTTACTCTTTCCTCTTTTAACGTTTTTTAACTAGTTTATCTTAACAATACCTTTCAAAAAAATCTTTTTGAACCTTCATTATTTTTTTCTTTTTTAAGATTTTATTTATTTATTTGACAGATGGAGATCACAAGTAGGTAGAGAAGGAGGCAGAGAGAAAGAGGAGGGAACAGGCTCCCTGCTGAGCAGAGAGCCCAATGCGGGGCTAGATCCCAGCACCCTGGGATCATGACCTGAGCCGAAGGCAGAGGCTTTAACCCACTGAGCCACCCAGGGTCCCCTTGAGCCTTCATTATTATAGTCATATTTTATCCTTTAATGTATCTAACTTTATTTTTTATATACACATAAGGTTTTTTCTTCAAAAAAAAAATTTCTTGGGATACAACTCTTCTAACAGATCAAAATAGATAAAAATAAACCCTAAATCTAGCACAGGGCTTTGTTCTAGTCTCCAGGCTGAGCAAATTTTCTCCACTTTCTTTTTCTTTCTTTTCCCAACCAACTTATCCTATCAACTCCTTTTTTAGAATTTTACAGTCATATTCCATCCCTTTATTGTGTTTACCCTTATTTGTGTGTGTGTGTGCATATATATGTTTTTCTTTCATTAAAATTTTGGGAGGTAGTTTCTTCTAAGAGACCAAAGTATTCCCAGAATTAAGTGGGTGGCTTTGTTCCCTTCACCAGTCTAATATCTATATTATCTTTTTTCTTTTCTTTTTTTTTTCTTTTTTTGAACTTCTTTTTATCCCCTTTCTTCCCCCCATGATCTGGGGTCTCTTCTGATTTGGTTAACACACATTTTTCTGGGGTCCTTGCCACGCTTTTAGTATTTTATTCTCTCTGTATATTCTTATCTGGATAAAATGACAAGGCAGAAAAACTCACCACAAAAAGAAGAATAAGAAGCAGTACTGAAGGCTAGGGACCTAATCAATACGGACATTGGTAATATGTCAGATCTAGAGTTCAGAATGATGATTCTCAAGGTGCTAGCTGGGCTCGAAAAAGGTATGGAAGATATTAGAGAAACACTGTCTGGAGAAATAAGAACCCTTTCTGGAGAAATAAAAGAACTAAAATCTAACCAAGTTGAAATCAAAAAAGCTATTAATGAGGAGCAATAAAAAATGGAGGCTCTTACTGCTAGGATAAATGAGGCAGAAGAGAGAATTAGTGACATAGAAGACCAAATGATGGAGAATAAAGAAGCTGAGTAAAAGAGAGACAAACAACTACTGGACCGTGAGTAAAGAATTCAAGAGATAAGCGATACCATAAGACAAAATAACATTAGAATAACTGGGATTCCAGAAGAAGAAGAAAGAGATAGGGGAGCAGAAGGTATATTGGTGCAAATTATTGTAGAGAATTTCCCTAATATGGCAAAGGGAACAAGCATCAAAATCCAGGAGATGCAGAGAAACCCCCTTAAAATCAATAAGAATGGGTCCACACCCTGTCATCTAATAGTAAAATTTACAAGTCTTAGTGAAAAAGAGAAAATCCTGAAAGCAGCCCAGGCCAAGAAGTCTGTAACATACAATGGTAAAAATATTAGATTGACAGCAGACTTATCCACAGAGACTTGGCAGCCCAGAAAGAACTGGCATGATATATTCAGAGCACCAAATGAAAAAAATATGCAGCCAAGAATACTACATCCAGCTAGGCTATCATTGAAAATAGAAGGAGAGATAAAAAGCTTCCAGGACAAACAAAAACCAGAAGAATTTATAAACACCAAAACAGCCCTACACGACACAGATTGCATGGAGCACTGGGTGTGGTGAAAAAACAATGAATACTGTTATGCTGAAAAGAAATAAAACATTAAAAAAAAAAAAAAACCAACCCTACATGAAATATTGAAAGGGGTCCTCTAAGCAAAGAGAGCCTAAAAATAGTAGAACAGAAAGGAACAGAGACAATATACAGTAACAGTCACCTTATAGGCAATACAATGGTGCTAAATTCATATCTCTCAATAGTTACCCTGAATGTAAATGGGCTAAATGCCCCAATCAAAAGACACAGGGTATCAGAATGGATAAAAAAACAAAACCCATCAAAATGTTGTCTACAAGAAACTCATTTTAGACCCAAAGACACCTCCAGATTTAAAGTGAAGGGGTGGAAAACAATTTACCATGCTAATGGACATCAAAAGAAACCTGGGGTGGCAATCTTTATATCAGATCAATTAGATTTTAAACCAAAGACTATAATAAGAGATGAGGAAGGACACTGTATCATACTCAAAGGGTCTGTCCAACAAGAAGATCTAACAATTTTAAATATCTATCCCTCTAACATGAGAGCAGCCAACTATATAAACCAATTAATAACAAAATCAAAGAAACACATCAATAATAATAAAATAATCATAGGGGAACTTTAACACCCCCCCTCCAACTGAAATGGACAGATCATCCAAGTAAAAGATCAACAAGGAAATACAGGCCTTAAATGACACACTGGACCAGATGGCCATCACAGATATATTCAGAACATTCCATCCCAAAGCAACAGAATACACATTCTTCTCTAGTGCACATAGAACAGTCTCCAGAACATCCTGGGTCACAAATCAGGTATCAACTGGTATCAAAAGATTGGGATCATTCCCTGCATGTTTTCAGACCATAACACTCTGAAGCTAGAACTCAATCACAAGAGGAAATTTGGAAAGAACCCAAATACATGGAGGCTAAAGAGCATCCTTCTAAAGAATGAATGGGTCAACCAGGAAATTAAAGAAGAATTGAAAAAAATCATGGAAACAATGATAATGAAAACACAATGGTTCAAAATGTGTGGGACACAGCAAACTCAGTTCTGAGAGGAAAATATATAGTGATACAAGTTTTCACAAGAAACAAGAAAGGTCTCAAGTACACAATCTAACCCGACACCTAAAGAAGCTGGACAAAGAACAGCAAAGAAAGCCTAAACCCAGCAGGAGAAGAGAAATAATAAAGATCAGAGCAGAAACCAATGAAACAAAAACTAAACAAACAAACAAACAAACAAAAAAACAACAACAACAAAAAAAATAGAACAAGTCAACAAAACTAGGAGTTTGTCCTTTGAAAGAATTAATAAGATTGATAAACCCCTGGCCAGACTTATCAAAAGGAAAAGAGAAAGGACCCAAATAAATAAAATCACGAATGAAAGAGGAGAGATCACAACCAACACCAAAGAAATACAAACAATTATAAGAACATACTATGAGCAACTATACCCCAGCAAATTTGACAATCTGGAAGAAATGGATGCATTCCTAGAGACATATAAACTACCAAAACTGAACCAGGAAGAAATAGAAAACCTGAACAGACCCATAACCAGTAAGGAGATTGAAGCAGTCATCAAAAATCTCCCAACAAACAAGAGCCCAGGGCCAGATGACTTCCTAGGGGAATTCTACCAAACATTTAAAGAAGAATCAATATCTATTCTCCTGAAACTGTTCCAAAAAATAGAAATGGAAGGAAAACTTCCAAGATCATTTTATGGAGCCAGCATTACCTTGATCCCAAAACTAGACAAGGATCCCATCAAAAAGAGAATTACAGATCAATATCCTTGATGAACACAGATGCGAATATTCTCACCAAAATACTAGCCAATATGATCCAACAGTACATTAAAAGGATTATTCACCATGACCAAGTGGGATTTATTCCAGGGCTGCAAGGTTGGTTCAACATCCGCAAATCAATCAATATGATACAATACATTAGTAAAAGAAAGAATAAGAACCACATGATACTCTCAATAGATGCTGAAAAAGCATTTGACAAAGAACAGCATCCTTTCTTGATCAAAACTCTTCAAAGTGTAGGGATAGAGGGTACACATCTTAATATCATCAAAGCCATCTATGAAAAACCCACAGCAAATATCATTCTCAAAGGAGAAAAACAGAGCTTTCCCACAAAGGTCAGGAACATGGCAGGGATGTCCATTATCCCCACTGCTATTCAACATAGTACTAGAAGTCCTAGCCTCAGCAATCAGACAACAAAAAGAAATTAAAGGCATCCAAATTAGCAAAGAAGAAGTCAAACTATCAGTCTTTGCAGATGACATGATACTTTATGTGAAAAACCCAAAAGACTCCACTCCAAATCTGCTAGAACTTGTACAGGAATCCAGTAAAGTGTCAGTATATAAAATCAGTGTACAGAAGTCAGTTGCATTTCTATACACCAACAATAAGACAGAAAAAAGAGAAATAAAGGAGTCAATCCCATTTACAATTGCACCCAAAACCATAAGATACTAGGAATAAACCTAACCAAAGAGGCAAAGAATCTGTACTCAGAAAACTATAAAGTACTCATGAGAGAAATTGAGGAAGACACAAAGAAATGGAAAAATGTTCCATGCTCATGGATTGGAAGAACAAATATTGTGAAAATGTCTATGCTACCTAAAGCAATCTACACATTCAATGCAATCCCTATCAAAATACTATCCATTTTTTTTCCAAAGAAATGGAACAAATAATCCTAAAATTTATATGGAACCAGAAAAGACTTCAAATAGCCAGAGGAATGTTGAAAAAGAAAGCCAAAGTTAGTGACATCACAATTCCAGACTTCAAGCTCTAATACAAAGCTGTCATCATCAAGACAGTATGGTACTGGCACAAAAATAGACACATAGATCAATGGAACAGAATAGAGAGCCCAGAAATAGACCCTCAACTCTATGGTCAACTAATCTTTGACAAAGCAGGAAAGAGTGTCCAATGGAAAAAAGACAGTCTCTTCAACAAATGGTGTAGGGAAAATTGGACAGCCACATGCAGAAAAATGAAACTGGACCATGTCCTTACACCACGTATGAAAATAGACTCAAAATGGGGGAAGGACCTCAATGTAAGACAGGAATCCATCAAAATCCTTGAGGAAAACATAGGCAGCAACCTCTTCAACCTCATCCGCAGCAACTTCTTCCTAGGAACATCGCCTAAGGCAACAGAAGCAAGAGCAAAAATGAACAATTGGGACTTCATCAAGATTAAAAGCTTCTGCACAGCAAAGGAAACAGTTAACAAAACCAAAAGACAACTGACAGAATGGGAGAAGATATTTGCAAGCAACATATCAGATAAGGGGCTAGTATCCAAGATCTATAAAGAACTTATCAAACTCAACACCCAAAGAACAAATAATCCGATCAAGAAAAGGGCAGAGGACATGAACAGACATTTCAGCAAAGAAGACATCCAGATGGCCAATAGACACATGAAAAAGTGCTCCATATCACTTGGCATCAGGGAAATACAAATCAAAACCACAACGAGATATGACCTCACACCAGTGAGAATGGCTAAAATTAACAAGTTAGGGAATGACAGATGCTGGCGAGGATGTGGAGAAAGGGAAACCCTCCTACACTGTTTCTGGGAATGCAAGCTGGTGTAATCACTCTGGAAAACAGCATGGAGGTTCCTCAAAAAGTTGAAAATAGAGCTACCCCATGACCCAGCAATCGCACTACTGGGTATTTACCCTAAAGATAAAAATGTAGTGATCCGAAGGGGCATGTGCACCTGAATGTTTATAGCAGCAATGTCCACAACAGCCAAACTATGGAAAGAACCTAGATGCCCATCAACAGATGAATGGATAAAGAAGAGGTGGTATATATATACAATGGAATACTATGCAGCCATCAAAAGAAATGAAATCTTGTCATTTGCAATGACGTGGATAGAACTAGAAGGTATTATGCTGAGTGAAATAAGTTGATCAGAGAAAGACAATTATCATATGACCTCCCTGATATGAGGAAGTTGAGAGGCAACGTGGGGGGGGGGGATTGTTGGGAGGTAGGAAAGGAATAAATGAAACCAGATGGGATCGGGAGGGAGACAAACCATGAGAGACTCTTAATCTCACAAAACTAACTGAGGGTTGCCGGGGGGAGGCGGGTAGGGAGAGGGTGGTTGGATTATGGACATTGGGGAAGGTATGGGATATGATGAGTGCTGTGAAGTGTGAACCTGGCGATTCACAGACCTGTATCCCTGGGGCTAATAATACATTATACATTAATAAAAAAAATAAAAAGATGGAACTTTGAAGCATTCTCCTTAAAGTCATCTATAACAACAACAGCAATAACAAAAACTCATTACTTCTGCTATGCAATTTTGTATTGGATGTTCAAGTCAATACAATAATACAATAAAAAATAAATAAAGATAAAAAGACTGAAGATTCCCTTTTTTCCATCTTTCAGATTGCTTCATGACTTACATAGAAAACATTAGTAAACAGATAATTAAACTTTATAAAACATAAGAACATTTGAAGAGTTTGCTTGATACATGAAACATGGGGTGCTGGGACCCTGAGTCATGAGGACAGGTGGATGAGGTCACTGTAAGGGGGAAAAGGGTGTTCACCAATACACAATTCACTCATCTGGTTCCTATTTCCTCCATACTCTGAGATGGATCATCTAGTTCATCTCCCTTCCTCACCTGTGGGCCAATACATGCCACCATCACCTCAGCTCACTTTGCAAAATGGCTGGCCAAGTATGAAAATGTCCCTAAATTTGGATCTGTGCTGAGAAATCAGGTGAGATTATCATTGACCTTTATTATAAGCTGTGTATTCCAAACAAGTCAACATAAGAAGCCCTGGCAGTAACCCAACTAATAAATGGTATCTTGCTTACCATTTTTCCCTTTGAAAATTTCAAGGGGAAAGGATAATTAATTGAGACAGAATTTTGCATTCCCTTTGGGGGGTTTTGTTTGTTGTGTTTGTAACATCGAAATATTACCTTGAATGCTAACTTCCTCATGTACATTTTCATGTTCCAGTAATGTTGCTCACACTCTTTCTTCAATCAAGAATTATTTTTCCCTTCTCCAATTAAAAGTTTATTCTTCATAAACATTCTGTTCAAGTGTATGGAGCTTCTAGATACATCCCAACTAGAGTCAGCCGTGTGTTCAGATGCATCTATGTTGGTGTCTGTACTGTGTTTGCATATTTAGCTCCCTGAAGGATTATATTTCCTGAAGGCAAGAAGAAAGTCCATTTCTGCATTACTATGGAGCATCAAGCAGTGGATAGGAAAGTATCCTAACTATATCTGTTGACTATTTTAAAGTTGATCCCAGTATTACCCAATAGCATTTTCTGCAATAAATGGAGATGTCATTTCAGCATTCTCCAAAACTATAGTGATTATCCATATACAGCTAATAAGCACTTGAAATGTGACTGGTTTGACTAAAGAAATGAGTTTTTAATTTTATTTCACTTTAATAAGTTTAATTGTAAATAATAGAGTTTGGAAGATTTCTTATGACAGAAAATGAAAATTATGTAAACTAATATGACATTCCATTTGCCTTAACTGACAAATAAATAAAATCAAGTTCATTTCCAACTTCGGCTCTCATCTTAGGTGCTCGGTAGCACCTAAGATGCTCTTTCTAAGTCTCTGTGGCTGGAGTGGGCTTCACCCCACTGATACGTCCTCAGCCCCGGAGCCCATAATCTTGGCCAAAGTCTGGGATAAATGACTGGGAAGAGCTTGCAGTGTTTGAGCCATAAGGAACACACATGGCTCTGATTTAGGACTGAGATACGTCTCCCAGGTAGAAAAGAAAGTCTGTTCATTTCATAGGAAATGTGACACAACGTAAGGGCTTCAGGTGCTAGCTCTGAAAACGCCAACAGCTTCCGACTTTCCCACAGCTGTGACTTGTGGGAAGCTGCAGTTTTGTCAATGGCACCTGGCATGTTAGCAGAGGTGCTTAGGACTTTCATGCACTTTTTGAATAGACTTCTTAGTTCAAGATTGAAAAAGCAAGATGAAGATGAACTCCAAAATAGTACACATTTGGTTTATATGAATATAACTCACTCAAAACTCAAGCTTAAATGTCTGCTAAAAAACTTATGGAGTGGGGCACCTGGGTGGCTCAGTGGGTTAAAGCCTCTGCTTTTGGCTCAGGTCATGATCCCAGGGTCCTGGGATTGAGCCCCACATTGGGCTCTCTGCTCAGCAGGAGACCTGCTTCTCTTCCTCTCTCTCTCTACCTGCCTCTCTGCATACTTGTGATCTCTGTCTGTCAAATAAATAAATAAAATCTTTAAAAAAAAAAAAAAACAACTCAGGGAGTGTAAGAGCTGATTTTCCCCCACATTAGATCTCTGAACTGCTCAAATTCTCTCTCCAGGTTTGCATAGACCATGCATTATTAGTACCTTCAGAAAGCTCAAGATTCAACTAAGCTCATGTAGACCTAGCATAGAAGACCTTAACAAAAATACATAAAAAATCTATACTTTTTAAAAGCCTTTCTCCATTGATTTCACTAAGTTAAATTAAACAGATTTGAGCTTGGTTTCCAGATCTACCAACTACAAAATGGAGTCCTTAGACAAATTATTAGCTTAATTGAGCAAGTTTATTGACCTTTTAATGGTGACTAATATAAAATTTTATAAAAGGGCATATGACGTGATGAGTACTGGGTGTTATGTGCAACTAATGAATCATTGAACACTATATCAAAAACTAATGATGTACTATATGTTGGCTAATTGAACATAATAAATTAAAAAATAAATAAAATAAATGGAATATTATATATATCACACCAAGCACAGTGCCTGGTACACAATACACACATGAATGGTAGATATTACTGTTACTTCTACTGTTGCTATTACCTCTACTACTCCTACTGTTACTATTACTTATACCGCTACTATAACCACTATTACACTATTACTACTACTACTATTAAGTGACCAAAGATGAACACAGAAAACTCTGGATATGAGAAGAATAAGGAGGGTTCACTTGCTTTTAGCTTATAGAAATACAAAAATAAAAGTGACGACTATATCAAATCACTGTGTTGTGCATTTGAAACTAATGTAACATTGTGTGTCAACAATACAGCATAATTTTTTAACTAAAAAAAGTAATGACCAGGATGTTTGGGTAGCTCAGTTGGTTAAGCATCTGTCTTTGGCCCAGGATCCTGGGATAGATTCTCACATGGAACTCCCTGCTCAGTGGGGAGCCTGCTTCTCCTTCTGCCTGCTACTACCCCTCCTTGTGCTCTTTTTCTCTCTCTGTCTCTGTCTCTCTCTCTCTCTCTCTCTCTCTCTTTGATGAACAAATAAATAAATAAAAGATCTTTAAAAATAAATAATGACTATAAAAATTCTGGGTATTGAATCATCCCTTCTAAATTTTCCTCTAAAGATATTGTTTTGGAATGATGATAGCATAATGATAACATTAGTTTGGCATACTTATAAAATAGTTTATTAAAAGACAGAGGGAATCCCTTCTCTGTAACCATTTTATTCTTTGCAAATTCCACCCAAAATATCCTACCTAGAAAATAAAGACTAAAAAATACCTGAAAATAACAGTGCATATCTTTTTAAGATTTTAAATATCTAGTGCTTGGTAATTAAAAATGACAAAATAAAATAAACGTACCAATAGTATTTTTTTAGACAGAGAGCATATTTATTAAGCCCTCAGAGTGTTGTAGATACTTAAGCTTGAACTGAGGAGACCACCAACGACATAGAAGGCAAGATCTCTCATGTCAAGGGACTTATGTTATTGCAGGTAAAACAAGAGTAAACCATTCAAAACAACACAACTTCTAAGGGCTACAGTTAGTGAAAAATGCCATCAGTGTAGAGTGGAATAGTCAAATAAAATTTCCTGAAAGTGGTAAGATATGCTTGAATGGAGCCCTGACAGGTGGCAGAGAGCAAAGGCCAGTTTCCAGGCAAGAGCTTTATTATAAACCAGGCCAGAGCCTTCATCATAAACCAAGCCATGGAAAAAGGATTGGGCTTTACATGTTACAGGAACAATGGGGTCACTGGTTTGAAAAGCATTTTGCCCAATAGTGGAACCTAAAATTATATATATAACAGCAGGCCGGTAACTTTAGAAAACCTATTTAGGAAAAATTAACCTACATCAAAATGCCAGATGATTTGTAGACGGAGAAGACTGCAGACAAGAAAAATTTATAAGAAGCTCTAATAATCTACAAAGGTTAAACAATAAGGCATAGAAAGTCTGGGTCTGGGTGATCACAAAAAAAAAAAAAAAAAGGAAAAGGAAGAAGCAATAATGAGAAAGAGAAGGAAGATGGGCAGGACATATTAACCAATTGGATATGCAGAAATTAAGTGTCTACCAAGAAAAAAAGAATGAGTCCAAGGTTCTTAAGCCTTGATGCTTAGAAAGAATCACGGGCCCCACAGGAATGGAGCCAGAAGTGCAGAGAATGGCCAGGAAGAGGGGAGCCAAATGACAATGACATGAGACAGATGAGACATGGGCATGACTGTAGGAAACATGTAGGGATGGAGATACAGATTTGGGCCCAAGCAACCTTGAGGTGTAGGGGAGAAGGCACAGTAGAAGGCATCTAGAGAGTCAAAGGACAAGGACTTGATCCTAGCGATATGATAACGAGAAGACATTAAGTCCCAGAAGCCAGTGTTGGTGTGCCTTTAGGAGAAAGGAGAAATAGCTCTAAAATTAAGAATTTCTCAGAAACCATCTCTCTGAAACAAGCTCTACCTGTTTTTTGAACTATACATATAACAAAAGTGAGAATTTATGATTTATGCAATAAATTCTTTAATGTGTCCCAGTGTGCCAGACACAGTTCAAGGGATGGAGACAGGAAGAAAACCAATGAATTGAAAATAAGGCTCTCAAGTCTCTGCCTCCTACCTGTTCAGAGTCACTGATGCTTGACAATGACAGCCAGTCTCACCCAGCTCCAAAGACAATCTTAAACCAATGTGATTAGGTGGCAGGACCCCGGATCAGTCTTGCCACAGAAAGTGGATACCTGGATGTATCCTTGGTCAAAACTACCCCCCTCCCTGCCCACCACCAACCTCCAAGTTAGTCTCCATTCTATACACTGATCATGACCAAAATGTTCTCCCTAAAGACAGTGCAGTTTGGATTTCGCTAAATTCTACCTCCCCACAGTAGAGTTAGTGCCACTAAATTAGGCCATCTTTTCTCATTTCCTTAACTTCCCTACATTCCACTCAAGAAATATTTAATTGACTCTATTCTATTCTAAGGAGTATCTGAGAGTAGTGCTCATGAAAAAAAAAAAAAAACTCTCCAGTTTTACATATATCTCAAGAAACATGTTCACTAACAATCTCAAAACAATCTTGACCCATTCCATGAAAAGGACAGCCTCAGCTTCAACTTTCTAATTGACAACTGAGCAAGGCAGAAAGAGTTTCCATATTTAGAGAGGTCCCCAAACATCAGAGCCCGTGTATTCCCACCCAGGTAGCTCTGAGTTACCCCTGTCTTCTGTCAATGATTTGTATCTGTGTTCATCAGGGCTTACAGTCTTCTGCCCCTTAGTAGTTTTACATATTTCATTCACTCTTTTTCAGAACTGCAATTGGACCAAAAAGGGAAAAATCTAACTAGTCGTGGAACATCAAAAACTAAATAAGAAAAAGTTCTTTGCCTTGTGTTAAGCTGCAAGCCAGATTGCAAAATTCCAATTCCATTTACTTAATGAGTTGCTTATAATATCACAACAGCAATAAATCTAGTCGCAGAAGACTAAGGAAGTGAAACATAAGCAATGACTTAGAGTTTTGTCTATAAAACAGTGAATTATTCACTAAAAGGGTTTCTTTCTTCTGATGTGTAGACCTAGTCTAGATTCAAAAGAGATTCAGTTCAATAGATATTTGCACATTACCAGATGTGTGCAGATGAGTAAGATTCCACAGCATTCATTTCTAGGAGTTCCAATTCTTAAAAGTCAAGTGTGAGGGTTAGCAGAGATAGAGACCCAAGAGCCAGAGAGGTATGCTGGGATGAAGGAAGTGAACTTTATACCTTGTGGTTGGAGGAAGGGGTAGACATTGAACTATTTTAAGTTGGAGCATGATGCAATCCAATTTGCATTTTAGACAGATCACTATGGTGATGATGGGTTGCCACAGCAGTGGCAAAGCCAAATAAAGGGACTGCTTAGGGAGATATATGATAAATAGAATCTGATTGGACCTGGGTCAATCTCAGAGGAGGTAGTTCCTCTGAGAGTTCCTATGTTGCTCACAATATTCTCAACACTGAGGGTTCTGCCTACCAGAGGAGGCAAGTGTCTCTCTGCCCAAGCACCTCCCTGTTACCTCTTACTTATCAAGCCTGCTTTATATTCTAAGTCCTAATGGCAACAAGTGTTTTTCAAAGTGAACTGGAATAATCCAATCTGATCTTCACATTTATTATTGTTGAATTTATTCTCGCATTTTCTTCACTAAGCCTGAGGCAATGGAAATGACACAAAACTATGGAAGTCAGGTGGGTGGTCTTGAGATTTTAATGCAGACTTCTTTGTAATCAGAGATGTGACCTTGGGAAAATCACTTACCTTCTCTGAATCTCATTTTGTCTATAAAATGAGGAATTACCCCAGCTATAAATAAAACCCCTTCCAGATATGTCTATTTATTCCAAATAATTCTGTTCTAGTCTATCAACCAGTTATTAGTATGCAAAAAAAAAAAAAAAATACTGATTAACCCCCAGAGCAGTTCAGATAGGTTATATACTAAATGACTTCTTGAAAAGGAAAGTCCCTGAGACACAATAGACAAAGAAAAAATAATAGACTTCTTTAAATTAAGACAAAGACATAAAGGAAGTGAAACAATTCAATGGGACTTGATTGCTGGAAAAGTGCTGATCTTGAATTATATATCTAAGTATGTTAAGAAAATCACCCAATGAGTTTAACTGTCTGGGACTAAAAACTAAGAAGAGGTATGCCCAACTTCTGAACCAGTAAATCTTTATTCGCTAGTTGCTGAGATAACTTCTGATTCCTGCTGGTCATCACAAAAATGAACAATTTTAGTGAACACTTGCCGCTTGGGTTTTTAATTATTTTGTTTAGGTTTTGTCTAGTAGCCCTCTCTTCCTTAGAGAACTGTTGGGGCCGATTCCACATTCCACATTAAAACCTGTTAAACCCCTAGGGCCTGAGCCTGCTTAGCCAGAGTGACTCCATGTTGCCCAGATAGCCATTTTGTTGCTGCCATGTTGCCTAGATAGCCATTTTGTTGTTTAATAAATGCCTCAGCAGTTACTGATACCGGTTCTGGGTAACCGTTGCTAAAACACATACCTAAAACAAGGCCATTTTGTTGTTTAATAAATGCCTCAGCAGTTACTAGTATCAGTTCCAGGTAACCGCTACTAAAACACACAGGTAGGAGACATCCAATCAGCCAAAGCCACATATGTAGATGTCTGCAATTGTGCCCTATAAAAACTAGCCTGCAAGACCAAGGGGCATCGCTCTCTTCGGAGGCGGCCCGACCGGTCAGTCTGACTTCTAATGCTTGGCATGGAATAAAGCTTTACATAACTTACACTTTGTTTCAGCCTCGTTCCCCTGGCCGGTCAGTCTAACTTCTAATGCTTGGCATAGAATAAGGCTTTGTGGGGAAAAGAAAAAAAAAAAAAAGAATAAGGCTTTGCATAACTTTGTCTCAGTCTCGTTCCCTTGATAATGGATCCAACAGAACCACATCCCTCATTTTTGGGGGAAATGCCCCTTAACCAACTGTGGGTTTATGGTCTGAGCTGCTATCATGCTCCGTAATCTTGGCTCCTTTTTCACAGCAGTTTGACCACGGTTGGGCTTCTGGTCTAATCTGACCACTATTCTTCTTTAATATTTTTCATTGTGTACCTAAGAGGTAGAATCCTTTGCTTTCTGATGCTTAATCTGGAAAGATGCAGCCTTAAAGCTTTCTGTTAGTGGAAAGTGTTCTGAAAAAAAAAAAAAAAAAGATGAAAGATGGAAAGAAAGCAAGTCTTGGCAGGGTTCAAATGGCAGTCCCTAATATTCCTGGAATTGCTCCTTGTCTTGTAAAAACTTCTTTAACTCATCTTTTAATTCTTAAGCCCAGATTTTCCACCAAAATTAGTTCAAGTTGGATTTCTGTATTTTGCAACCAAAAAAGGTTATGACTGATCTAGTAATTTTCACCATAAGGAAGAAAAGTAGAAAAGAGTGATTTAGCTCATTTCATCATCACCACTGGAAAAAATAATTTATGTGCCCAAGTAATAGTGGCACTCTAATATTTAGGTACGTTGATCAACTGTGTATATTCTCTGAGCTATAGTACTTGCTGAGCCAAACAAACACAAAATGGTCCTTGCCAAAAACAATTATATTTAAAAGGTTTTGGTTTTGTTATGTTGTCTTCAAAATGCAACAAGGTGTGAATCATTTGCAAGAACTTCATGGACTTCCTTAAGTGCTGCTGGTCTTCAGTAAGACATGTATGAAAGAAAAATCTATGCGATGTGTAAAATTGGATGGCCACACAGATCACAGCCTCATGGGACATTGTTAGGGAGTAGAGACATGTAGGAGAGAGGCATATATTTGACCAATATGAAGGTCACCTTGACCACCTCAAAAGAACACAATAGGGTTCAACTGAAATGGCCAGCTTATCCACCTTCCATCTGGACTCTGAGAACAAAAGAAATTAATATGATTTTCTACCTACAGGGGTGCCTGGGTGGCTTGGTCAGTAAGTGTCAGACTCTTGATTTCAGCTCAGGTCATGATCTCAGGGTCTTGAGATTGAGCCCCGCATGGAGCTCCATACTCGGTGTGGAGCCTGCTTATGATTCTCTCTTTTCCTCTGTCCATCCCCACCTCTCTAAAAAAATTAACTAATTAAATAAAATTATTTTATACCTACAGGAAAAAATAAGCTCCAACAGCTGGAAGGAAACGGTAAGGAAAATAAAAATGAAAATAACTACAAATCACTTCTCATGAGAGTCACTTGCTAAACTTGAACAGCTGAGCCTTGAAAGGCTTGAAACATATTCAACAAGCGAGGGTTAGATTCATTATATTCTCACTTCTGCTCTGTGGTAAACTGGTTTGACAAAAACCTTCTTCACAAATTCTTTTATTATCAGATCAAGTGTGTAAATAGAAGAAAAGAAAGTTCCCAAAAAAAAAGGTAAGAGAAAATGTCATTTGAAAAATGTGGAAGAACAGATTCATGGACAAGGAATTTTAAAGGTTCTCTACCTTTCTGCTCCATAGATCCCTTTGTCAGTTTTGTGAATCCCATGGGCCCCTTTATCTCAATAAAGAGCATTACCACTTCCCCAACATTCCAAGTCAAATATACAGAAATTTTCCAAGGTCACATAATTACAAACTTAGATATAACTTTAACTACAACTTAACCACAAACTCAGGTATAAGCTATCAGCAAGTTCCATTCTTTCACCCTAGTCAAATCTACCTGATCTAAGTTACTACAAAGTCCTGCAAACTATACCACATCTACTACTCCCCTACCCCATACTCCGATCTATGCATGGCAGAAAAAAATATTCTTTAAAAATTCAAATCGTATTCCCTCACTCCCTGCTTGAATTATTACTATGACTTCATATTTAATTTGCATGAAATAAAAATATGCTACTATGGTCTATGAAGCCCTCATGACATGAAACCTGAACCAATGATATAATAATGATAGTTAACATTTACTGAATACCTACATATTCCAGACCCTGTTGTAATCATTATTTATGTCTTGTTTTTCATCTTTGAATAATTGCCTAAGTTGTGTATTACTCATACCTACTTTAAAGATGCAGAAACTGAGACACAGATAGGCAAGGTAATTTGTGCAAAGCCAAATAAATAACAAATGGCAGGTCTTTATTTGAACCTAGGCACTAGATGCTAGGTAAAAAAGAGAAAAAGAAAAAAAAAAAAAGGAGTCGAGCCTAGATTCTTAAACACTATGCTATTTCACTTCTTACCTTTTCCCTTTCCCCTGTTACTAATAACACTGTGTTTCAACTCCACATCTTTCTGTTCTTTAAACATACTAAGATACTTCCTTTTCTCAAGGACTTTCACCTGTTTTCCCTTCTCTGGAGTACCCTTCCCCAGATCTTCATATGGTTAACTCCTTCTCATTGCTCAGGACTCAGCATATCATAGGCACTGGTGGTTGCCTATTCAAATCTATGTCCTCTTTTTTCACTAATTTTTTGGTTGTTTAACTTTCTCTGGTCATTCCTGTACTTTAGAAAATTGACTCAAATCCCAGTTCCAGGAGCTGAACCTTAATTAGCTTAAGTCTTAAACTCTAGGCCAGTCCTGGTAATTTCATTTCCCATGCAGATTATATAATTTGGGTTAATAGATGCAATGTAAAGTCTTCTGGGAACAGAGAATTCTTGCTGGGGTGTGTGTCTGTGTCTGTGTCTGTGTCTGTGTGTGTCTGTGTGTCTGTGTGTCTGTGTGTCTGTGAAAGAGAGAGAGACAGAGAGAAAGAGATCTATGGAAAGAAGTTGTCATTTTTACCTAAGGACTTGGCCTAAGGTGCCTGAGTATGGAATGCCTAGAAGTGATGTTCTCATCTTGCAAGCAAGAAAGTAGCTAATCCACTTGCCAAAATAGGTATGTAAGAACCAGTATTTTCTTACATCCACTAGTCTCTGGTTAACCCTAGAGCCCTTCTACCTTAAGACATCTTTTTTATGTAAGATAACTAATTCTTCTATCATTTAAACTATTTTGTGCTCAGTTTGTTTGTTACTTGCAGATGAAAGTATCCTTGCTGACCCACAGTTAGTAACCTCTCCAGAGAGGCTTCTCTGACAATCTGATAGATTTATATTGCCCCCTGTCATTCTACCACATCCCACATTTACTTTTCTTCATAGTACGTATCATCTGAAAGTATCTTGTTTATTTATTTTCCATCTGCTTATTTTCCTGGAATGTAAATTCCTTATAAAAAGGAATCTTCTTCATTTTATCCATTGCTAAATTGCCTATACCCAGAATATGGTCATATTACTCCTCTTAAAATCTATGTGACCTTGGAAAATGTTCTTACTATCCCTCTATGGTACTTAGATTATAAAGATCAAATAATCTTTGTGTATTATTACGTGGTCTTTAGACCTCAATGTGAGGCAGAAATCTATCAAAATCCTAGAGAAGAACATAGGCAGTAGCTCCTATGACATTGGCTGCAGCAACTTCTTTCAAGACACATCTCTAAAGGCAAAGGAAACAAAAGCAAAAATGAACTTTTGGGACTTCATCAAGATCAAAAACTTCTGCACAGCAAAGGACACAGTCAACAAAACAAAGAGGCAATCCATGGAAAGGGAGAAGATATTCTCAAATGACACTACAAAGAAAGGGCTGATATCCAAGATCTATAAAGAACTTCTCAAACTCAACACACACAAAACAGATAATCATGTCAAAAAATGGGCAGAAGACATGAACAGACACTTTTCCAAAGGAGACATACAAATGGCTAACAGACACACACAAAAAAATATTCATCATTAGCCATCAGGGAAATTCAAATCAAAACCACATTGAGATACCACCTCACACCAGTTAGAATGGCCAAAATTAACAGAACAGGAAACAAGTGTTGGAGAGGATGTGGAGAATGGGGAACCCTCTTACACTGTTGGTGGGAATGTAAGTTGGTGTAGCCGCTTGGAAAACAGTGGGGAGATTCCTCAAAAAATTAAAAATAGAGCTACCCTATGACCCTGCAATTGCACTACTGGGTATTTATCACAAAGATACAGATGTAGTGAAAAGAAGGGCCATCTATACCCTAATGTTCATAGCAGCAATGTCCACAATTGCCAAACTGTGGAAAGAGCCAAGACACCCTTTAACAGACAAATGGATAAAGAAGATATGGTCCATATATACAATGGAATATTAAGCCTCCATCTGAAAGGATGAATACCCAACTTTTGTATCAATATGGATGGGACTGGAGGAGATTATGCTGAGTGAAAGAAATCAAGCAGAGGGTCGACTTTCATATGGTTTCACTTACTTGTGGAGCATAAGGAACACCATTGAGGACATTAGGAGAAGGAAAGGAAAAGTGAATTGGGATAAACTGGACGGGGAGATGAAGCATGAGAGACTGTGGACTCTGAGAAACAAACTGAAGGTTTTGGAGGGGAGAGGGTGGGTGGTTGGGTGAGCCTGGTGGTGAGTATTATGGAGGGCACATATTGCATGGAATATTGGTGTGTGGCACATAAACAATGAATCTTGGAATCTTGGAACACTGAAAAAATTTTTCTTTTTTTTTTAAAAGATTTTATTCATTTATTTGACAGAGATCACAAGCAGACAGAGAAGCAGGCAGAGAGAGAGAGAGAGAGGGAAGCAGGCTCCCCACTAAACAGAGAGCCTGATGCGGGGCTCGATCCCAGGACCCTGTGATCATGACCTGAGCCAAAGGCAGAGGCTTTAACCCACTGAGCCACCCAGGCACCCCTGAAAAAATTTTTAAAAATAAAATAGTTAATTCATATAAAGTAATTTAAAAACTGCCTGGCACACAGTTAATGCTCAATAACTTATTACTATTCTTATTATAGGCATTCAGTTTTAGTTGAATGAATGAAGTTATTAAAAAATAAATCTGTAAGATGTGATGAATCATTCCAAGATGAGAACATAATGATAGAAGGACTTGTCTCACCCAAAAGAAGCAGTTTTAAAAGGAGCAATGGAGTAGTGCTAAAGGTAAGAAAATTAACATCTGCACAGAAATCTTCATTCCCTGAAGACAGAAGCACACTAGAGAGTACTGAATAAGTAAAAAAATAATAGTGACCACTATGGAGCACCCAACATGGTATGGATATTAGGGGTGAACAAGACAGGAGAGGTTTTTGTCCTTAAGAACAGTGAAAGAAGACTTCAACTGTCTATTTTATTTGGCTAAAAGTCAACCATGTAAGCGTGTTTAAATATCAATAATGACAATTTAATCTCTAAGAAGCAAGGACAGAGCTAGAAGAAATTACCAGTTTGCACCTGGTTCTGACAGTAAGAAGAACTGATTGGTAAAGTGAAAATAATGTGGATTTTGAAAAAAAGGGACCATGATATCCTGATTTTATTTTTGTCCAAGAAAAAGAAGACTGGACATCATGGATTGTACACTCTGCACTATGTGAATGTCTTCAAAACGTTTAGAGCAAAGATATGTATTATTCATGGCATGAGACTCCTAAAGAGATTATGACTCAAAAATGTCATGTTCTTGGGCGCCTGGGTGGCTCAGTGGGTTAAAGCCTTTGCCTTCGGCTCGGGTCGTGATCCCAGGATCCTGGGATTGAGCCCCACATCGGGCTCTCTGCTCAGCAGGGAGCCTGCTTTCCCCTCTCTCTCTCTGCCTGCCTCTCTGCTTACTTGTGATCTCTTTCTGTCAAATAAATAAATAAAAATCTTAAAAAAAAAAGTCATGTTCTCAAAAATGCAATTTTGAGTGCAATTACAAATAATAAAATGAGAAGGAAAGTGCAAAGAAAATTTAAAAAGTAGCTATAGATATTTTTAAAAAAATACAATTGGAAAGTATCCATATATATCTTATTTATCCTCTTGGTAATACAGTGCCAAGAACCCAGCAAATAGAAAGTATTGTCAATTGAATGAATGAATGAGTAAGTGAACATGAATAAGAGAATGGCAGGCCCAGTAAGACTCATTTTAGGGAGATGAAGTTCCTGAATGAGCTGAGATTCTGGGGGGAAATTTAAAATATCAGAGCAACTTTTATTTATTTATTTTGGGGGGGGGAGCAAGAGAAGGCCATGACTTTGAACTAATGATAAAATGAAATAAAGATTATGTTTTTCAACCTCCCAAACTCAGACTAAACACTGTTGGAAGGAATTGAGGCCCAAAGAGGGTAAAGACTTTATTGGTCAGCATGTTTCTGTTCTAAATAAATTCATACCTCCTGACAATGATGAATTATAAACCATGATGAAAATAATTTGCAAGATTGCTGAGTACTAACAGCAATATTGTTAATATTAAAAATATTAATATTTTAATATTATTGCTGGGTACTAACAGCAATGTTATTAATATTAAAAATATTAATATAAATATATTTATATTTATGTAAATATAAATATAAAAATATTAAAAAGACCAGAGATAGATGAAAGAGTCAAAACAGTACATTCAAAAATCTATAGGGAGGTGAATCTGTGATTGGTTCCTAGCAGCATTCTGCATGGCTGATCAAAAAGCAAATTCAAGCCATATTTTCTCCCTTGATAACATTATTAATATGATAGGCCATTATTAATCCAGAAGATCATCTGGGCTTACATAAGAGGGTTCACATGCTCATAATCTGATCAAAATGTCTTTGAGCAATCTCAGATAATACGGTTTGGGGGCTAGCTTAACTTGGTGAATTGACCATTGGCTATGCTAAAGGATAGTTAATGGTTTATGTCAACCCAGAAGAAATAGCTGAGTTGGATGCCACATCATTAAAAATTTTGAGGTTATAGTCATTGCATTTTTCAATGATAAATAGCTTGCTAGTATTGCAAAAACACTACTCAAAAAAATAAGGCTCCAAACGGTTTTGGTGGCTTGGGATAACAGACTGAATTTAACAAGATTGGGTTTAATAAGAATAAAAGAATGATCCTGAACCAAAGTCCAGAATATTAGTGGCACAAAACCAGGCTATAAGAAGGACTCTGACTCCATTTTTTGATGTTTGCTGACACATTTTATTCCTCACCCCACCCTCTTCCCCTTTTTCCCTACACCTGGGCAAGCTTTTTTTTTTTTTTTTAAAGATTTTTTTATATTTTATTTTTATTTGTCAGGGAGAGAGAGAGAGATAAGGAGAGGGAGAAGCAAGCTTCCTGCTGAGCAGAGAGCCTGATTTGACACTTGATTCCAGGACCCTGGGATCATGACCTGAGCAGAAGGTAGATGCTTTACCAACTGAGCCACCCAGGCATCCCTGGGCAAGCTTTTAAGAAAGCCTGAGCACTTCTTTCTTTGGCTCTGGCAAGAGATTCAAACCACGCAAGCCCCTTCTTGTGCATAGAAATTCCCACCAAGCCCCAACTTCTAACCAAAACAAGCATCAGAAGCCAACTCTTTTCCTTGCTTTCTCAAGCCATTTCAGTTCTGCTTGAGAGGACTGCCCTCATACCTTAGGAGACCTTAACTGTGCATAAATCTTTTTATATCCTCTTGGTATGAACTCGTAGCATCATCAGTCTCCATGTTCAAACCAAACTTCGTGGGGTGGGGGGGATCCATCTGCCCCTGCAAGGTGAATACAACATGCAGGATTGACACGGAGGAAGAGGATGCAATTTAGGAGTAACACAAAACAGATTTCCATGAGTCTAAGAAAGACTGAGAGTGTATAGGTGAGAAAGTCAGGAACAAAAAGCACAGTAGAAGTCCATGGTATGGTGGAACTGCATAAGGACAAATATGATCTTGGGGGCTTCCGAACAAAGGGTATGAAGATAGGAGGCACTCTCTCCAATTCTCTGTGGGTCATCACCCTGGGGTTTCAAGTATTCAGGGCTGCCTCCTGATCTCTTCTTTAACATCACTCACTTCCTTAGTGATATTGTCTAAGTTCTTCAATTTAAAGCCCATCTATATGTTGGTAATTCCTGGGAGTTTATCTCAACATAGACTAGAATGACCCTCCCCAGTGTGGGGTAGGCCTCATCCTAGACACTGGAGGCTTAGGTAGGAAAACAAAAAGGCTGAGTAAGGGGAAATGTGTTCTTTCTGCCCAGTTGTCCTTTAAATAAGACATTGATCTTCTGCCTTTGGATTCAGAGTCAGACTGGAGTTCACCATCAGCTTTCCTGGGTCTCCAGCTTGCCAACTACAAAGCATGGGACCTCTCAGCCTTCATAACTACATCAATCAATTCCTTAAACAAATTTCATGATCAATAAGTGATAGATGATAGATAGACAGATAGATAGATAGTTGTAACAATATGTCCTTATATCCTATTTGTTCTGTTTCCCTGGAAAACCAGACTACTACACTTACCTTCTCAGTGAGGACTCCCCTGGTCATTTTAGCCAAGGACTATAACACCATTTCCTCCACCCCCATTTTATATGATTGTCCTACTTTATTTTCCTCTCTCAAGTACTTATCACTCTCTAAGTTACTTTATATTATTTATCTCATATATTTTCTCTCCTCTCCACTTAAATGTAAATTCCATGAGGTTAAGTATTTTAATCCATTGTGTCCACTGCTTTATCTTTAGTATCAAGTACAGTGCTCTAGTGAGTATTCAGTAAATATTTTCTTGAATGAATGAATGAATGAATGACTAAATGACCCTTGAAATATTCTGTCTTAATTGTGATATTGAGCGATATTGCCACACTGATTTTTTGGGTTTTTTGTGGGAGGTTGTTTTGTTTTGATTTGTTTTGTTTTGGTTTGGTTTGGTTTGGTTGTGAATGAAAGAACTTCAAATCATATCCCATAAAGAACAGAAGAAAATGAATACTTTTAGCTTGAGGGATAGGAAACAGGGAGTTGGAAGAGGAGAATGGAAGTTGGTATGATATGGTAGATAGCTTCAAATATTTCAGGTCTCTTAAGAAAAGGTATAATCATATTCTATTTGTATTTCTAAATGATCAATGGTATAAATACATGGAAATCATAGGCAGACAGATTTTGATTCAATTCAGAATTTTTTTACATAGCCCAAGCTTTCCACTAATAACTTTGGCTTCCATTGAAGAAGCAAGTTTCTCCTTCTTGAAGGTTTAAAATGAATGAAACCTTCATGGAATCTTAATATTATGCTAGAATATAACACATTTATTTTGAGAATGAAATCATATGGTTGCCTAGTACTGAACTTGGAGGACATATTTACAAATGAAGGAGAGGGGAAAAAAAAACTCAATAGCTTCCAAATATGAATCTGATTCAGTAATTTTTCCAGCTTCCAAAACTAGTTGAAAAAGTTTTAATACCTAAAAAAGTACTCTGTTGTATGGGGGAAAAAAAATCCCCAACTTCTCTCTTAAGATTTAATACTATCATCTGAACCCTTCTTTACTCTCCTTTTTTCTCCCCAACACACACACATTCAAATTCTAATCACTATAATTATAGGTTACTGACTCTGATATTTCTAGAATTCTCTTAATCTTTCCTCAGATTATAATTAAAAACAGAGGCTAAAGGGTGCTGCTTGAACATCTCCTTTATATATATGTGTGTGTGTGTATATATATGTATATATATATATGTGTGTGTGTGTATATGTATATACACACACACACACATATATATATCTCATTTTTAAATAGCTGCTTTAGAAAATAGTATAGTACTCTAACTTCCTTTCAAAAGCTGAAATTCCATGCTACTACCCTTTTTGTCAATAGATAAGAACTCCATGTATCTGAAATAAACTCTGTGTCTCAAGGACAGAGACCACAAGTTTCCTTTGCATCTTCCCACAGGATCTATTAAGGTAACTAATACTCAATAAATTTTGACTGTCAAATACATAGATTCCTATAGACCCAGTGTATGGGAAACAAACTGAGGGTTACTGAAGGGGAGGTGGGCAATGGGATGGGGTAATTGAATGATGGGCATTAAGGAGGGCATGTGATGTGATGAGCACTGGGTGTTATATACAACTAATAAATTACTGAACTCTACATCTGAAACTACTGTTGTACTTATATGTTAGCTAATTGAATTTAAATTTAAAAAAAAAAGAAAAGCATTTGTCTTTATCCTATCTTCCTCATTTTTAAAGATTTCAAAGGACTTTCATAAAAAGATAATTTAAATAAGCTGATATGTTAATAACCATGCTATGAATTGATCTCATAGGATTAGAACTGTCCTACTTCATTTAGATTGCTTTTAATAGAGTTATCTATCTTTTCTAATTTTCTTGATTACAGTTCATCAGCTATGATCATCTTTCCCCCTTCAGATCTGGGTAAAACTGGACTAATTCCCATTCTGCATCCTATTGAAAATCTAATGCAAATTTTAAGGAGGAGGTAAGGTGAGGATGTGTTTGGGGTGGGTAGGGTAGGTTCTCGTGTTATGACTTACCTCTCAATGTTTACTTCTGCTAGATTAGCTCAGAGTCTTTCATCTCACTGTCTTTACTGTCAAGTTGTACAAAATCTCAGCCATATGAGTCGTTCAGCCCCCTGTTCTTGATTTCCACCAAAAAGTGGGGGGAGAAAGGAAACAAAAAGGAACATTCAGAAATCCTTGCATGTATTGAAGACTTCAGAGAAGATTTTGGAATAATAGAGGGAGTTTTAATCATAGCAATACACCTCAAAACTGCTTTTCAGACATTCCACTTCTTCAAATGTCCCCTTCTACTGAGTCCTAGCTCCCAAAAAGTTCTAGAGTTTTCCCCTCTTTGTTTTCCTTCACCCACAAATCCCTTCTTATTTCTAAAGTAGAGAAGTATGGCAATGTTAAGATTTATTAGAAATCCAGTAAAACAGTCTTCTTTCATACTACCTTTTTTTATATCTCCTATAATCTATTTTTGTCTTTCAAACATCATTCAGAATGAACTCCTTTTCTTTCCTGCTCTCTGGTCTGTAGCTCAGTTCCACAAATCTACCACAGTTTCTTTCTTTGTCCCCTTCAATACATAGCCTGACCTAACGCATGATAATGTATTTACTCAGATTCACTCCCTGCTTAAAAGCTTGCCAACAATTTCTCACTTCTTGCTTAGAGATTTGAAGATCACTTATACCTACACCCATTCTGTATCTTTCCAAGTTAATTCCCTAATGCATACCTCATAGCTCACACACAGCCTCCTCACTGCCTGTACTATTTTGCCTTTGGTCTTGAGATATTCACAATCTATGGTAGTCCCCTATATCTCCTTTGTTTCAATGTTATGCATATTTGAAGATCATTCTCCTAATCCTACCTCATCTTATAGATTTCAAGCCTACAATTCTCTTCCTTTACCAAATTATTATTTAGAGAGCAGTACACAGAAATCCAATTACTTCAAATATTTTTGTTTATTTGTATATTTGTTTCCCAAATTTGACTTGAACTGATAAGAATAAGGAAGACTCTATTTTATTTGTGTTTATGTCTTCTTACCGAGCCAATGTCAAGTCTGGACATACAGATGCTATTTTAGTTTGCTAAAGAGTTTGACAGTTAAAAACTTGGGGGACACCTGGGTGGCTCAGTTGGTTAAGCAGCTGCCTTCGGCTCGGGTCGTGATCCCGGCATCCTGGGATCGAGTCCCACATCAGGCTTCTTGCTCGGCGGGGAGCCTGCTTCTCCCTCTGCCTCCGTCTGCCAGTGCTCACTCTCTCTCTCTCTCTGACAAATAAATAAATAAAAAATCTTAAAAAAAAAAAAAAAAACCAACAACAACAACAACAAAAAACTTGGGCTGGTTATGACAACCATTTACTAGTTATGAGATCTCAAGGCAAATTTCTTAACTTTTCTAGGCTTTCGTTTGTAAATGTGAGTGACAAAGGTCATCACAAAGATTAAGTGATACAATGAATGTAAATCACTTAGACTGTCTGTGGCATGTTAGCCAGGCCATTTTTAAGGATCAAGTAGAAAGAGCATTTAAGGTCATCTACACCAACACCTTCATTTCTCAGGTAAGGATAATAACTTCCAGAGAGTTTTAGAGCCTTCTTCTAGGACAAGCGGTTGGTGGCTTTCTCAAGATAATTATTGATTTGGGCTGACCAAAAACTAGGACCCACCTCCTGACTTTCAGCCCATTTCTCTTTCTGCAGAATCCCAATGCCACCAGAATTTATTTGGAAGCTGGAAAATGTACATGTGATTGACAAAACTTTAGATCGATGTACTTGGGGTATTGTGGAAGATTCTAGAGGATAGCTTTTAAGATGCTTTTAGGTCATTCTGATAACAATTTAATTTAAAAAATCAATAAAGAATTAAAAGATGTTATCTGTAATTCTAAACAAGAGGATATGGTTAAATCGTTTTTCTCCCTTAGAAGAAAATAAAATGAATTTTAGTATTTACTCTCTCAATGTTCTTTACCTCCAAGCCCTAATCATAAGTTTTGAAAAGTATGTGGGTGTTTTATTGTAGTGAGCATTATGTAATACATGGAATTGTTGAAACACCTATGTTGTACACTTGAAACTAATATAGCATTGTATCTCAATTATACTTAAATAATAAAAAAAAAGTTTTAAAAGTAAGTGTGTGTGTGTGTGTGTGTGTGTTTACATATGTCATGTCTGAACAAGCCCCCACAAGTGTGTGGACATGAGCAGATTCTTTTGCTCATTTAGTGGGAAAGAAATCTACAATATCTGCTGGACTGCGTACTACATTGATATCTCGACCCTTGACATCAGAAATGAAGAGGCTCCACAAAGCAGACTGGGTAAATCCAGACAGAATACTGATTGGAGGAGATCCCTGTAGCTTACTTCTTGCCTGCAAGAATATCAGGAACAGTGGTGACTTCAAAAGACCATCAGAGATTCATTATTCCTATAGTGCAATCCGTAATAGTTAAGCCCCACCACTCAGTGCACAGTGGGTATTTTCAATCTCCATCTGGCTGTATTGCCCATGCTATCTTGGACCAGGCCTCCTTCTCCCCACCTACACACATGATGCCTCATGCACATATATACACACACATACTTAGAAACCTTAGGGTTTCCACTCTGCTTGTAGAAACTGCCTCATGTTTGCTAAATCAGAGTCCCATTGGGAAATTGACTCACTTCCTGGGAATTCCAAAGGAATAGAAATAAACCTTGTGTCTTCTATGCTCACAAGAACAAGGAAATTTTAGAAACTAGAATTTACCAAATATTTTCTGTGTTTCAACTACTCTTCTAGGGCTTTAACATGGACAGTATTATTCGCTTCTGTAATATTTATAACTCTTTGGTCAGCTCCTATAATAAGACCCATAGATCCTCAAAAAATATTTAGTAAATGATTTCCAAATGAACTTGTCCAAGGTCACACAGTAAGTAGCAAAACCAGAAATCAAACTAGGATGTAACTGACTTCAAAGACATACTTCTTAGCCACTAAACTATACCACCTCCACTCTTACATTGTATATCCCCTGTGAATCTGTAACCTTCTTGTTATTGACTGAATGTATGTGTCCTCCTAAAAGTCATGTCGAAACTCTAATCCCATAGGTGGCTATATTTGGAGATGGGGCCTCTAAGAAAGTAATTAAGATTAAATGAGTTCAGAAGGAGGGGGCTCCAAAGCAATAGGATTAGTGTCCTTAAAGAAGAGACACCAGAGAGCTCTCTCTCTCCCTCCTTACATACATACTCTGAGGAAAGACCACATGGGAACATAACGAGAAGGCATTCATCTGAAAGTCAGAAATAAATCTTAATCAGAAATCAAATCAGCTGAAAACTTGACCTTGAACTTCTAGCCTCCAGAATTGTGAAGAAATACATTTCTGTTGTTTAACTCTCCAGTCTGTGGGATTCTATTTAGTCTACCTCAACCTGAGGTAGACTAATATACTTCTAATACATAAAATTTGCTAGCCTTGAAATTTACAGGATCCTGTGTCCTGAGTTAATCTTGTGCACAAGAGGATCTATGTCAACTGGAAAATAAATATATATCATATCAAAGTATAGGGAATCATCACCCATTTAATATATAGTCATGTGCAGAACTTCAGCATATTCAAAAGGAAGAAAAGAATGTTTTTCTATTAAGCTCTACCCATACCGTCCACCCACCCCAGCTGAAACTTTAAATGGGAAGGAAAGGTGGGTAGATTGTGACAAAATATTCAGTGTTGTTGTATGTTCAAAACAGTTATTAAAAACATATTGATGGAAAAATGATTCATAATTTGGATAAGGGTAAGTTGAATATCAAAGCAGTAGTATCTTTTTACCTCAAGCATTCTCCTTGATTTCTACTTTTTTACATAGTAGATGACAAGATCTACAAAGAAATATTTATAGCCACACAGCAGAGTGCCAAGTTGAAGTGGAGCCCAGAGCTCTCTGACAATGCTGCAGGCTCCCTCTCTGGAACTTTGGAACCTTGGACAGCTCCAGAACGCACCAAGGGCTTGTGGGCAGTACTTTCAACACGCACACTCTGAGGGCCCGAGTAGGGAAATGAGATGAGGTCAAACCCATCTGAGTGCCTTTGCAAATGGCCTGCACTTCAGTAAAAATATCTGAATGGTGTATGTAATAATTTGGCACTCTTGTGGAAAGATTCCCTGTGGTCTGCTGATACAAACCACTGCACAGCCTGCTCCATGGGTATCAGGCTCGAAATTATTCAGCACAATGTCCCCAGTATCCAATTTATCGTAGAAACACAGTAAATCATCCTTTCCTGCATCAACACAATTCCAATTAGACATTTGCAGACAAGAAATCTGCACTTGCCTAGAAAACTCTTCTCAACACTGAAGAACATAACAGTCTGAAATTAGGATCCCACTGAAATGTTTCATCAGGCAGACCTAGTTTTTCTATAAAAAAGCTACCTCCCACATGTATCTGAAACTTATTTATTCCTCCCCCAAACTGGTGGCTGGCCATAATATAGTCATCACTGCAATGTAGAATGGATCTTGCTCAGAGGCATCCTCCTGAAGCACATACATTCAACAGTCATAAGGTTGTAGATCGTTAGAGATAAGGAGTGGCAGGCAATCATTCAGTCCAACTGTTTCATTTTAGAAATGAAAGTCCAGAGTGTTCAGATAACTTACCCAAAGTCACATAGGTAAGTCAGTGCATTATATTTCTCGATTAATTTCCTATTTTCATACAAACCTCTCTCTTTACCTACCTCCTCCCTCTTCTCTGGCCCTAGCCCTTGTTTCACTATGGTCTCAGTTATGGACAACAAGGGACGGGACATAACCCGGTCAGTTATCTTCCTGCAAACAGATTCTCACCGGAAAACTGGCACTCGGAGCCTTGGCAGGCAATGTGCTAAAGCAGGAGCAGAGAAGTGGCCACCATCTGGACAGCATGATGCTTAGTGCCAAGTGGGCCCCAGCCATAGGGAGGGAAGAAAAGCAAAGGGTGTCACGCGACTGCACGCATTTATTTTCACTTTGAGGGGATTTGTTAGTAACCATGCTATTTGAGTGGAAGCTGTTGTAGGTGGTTCTGATGGCTGACAAATGTGTAGGCAAGGATGAAACAAGGTGAGTGGTAGCCAGGCAATTTGCAAATGATTTGTGAGCCAGAAATAACGGTGTCTGATTACCATGTATGACTGAAAGGATGCATGTTTAAAGGGTAAAACTATGTGTCTGCTTCCCCCCTCTTCTATTCTTCTCCCTTTTTAGAAAAGTAGTAAGCATAAGGATTTTTCTGACAGTACCTAGAAAAAAAATCTGATATTTAGCACAACCCATTGACATCCCTCTCTTGTTGCTAACTTTTAATCATATTAACAATTTCCTATGCTATAGCTTTTATGTACATAATAAATATACTTCTGTACATAATGATTTTCAGTGGCCAGTTTGCAACATCAACGTTGCTACAGTTGTTTTCCTCTGAGTGATCCTGGTTTTCTATACACATATTGCACTAGGCAATACTTTTCAAAGTATATCATAACTCTTATTGTCCATGTTTGTTATGTAGATGACTCAAGTGAACTATACCATTAACAGGATATGGGTGTTTTAAAGTGTCTTATCTACTTCAAGAATCATGTTGAATTTTTCATAATATAACCACAATCTATCATTTCTATTGTTTGGCATTTTAAAGTTTACAAAACACCTTCACTTACAGGGTGCCATTTTAATTTTGACTGTAATAATCTGATGTTGGTAGTTCTTCCTACTTGACATAAATACTAAAAGTCTTGCCAAATAGAACACAGCCCCCAAGGAGCATTGTGGCATGTGGAGGAAGCATTCACTTTGGATCAGATGGACTTGGATTTGACACTCAAAATTCCTGTGACTCAGGGCAAACAGAGTGAACATCTCCAAGCTTCAAAGGTAGCAATCTTTGCTTCTAAGAATCATGTGCATCCAAATAAAATAAATAATAAGATATGGTGTGGGGACACCTGTCCATGTCTTTTTCCCTTCTCAGCTAACCCCAGGCCTCATGTTTTTCTATTACACATGATGCCTTCCCCCTCATTTTTTTTTTGTCCTTTTTATAACCAGTGAGACAGATTCTGAAATATCTGTATTAGATGAAGAAAATAAAACCTTTGGCCATGGAACATATCCATGAGAAATAGTTGATACAAAGGGAAAATATTATGCTCCAAAATGGAGCTAATCAGCCCAATCAACACTATTATTAATTATTAACTTAATATGGTCACTTTCCTTTTATTTTTTTAAAGATTTTATTTATTTATTTGACAGACAGAGATCACAAGTAGTCAGAGGCAGGCAGAGAGAAAGAGGAGGAAGCAGGCTCTCTGCTGAGCAGAGAGCCTGATGCAGGGCTCAATCCCAGGACCCTGAGATCATGACCTGAGCAGAAGGTAGATGCTTAACCAACTGAGCCACCCAGGCATCCCTGGGCAAGCTCAGGCTTTAACCCACTGAGCCACCCAGGTGCCCCAGTTTCCTTTTATTTTTTAAAAGGTCTTTAAGACCTGCATCATAAGTAACCCAAAGTTAATGTTTCTTTTTTCTGTTTTGCAGTGATTTAAATTCATATTTAGTAAAAAGTTGGCTACTCCTAACCAAAATACTGAAATCTAATAAGCTTCTCCTTCTGAAACGATTTTGTTCTATTTGTTGCTGCAGTAATATAAAATCTAATGACCAAGACCGAAAAAAAAAAAAAAAGTGTGCTCCAGCTGTTCCGTTCAAATTCTGTTCAAGCAGGGGTGATAGCCTGAAGGCAAAATCCTTAGTACTTGGAATATCCTCTCAGTTCATCAGGATTCAACCTCTGTGAAATAAAACTTGATGCCTTTAATAGTTAATTCTTCAGCCAAGAAGTCACTGCATCCTTGCTAATAGGAATCCATTTGTTACATTGTGTCTTTCTTTGAATACGACCATGACCACATAATTTCATTACTCTTCAGTAGAGCATCTAAGTAAGACTCAAATATTGGAGGTATAAGGATTTCCTCCTCCTTCTGTGAGAGGATGCTTCTGCCTGCTCTTCTTGTTTCTTTCCAAATGGAGGGCATTGGGCTCTCTCTCCTAGCCTCTCTTCTCCCCTTCATGCCACCCTTTGGCAGTAGGGCTAACTCAAGCCTATTAGTCTTGAAGGGAAAATCTGGAATGCAGAATCCAACCTACTTCTCTGAATTTCTGTTCAAAAAAATGATTGTCCCGCTAGCCTATAATCTGGCAACCCAGGACACGAGGGACAGAGGAAACATCCACAAATCCAAAAACCATATGACCCAACTGGATGGAATAACCAAAAGCTGGCATTTGACCTTGCAACTGCAGATTTGTAACCAAAAGTTACAATGATCTCTATAGCTATAATGGAGTTAGTATCTACCTTTCGAGAGGACAATAGTATTCACTGTTTAATATATTTTCTTATATATTTATTTCATTGAATAAAGTCTACTACTCCAACTCCAAAATATAAAATCCTGACAGAAAGAAGCCACTAATTAAACTATATTTCATTTTTAAGGCATATTCACAATCTAATCTATCTGCCCATATATATATAATTTATATTATTCATATTATATATAAATATATATAAATTTATATAATTTATATTATACATAATAAGATTTGAGTGATATATTGGAGAGAGAGAGGGAAAGAGAGATGAAAATTTCATCTATTAGATTTGCATTTCCACAAATCATGAGATGGGATATCTTTTTTCCAATTCTAACTGCCCAGGTGATAGTAAGTATAGGATAAGGGAATTTAACAATCAACTATAAATAATATGTCTCATCAGTCATACCTTCAAATTTTTGAAAATATACATATTAGGATAAACTTCCAAACAAATATTTATAAATCAAAGAAATGGAGTCATCACCCTTTTCATGACTAAATTACCCTAAATATCCAGGCACATGGATAGAGTGAAGTAGTCTACTTGAGGCCCAGCATATTAAACAATGAAAGAATAGGCCAGAAGTGTTTTCATGTGTTCAGGTATTAGCTATTTTTCATGGGTGGCAGGATATTTCCCTCCCTGGCCCTGGAAAGTCATCTTAAATCTAGGTCATCAGGCAGACCACAGAGGAACTGCCTCAGCCTCAGAGGCCACTGGCCTCTGTCCAGCCTGCCCGTCTCTACATCAAGTATACTGTGTGTTCATTTAACTCTTCCTCACTGTCTCACACTTCCTACAATTTTGATATCTTTTAGGCAATGTCCAAAATTTCAATTTCTCTTCAGAATTCCAATTCAGAGCTCCATTTAATTTGACAGTCTTTCCCTCCACTTATGACAAAAATGAGCAGCTTCACATTAGCCAAAAACAAGGAAAAACAATGTCTCTCCCTTATTTTGAGAATATATAGTTATGAGGTATATCACAGGGATAAAGACACTGAGGGCATATAGGCATAAAGGGCTGATGAACATATATCTAAACACATTGCACAAAAGTTGATTAAGGAAAATGCCATTATTTCAGACCTTATTTCATCAGGAATCTTGAAGGGTTTATATCCTAACATAAATTTACCTTTATGCCATCTGTTTACATATACTTTAAAGTATATTGACAGGTTCAATAAGAATGTTAACATCAAAGCAATTGAGGAAAGGAGGTGTTTTAAGTTTCATTAAGAGACTATAAAGTTTCATCTAATTTTATTTGGTGCGTGTTTTAAGTTATTATAGTGCATGTGTTATGTAATACCTACTCTATGGTCTTCCTAAATATATTTTCACAGTTAGTTTATACGTTCCATGAATCTTCACGATACAGAAGCAATCATTACAAAATATTTGCTATAAAATGGGGCATGGGGATTGATCAAGTTGAGAACCATGACCCTGCTGGGCTGGACTTCATGAGCCATCTCCCAGTAGTCTTCTGGGCAGCCCAAAACTTCTGCCCACCTTGCTGCTTTTTAGACACACCGTGCCTGCTTCTGTCATAGGACATTTGCACTTACTACTCCACTCACTGCCTGGAATACTTTCCCCAAGTTATTTATTTGGGATCCCTCCCTTTACTTAGGTCTTGGTCGAAGATTATCTTATCGGAAAGGCTGTACACGGTCATCCTTTTAAAACAGTTCTCTGCACTGACTCATACAGCATTGACTATCCTCACACTTACTCTACCTATTATGGGCTGAATGTTTGAGTCCTCTCAAATTTATATTTGAAGCTGTAATGTCCAGGTGGCTATTTTAGGAGATGGAGTCTCTAAAGAAGTAAGTACAGTTAAATGAGGTCATAGAGTAAGGCCTTAATCTGATAAGTGTCCTTATATGTAGAGATGTCAGAGCGCTCCCTCTCCCTCTCTGTGCATTCACAGAAGACTATGCGAGTACACAGCAAGACAGTAGCCTCCTACAAGCTAATAGAAGAGGACTCAGAATGAAATCTACCGTGCCTGCTCCTTGATCTTGGACCTCTTAGATTTCAGAACTGTGAGCAATAAATTTTTGTTGCTTAAGCCACCCAGTCTATGGCATTTTGTTATGGCAGACTGAGCAGATTAATATACTACCCTATTATCATAACTGCAAGGAAGAAAAATATGTCTTAAAATATACTAATAAATACACCCTTATTATGCTTATCATGACCTATCATTACATTTTTGTCTTGGTGCGTCTTTCATCTAGAAAGGAGAGACCTGAGAACAAGGTCTTTGTTTTGTTCATCGTTGAACTCACGGTAATGTATATATTTAGCGATGGATGTTAAATAAACAAATTTTAAAATAATATTAAGTCTATTTTCTGTTATTTGATTATCCCTTTCTCTAGTTTGTCTGAAATGGCAAGATTTTTCCAAAACAAAAATCAGGCGAGAAAATGCATTTTATGCGTTCTCTGGTTTGTAGTTATGAGACACAGCAAGAATATGAAATGTACTTCTCTAGTGTCCAAAATAGAGCATACCACCACCACCTGTGATATTGAAGAGAGGAAGAAACAAGGGGAGAAAAGAGCAAAAGGAAAGTATGAACATTTCATGAGCAAACAGGGAAGCCATTCCAATTTAAAATTATTTTTGATAATGTATAATATGCGAGGTAGCATGGAAATAAGACAAAAATACACCATTTCTTGCTATTTTGGAGGGAAGAGCAGTTACATTTTCTCTTATAGTTGTCAAATGTGTTCTTCCTGTATTACATCGATCCATAATAGCCAGCTAGAAACTGTGGGCTGACAATTCTATTGATAGACTTGAGCAACACACTGCATGCAGTCTGTCAAGTCTCACATTTACATCTCAGGCTCTAATCTGTTTTTCTTTCTTTCATGAAATCAATTCTCTAGCAATTAAATAACCAGCCTACAAGGCATTTTAATAACCCAAGCATTTATCTATATATAGCCCAGAGAGGGAAAGGTAATTAGAACTGACCTACTAGAGCTGGTGCATGGAGACAAGTTAGACAAATCAGTGCTTCATCATTACTTTAAGGAGGTACCACTAAATCTGCTTCATTCTTGATTCAATTCTTCTCAGTGATATGCTGTTGAGTCCTTTTATTTGATTCCTAACAGACTCTAAAATGGTTGTCATTATCTGGGATTTTGTTTCATTTTCTGTGAATTTAAGGCATCACTGAAATAGACTCTGTTTTTAGCTGTGGGATGATATCGTCACATGCACACAGCATTGGATGAAGAAGGCTTTTAAAGATATGAAAAGGCTCAAGGAAAATGACTTTCCAGATTCTCATCCATTTGAGTGTTTTGAGCTGAGCCCTGCAGGTTAAAAATTTCTTTCTA
This sequence comes from Martes martes, assembly GCF_963455335.1. Taxonomy (NCBI): domain Eukaryota; kingdom Metazoa; phylum Chordata; class Mammalia; order Carnivora; family Mustelidae; genus Martes; species Martes martes. The sequence continues at coordinate 55,737,782 of NC_137893.1, read as the reverse complement.
AGTGATTTAAGAAAAAATAACAAGGAATTGCCACAAGATCCAAGGAAATTGTATTGTCTTTCTCTTTGAAAATTTAACTTACTACCTCAGATCCATAGCTTGTGTATAGAACAGTTATGGCAGGGTCTAAAAAGCACAGAGTTCGACTGCAAAAGATCCAACTCTAACTCCTGGCTCTGTCTCTAACTAGCTACTAGAAGTCATTAAAATCCTGGAGCCTGGATTTTTTTCATTATATAATGGTAGTCAAAATGCCATTCTTTGATTATAATATGCACATTTTCTCCATTTTAGCAACTGAAGTTGAGATGCATCCTATAATGTGCGGTTGCTTTCAATAATCTGTGTTAGTGTTTGTGACCAAGCTCCTGCTTGGGGCTGCTCTGGACCCCAGAACTGTGAAGGTGAGTACTTGGTCATGACCCCGTCACCACCTTTCCAACCCGTCTCTCTGGCTGGTTTCACACAGTCTCTTTTTTCCAACCCCCTAAACCCAAGTTTGAAAGCCTCTGGGCTAAGAACTCATGAGTTTAATATGGGGCAAGCAGAGCACAGGGCAAGGTAGATTTCCTCCATTTATTGCCTAGTTCTAGTATCTCTTTTTTATGTTAACACACTTACTACAGACACTTTAAGTATTAAGTCACATAGAGAATACTTAGCAAACTCACCTGGAATGAAGGGAAAGAAAATGCATTTATAATAAGCATAATAACATTATTTCTAGGTAATTAAAAACATTTTATCATGGTTAAATAGAATTATTTTTTGCGTTCATAGGGATACATTTTTAAAAGTACATTTGTAATCTATGGCATGATAGATTCAATGAAACAGAGTACTTGAGATAATTTAAGTAAAAGTGTTTTGTAAATGATGAAGTCAATCCAAATGAAAAATATGATAGTAGGACACAGTCAGGAATCTGTTTAAAGATAAGAAAAAGCACTCCAGGTATTTTAAGCATAAAAGAAATTATCAAGGTTTCTACATAATCAGTGGGAGGACAAAGGAGACATTGCCTCTGAGAAGGACTCTCAGAATACTTAAGTAGTGCTAGGCTCTCAGGACATTTGCTACCTCTGCCACAGTCAGAAAGGTTGGGCTATCTGTGAGCCTAGCTCCACTTATTCCTAATCCATGCCAGGTGGGGGATCAGGAAGTCAACTCTGCAAGTGTTAACTCCCAAAATATGCTATCTTAACTCCACTCCAGAGATTACAGAATTACCATCAGGATTGTTCACTCCAGAGCCTGCCACATACCAGATAAATAAATGCCTCATACTCCATGGCCTACTTCTCCACTAACACAAAACTAATGACAGGTCACAGGGACCTGTGCTAACACGGTCACAGAAACACCCACTGCTTCCATGACCGTGCTTAACAGCAAAAAACAAAAAAAAAAAAAAAAAAAAACCAGAAGCAGCAACTGAAGGACAATCTCAGATTTATTTCTCCCTTTGCATTTCATGGGGGTACACCTAACTAGCCAAACCTAAATCACACTTAAAGCCTTAGCTGCAAAGAAGTCTTAAATGTAGTTTCCAGTTTTACAGCATCAAAAAATGAGGAAGCACCCTGGGATGAGAGAGAAATAAATGTAAAGAGACAATTTAGAGGATTTAGGGAGACCACATCTCCCTCCCACCCTTAAAATGAGAAAGCCTACATTATTAACTATTAAATATTAACTAATATTAAGTATATAATATTAACTTTTAATAATACTTTTCTTTAAAATCCATCCAAGAGCTGGGATGTAAAATCTATTTCATTCATTGCCTGTGTCTGTGTGACCTCCAAGCTAAGAATGTTTTTCATATTTTAAAGGTTGGAGAAACATAACAAGAAGAATATGTGATAGGAGGGCCTGCATGGCTCAGTCAGTTTTGTGTCTGACTTTGGATCAGATCATGATCCCGGGGTCCTTGAATCAAGCCCCATATCTGACTCCTTGCTCAGTGGGGAGTTCTGCATCTTCCTCTGCCTCTGCTCCTCCCCCATCTTGCACATATTCTCTCTCTTTCAAATAAATAAGTATAAAAAAAAAAGAATATGTGATAGACCATATGTGGCCACAAAGCCACACACAGCAAGAAATTTTATTGATCCCTAACCTGGAGGTTGGCATCTGAAACTTCCTTGATTTGTGTCCGAATGAATTTCTGGCCTCATTTGCAGAATCCAATGTCCAACAATAGTAAATTACTTAAAGTTACCCAAAAATATGTTTTGCATTTAATATACCCACCAGGACATGATCAGATACTTATTTCAAAAAATTGGTGACTGTTCCAAGGATAGGTTTTGATAGGTTGTAGGGATCAAGTGGGAACAGAACAGGATTAGGACAAAGGCCAATGGTTCAAGGGAATGATAACAAAATAACAAAAATCTGAAAAAAGCAAAAAGAATGGTGTAGTGGAGAAAAATAGGAAGGTTTGTCTTAATTTGGGATGTTATAATAGTATATCATAGACTTGGTGTCTTTTTTTTTTTTTAAAGATTTTATTTATTTATTTGACAGAGAGAGATCACAGTAGACAGAGAGGCAGGCAGAGAGAGAGGGAGAGAGGGAAGCAGGCTCCCTGCTGAGCAGAGAGCCCGATGCGGGACTCGATCCCAGGACCCTGAGATCATGACCTGAGCCGAAGGCAGTGGCTTAACCCACTGAGCCACCCAGGCACCCCGTTAGACTTGGTGTCTTAAAAAACAAATATTTACTTGTGTCTCACAGTTCTAGAGAATGAAAGTCCAAGATCAGGGTGCCAGCCTGGCTGGATTCTTGGGGAGCGCCCTCCTCTTAGTTCACAGACAACCACCTTCTCACTGTTACCTCAACATGGTGGAAAGAGAAAGCTCTGGTCCCTTCATCACCTTTTAAGGGCACAGATCTCATCTTGGAGGCTTCACCCTCATGACCTCATCTAAAACTAATTACCCCCCAATACCATTACATAAGGGATTAGAGCTTTAACGTACAAATTTGGGGGACACAACATTCAGTCTACAGCAGATACGGAGCATATTTATTAGTTATGGGGACCAAGAAGGAGTCTAGAAAACCAACAAAGCCTGGGAATGTAGTAAGAGTATGAAGGTGCTATTGGCATTTACAGTGAAGCAGTCTGGGAGGAAGATAATGGGTTCAACTTCCTAGCTGTTGCATTTGTAGTTTCTGTGTAAAGCATCCATGTGGATCTTGTAAGCAGCTAGATATAATATTCTGAATTGAGATGAAAGGTCTACATTGAAGATAGAGTTTTAAATGACTGATTTGGCACTACAAGTGTAGACAAGATTATTGTGGTAACTCAAGGAACACTAACCTACAGGGGGCAAAAGAGGTAAAACTGTCAGTGAAGGAGACTGAGGAGTGACCAGAATAAGAAATAACTGGGACAAAATGGTATCAACAGAAATGGAAAAAAAAAAAAAAAAGAGAGAGTATGTTTCATGGCACCAAGTCGTGCAGAAAAATCAAGACCAAGAAAGATTGAGACTTGTTACTGCATTGGCCATTAAACAGTATCAACAGGATACCACTACTCTTCCTCCTGAAGTCTGGGAATTAGGGAAGTGCAGAAAACAAGTATAGGCTCGTCAAAGAACTACACTATAATTGTTAAAAGCTGTAGATTCAGATAGTTCTGGCTTTAAATCCTGGATCAGCTCCTTATTTTCTGTGTGACGTAATTACGTTTTCTAGATGGCAGTTTCCTCATCTTTAAAATGAAAATAACACTAATTACATATGGCTATTTTGAGATGTTCATTAAATAATTGATGTTAAAGTGCTTAATATACATCAAATATTTAATAATCAATATAAATTATTATTTATCAAATACTATAAAAATTGTGGGTTTATAAGAAGACAGGATGATAGCTACAGGAGGGCACAAGATCAAATGAAAAACATAGATTTCAATTTTGAAAAGTAGGAATACTTATAGACTATAGACCTGATGTTTGTAGAAATAGAGCTTATTATTTATCAAGCATACTCCTAAAGGATATAGAAAACGATAAAGTCAAAAGCACAGTTGACAAATCAGGATCAATTTTTTTAAAAATTTGGTGTATAGATGTGTATGTATGAGAGAGATATGGAGTGGGAGTAGAGTTGAAAGAGGAAAGAGATAATGGAAGATGAGGGAGTTCCCTTCTGATTAATAAAATTACTGAGAAAGCCAGTTTAAAGCTTCCCAAGAGACCCACCTATATGAGGTATTAAAATATCACTGGAAAATTATTTTTACCAGAACTTTTCTCAAAGAGACTGCAATATTATATGTGAAGGAGGCAAATTTGATTGTTTCTTGGGGCGGGGGAAAGTAAGACATCCTTCTCTTAACCAGCAAGGCTTGAGCTCAAGTATTAACAACAGAAGGTGACTAAATTACTTGCCAAGAAATGAGGCTCTGATGGCCTGCAGAGCTGCTGCTTTTCTGAAGGGGTTGTGCAGGTCTGGGGCCAGAGTGGAAATCTGTGGGATAACAGAAGAAAAGCTAAACTGACACCTGCCCCTCCTTCCTCTTTAATCACTATCTGAACAGTACTGGCTTGAAAGGCTCTAAGGCACCATTCTACGTGCGGTGCTTAAATCTTGGTGTCCATTAAGAATGGAAATTTTCTGGAGAAGAGCCAAGTGATGGGAAGTGAGTTAGGGTTATTGAAGAGTGCTGGGAGTAATAAGAGATTCTGTGAGAAATGTGAAACAGCTAGGGAAGATAGAAACTGTACAGATGCTGACCCAGCAAGAGAAAAGGGAAAGATCAAGTGACCAGAACTCTCTGTACTTTCTTACCTTCTCTTTAAGGTCTTCCATTTTGCCAATTCTTTCTGCTGACTTTCTTTGAAACTATGTCTTCCTCCCCTCTTTCTTCCCCCTCTTTGCCACTCTACCTCATTTTTGGCTTCTATCTTAGCTCAGTATTCACCCGGGTGTACTGCTTCACTGAGCTCTGCAGGTGAACAACTACCTCATTTGATCTTATTGGCAGGATATCATGCTTTCCTTTGCACTGGGGGGAAAGGAATAATAAATAAATTCCAATTTCAATGACCAAAAAATGGAATCTAACATATTTAAATATGCCTTCCTTTTCATACATACATAGTTTAGCTCTCATATTTTGCTCAGTCCTCTCTCATAGACCTGCCCATATCAAAGTCCCTTCAGTCCATCCAGTACAAGAAGAATCAAGCAGTTCATTGTTAAATACGTTTATTCGAGTCAGAGTATTAACTTCAAAATAAGACATTTCCTAGGAGTAATGACTGTTATAGTTAATGACCTGTAGTATGGTTCGGTCTGTCAACTCCTCCCAGATGGTTAATATTCCCTTAGGAAATGCCCCGTGTCTCAATCATTATTGACTAATTACTCCAGCTTTCCTGGATGCTTCTGTGTTTCTATGACATCACACCTCCAACAGCTGTGTTTGGTTATCCACTAACCAAATGCTGTTGTCTAATTTCAGATCCTTCCAGACTAATATTGATTGATGTTTTAGTTTACTTTCCCATAATTACCCAAAAAAATTATTTTAAAGAAGTAAGAATATACCATAAAATGCAACTTCCCAAACAAAGCAGGCTTTCTTTCTGAGATAAACATCTATGAGTCCTGGAAGACTAAGCAAGTTAACTAACCTCTTTTGACCTTCCTCTCATCATCTCTAATATAAGGATAATAAGGGGTGCCTGGGTGGCTTAGTTTGTTGAATGTTTGACTCTTGGTTTCAGCACAGGCAATGATCTCATGGGTTGTGAGGTCGAACACTGCATCAGTCTTCATACTCAGCTGGGATTCTGCTTGAAGATTCTCTCCTTCTTGCATGTTCCTCCCCCAACTTGCACTCACACACTCTTTCTCTCTCTAAAATAAATATACAACTCTTAAAAAAAATAAAATGAGGGGGTGCCTGCGTGGCTCAGTGGGTTAAGCCTCTGCCTTTGGCTCAAGTCATGATCTCAGGGTCCTGGGATCGAGCCCCGCATCGGGCTCTCTGCTTGGCAGGGAGCCTGCTTCTCCCTCTCTCTCTGCCTGCCTCTCTGCCCACTTGTGATCTCTCTCTCTGTCAAATAAATAAATAAAATCTTTTAAAAAAATAAAATAAAAAAAATAAAATGAGGATAATAATAGCATCTGCCATCACAGGGATCTTGTAAGAATTAAAAGACAATGCAGAGAAAGCCTGTAGAACAGTATATGATAAACAGTAAGTATTAAGTAAGTGGAAATTTACTAATAAATAAATTGGTATTTACTATTTTCTTCGCTACAAACACAGAAGGCACATAGCGCGGGTATAGAAAATTTTAACACTGTTTACATGCTTACCTCAATGCCATATTTTGGGCCCTTTCTCCTAAAACAAATCCAAAAAAAGATTTACACAATGCTCGTGGCTTCTTAGTTCTGAGGAGGAATATAAGGAAGGAAGGGGAGAAAATCACAACAGATTTCTTTTCTCACACAATCAGTTTTTGAGTGTAAAATTGCTTAGCCAGCTGTGCATTCTATAGTCTCTGTTGCAATAATGATACTAGAAATGATGACAAATTCCATTTGAGTATGGCCTTAAAAAACTTGCTTCTATGTATTATCCCATATTATTTTCCAAAAAGCTCTGAGAAATAAATAGGTAAGATATTATTTCTCCATTTAAAAGAGAAAGGAATGAAAAGTCAAGATTTGATCTACTGAAGCTCAGAGTGCATGATTAATGCCCAGTCAGTGCGTCATATGACATCGCGCTCATTTCAATTCCATGGCGGTCCACAAGCCACCCAGAGCTTCCCAAAGGAGAATGCCAGTGGGAACTCTCTGGGCCCCCAGCCCGCTGTGCATTCTAAAAATGTATTGAAAGTGAAGGAGAGAGAAAACAGAGTGAGAATGTATAAAATTGTATACTTCAACCAAATTATTGCCCTTCTCTTTTATATCAGTAGCCTTCAAATGTGGCCACTGAAAGTGGTGAATGACCTGAATGAAAAAACCATGAGGTGAAGGTTCTGATATGCTTTCAGACCCAGATTTGTGCATTCAGACTAAAGAATTAAAATTGCCTAGTGATGAGTTTAAGGCCACAAGCCCAGTGGGAAGCGTAGTAGCATGGAAGCCAGCTGACTGGGATGCTCTGTGGCAGCTCAACACAGCTTTCTACCAGACAGGTGCTACTGAAGTGGCCATGGCTCCGTGGTAATGTGCCCTTGGGAACAACAGTGCCCTTTCGAGTAGAAGAGCTATCATCTCTGCTGACCCTCCCTGTGTCCCTCTCCTGTCTGTCTCTCATAACAACAACTTGGCCTCCTTGAAATCTAGAAGAAGAAATAATTGCCTAGGAACTGAAAAGACTCAAACATGCCTCATCTCATGTGATCAGTTATGTGACTCATTACAAGTCAATGGCCTGAGCATTTTTTTTTAATTTCCAAAATCTTATTACATCCTTTAATAGAGTTCTTTTGTGAATAAAAGTGATTCAGTGCTTTTAAGTAAAATCCCTCCTGCTTATAAATGCCAGTTGGAATCTCACAAGTGTAGTAAGTTATAAATGGGAAAGTAATAGACTTTTGGTGGAAGTGCAGTACAGTATATATTCTTTTAAATCATAGAAACAAAAATACACAGCTCCCAATTGTTATAAATAAAATCACAATAATTTACCCCTAGGCTATCATTTCAACATTTTAAAACCAATGCGTTAAAGGAAAACATATGATGAAATTTTTATGTGTTAATAACTTAAAATAGTGGCGCTATTCATTTCACTGAAATGTCTGAATATAGCCTTTAGCTTAGAATTTACTCCATGTCTAAGTATCAGAGAGGGTCACAAAAGAATCTCTTAACAGCAAGACCCTTGGTTCCCATTTTAATTTCTGTTGAAACTCCCGATGACTTGAAAGAAAGTGCAATTGAAATGGGAGAACGCAGGTGGATCCCAATAATGGCAGGAGAATTGTGCAGCGTGAAATTTCAAGCCATAAAAAGCATATAATTTACTACTGTAAATACACGGAAAATCGGGATCTGCCTTATTTGCTTTAGAAAGGAAAAAGACCTTGGGAAGAGATGTGCTGTCAGGAAGATTTTTGTATTTCTTCTCAAAATGATTTCATAGTTAGCCTTGCCATGCTAAACATGCCCTTCACTGAGACATAGCAGCCCAGGAACAAACTCATTTCCGATAAAGCTGATGCAGCTGTTTGATGTACAGAAGCACTCATAAGGATTCCAGAAGCAAGAGTAGTGTTTATTCAGTATGCTGGCAGAAAAGGATCTTTCATTTAGATGCTCAGATCACACAATGAGATTTACCAAAAAGCAACGGTGGCACCAGAAACTGTCAAGATAAAAACAAAGGGATGGAGGGGCACCTGGGTGGCTCAGTCGTTAAGCGTCTGCCCTCGGCTCAGGTCATGATCCCAGGGTCCTGGGATCGAGCCCCGCATGGAGCCCCGCATGGAGCCCCGCATCGGGCTCTCTGCTCAGCGGGAAGCCTGCTTCTCCCTCTCCCACTTCCCCTGCTTGTGTTCCCTCTCTCACTGTGTGTGTCTCTGTCAAATAAATAAAATCTTTAAAAAAAAACAAAACAAAAAAAACAAAGGGATGGAGACTTCATTTTACATCAAGCAAGCCATCATCTCCTTACAATGGGCTCATAAAAACAGACGCGTTATGCACAGGAGCAGGAGAATTTTGATGGGTCAGTCTTGTGGCCCATAGAACTCACTCTTTTCATATTGATATGATAATAATATACTAGTAGATGATGTGAGAAAACAGTTTGTTTCTCTATCATTAAGAGGTAACAATTTTGTGTTCACCACTCCAACAGTGGTTATTCAATCGAGAAAGCTGGGGTGTGTGTGTGTGTGTGTGTTTGTGTGTTAGGGGGAGGTGTTTCATCAAAGCATAGGTGCCAGAATGATATCAGAGGAATATGGGGTCTGGTCCACACAACAGTCATGAAAAAGAAATGATGGGTGTTCTGGATTTTGGCCCTATCCAATTTTATTGACCATCATCCTTAAATGACCTTATCAACTCTCTCTCCAGGGTGTGAAGGTTAGTATCTTTTTTGTTTTTGTTTTTTTAACATAGGCTCCATGCCCATCATGGAGCCCAATGTGGGACTTGAACTTACAACCCTAAAATGAAGAGCTGATAGGAGATCAAGAGGTGAATGCTTAATCAACTGAACCACCCAGGGACCCCTAAAATTTATTATCTTTAACCTAATTTTTTTTTAAATCAGGGGGCTCTGGATCCCTAGGTAATGTTGTGCATTGAGTAGAATTTATTTTCAGGGCTTAGAGGAAGCAACAAGCATCTCTCTAAAGTTGTGAATCTTTTCTCTTTGAGGCAGTGTGGCACAAACTGAAAGGAAGACGCAAGAGTTGCCTTTCTTGGCCCATGCACAGAATCGTGAAGAGCAGATGCCAACTTGTGGGCCATCTTTTGTGAGCCTAGCCCACTTATTCCTAATCCATGCCAGGAAGCCTTTGAAACAAAAGAGTTAGAAGCTTTCTAAATGGAAGACAGTGTCCTGGCCAGCAGAAAGCATGCTGGCAAAGTCAAAGGACAGAAGTTGCATCTTATCTGCTCTCAGAAGGAGTTACTTATCATTTATGAGAGATGCCAATTAACTCCCTAGCCAGCGATGTAAGAAGTGAACCAGAACTGCAAAAATGTATAAAAGACACAAAGCACATTGGCGGACATTCTAAGACATTAACCTTTACAAAAAGAAAAAAGAAAGAAAGAAAGGGAAGAAAAGCTTCCTTCGCTGTAAAGGCCACTGTAAAGGAAAATGGTTATAGAAATTTACTCTGGAAAATCAGTCACTTTGAAAAAAGAGTCCTTTCTCAAATCAGTCTAAATATCATGTCTCTGGAGCCAATTGTTACTTCATCTTTACCATGACCAAGACCATGACTTTGATTCTGGCTGTGAAAATTTTGCTTAAAATCTAATGCAGAGACTTGAAGGGGCACAACAGTACAGAATTTACACAAAGGCTGAAAGCCTTGAACAAAAGCTGTGGGCCCACATGGGGGAGAAATTCCTAATTGGCCAATTATATGAGGAATCCTTCAAAGTTATAAGACAGAAGGCAGGAAGGGTGGAAAAGAAAGAGAGGTGGAAACTCAAAAGAGCAATAGCCTCAAATCTATAAATACTAGAGGAAGTAAGAACAAAATCAAAAGTTAAAGTAATGTTAATTCAAAAACTTTATACCAAAGAGTCAGGTTTAACAATTGCCTTTATTCAGGTTAATCATCTTTAGGCCTTCCTTACCTGGAGCTCCTCAGAGACTAAAGCCCTAATACCTTAGGGTATCCTAGGGTAAGTAATGAATGGGTTCACCTTTCTCCTCAGGATCCAGAATACCAGTTACATACCATCTGGGGGAGAACCAAGAAAACAGGAACTCAGGTAATTTTCTTTTTTTGTGGTTCAAATTAGGAACTCAATCTAAAGAATTTCCTGAGATGCTTTGGTAGCTCTGTCAGTTAAGCATCTGACTCTCAGTTTAGGCTCAAGTCATGATCTCAGGGTCCTGGGATCGAGCCCCATGTGGGGTTCCGTGCTTGAGATTTTCTCCTCCCCTCTCTCTTCCCCCACTTCACACATGCTGTATCTCTCTAAAACAGATAAATAAATCTTACATATATTTAAAGAAATAGTTTCCTAAAACACTCAAATACTTTCTTCTCTTCTCTGCCTGCCTCTTTCCCTTCTATTACAATGAACCTAAACTTAAGAATGCCACACTTTAACTCAGCCTTCTATCCTCTCTATCCCCATTCCTCCTCCCACTGAAGATTTTATCTTCCCAGAAGCCTTTCCTGACCTCTCCCAGGCTGTTTTTGCCGTGTTCTTCCATCTCTCAAAGGACCTATTGCTTTGTTCTAATTTTAGCACTCATTATTGTAATCAGCTGTGGATTGTCCCCTTTCCCCCTTCCTTGAGTTCAGGAAAAGTTATCTGAGTTTTTTTAAATTCCCACAGACTGACTTAGACTTCAAAATAAGAGGTGCTCTCTAACTGTTTACTGTTTGATTTTTAAAAACTTTATAATACCACCCTAAAATATGTTAAGGGAAGCAGAAGCCATAATCTTGTTTGATATTTAATGATCTTTATTATCTGTCAAAATGTCCATCCAACACTATTCTTTAGAATCTCAGGATTCCTTACATGAATTTATGGTCAACACCATGCACAAAAATAAACTCCCATTAGCTGAAACACCTAAATGTAAAATCTAAAAGGATGAAACTCCTAAAAAAAAAAAAAAATAGGCACTATTTTCTTGGACATCAGCCTTAGCAACATTTTTCTGGATATATCTCTTTAGGCAAGGGAAGCAAAAACAAGAATAAACAACTGGGACTACATCAAACTAAAAAGCTTTTGCATAGCAAAGGAAGCCATCAACAAAATGAAAAGGCAACCTACTGAATGAGAGAAGACATTTGAAAATGATATATCCAATAAGAAACAAACATTCAAAATATGTAAAGATCTCATACAACACCAAAAAAAACTAATAACCCAATTAAAAAATGGGCAGAGGACCTGAATAGATATTTTTCCAAAGAAGACCTTCAGAGAGCTAACAGGCACATAAGAAGAAGCTCTATACCATAATCATCAGGGAAATGCAAATCAAAATCACAATGAGATATCACTTTACACCAGTCAGAATGACTAGCATCAAAAAGAGAAGAAATAGCAGTTGTTAGCGTGGATCTGGAAAAAAGGGAACCCTCAATGCACTGTTGGTGAGAATGCAAACTGGTGCAGCATCTGTGGAAGACAGTATGGAAGTTCCTCAAAAAATTAAAAATAGAAAAAAACATATGATCCAATAGTTCCACAGCTGGATATTTGCCCCCCCCCCAACCAAAAATGCTAATTCTAAAAGATATATGCACCTGTTTATTGCTGCATGATTTATAATAGTCAAGATATAGAAGCAGCCTAAATGTCCATTGATAGATGAATGGATAAGATGTGATCCCTATACACACACACACACACACACACACACACAGGAAGATTACTGAGCCATAAAAAAAATGAAACCAAATTTACAACAACATGGATGGACTTAGAGGGTATTATGCTAAGTGAAATAAGTTAGAGAAAGACAAATACCACATGATTTCACTTATATGAGGACTCTAAAAAACAAAACAAACAAATAACAAACAACAACAACAAAACAAGAGAAATAGACTCACAAATAAAGGGAACTAACTGGTGCGTGCCAGAGGGGAGGGAGGTGAGGGGACGGGCAAAATAGGGGAAAGCGATTAAGAGGTTCAAACTTCCAGTTATAAAACAAGCCACAGGGATGAAAAGTACAGCACAGGGAATATGGTCCATAATATCATAATAACTTTGTATGGTGACAGATGGTAACTACACTTATCATGGTAAACATTGTGTAATGTATATAATTATTGGATCACTATGTAGTACATCTGAAACAAAAATGACATTATATGTCAACTATACTTCAATTATAAGAAAAGAATTTATAGTCAGTTTCTATGTATATTTGCTCAGTAAATATTGAATGAATGAATGAATGGCCAAATGAATGAATGAATGAATGAAATATATAGGCAATGTGAAAAATAGTATATTGGATTCTAGGTGTTTCAAATCCATTTTGGAAAAAAGAATTGAGAATATAAATAACATCTTTCCTTCATATTTTTGTAGTTTTATTGCTTCATAATTTTTTAATTACAGATTTATAATTTTTATGAACATTTCTAAGACTTTAACCCTCTTTATAGCTTGGACCATGTCATAGATTATTTATTGTAGAATTCTAAGCATAATGATCTTCATAGAACAGGTGCTTGATAAAGTCATTAATGACAGCATTAACTGAAACGAACACAAATTGCCTTTTAGAAATGATATATTGAGTGCTTCCATATAAAGAATATTTGGCATCAAATATATCTTCAAATAATACTTGTTATTTTGACCATCACAACTCACATCACATCTAGAAAATACAATAATTTGACTAAAATATGGAATTTTAAAATTATGTTTCCAATGCACTGTACTTTTAAAAACTCTTTGGTTACTTTTCTTAAATAAAGGAGACAACATTGACAGAAAAAATAATGGCAAAATAATAAGGAAGACCAAATGACACTTAGGGGGCAATGTTTCAAATATCAGTTTAAAGAATTTTGTCTGAATTTAACTCAGGAAATGGGGGAGCTTTCCTCAAAGTCTTTTCAACAAAGTTTTACATAAAATATGTGCTTACATTTGAGAGACTCAGAAAAATTCATGACACTAACACTTCATTTAAAATACATAAGAACATTAGTTGGCTCTACAGAAATCGTGGCACAGCTTAGTCGTTGACAACACGGATGTGGAACTAGGCCATCTGAGTTCAGGTCCCAGCAAACCCACTTGCTGGCTAGACAAGGGAAGTCACCAAATAATTCAGTGCCTCTGTGGTTTGCTCATCTTTAAGATGGAAATAATAATAAAATCTGTCTCATGAGATTATTGGGAGAATTAACCAATATAATACATCTAAAACACTTAGCAGTGACTAGCACATAATAAATACATGTAAATGTTACTAATTAATGTCACTGTAGGGACATATCTGATATCTGAAAACTATTTTTATAACAAGTAGAAGGTTAAAATGAGAGGAAATGAAGATTTTATCGTAGGAGGTTCATTATTACTTTTCCCCCAAATGTTCATTTCTCACTTCCTGTCCCCTGAAAGTCTGTCTCTTCCATTAGCCAGGAAAACTTGAGGGAATAAAAATTGGAATGGAAGGTTTTACTCAATTCTAGATAAAAATTACTTACAAGCATTCAGAAGGAGAAAAATGATGGGAAAGCAAAAAGAAATCAACACAAAAATCAAAATGGAAGAGCTGCCCCGGGGGACAGAAAGGTTCTGCATATAAGAGAAATCCATCAAAGTCCACCTCCCTTCCCCTGAACCCTCCCCACGTGTGCTCTCGGGACCGGCATCCATGCGAAGAGCATCCATCTGGAAGTGTGTACTTCACAACCCGGCGCCGAGACCAGATGGCCCAGCATGGAGACTTCATTTCTGAGTGCAAATGATTTTGTAAATTAGAAGATGAAGCCTTCTGAGTAAGCACGGCATCCTAGGAGGATTCCACAAACCGAAGTCTCTGACCCACCCACAGGTCAAAATATCTTGAGAAAGCCCCTTCCTCCAGCACTCCCTGTACATATGGTGTCTTTTACAGAACAAACTAGAGAAGCATTAGAGATGACAGCTCCAGACTGAGAAAGAGAAGGAGCCAGGGAATGAGGAGCACATATAGAAATGGTGATGGTGTCCTAAATGACTCCACACTACGAAGCCCTGGGTGAAGGAAATCTTCACTGAGAAAACATTTAGTGAGTGCTCATTCATGTGGCACACAGGTTATCCTACAAAGCATGTAGAGGTGAACAGGCAACCTTCTGCTTTCACCACACCTACATTCTAGATGAAGGAGGAAACAGTCCCAAGCCACATAAGTAAATAGATAATATCGTATCATGTGGGGAGATGTCTGAAGATTATGGGGAAATGCAAAATAGGACAGACACTTTAGAAAAGAGTCCAATGGTTTCTCACAAAACTAAATATACACTATACAATCCAGCTCTTGTGCTCCTTGATATTTACCCAAAGGAGTTGGAAATCTATGTCTACACAAAAATGTTCACATAGTTTTAGCAGCTTTTTTTCATAATTGCCAAGATTTTGAAGCCATCAAAATGTCCTTGAGTAGGTGAATGGATAAATAAGCTGTGGTATATCCAGATAGTGGACTATTACTCAGCAGTGAAAAGAAATTAGGTATCAAGCCATGACAAGACATGGAGGGACCTTAAATACATATTACTAAGTGAAAGATGACAATTTGGAAAGGCTACATACTGTATGATTCCAACTATGTGACACTCTAAAAAAGGCAAAACTATGGAGCGCCTGGGTGGCTCAGTGGGTTTAAGCCTCTGCCTTCGGCTCAGGTCATGATACCAGGGTCCTGGGATCGAGCCCCGCATCGGGTTCTCTGCTCAGCAAGGAGCCTGCTTCCTCCTCTCTCTCTCTCTCTCTCTGTCTGCCTCTCTGCCTACTTGTGATCTCTGTCTGTCAAATAAATAAATAAAACCTTTTAAAAAAAAGGCAAAACTATGAAAATAGTAAAAAAAAATTTTTTTTTTTAATTCAGTAGTTGTCAGGGTTCAGAGAGAGAGGAGGAATGGCTAGATGAAGCACAAAGGATTTTTAAGGCTGTGACAATACTCTGTATACTATTCAATGATGGATACATGTCATTAGACATTGGCCCAAACCCATAGAAGGTACAACACCAAGACTGACCCCTAATATAAACTATGGATTTGGGGTGATTATAATGATTCCATGTAGTCTTATCAATCATAACAAATGTTCCACTCTGGTGAGGGATATTGGTAATGAGGGACATGGTGCCTATGTGGGGGCAGGGGCTATAGGGGAAATCTCTGCACATTCCTTTTAATTTTGCTGTGAACATACACTGCTGCAGAAAAGAATTTCTCTTTAAAAAAAAAAGATTAAGGAGATATATAAATGTGGGAATCATAAGTGTATCCTCACTAGTCAGTGTTTAGAACTGAGACCACCTGGTGTGTTAATAAAGATACGGTGAAGAAAGAAGGAAGGAAGGCAGGCAATCAGAAAAATGTGCATCTCAAAGATGAGCAAGAAATTTTCAAGGGTGGGATCTTATAATCTTAATGTCCAAGCCATGGTGCCTGGCCAGGCCCATGGCAGCCCTAAATCCATGTTAACTAGATAAATTAGTTTGCTAATTTCATAAACCAAATACAAATCATAAACTTCCTCAAGATCCCCCTGCCCACCAAACATTTAAAAGCTTTGAATACAGTTTTAATTAATAGTAGCCAGAACACGTTTTGGGCCTTCCAAATCTATAGCCCCAACTCCCCATAAAAGCACAAAAGTTTAGACTTCCCAAAGTTTCGAGATCCAAATCGGGACACCTACTATATACTTGAGTGGTGTGTTCACTATATTCTATGCCGTTAGTTTTCTTAAATAATTGTAATAATCCAGCTAATCAATTATTTACTACATACCATGCACTCTGCTATGCACTTTTACAAGGATTTTTTTCATTTCATCTCACCCCCAAACACAAGTTTCATATTACTTTTATCCACATTTTACAGATAAGGCTATTGAACTTGAGAGAGAAGAGGTGATTGATACAAGATCAAAAAGCGAGTAAGAAATGTAGCTGCCATTCCGACCCAGGGAGCCAGTTTCCAGAAATACTACTAAAAGCACTTAAAAACAACCTTATTGGGGTGCCTGGGTGCTCAGTGGGTTGAGGCCTCTGCCTTCGGCTCGGGTGGTGATCTCAGAGTCCTAGGATTGAGCCCCGCATTGGGCTCTCTGCTCGGCGGGGAGCCTGCTTCCCCCCACCCCTGCCTGCCTCTCTGCCTACTTGTGATCTCTGTCAAAAAAATAAACAAAATCTTAAAAAACAAACAAAAAAATGAACTTTATTCAAGAAGGCACCCGAGGAAAGCTAGCACCTAAAAAATAAAACCCCAATATGTCGACTCCTCAAAAAGCTTTGCCCGTGAATATACTGGATGTGGGTCAATTAGCAGAATGCAAGTGAGTGTATTTAATAACTAGCTATAAATCCTCTCTATACCTCAGACTAAAATGATACTGTGTCGACGTTAGAAACTTGCTTAGCTAAGAAGAAAAATGCCTTTAAAAATTTTGCTTAAAATTAAATTTAAAATTAAAATTAAATTTAAAAAATGCCTTTTAAAAAATTAAAGGGAATAGTAGCAGATTCAAAGACTACATCAGCACTCGAGTTGCCGCCCACAAGCAGGTAAACAGTAGCACAGGAGCCAAGTCAAAGCAGGTCAAGTGTTCACAGCGCTGGCCTTACGCCACCATTGTTGGAGCCGTCAGTGAGGCCAGCACACACCTGGTGAAGGACCACTGGGTCATAGGCCGGCAAGTACAGATCCAAGAAGAGAGAAACCGAGTCTACACGCCACATCGCCTCCGGTGGCCCCGAAACTTCTAAAGCAAATGCCTGCAGATGGGAACTGAACCAGCGTATTCAGGAAACCAGATCAATGGGAGATAAACCGTGAAGTCTTTTTCTGTATCTTGACGAGCTGCGACAGGAGAAACCAGCGTAGGCAATGTTTTCTTCATAACAGAACCAGCACCCCCCTCACCCCGCCTCCCCCCAGGGACACATCTCAGGGAAATGTTCCATTTGAACCAGTATGTTCTGTCCTATTTAAAAGATGTCTCCAGCAAATCCCTTTACGGTGTTTTTTGTGTTTTGTTTTGTTTTGTTTTGTTTTTGTTTTCTTCTCTCATGTAAATAATAAAACCCAGGGAACTGTGTGGGCAAAGGCTACCTGTAAACGCTAAGCCTGCCTCCTTTTAACGGCTCAATATATTAAGATTTAGCACTTCAGAGTATGCAACGTGCTTACATTAGGATGTTGAATCTTCTCCATAACCTTGCGAATTATTTCTAACCCCTCTTTGTAGGTAAAGACACTAAGAGCTGAGATCACGTAGTTTGGGGCCAAACACAGGTCAAAGCTTCCACCTGCCAAAGAGGAAACCCTCTACGGTATGGATAACCCTGATCACATCAAACACAAATAATCACAGTTTAAAAATGAGAACCAGGTTTTTGTCACTGTAGGACAATCAGCAGCTTGAATTGTTCTCCTCTCGACAAGGTGAGAGAGGCCATACGGGAACCTCAGAGAAGGTGAGAGACAAGCAAGATCAGAGATAAAATTTGACAAACCTACAAGGAACGAGAGCAGAGACAGAGACAAATTGGGAGCTAAGAAAAACTGGAACAAACCTTCTCAACGTGAATTTGGTTTGGCATGGGGGCCTCTGACCCTTTCAGATTCAATCTCTTAAGGTTCTCTTTGTATTTTTCCATGTTACTGCCTGCTCACTACTCCCCGTCTGAGTGAGTCCCTGGTGCTTGATTTTAGTGATTTACCTAAAACTGGCAAAGAAAGCTGTTTAGTGCCATGTCGTTTGGAATACAAGGAACAGTTGATTATTAGAATTACTAGCAAAGAGAGTCCTGATTGCTGGAGCAGTAAGCCAAGGAGTCCCTGTAGAGAGGTGCCATTTGCAACCACCCAAGCCAATGGAACACAATTTGAGGAGGGAGGGGGATGACCATGAACCTCTTGAGAAAAACAGCACTGACTTTGAGTTGTCAGTGAAAAATCAAGAGTGATTTTACTGCAATAAGACAACTCAGAACTGGAATAAACCTGTACAAATTCAAAGTTGCATCCATGAAATAGAGTCAGAGAACACTGCGTTTACTCTCCCAGAGAGCACTAATGAATACGCAACTGGACTTCCATGGTTTGAAATTCTATCAGGACTTTGAAAATGGTAGCAGAACACCTACTGAATCTCAGAGGAACATCTGGGATGAGGCCAGGTGAGGGGGCTGCCTTGATTAATTCTTTAGTAAGTGAAATTCTACCAGCAGTCATGTTGAGAGTTAAACAATCAATTCATGTTCATAGGAAAATGTGGCAAAGTTAGCATGGGGTAGATAAAATTAGGAACTTTTTTTCTTGATGTTTTAAAAAGAGTTTCTTTTTTTTTAATTTTAATTCCAGTATAGTTCATATACAGTGTTATATTAGTTTCAGCTATAGCTATAATATATAGCTATAGCTATAATATAGCAATCCCACAATTTAGAGACTTTTTTAAAAAGTTGGATATGTATGTCTGAATATTATCATCAGTTAGAGGGTAAATGCTGGATGCCATAAAATTTTAATTTTTAAAAAAATCATGATGTGATATTTGAACCTGACATTTCTATTAATTGTTTTCCCCCCAAAATATCTTATTTGAAAATAGGCTGTGGCAACAAAAAGAATACTCATAAACACATAACAATACTGTCCTAAAAATGTAAGTTTCCTAATATTTTTGAAACTTTCTCATCAGAAAATAACAAACCCCCCAGGGAAATGAAGCAGTCAGGACTCCCTTGTTTAACCATCCATAGGCATAGCTCCAATATTTGCCCAAATCCCACCTATATAGCTATTGCTGCCTTCCCTCAATGACCTCCTCTAAGCCTGACCTTGGTGCCCATCTAGGCAAAAAGCTAGCAAAATAACATATACAGGGTTTGGTGCTTTAAAAATGTGTTGACTAGTAGATCAAATTGTCTTTTTTTTTTTCTTTTAACCACAAGAAAATAAAATTAAGGGGCACCTGGGCGGCCCAGTGGGTTAAACCTCTGCCTTTGGCTCAGGTCATGATCTCAGGGTGTTGGATTGAGCCCGCATCTGGCTCTCTGCTTAGCAGGAAGCCTGCTTCCACCTCTCTCTCTGCCTGTCTCTTCCTGCTTGTGATCTCTCTCTATCAAAATAAATAAATAAAATCTTTAAAAAAAAAAAAGAAAAGAAAAGAAAATTAAGATTATATAAGAACTAGAACCTTTGGATTTAGGGTGAAACACTGCTCAGCCATTGAAATATGTTTTTTGTCCCAGATCTGCTTGTCAGCATGACGTTCTGATCTAGAATCTGGTTATAGATGTTTGGAGAAACCAAACTATGTTATGACTCCTTTTGCCATTATTATTTACCTGTTCCCTAATATTAAACTAGCTGTCTAATTTATCATGATGATTATTGAGATCAGCATGATTTTTAATGGTTCCAAAGCTTCTAGTGTGTAAGGATCACAAGGCGTGTACTTCTTAAGCAATTATTGAGCCGTGTTCCCTGTACAGAAGGCCAGGTAGAACAAGTATTATTTGCACAGCAGATTAGAGCATGCAAAACCCTTCCATTCGCTCTCTCTATCTCTTTTTTTCCCCCTTTCATTCTCTCCTTTGGCCTTCATGGCAACGCTGCGAGATGGTAGGGCAAGTATCACCAGTGGCATTTTACAGGATAGGAAGGTAAAAGGAGATTCAATGACTTGTCCAACTTCACGGAGCCTATAAATACCAGAATGAAGATCCAAATCTGAATCATCAAGACGTTGTCACTTGTCTCCAGAAGTTTCATCGTTAAATAAATTTTTAGGATTCCAAGTGATTGAGGCTGAAGAATTTTAGGAATTCAAGGTTTTAATGTTTTCATGTCGAATGCTTTGATTTTATATTTTACAGCAATGTTATCTCTTGCTGATGGTTCACTTAGTACTTCCTAGGCCTTTTGTGTAGCTGTTTGACGACATTGTTTGATCACTTTCCTTGAGCTGTCAAACACCCTGCAGACCTATTCCTTGCCATGTACATGCATGAATGGTTGAATAGATTCTGTTTACCAAAGAAGTCAAATAATGAAACGTGACATACAAAGAAGGTCAAAGATAACCAAACCGAATTATCCTGCACTGTTTTGCAGACTATTGATTCTGGTAATTTTAACACTTTCCCAACATAAACATACAACATAAATGTCATGATGAACAGGAGTTTATACTCAGCAACCTCAGCTCACTTTACAAACTGGTTTGCTTGCATTCCTTCAAATGATAGCTACATGAAAGTTGTCACTCTGGGGGTGGAGTTAGCCTCTAAAAGAAGGACAAGGAGAAGGAGAATGACATGAAGGAATGAATATATGAAGGTGGAGAGAATATTAACTCTCCAAGTTCCGGTTTTCTTTTAGTGTCCTAGAACTCAAAGGTGATTGTTGTTGGTTGACCCCAAGGTATACAGTATGCAATTTCCTCTTTGTATGAGCCTCTCAAAGTCTCAGGAAATGCAGAATTCCTCCAGTGGGCTTTGGTTTTCAATTTCTGAGTTCAGCAATAAATTGTTATGAGTTTAAGAACTGTGTTTTCAAATATTCTATGTTATAAGACTCTCATTAACAACTACAGTTAATCATCCCAGGTAATCATTTCCACATTCTAGGAGAAACATTTTTATTTTAAGATGTCTACCAGTTATTTGACACTTCTCTGACTTTTCCTTTCCATCCTCCAATTTGTAGTTTGACTACATCAGATATATAACATTTCCAAAAGCATTAAACATGTTTTACATGCAGGTGTTTACCATAAAACCACAGTATTTTTCTTTATGTTTTGGGGATTTTTTGTGTTTTGGAGTTGTTTTTGTTTTTTTGAGAGTTAGGGTTATCCTTTGACTTAGGCTTAGAAGAGGCTAACTTGTTGAATCAACAGGTCAGCTCCTGGATTCACTGAAAGTAAAATTAACGTGACAATTTACAAGGATAATGAATCATTAAAATGTTTTCCCATGAAGAAGAGTGCTTGTGTTAAATAAATAGCCAAGTTATGTAAAATGCCTACATTACCCAAAGTCGAGTTCAGTTTTCTCCTACACAGCTCAGAAGGTGAGTGGCGATATTTTCTGACAACTCAGGCAGCTGAGCAGAGAGCAGATTACCAACCAGAAGAGGAGTTGCTCCATCACCACACATGCATAGGCTTGATGGCATGAGGCCAGCAAGTAAACTGGGAGGACTGGCTGGCACTTGAGTATACTTGAGGCCATCTTCTTCTGAACTCACATAATAATTCACCTGTACTCTCTTATGGCACTTTGGCTTTCTACCTCATATTCAAGTGATTCATAAACACATTTTAGGTCTCCTACTGGATTAGAAGTACCCTGAAAGCAGTACCCATGACTGGTTCATATCTGTTTCCCCACCACCAAGCCCAATGTCTTGGCCCGAATTTATGATAATTAAATATTTGTTGGCCAACTGAAACCACACATAAAGAGTTTATAGATTTTCTCTTCCAGGGCCTTTCCTGGGTGCTCACTTGTATCAGTGGAAAGTGGAAAGAATGAAGTCTCTGTAGTACCACACTACTTGCAAGAACCTTTATGAACGAAAGATGTAATACCTTTAGATAAAGGTAAGCTCTGTCTGCATTTGTCCACTCTCAACTTTTCCCTTTCCCTTATGAGGAGAAAAGGAGGACAAGAAGGTCTCCTCTCCTCAAGAGCTAGGATACTCTCGACATCAGGAAAACCAAGAGTCCTCAGTGAAAAAAAGAGGGTGTATAGACATTTCTCAGAAGACCTAAATGATTAACAGATAGTGACTTTAGGCAATATTAAGTATAGAACTTCTTTCATCTCTCTTATGAATCTACCAAAAGTAGAGTTTCGTATTTTATCCATTTTGTTTCATCATAATCATAGATACAACGGGTGAAATTCTGGTCTTTAATGCATGCTCACGGTTGCTATTAAATTAATCGGGAGCTGTGCTTGTGCATGCAACAACTAAATTTGCTGCCATGGAATATTTCTTGACTTGATGCTACATTTGTACATGTCTTAAATATTGCTCAAGAAATACAAATGATTCCAATCCAAAAAAATACCAAGAAAGGCAAATGAAAAACATAAATCCCTAATATCAAGTATTTTAAAAACAAATATACAGCTCAGTCACAGACTAAGCTCAGCATGCCTTTTGTTTTGCATTGTCCTTATACACTATGTAATGTTTCTTAAATAATGCTGTTAAGAACACAGGACTTGCAGAGTCTTCTGCCAAAACCCACTTTAGGTTAGAAATAGCAAACACTTCTTCCACCATACTTCCACCATATTCCACCACATTCTTCCACCATACTGACAGATATTGCTATTAATCTTTTCTGCTAAACCTTAGAATCCTTGCATTAAACTATTTTAACATTTATTTTGGTAGTTAAGATAAAACCTACTTGCCATCTTTGCTCTAGACTAGTTCTTAGCCTTTTGAATCAGAAACACATGGAAATTCAAGAAAAAAAAATCTACCTACCTAGAAAAATTCACATATGGCAAAAAATATTTTTATACTATTGTTTTAGTTTTGGTATTCTTAAAGCTTATCTATTAATATTCATGAGGTCTATCAACTCATGGGAACAGCCTCTGCTCTAGACCCTGTATTTTCTAAAAAAATCAGAAAACAATGGAAAGTCTTCATCATTTTTCTCCTTAAATTCCCTCTCTCTTTCCTCCCCCATATATATATATATATATATATATATATATCTATATATATAACTAAATATAGCTAAGATTTATAGCAGTTTCTTTTTCTCCAAGTGGTGACCAGCCAAAGAATGAGTCAAACTCTCCACAAGTAGGTGGGAGTATCTTAGCATTGATATTCTCTGAGGCACCTCCTACAGAGATTCATCAGGGGTGGAGAAAATTATGTGGGTGGACAACACAGCAGTCTGTGATATAAGAATGGCAACTGCAGATAAACAGGTAAATACCTTTCATTGATACCAAAAATCATATTTTTAACTGTTGTTAAAATTGCTATTTAACCTTCTTTCTTTAGAAATGCAAAGGAAATGTTACGCTGGATTCAGATTTATCATTCAAAAGTATCACAAATGTTGTGCAAAAATTCAACTGTCTCCACCTTGAAACTTTCATAAGACCTCAAACCATGTCCTTGATAGAGAGGTGCTAATTAATCCATTGGTATTTTATAGGCTAACAAGGAAACTTGGGATCTATAGAAAGCAGACTTGAGTGTTAAACTATTATGATGTCATTACAATGTAAACTCTGCCCAAGTGGCTCAATAAAATGGCAGTACTTTCCCACATTATTAGTTTCTTGACCATAGTGCTCTATTAATTTCCTATTAAGAGGCGCCTGGGTTAAAGCCTCGGCCTTCGGCTCAGGTCATGATCCCAGAGTCCTGGGATCGAGCCCCGCATCGGGCTCCGTGCTCAACAGGAAGCCTGCTTCCCTTCCTCTCTCTCTCTCTCTCTCTGCCTGCCTTTCTGCCTACATATGATCTCTGTCTGTCAAATAAATAAATAAAAACTTTAAAAAATTTTCCTATTAAATTTCACATGTCATGCAATACTAAGTTTTTAGGTACATATTAAAAACTTTGACACTGTTGGGGTCTTGGGTGACTAGATCAGTTAAGTGTCAGACTCTTGATTTCGGCTCAGATTGTGATCTCAGTGTCCTGAGATCAAGCCCTGCATAGGGTGCAGCACAGAGTCTGCTAGTCCCTCTCCCTTCCCCTCTACCCCTATTTCCACTCACCTGTGAGTGCTCTCTTGCTCTCTCTCGATTTCTCTCAAATAAATAAATAAATAAAATCTTTAAAAAACCAAGATTTTGACAGTGTTTTCTTTGGGCATCCTAGAAAATATTTAGCCATAAATTGTATATCCTATGTTCCTTTCTTTTTTACTGTTTTTCCTTCTCCCTCCTTATTCCCATTCTTTTTTGTAAATTCTCATTCTGTTCTAAGGAGATTATCTCTTTTGGTTCATATGGTCTACCAAAGCCCTATGAATGACAATGTAGCCAACAAAATTACCGTAATTTGTGAGGTTGTCCCCCAACCTCCAGTCAGTCTCTTGTGGTCTTTTCTACCCCCTTGAAATTGCCTCCATTGCCTCACTGGGCATCCCTAAGCATTCAGAATACTCTGATATGCTGAAAGAACTCAATATCCTCCTGGAAAGGACTGAAAAATTCCAGCATCCCAATTTTATTCAATAAGCGTTAAGCAAGGCCTACGTTTGTCAGAGAACGTGTTGACAAAGAGCTGCTAAGAGCTTTTAAAAGGAAAGTTCTTCTCTTTGTTTGCTTGTAGGAATACTGTGAATCATGATATAGATCTCAGCAGGTTTATGAGATCTCAAGAAAGCAGAGAGGGATGTATAGGGAGGCAAATTGTTTCCACACGAGCCAAGGCTAACTGGGTCTCATTTCCAACTTGACACCGACAACTGGACTCAAAGCCAGGGTCAAGACTCAGCAGAGATGAAGGAACGGGGTTAGAGGGCCAGGAGAACCATGTGCTACCTTTCTAAAAAGGCTGCTGTTCTGCTTTTCTTTTCCTCTTTAAGGGAATCTCTTTCTACCTTCACATCTGAGTCACTTAGGAAAAATATAAATCAAAAGATTATTCAGTAAAAAGTACTTCTACTTGAGGGATGTAAGAACTTCACCCATAACTGGTTTCCTGCATGACAGTTTCGTGGAAGGGGCAGAAGATGATCCCATATCCATGCACTGCTTATGTGTGGGAGTACACATCTGAAGAAGCAAATTCTGGACAGATACACCCATCTCATTTTCTTGAGAGAATAATGCCTTAGAATGGGGAAAGAGCATGCTTTTTACAGGGTGAAAAACATTTAGCATGGAGTTAAATGTGGAGAAATAAAATTATGTGAAACCAACCCTTTTACCCATTGAATCACTTGGCACTTGTTTCCTAAGTGAAAAGATAGATAGAGCTGAGAACATAAGAGTCAGTTGAGTTTATAAATAGATTTTGGAACTCAGAGCAAAAACAGTAGTTTTGAAAGCCATGGTGTTTTTGATTTGCAAGTATCAAGCTTTTTTAAATAATAAGGTGTTTGAGTACCAAAAGCTTGATTTTAAACATAAAGAGCCAAAATCCTGAAGGACCCATAAACAGAAGCTAAAAAAATAGTTGCCCTCTTCAGTTGTTCCAGTCTTTCAGAAGGAGCAGATTTCTGAGCTAGTGAGGAGAACGTTCAAGAGAGAAAAGAAATTGGGGCACCTGCCTGGCTCAGTCGGTTAAGTGTCTGCCTTTGGCTCAGGTCCCGATCTCAGGGTCCTGGGATGGAGCCCTGCACTGGGCTCCCTGTTCAGCAGGGAGTCTGCTTCTCCCTCTCCTCCTGCCCCTCCCCCCTGCTCATGCTCTCTGTTTCTGTCTGTCTCTCTCTCAAATGAATAAATAAAATCTTTAAAAAGAGAGAGAGAGAGAAAGAGAACCAACTCTTATTGGTTCTCTGAGAAAGAGAGCCCTTCCTCTCAGCCCATGAAAAGAGCTAAGCCTAGAGTATGAAAACACTTTGACACTGTTGGGGTGCTTGGGTGGCTAGTTTGGTGGTGTCCCAGAAAAGAGAAGTTGCATGCCTCCCTTCTCAAAGTATAGCCTAGAGAGGCTTCAGACTTCGTGATGGAGGCTCCATTCAACATAGCACCAGAACAGTAAGATGGCTTCTGCAGACTAAACCATCTAGACCAAGGAGCCTAAAAGTAGGCTAACAAAGTCACGGACACCCTACAGTGATTAAAGTAAGACAATTTCCAACCCTTTAAAGAGGAAGTGCATAAGGCTGGGAGTGGGTCTTGCAGTTTGAAAGAGGAAACTTCATAGAGCACTTGGTTGTGGAATCCAGGAACGATGGACATCAGGAGCAGATGCCAAAAGCCAATAAAGAATACTGTGTGGCATTGGACAAGGTAGACAGAGAGCGCTCAAGGAGCAGACCCACCTTCTTCACTAATGCTCTATGTTGTGATCCTATTGTAAACATCCTGGAACTTAAACACAATTTAATAAGAAGCAAGGAAACCTGAACTTGACTGAGTGTACAACCAAATTAGCCTTTACTTTGACCAAGTTTACCTGAATGTAAATAAATTCACTTTTCTGCTAGCTGATGGAACTGGCATCTCATGCAAACAAACAAACAAACAAACAGATTTTTTTTTAAATAAAGCAATTAATTTGAACTTGAATTTTTCTAAGTTCAAGTTTTTCCCTGTGAAATTTCCACAATTTACATGTGATTTCTAATCCTTATTATAATTTAATACAGGGTTTACTTTCAGATTGTGTGTGTGTGTGTGTGTGTGTGTGTGTGTATTTTCACTCTTGTAATCATCCTTGCAATCTCATGGTTTACTTCCCTGGATATTCTCCTGCACATATCCGTTGTATGGAGATTTCACTCATTAGATTTTATGATATTGCTCCACACTAAAAGAGCTATCCAATGCTTTTCAAAGTTGGTTTAGAATTTTTTGAGTAAAGATGCCAGAAGGTAGCTGAACAAATATGCCTTGTAGATATGCAAAAAAAGAGGGGCAGAGAACAGCTGGCCTACCCTTCCCCAGCAAACTTAAAGAGAAGAACAACCACGGTTCTTTTGTGTCCTCAATCTTGCTGCAGTGCTTAGCACAATAAAACTGCACATTATAGATGCTCAGTTAAAAGTTATGTGTGGCATTGGATTGAAAGAAATAGAATTTAAGTAAATTGGTATAAATATGGCTTGTTTTCAGTGTTGTTGATACGTTGATATACGATAGTACTTGCAAATAACTTACTTTGCCAAGCTCACTAAATGAGTAAAAGGGTAAATGGCTAAGTACAGATAGGTGGGGAGGTAAGTGTAAATAAATAGTAATCACAAGTGCACTGTTTTGAGAGAGCTTTGTTTGACCTCTGTAGTCTAACTATGGGATTGGTTCCTTAAAATTCTTTCCATCCCTGATCCCTCAAATCTTGCTGAGTCTCCTGAGATGTTGTTAACCCTCAGCCTCAGTTGTTGTGGTGAGTAAAAAGACCACCACCTTTGGAACCCCCTTGAATACTCAAGGCCTGATCCACTAATAGTATGACCTCCAGAAAGTTAATCAACCTCTTTAAGCTTCGTATTCTTGATCTATAAAACGAGAATAATATTACTACCCTCATTAGATTGCTGTAGATATTGAATTTGATGTAAAACATTTAAATGCTTAGCACTTTATTGATAAAGTTCACAGCAGGGCAGACATTCAGTAGCTGGTGGTTCTTGATGATATCATCACATAAAAGTGCCATGACTAGATGCTATTCTGTAAGTATTATGGGGATGAAAATTTTACTTGTCTGCTCTCTCTTGAATATTTGATGTGAAACAAAGGCATCTTTCTCCTAAGTGATAATCATATTATAGCACATGTATCTACACACACACAATATATTATGGCTAAAAGTGATGGATTTGTATTCCAAAGAGTTATCTAGGTATCCCCAAAGGTATTCAGAAATTGTCATTTATCATATTGTCATCAAGCAGAGTCATTTGTTCAGCACACCTCGGCCCATCTCTGTGTGCCATACTGGGTATTGCAAGTGAACAGATGGGATCCCCATCCTCCAGTGGCTTCAAATGAAAACTTCCTGACACCATACTATCTTACACAGAATCAACTGAACAAACACCGAATGAATAAAAACATTTAAAAACTAAATAAGCACAAAGCATGTTATCAACATGTAAGCCTAGAGCTCAGCCAGGGGAGAGTATCTTCTAACTAGGTCAACATGTAGGAAATAAAACATCTTAACATTCCCCCTGCTGGTTTAGAAAATATACAAGAAACAAATCACATGTGATCTGACTCTACTGAACTCCCTTTAATCCCCATTCAGTTCCAAATACACTGTGGAATTCCAAAAAACATAGAAAGAATATTAAGGAGTCAGACATGCTGCTGTTTCACTGATCTTTTAGGAATGCATATTCATTTTTGTATCTCTTTTCTGGCAGAGTTGTAAAAACTATGTAAAGCATTGTATCAATATGAAGCATTATTATTTTTATTATTTCGTGAAATTCAGCAATCTCTATGCACATGCCGGGGGCTATGAATGTTTTTACAATCCAGAATCAGCCACAGATGCTATTACTGCCGGCTTCTTTGCATACGTATCTCTGAGGGTGGCCTCATTTCTTAAATGTAGTAGCAACATCATGGCAAAGAAGCTATATGAAAAGTGAAACTCATTTAGTCTTCCAGATGTTCTCGTTAACATGACACCAAACAATGGAATGATTGATTGATTGATTGACTGAACCTCCCCTTTGTATTTGAATTTTTGTGTATCGTGTCTCACAGAGTTAATTTTTTTTAATATAGATGTTATTTATTTATTTGACAGAAAGAAAGAGCACAAGTAGGGGGGAACAGGCTCCCTGCTGAGCAGAGAGCCTGACTCGGGGCTGGATCCCAGGATCACAGGGAACATGGCCTGAGCCTAAGATGGACGCTCAATGACTAAGCCACTCAGGTGCCCCTCACAGATTTAAATTTAATCCAACAGTTGCACCATCAGCATTTCTGTGAATTTGAGGTTGCCCATATATAGCGAAATAGCAGCACACAACTCCATCACAATTCAGTTAGATGCTTCTTGAGAGCATGAGGATAATGATCGATTGAAAAGCTGTTTTCTTATTTTCTGAGTAAACTGGGATGTCTTTTTGGGCTAATATCTTTACCACTGATCAGACAACTCAAACAAGAAACTGTTTCATCTTTGACACCTCTTTTTGCCACACTTCCTGGAGTGCTTTTGGGTTCCAGCCCCATTTTAATTGTCCTACTTTTAAAATCTCAGGATCTTTACCTTGGATTTTGCTTTGGTTTTGTAATTTTTAAAAGGCAGTTCAGTGGAATGTTTAAAGGTACGGCCTCTGCAATCAGACCAATGAGTTCAAACTTGATCCCACCACTGACTTGCTAGGTAACCTGTATAGCTTCCTCATCTATAAAATGGAGTTCATAATGGGACCTACTTCCTGGCATTGTCTTGAGTAGATAAGATGTGGGAAATACTTAGAACATACTCAGCACAAATATATTTAAAACCATGCAAGTGTTAGACATCCATTCTTCCTCTTCTGTTGTCATCCTCCTCCCAAATGTAGTTCTCTTTCCAAAATAAATGTCATCATGCTCTTCATCTCAGAAACCTGTGAAGCCTCCTCCCTGTAAACAATGCCATTCAAAGCTATCACCTCCTTGTCCCAGAGTGACAGTCCAGCCTTCTCCTGGCACATGCCCTGTTGCTTCAGCCACATCGGACTTTGCCATATTTTACACACCTGTGTACTTCAGGTCTCCTAGATTTGTTCACATCATTCTCTTTGATGAAAACACTCTTTCTTATAGTCGACCCAGTCATAGTCTATGCTTCTTTCAAGTCCCCTTCAAACAGCAAGTTCTTAGGGAAATCTTCCCTGAAACAATGTAAGCAAAAGGAGTCATTCCTACATGTGTCCCTCCACATGTCTGACACCAGTTTGTGATTCATTACATTATCAGATATTACCATGACTTGCTTATGAAACTCTTTGTCTTTGAAGGAGGGGAAGGGCAAAGGGAGGGGGAGAGAGAGAATCTTAGGCAGGCGCCACGCTCAGCACAGAGCCCTATGTGAGGCTCGATCTCATGACCCTGAGATAATGACCTGAGCCAAAATCAAGAGTTGGATGCTTAACTGATTGAGCCACCCTGGCATGCCTATGAAACTGTTTTTACCCTGAGGTTTGTGTTCCTTAAAGAGAAGGATCTGGTCCTAATGATCTATATATATGTATATATAGAGAGTCTAGCATACTGCCTGCAAATTCTAGGAGTCAAACAAATTAATGGGCATCTGTTGAATGAATAATAACCCCTTATCCGAAATTCACTTCTCTCTTTCACAAGATTCCAAGTGGAGTCCTAATTCCTTCAAAAACTTTCCCATCAAAAAACAAAAACAAAAACAAATCAACAAAAAAAACAAAAACCTTCCCATCTACCTCAGCTCAAATGATATCTCCCACTTTCAACCCCTTTACTATTCGTTTGATCTGTCATTCGTCTGACATTTATAAGACATGGCAGTGTGATTTTGGTTTCTTTTTTTCATGTATCTATAACTCAGATGTCAGTTAGGGCCTTTCTACCAATTAAGATCTTAACACACCACAAAATTCTGATGAATTGCTGGGTATGGCTTACACTTATATTCATCTTTGGCTCTGAACCCTTTCTTCTTTTCGATTAATTCAGTGTGTGGATCATCCTCCTCTCCTATCCTTGCTGTTCTTATTGTGCCCTGGGTCAATACAGATGTGGAAATCAACTCCTTTCCCTGATGTCTACAAAACAAAACCTACCAATGATAAGCAAATAAGCCCCATTCATATAAGATTTTACATAAATAATAGACTTAATCAAAAGTTTGGAGAACAGAAGAAATGTATATCACAATTACAGAAATATCTAGTCAGTTGCTATTTTGCATATTCATTCAGAAATTTCTGTGTGCATTCAGAAATGTCTGTGTGTGTGTGTGTGTGTGTGTGCAATGGCACAAGGATGTATATCTCTTATGTCATATATCGTACAAGGAGCGTGCATACCTATCTTCACCAATCTGCACTCGATAGTCCTTATCGAATAAGTGGGGAAACCTAGCAGGGTCTACATCACAATAGTCCAAAAAAGGTCACTCACCCTCCTGTCAGCCTCAATCCCTTCCCTGTCCCTTCTGAAACAACTTTTAGAAACTGTATTTTCATTCTGTTTGGTAGAACAATTCAATTCCCTCCAGTTCTCTATGCTCAAAATCAGCATCAGGCCTACATTTGTGTATGCAAATCTATCAAGGTCCTCAGACCATAAAATGGCCTCTCATTTAATAGGATGTATTCTCCTTGGAAGACTGCTGTGTCTTACCCCAAAATTTGTTTTTCCTCCTTACACATATATGTTTTATGGTGCTAATTAGATTTTAAATTCCTTAAAGACCGAGATAATCTTGTACTACTTTGAGCTCTCAGAATATATACTGTAACTTTAAAATTAGTCATTCATCCATTCAGTAAATATGTATTAAGCAATTGCTACATATATGGTGGTACAATATAAGCAATCCCCCATTCTTGCCCTCAAGATGCTCTTAGGAGGACCAGATAGGTAGTCATAGGAACAGAGAGTAGCAATACAGTATGGAAACTTTCCTAGCATTGCAGTGCAAGCTTCATTTTGGAGGACCACAGAAGAGGAAGGCTGCTCAGAGTTCTCAACCTTGTCTCCAACACTTCCGCGAGCCAGTATATTCTCCGGAACTAGAACGTAACACTCCACAATGGAGATTCCTACTCGCTGTGAAAGGAAGAGGGAAGAATCCCCATTCCCTTTGGAAGGACAGAGCAGAAAAGGAGTGGGGTGGTACATGGGAATTTTCAAAAAGACCTATAAACATCTGTCATTCTGAGAAACCTGCTCGGGGAGCATGCCTTCAGGGAATCACTGATATAAAACTTTTTTTAGGGGCGCCTGGGTGACTCAGTGGGTTAAAGCCTCTGCCTTTGGCTCAGGTCATGATCTCAGGGTCCTGGGATGGAGCCCCACTTCGAGCTCCGCATCAGGCTCTCTGATCATCGGGGAGCCTGCTTCCTCTCTCTCTCTCTCTGCATGCCTCTCTGCCTGCTTGTGATCTCTTTCTGTCAAATAAATAAATAAAATCTTTAAAAAATATATATTTTTTATGTATTTGACATACAGAGACACAGTGAGAGAGGGAACACAAGCAGGGGGAGTGGGAGAGGGAGAAACAGGTTTCCCGCTGAGCAGAAAGCCTGATGCAGGGCTCGATCCCAGGACTCTGGGATCATGACCTGAACCAAAGGCAGAGGCTTAACGACAGCCATGCAGGCACCCCTGATATAAAACTTTTAAGATACAATTAAATTGGAACACAATTTTTCAAAAACGTGTTGATTCCATAAAATAAGAACATCTGTTTTAAGGTATGAAACCCCTTCAGCTATATTACACATGGATACTGAAGAATTGAAGAATTGAAAAAAGTGAAGAATTGAAACAATTTTCTGAGCAGTTATTAGAGGACTTTGATCTGCTGTATCCAGCAGAAAGAGGAGGAAAAAAAGTGGGAATGTTTGCAATCAGTGGACTTGAATTAATGGGGGGGTCATTCACTGTGGCACTTAGTAGGACTCAGTTCTGTGGGCATCTTCTGACTCCTGCACACAAAAATTTAAGTACTGTATGTCTAGTCACCCTAATCCAGTAAGGGTAGATCAGGGCCTATCCGTACCAGCAACTGGTAAATGTATCTGCATAGCAATCCCTGTGACATTTGCTTAACTCACTAGCACAAAGGCATAAACAACTTGCTGCAGGTCTGTTTGTAATGGCAGTATAATGAGGTCTCCAGAGTCCTGAGCTGAAAATGACTTGAGATTTCTCTTTGCGAATATACTTTAGTTGCTGTGAATTGGTTTTGCTTTATGCAATGCTCAGAACGAGAAGAAAAAATCATTTCATAGCGATTTTTTTTTCCAAATGGGAATACAGTCTCGGCTATTTTTAGATCATTGTTCTAAATCCTTAAGACTGTTTTATTATGTCTTTCTCAAATACAACCAGGCGTATGCTGCAAGTTATTTGTTAAGTCCTTTCTTTAAAGAAAAAAAAAAAAGGCCAGTAATAAGCATATAATCTCCAGAGAACAATTTACTTTCAGATTGAAATCACCTGATAAACCCACCCAGCTCAGTGAAGTAGAAGTTTGTTTGCTTTTAGATCATGTTCCTCTGCTTTATAAAGTAGACATCTAGAGATCCATGCAAGACTACAGAGGAAATCACAATTCAAACCCAGACCATTATTTGCATATTAAAAGAGCGAACAAGAAAGATACAGACAGAAACTAGGTAGAAACTTTTTCTTGAAAGAACTCAGATCTTCTGTAACTTAGATGTTTATCTCTGCCAATGGCCACTCAGGCCTTTTTGGGGTTTATAACCCGTCACCTAAAAGGGCTAACTCAAAGAAAAAGCACCAAGTTAAATTTAGTAGAACATATATTTATTGACAGTTACTAACTTATGCATACTCATTCTCATTGCCAAAAGGAATACTTAAGTTTTATTACAAATGTTAATAATTGCTTTAAAGTATGCAGCCCCTTCAGGCTATCTCTTACATAGATAGGAAGTGAAGAATTAAAACAATTTTCTGAGCAACCCACTCATTAAAACACTTTTATCTGCTATCTCCAGCAGAACAGAGGAGAAAAAAAAAAAAAAAAACCAGGGGAAAAATGTTATCTTGCTGTTCCCTCTGCTTGGAATCTTCTTCCCCCCAGAAATATGCATGACTCGCTTCCTCCTATCATTCAAATCTTTTTTCAGGTGTCACTTTCTCAGTGAGACCTTCTCTAAGCAGGGGAAATATGTAACACTCCCTCTGCCTCCAGTTCTATTGGTTTTCCAAGATTCGTTTTCTCAATAGCTAAGCATCTTCTAATAAGCTCCGTAATGTACTTATCCATTTTGCCTATTGTCTGTTTCCCTCCTATAGTACGTAGGCTCCATGAAGGTAGCAATTCCTGTTTCTTTCATTTTTCTGCTCTATTGGCAGGTATCCTGCTCATAGTGGGTGCTCAAAAAATATGTGTACAATAAATGATGGAGAGAATGTATGCCTTAGAGTATGTGGTCCCTTCAGGCTATGTTCTACATGGATACTGATGTGAAGAATTGAAATAATTTTCTGAGCAGCCAGGTCATGAGTCCTTTGATCTGCTGTATCCAGCAGAAAGGAGGAGGGGGGAAAATGGGAGTATATGCAATCAGTGCACCTGAACTGATGGAAATCATTCGCTGTGGCACTTAGATGGGCTCAGCTCTGTGGGCATCTTCTGACTCCTTTCCGCACACAAGAATTTAACTACCACGTGTCTAGTTACGCTGACCCATGAATTCCTGTGAACTGCCCTATGGGACAACATACCTTTATACTATAAAAGATCATGTAGTTGAGATTTTCAGAGTAAGTTGGCAGACTGAAGCTATCACAGATTCTCTCCCACCACAACTAAATAAATTTACAAATTTTAAGTAAAACAAGACATAAAAAACTAAACCAGTAGCAACCAAACATAAGAAGAGGCACAGCCTTATGCCTACCCTGTGAAAAACATAAGCTGAAGAGGGGGAGGAGATGGGGAGAAAGATTATTCCAGGAACTAGTATAGCTACTAATAGTGAAGAAAAAAAAGAAAAAGGGAGAAAGAAGACAAAGTTTTATACACACACACACACACACACACGAAAAATATATATATATGAAAAATTAAATATATATGAAAAGAATACTTCCAATGTAGGAGGAAGACCAAAGGTATAGAAAGTCCAAAGAAAGAAAACATAAAAATCTAGCTGTGTTCCCCCAGAATCAGGAAAAAAAATTTCCGGAGTTCATTATCTATTTTGTGTCTTTTTTTTTCCAGCTCAGAACAAAGCTGCAAAGAGAAGGCAGACTATTCACAATGACCTAAGGCTAATTATATCCAACAAAATATATGCATCTAGTGAAACAGAACACCAAAAACAAAACAAACAAAAAAGATATGAACAGAAGAGACTTAAAACAAACTCCTTTGAAAATGCTAAAGGCCCAAGATGAAGAAGGCACAGGGGATCCCAGGTGTTAAGCCACTCCTTCCCAGCAGGGGATGAGGTTATAGGTCCAGCCCACAAGTTTTATGTTAGTTTGGGTCATTAGAACCACAGTTGGGAAGAAGCAGGTAAAGAAAGCAGAGCTTATCTCTATGTGAGGAATGGTTTCCAGAATTTACCCTATATTGGATCTCTCTCCAGGCTTCAGACATGACTTCACATTGTTGTAGTAAACCCTGGGCAAGGCTTTGGACCAAACTGGAGTAGTGAAAGCAGAAACAAGTCTCACAAAATGTGGCTTTCCAGAATCCAGATGAGCTGTCCTCCTCTCCCCTGTCCCTCCTACACAGAAAAGAAGCACAATACACATTACCCAGCCCCCATGAAAAGCTCTAAAAGATACAAACCAGTCTCAAATATGATGTGAAAAGAGTTAAAGAGATCTCACTACCACAACATCAGAGAAAACCAAGCATCTTAAACACTAGTGACAGCTAACACTTACTGTTTACTGTGTGGCAGGCACTAAATACCGTACATCTATTAAGTCATTGGATCCATAAACAATCTAATAAGGTAGGTACTACTATTGGTACACAATCCCATACTCAAAACCCTAAAGTCAAATGTGTCTTGAAATTCAGATTTTTTTCAGATTTTAGAAAGGGAATAAGGTATATATGCCATGAAAGACAAGGTATCCACAGACCCTACAGAAATACTCTGTATTCAAGCATGTTAATATTTATCAAATCTATGAATACTCACACTATTGGAAAAAAATAAATTCAATAAGGTAGCTTATATCAATTCAAATCAAGCCAGGTTTTGCCCCCAAATAAATTTGTGGCAAACATACACAAACTTAAGAGTTTTTGAAGACTTTTGAACTATGGATTTGTAAGTAAGAGACTCAGACTTGTAGCAGGGGCCCTTGAACGAGGGGGCTAATACAGAGGAAGGTTCAGGTCACAGGCTCCTGTCAGTCAAACAGGCAAATGTAATGGAACCTAGATAAAGACCCAGACTCTAGAGTCTAAGTTTAACTCCCAGTTGATGGAGTCAGATCTATTCACTCAGCAAGTATTTATTAAACAACTACTATAGGAGCCAGGGATACAGCAATGAAAGAGATGGGCAGAGTCCCATTCTCACGGAGCTTATAGTTTAGGGGAACAATAAGCAAATATATAGTAAGTGCTAGAGGTGCCCCAGTGACTATCTTTCAGATTTGGTCCTCCTTAACTCCTTGTAAAATAGTAACTCAATTTCCCTTTGGTAATAGGGACCAGGCATTACGGCTTCATTGCTTCAGTGCTTGGAAAGCCTGAAATGGTGGGGGATGCGTTCTCTCTAATTTACTGCAACATGACTGTGTATCCTAATGGAAACACCCATCCTTTGGGCAATATGACTCAACTCACCAAGCCAATGTTGCAAAAGTGCGAAGCAGAAATTCTAGATTATCAGGTACAATAGCGAGAAGAGTCACTCATAACTCCACTTCTGAGTTTCCAGATTATATGTTCCAACTGTAAGGGAATGGCACAAACAATACTGATACTGCGTCGGGATTTCTTCCTGCAAGAGAACACTAAAACATCACAAAGCATGGTCTTCAAGCTGACTCTGTAACTCAGCTTTTACCGTTTTCTATCAGTTCTGCTGTTCTATCATCCCACCAGCTTTTAGGTCATGAGTAAATGGAAGACCAATGAATCCCATGGGCCTGAGCTCATCACCATATGTCTTTCACTATGAAATGAGTTTCTTGGTCAAAGATGATTTTGTCAAGAACACCATGGCATTTTGCAGTTCTCTCAATAGTAAATGGTGGTATTAACAAAAGAAACGTGGGGGGCGCCTGGGTGGCTCAGTGGGTTAAAGCCTCTGTCTGCACCTCAGGTCATGATCTCAGGGTCCTGGGATCGAGCCCCACATTGGGCTCTCTGCTGAGTGGGGAGCCTGGTTCCCTTCCTCTCTCTCTGCCTGCCTCTCTGCCTGCTTGTGATCTCTGTCAAATAAATAAATAAAATCTTAAAAAAAAAAAAAGAAAGAAAAAGAAACGTGGGAAAGGAAGGCAAATCTTTCATCAGAACATCAGTCCTATAAGGATAGCCTCAATCAACATATTTAGTGTATCACTGGGTGGCTCGCTTGTTCCTCCAAAGAATGAAGCCATACTGGGGGGAAGTAGATAGGATGGACACTCAGCAATAGCAAGTCTGATTAGCCTTGATAAAGGAGAGTCTATGCTGTCAAGCCGATATATAGCTTCCATTCCTGATGGCATGTCCACTTCGTAAATGAGTCCTTTGAGCAAGCACTGTGGCTGATAAAAAGAGGCTGATATCTACCGCACAGGTTATCTTGTCCCTTCACTACTGAAAGCCTGCCATGGATGGGTATTCCCTTTTTCTAAGGCCTTCTTGTCACCATATCTGTCATTTTTCTAAGAACCTGATTTTTCAGCTAACCCCTGAGCAGACCTATGACCCCATGCAGATCTATACTTCAGGCCATCCTTCTAAGGACAGAAGACCACCAGATGGACTACTGAAGTTCTGCCCATTAGGAAGCTCTCCTGTACCAGTGATCATGAACATACTCTTAACTAAGTCGGTAGAAATATTTTAGCTCTCTGAAACCAGCCTTTAACAGCCTATTATACACACTCACATGTAAACCAGGCTTTCAATTTCTCCTCTCCTGTTCGTTGGTCATAGGTAACTCCCCATGGGGCTATATGTGTGAGATGAAGGAAAAGTGGTGAAGGAGAAAATGATACCATAAGAGCCTGAGCCCCTTTTCATCAAATTTACTAGCACCCTCTAGACCTGCTCTGACCCAGACCCACTGTGAATTAATGATGGATTGCTGTCAATTTAGGATATGGAAGATCAGAAAACACCAGGCAATGATGAGTTTCTCAGATCTTAGAGTCATTGGTGTCTCATGGCCAGTTATTCCATCTTTCTAAGGACCCCATTGCAAAACAGGAGCTGCTTCTCACACAGAGAATCTTGACAGTAGAAAAGGTCAGAGTTTACTCTGAAATCCTAGGGTGTGAAAGCCAATACACAGTGATCCTCCTACTGAGGCTTGCTGGAGACCATAGATACAGCAAGAATCATCAGGTCCAAGTATAAGGCAGCTCTATAGAGCTCCCTTTAGATCTCTTCTCAAAAATAATAAACTTGGGCGCCTGGGTGGCTCAGTGGGTTAAAGCCTCTGCCTTCGGCTCAGGTCATGGTCCCCGGGGTCCTGGAATCGAGCCCCACATCGGGCTTTCTGCTCAGCAGGGAGCCTGCTTCCTCCTCTCTCTCTCTGCCTGACTCTCTGCCTACTTGTGATCTCTGTCTGTCAAATAAATAAATAAATCTTTAAAAAATAATAATAATAAACTTGTAAGCAAGTCAGTAAATGAATCAGAGTAAAATACACAAAGGTGGTTTACAGAGCTTCCCAAATCCAAAAAGGCCTACGCAAAATCATTTGTGGTAGGCAGTTCAAGTTATAATAACTTGACTTTCACTTCAGGAGTATCCAGATAAACACAAGAATGTTAGAATTCTAGCACCTCACCAACATGGCAGATCCTTAAATTTTTTTTTTTAATATTTTATTTATTTGACAGACAGAGATCACAAGTAGGCAGAGAGGCAGGCAGAGAGAGAGAGGGAAGCAGGCTCCCCGCTGAGCAGAGAGCCCGATGCGGGGCTCGATCCCAGGACCCTGGGACCATGACCTGAGCCGAAAGCAGAGGCTTTAACCCACTGAGCCACCCAGGCGCCCCCAGATCCTTGAATTTTTGTGGAGTTTATCTCTTAGCCACAAACACACAAAAGTCGTACTAAGGTAAGTGCTATTTTTCACTCACCGGTTCTGATCATCAACATGTCATCAATGCAACGGATCAATGTAAATTTTTGCAGGTCATCAATATGATCAAGGTGTCTCTAGTACATTAAAACACAGAGCAGAAGAATTGACATAGTCTATTAAAGAATTTACTCTGGCCCCTTTCTCTGTAAAAATGAAAATTGCTTTGGATTTTACTATTAGATATAGAAATTATTACTTGGTTCTTATCATTATTATTATTATTAATTTTTATAAGTCATAGCTGCAAAAAAGGAGCAGGACTGTATTGATTTACTTTAGGAAAATACCATATCTGAAGAGCAGCTACAATGGTATTACTACTTAAGTTAATGATAACCCATTGTCATTCTTCAAGATCTACTTAGCTTTTTGACAAACAACATCAGTAAATTAAATGGAAGTATGACCCAACTTCTTCACCAAATATCATAAAAAACACCGAAGGGGAATGTGTTAGTATGGTTAGATAAAGCAATATAGGCAAAATATTGATAATTGTTAA
The DNA here is from genome assembly GCF_963455335.1 of Martes martes. Classification (NCBI taxonomy): domain Eukaryota; kingdom Metazoa; phylum Chordata; class Mammalia; order Carnivora; family Mustelidae; genus Martes; species Martes martes. The sequence continues at coordinate 55,698,223 of NC_137893.1, read as the reverse complement.
AGTGGAGAATGAGTATATTATTATAACTATTCTATACGCCTCTAGGTGTTTGAAATCTTTTCACAATGGGCTTAGTTTTTTCATAATAGTAATTTGTTTAAAAATTATTTCATCATCTAACTCCAAAAGTCCCCACACTGACTGATAGGTAGGTCACAATGGCATAATGTGTATTTAGTGATCAGCCTCAACCCAGAGTATCTTATATGGAAGGTCTGGAAAATTCCCTCTCCCCAATGCACAATCACCCTATAAATGGCCTGTGGGAAATGCTTCAAAAAAGATTTATAGTTTACAGTTGTGGCTGTGTCACTTTTGACAGAGAGACTTCACAGAGACCCAGGTTTTTCTCAGTTATCCCCCTAGTTGTGAACTGGCTTAAGTCTGGACTTGATGAGAGCCAGTGAAGTCTCATTACAGATTGTCTCTAATCCTGTTTATGCCACAAGGTTCTATAGCTCAGTCAATATCTTAGTAGAATACACATTCATTTTATATCTATAAGCCACGATCAACTCACCACCACCACAGATTCCAAGTGAAAGCAGTTGGCCACTCTGACCCTGCCTATAATAGAGATTGTGCCTACTTTGTCTCTCTAATGGTTAACCACCACCACCTGGCCTCTGCTTAGCCAGGATCTCATTAACCGCATTAAAACTAGGATCCCAATTTAATGGTGACACTTGAAACTATTATCTCCAGGATATGGAACATGATTCAGCAAAATTTCTCTGTAAAGAGACCAATTGTAAATAGTTTTTAGCTGTGAGAGCCAGTCTCTGTCATGACGCTTCACCTTGTAGAGCAAAATTACCCACAGCCCAAAGGGCATGGCAGCATCCCAATAAAGCTTTATTGATGGACACTGAAATTTGAATTTTTGTATCATTTCCAGATGACATAAAATACTTTCTTTTCCAACTATGTAGAAACATAAAAATCATTCTTCATTTGCATGTCATAACAAAAGCAGGTGGTAGGCCATTGGCCTGTGAGTCAAAGCTTGGAAATCCCTCATCTCAGCCATTAGAATCTATTTTCTCATGTCCTAGTCCCTGGGTTTTGGCCCATCTAAAAGTAATGAAAAGCACCTGTAGTTCCTTTGGTCTATGTACTATACCCTCTGTCCCTCAAGTGAATGTGCAGTTCTCCCCTGTGCCATATTATGATTTAACTCTCCTTTTGAGTCTGGAGGCCTTGTGGGTAGGTCTAAAGGAATAGGCATTCCCCTGGTAAGGCAACAGCTTCAGGAAATACCATTGCAAGGCCTCAGTAAGAGAAAAGGGTGATTTCCTGAGACAGGGGAGGAGGAACTATTTGCAACAGCAAGGGACATTCAGGATGATTTGGGGATTCAAGTCATGTCTGCAACAAATGTCCGTATCTCAGAATCTCTTCTTTCCCAACCAGTGTTCCAACCTTAGCAAAAGAGACGCAGGCTTCATAGGAGCTGTAATTCTGTGACCCAACAATTGAGTTTTAGGTCTGATACTCATTCAGGTCTGTTCTGCAGCTCTAGGCAAGAAGGGATTCTTTTAAGGTCTCCCTACAACCTTTCTGGTTCCTCACTTTTGTCTTGAATAGAAGGTAAAGTGATCTATTTTTATACAAGCTCTCTGGCATAGTCAGAAGCAGGCCACACTGCCTGCGATGTTTGTCAGCATCCTTGTCATAATATCAGGGAGTACAACAGCTTGGTTGTCTTCCAAAGCCTTGCCCTCACTGGCTCTGCAGCTCACATCACTACCAGAGTAATTGTGATCACGATGCCATAGCATGCCACCCATTGCATGTGGCCTATGGTCCCAAATGTGGAGGTTATCCAGGAAATGTCAAGTCAGCAAGCCAGTCTGAGAGTTCTATCTCCAGGGCCATTCCTCCTAAGGACTGTATCAGTCAGGATCCTGGCAGGCAACACAGTTCACCCCAGACATTTCAATAAGAGACTAATAGAGAAACTGCTCAGAAAGGTCAAGAAAAGAGTAAGTTGAAGGTTAGTTCATGGTTAAAGGTTGGAAGTTAAAGAAAGGTTGGTCAAGGTTAAAGAAAGAACGAGGTCTGGCAAGATAGACGGTAAACAGTGGTAGAATACCATCCTTCTCCCCCTGGGACTGAGGAGTGAGAGGAGGAAGCAGTGTTGTCAGAATCCAGTGAAAGCTGCAGCTAAAAGGAGAGGCCACCTCCAGGGACCGTACTCACAAGGGGTGCAGTAGGGAGAAAGCAAAAAAGAAATACCCCCCTCGCCCTTCCCCACCCCTGCCACCTGATTTCCTGCAAGCCCCTTCCCCTTGGCCCAATCTAGCTGAAAGTCAGCAATCAGGCAGATCAGATGATGCAGAGAGCAGCAGTCAGCCTCCTGGGGGTGCAGAATGAGACAGTGCAGGGCCCTGAGTATGAAGGGGGGCCAACAAATAGAATAAAGAGCACATATGGGGGTCCCCTCTTTTAAGGAGGAAACTGAGCAGTTATTTGCTCAAGGTCACATAGTGAGTGGCAAAGCTAGAATTTAAAATTAAAATTAAGATGCCTACCCACAGAGCCTTAACAAGTATAGTACAGAGTCACACACAGGTATGTCCAAGCACTGGAGAAAAAGGGGAGAGAAAAGTGACAAGAGCTTCTTTAAGAAGAGGATGCTATGTGGTCGCCAATAAAGACAGGACTACAGAATCCATGGTAAAGGCATTAGTGATGAGCAGTAAATAAATAAATGTGTGGGAGAATGATTATGGGGGAAAATCCTATGACTATGACACATTTAACAATGGTAAGACAAACGAAATGTGGAGGTAGTGGCAGAAGGTAACTTAAGTGCAGTGGTTTCATCTTTCTTCGTGGGTAATCAACAGCACCAAAGTTAATGATCAAGAAATAAAATTAGAGTCTGTTTTTGAGTATGAATATAATCCTGTTTTTCGAATGCTATACACCTTTTTTATTTGTGTCTCCCCCAATTTGTTATGGGTCTAAAAAAAGAGAGTTAATGTTACCATCATTGTGTTTCTGTCCATTTCTAAACACATTTGTCCATTTCTGTCCAAATGCATTTCTGTTACATTTCCTGCTTTTTATGCATGATATACCTTGATGCTGTAGTAGGAAAATTTGAGCAGTAAGACAACATTTATAACAGAGCCCAGGCTTCAGGAGAACTGGGTTTTCTGAATAAAGGATATAGCCAGTATTTAAAAGATTAAAAAACACAAGGTTACAGTTTATCTGTCCATTATTCCCATTAGTGGTAAGGAACCATTTTCCCTGGCATAATTATCCTATCTGCAAGAATTACTGCCTATCTTCTGATGTCTGAGATAACCTTGCTCTCTCCTAAGAGTCAGCAACTTTCACAGGAAAGAGCCTCGAGGCTTTGTTTCAGGAGGGGACTCAAGCGTTCTTGGTTTTTCACATTTTTTCTCAGATGGAAAATACTTCTCTCTGATGATGGTATAGGGTGTATACATCGCACAGGGGTGACCAGGCCAAGCATCAGCTTTTGTTTCTCATTTTGGTATTTATTGATGAAGTTCAAAACAGTCCCATCCCTTTGTGGATTTTTACCCTTTCTTCTTCTTTTTTTTTTTTTTTTTAAGATTTTGTTTATTTATTTGACACAGAATGAGACAGCGAGAGGCGAGAGAGGGAACATGGAAACACAAGCAGGGGGAGTGGAAGAGGGAAGCAGGCTCTCCACTGAGCAGGAGCCCTACCCAGGGCTGGATCCCAGGACCCCAGGATCATCGTGACCTAGCCGAACAAAGGATTAGCCACCCAGGTGCCCCACCCTTTATTATTCTTTAAATACATTCCTTGTCTCATTTTGCCCCATGGCCTGATGTTAGTATCATAACTCCGTCTTTTTCCCTTAGCATTTACTTCTGATTCCCTTGTCTACCTTTTTAACCTTTCTGAACTGTTTTGGGTGTGTCCTTCTTAGTCTGATTCTTCAGCCAACCCAAAAATTGGTTCATGACAGGTGATTATAGCAAGATAGCCACATTTCAGCAACATATAGGAAATACATAGGAAATGTAATAGTTCATTTCTAAATATTTTAAAATTTGTGTTGTAGTTTCTTTTCTAATCTGTGTAATTTAAAGGTGATTTTTTTTGTTCCCAAACGTATTTTTTTAAAGTGCTCTTCTTTCCTTTTTTTTTTTTTTTTTTTTAAGATTTTATTTATTTGTCAGACAGTGAGAGAGAGCATGTGCAAGCAGGGAGAGAGGCAGGCAGAGGGAGAAGCAGGCTCCCCGGTGAGCAAGGAGCCGGATGTGGGACTCAATTCCAAGACCCTAGGATCATGACCAAAGCCTAAGGCAGGCACTTAACTGACTGAGCCACCTAGGCATCCCTCTTCTCTTATTTCTAATCTAATTGCAATAGAGATTCTAGTCTCTATGATATCAGTTTTTTAACCTGTACAGATATTTCTTTAGACCGTAGCTTGATTGGTGGTCAGTTTTTGTAAATGTTCAATGTAAACTCAGTAAGAATGTATATTCTTTAATATTGGGAGCAAGATATGTATATGCTCATCTGTATGGATCAACCTTGTCAATTGTGTTGTTCAGATTTTCTAATCCTCATTCATTGTTGGCACACTTAATTTGTTTCTAATTGAGGTATATGTAAATAACCCAGTATGATTGTCAATTTGTCAGTATCTACTTTTATTAATTTATCTTTTAGTATGAAATGTCTACAGTAGCCCAAATCTGGAAACAATCTAAATGTTGCTCAGCAGACAAATAGTTAAATAAATAGTGGTGTAGCCATCAATAGTACAACAATCAGTGATTGGCAATAACAAAACCATTGATATTTATAAAGCACCATGAATGATTCTCAAAAACATGTTTGGGGGGAAAAAAGCCATTAACACAAGAAGAAATACTACATAATTCCATTTACATCAATTTCAAGATCATAATTTATGAATAGAAATCAACACAGTAGGGGGCGCCTGGGTGGCTCAGTGGGTTAAGCCTCTGCCTTCAGCTCGTGTCATGATCTCAGGGTCCTGGGATGGAGCCCCACATCGGGCTCTCTGCTCAGGGGAGAGCTTGCTTCCACCTCTCTCTCTGCCTGCCTTTCTGCCTACTTGTGATCTCTCTCTCTCTCTCTCTGGCAAATGAATAAGTAAAATCTTTAAAAAAAAAAAAAAAAAGAAATCAACACAGTAGTTACCAACAGGGTGGGGAGAGTAGGAATTGCCCCGAAGGAAGCACAAGGGAAATCTGGGGAGCGCCAGACACATTCTATATCTTGATTGGGGTGTTGATTATATGAATTTGTGTATTTACAAAATCAGTATCTCCTTTTAAATCGATTCATGCATTATGTTGCCCATGGCTATGTTGTTAGATGTGTACAAGTTCATAAGTCTACCTTCTTGATGGAATGTCCATTTTATCATCATTTCACATCATTCTGTTTAACTATTAATGGCGTGCTTTAAGTTTTGTTTTTTCTTGTATTATTATTGCTATCCAGCTTTCTTCAGGTTAGTATTTTCTTTTTTAAAGATTTTATTTATTATTTATTTGACAGAGATCACAAGTAGGCAGAGAGGCAGGCAGAGAGAGAGGAAGGGAAGCAGGTTCCCCGCTGAGCAGAGAGCCCAACGTGGGGCTCAATCCAGGACCCCCGGACCATGACCCTAGCCGAAAGCAGAGGCTTCAACCCACCAAGCCACCCAGGCACCCTGGTTAGTATTTTCTTAATGTATTTCTTTATATAGCTTTGTTTTGGGTATAGCTCATAAATAATAAATAACTATACTTTTAAAAATCCATTAAACTTGGGTGTATTTGCACCTATTGTAAATACTAATGTATTTGTACTTACATGTACCATTTTATTTTGTTTTCTGTTTACCATCCTTTTTCCCTTTTTTAAATCTTCTTTCTTGCCTTCCATTCCATATGTAAACATTTTTATTTTTCTCATTTTTCTTCTGTTAGTACAAAATCTATAACTCATTCTCTATATTCATTGCTATTACATTTTATCATGCAGATTTATCTATATATTTTAAACAAAACAACAATTATTCAGTATTTACATTCTTTAACTATCTAAAGAAAACCAAAGCAGTCCCCTTTATCTTGTCTTTAGGGGTGCTAGTTTTATTTTTAAGAATAGTTATCCTTATAGGGCACCTGGGTGGCTCAGTGGGTTAAGCCTCTGCCTTCGGCTCAGGTCATGATCTCAGGGTCCTGGGATCGAGCCCTGTATTGGGCTCTGCTCAGCAGGGAGCCTGCTTCCCCCTCTCTCTCTGCCTGCCTCTGCCTACTTGTGATCTCTCTCTCTGTCAAATAAATAAATAAAATCTTAAAAAAAAAAAAAAGAATAGTTATCCTTATATTAAATAGTTAAGTGAATCAACATTTTTGTATCAGTTCTTGTGCTCATTGTGCTCTATAACCCCGTCCTAACTACTGGGTTCACTTTTCCATAACATATCACTTTTGCTAATTTTTGTTGAGTTAATGGGAGAATAAACTATTATATGTCTTTGTATATCTGATATATTTGCATTTTACCCCTCCTTTACCCACTGGAGTGGTGAGTCTGGCTGTGGTTCCCCATATGGAACTGAGTTTATTTGGTCTCCTCTACTCAGTAAGAGCTATAATCCCCACTGAGAACCCAGAGACCACTCTACCTGTGCCTTCCACCCTGCCCCCAACCTTGCACCAGTTCTGCTGGATGGCGATGTCCATCTTCTTTATTATCTAGCTATGTCTCTTTGCTTTCTCCTCTTATGTATTACCTTTCACTGCAATACATTTGATGGAAAAAGGGGTATTTGAAACAGATTCACTCTTTTCTCCATTTCAAACTCTTTTTTTTTGTTTTGTTTTGTTTTGTTGTTTTGTTTTGTTTGTTTGTTTTTAAATTATTTATCCTGAAATTTGGTTTGTTAGAGTACAGCTTTTGAATAGAATGAGTAAATCAGAGGTGCCTGGGTGTCTCAGTTGTTAAGTGTCTGCCTTTGGCTCAGGTCGTGATCCCAGAGACTTTGCTCAGCCGGGAGCTTGCTTCTCCTTCTCCCACTGCCTACTGTTCCCACTACTTGTGCTTGAACTCTTTCTGTCAAATAAATAAATAAAATCTTAAAAAAAAAAAAGGAATGAGAAAATCAAAACTTTCTCTCTTCTTCTGACATTGACACAGATCCCCCCCCCCCCCCCCGGGTAAATTCTATGTTAAATAATTAAATAATCTATTGTGTAAATCAAGCATGTTATACTTTTTTTAAACTATTAAATTCAAGTTCAGTCAAGGTTTATGGAAGTTTAGTGAGCTATTAATTCTAACCAGGATTAGAGAAGCATTCATAGATTGAGGGACATTTGGTCTGGGCCATACTAGTAAATGATGAGACGTTTAGAGCAAAAAAGCAGGGGTCCCAAAGTGACCCAGATACAAATGGTCCTCCAGTGTGATTTCAAAACATGAGCCCATATCTCAAAACCAAGGAACTCCAATAAAAAGCAGGATTTCAGAAAAATAAAAATAAAAGTTTTGGTAAAACGGAACCCAGCGCTCCAGCACTCCCACGGGGGCTGGAGATAAGTAGTTCTGCCCCTTTCAGATAGGTGTGGAGTCTTCTTAGTCTTCTCTCCCTGTATACCACCTGCTGGTCCCCTCTAGGCTCACATGCAAGCCCTGCAGAAAGTCTGGAAGACTACAAAGGTGCACAATGAATTTGGAAAAGGTTTCCAAACAAGAGAGTAATGTGATCCGATCTTTGTTTCCATGAAGCAAGCTTAGTGGTGAAGGATGATGGGTGTGTGGAGGGAGAGGGGACAATTTGAAAGCAAAGAAACCAATCAGAAGGCTGTTGCAATAGTCGGGGAGAATGATGACAAAATGCAAAACTCATCTGTGGCCACGGGACTGCAGCAAAGGATGTAGAATCAGAGAATTTTGAGCAGTAGAATTAAAAAGACTTGGAAAATGGATTTAATGCCAATTGTGAGGGAAAATGTGTCAGAAATGATATAAATGCTTGTAGCTTTAGGGACTGCATGTAGCCATCCACTAAGACATAGATCTCAGAAGAAAGCAAAAGTTTTAAAGGATAAATAATTGTGGTTTTGTGCATATGTGGGTGACCTCTTTGAATCAGAGCCTGGGTCTTAGTTCTCTCTGTGTCCCCGGCTTCTAACACATCTAATAAAAGAGGTTCAATAAATGAATGTTGAATTGAACTCAATTTAGCTTATTGGGTTTTAGGTGTTTGTGGGAAGGTCATACAGGTGGAAAAGTCCAGAAGTCAATTTGTCATTTTAGAGGTTGAAAGAAAGGTTCAAGCTGGAAATTAATTGGGGGTATTGTCAACATATTTATTTTCTTGACTGATTTTCATGAGTTGTATTGTGTTAAGGCATACTTATTGAGAGTATATCTTGATTAAAAGTTTATGATTTTGTTTACTTATGTGATTGTCACATGTGCTTAATATATTGTAATATTGAGGATCTATTGATATTTTCACCATATCTTCTTCTGTGCCTTCAGCAGTATATACTGCTGAAGGCACAGAAGAAGAAATGTTTTTTTCACTTAAAGACATTTCTGACAGATACTAAAATCACAACAAGTTTAACTTATTATAGAGTCATCAGACAATGTGAAAGGAGCTCAAGTGATTTAAGCACAAATACATCAACTCTAACTTGACTAAGGTTTCAAGTAGCAATTTCAGGAAAAAAAAAAGAACATTCAAAAATGTTAAAAGCACTGTTCTAAACAAACACTGATTTTTCACTCAAAAATAGTGTCTACATGGTATAATTTTTTTTAAAAAAAATGAAGTAGTCATTTAAATTGTTAAGTTAGTTTTTAGCTTAAACTTGCTCTCTTTAAGGAAAAAAGAAACATGGTCTGTATTTTTACTTTCACGTCCTCTCCTGGGTTTATCTTTCCTTTAGAAAGCATGTAAGTAGGGAAGGAAGGAAGGAAGGAAGGAAGGAAGGAAGGAAGGAAGGAAGGAAGGAAAGAAAGAAAGAAAGAAAGAAAGAAAGAAAGAAAGAAAGAAAGAAAGAAAGAGAAAGAAAGAAAGAAAAAGAAAGAAAGAAAGGTAAAAAGAAAATATACATAGCTTTTTTCCCAGTTCCCGGTAGTGTTTGGTAATTCAACACTTAGATCTCAAGGGATCCTGACCCCATAACTCTAGCATGTTCCCTGCCTGGAGACACAACAAAGTTGTTACTTTGGTGACCATTCTAGAAGAAATCAGCACTACCCAGAATCAAGTACAAAAACACAATGACATAAAAGAGAAGCAGGAATTCACAGTGTGCACTCTTCTGTTTCCCTTTTCCTCTCTTTTAACCTTTCATTGACAAGAGTACAGAATACAAAAAAAAAAAAAAAAAAGTGGAATATGATTTCCCCATGCACCTGTCACCCAGTTACAAAAGGCTTTAACTTAGGGCTTCAGTTGTTGTATCTATTTTACCATCTGCTTCTTTCCTTCCCTATAACAAAGGGAATATTTTGTGCCAAATCCTTGCTATTGTATTATCTCATCCATAAATATGTCAGTATGCATCTAAAAAAGATAATAACTTTTTTAAACATAATCAAAATGTCATTATTTTTGCCCCTCAAAAGAATGTGGTATTCTCTAACATCATCAAATATCCACTGTTTGAATTTCTCTTATTGTATGATACACATATGTTTGGTTTTTTATAAACCATTAGGTTGGTTTGGATGTGGATCCAAATAAGATCCGCATATTGCATTTGTTCATTGGGTCCTTTATCTCTCTTAATTGATAGGGCCCTCCTCTCTCATTTTTCTCCTGGCAATTCATTTGTTAAAGAAACCAGATAATTTATTCCTGCAGAGTTCATCATATTCTAAGATTTTGCTGACTGCATCTCTATCGTGCCATTTAATATGTTCCTGAAATTGTGGTTTGATCTAGAAGCATGATTTAATTCAGGTTCAGATCTGGAGTAGAATGCTTGTTGAGTACATAAAATTCAGCTCTCTTTTAGACATCTACAACTCAACAGCCATCAATGGATCAAATACCTAGATCCATTGTTTCATGAGCGGTTTAAAATATGGTGATATTTTCTCATTCCTTTGCCATCTATTAGCTGACTTGCTTATACGAACAGAAATCTTCATCAATTCTATAGGTATCCTGAATATAACTCTTTCACACAATAGAAATAAATTCTTGATTCTTTCCTCGAATTTACTAGTTTTTAGGTAACAGGTTGGTTCCCTCACAGACACCAATGTTTAAAAAGTTAGTTTTTTAGTATCATTTTGTACTCCTCAAATTTAAAGTGATATGTTTCAGCCCCTTCCAATAATTTCCTATTGATGCTCAAATTATCCTGTCTTTGGCCAGTAGAAGCCTCTTCAAGGTGGCTCCTAAATCCTTTGACACAATCCCAGTAGTCTGCTGAGTTCCTTCCTCTTTGGTATAACAAGATAGATATCCAGGTTATTTCCTATTCTAAACCAAGATTCAGACATTTTCCCAAAGTACTCTCTCTCTTTTTAACAGCATATTATATTTAGGGACCAGAGTTTGGGAATATTCTGATTTTTAGTGCTATAAAGTGTAAGAAATATCAACTACAGGGGCTGTAATTTACCTCCTCGAACGTGCTCCTTCCCACCAGAAGTCACTTACACCTGCCATTCCCTCTTCTCTGGAATGCGCTTCTCTCTTCTCTCCACTTTCTACCTACTTAGCTCTCCACTCAGCTTTCATCTTTCAGCTCAAATCTCATTGTCTGTTCTACATGGATAGATGTTTCTGCGACTTGTCCCCCATAATAGACCATCTGACCTTGCACATATACAAGCATGCTAAAAAGTGCTCTTTGTGAGACTCGTGCTATGTAAATGATCTTGGGAAACTGGTTATTTGAAATATATTATCTGGTCTCTAGGTAAGGACTGGCCTTTCTGTTCTGGACGCCAAGAGTTATAAATCATGCCTCACATCCCCTCCTCTTCCAGGCTGGGCTGGCACCCTGGGTTGGAATCCCAGAGGAAAGGCAGACACACATATCCCAGGCTCCTTAAAAATACAAAAGCACAATAACATAGAAATGTGGCTTGCTCCAAACTGCACATAGGCAAACAAATGTGTAATTTCAAACCAAATTATTTGCCCTATAAATACGGCCCTTACTGGGGATGGCCAGTTGGAAGTCTCAACTAAGGGGAGGACGCTCCACCCAGGTCTCTCAATGGGGACACCAGCCTGGCTGTCTCCATGGGGCTTCCGCAGCTGATGAGGTTAGATGTTGTAAGTACCCAAATTGATGTAACTTTGCCTTATTCTCATTTATCACCTACTATTACCTTCATCTATGTTCAGATTCCTTTCCTCTTCTGTTTCTATTAGGTTTCTATAATAATAATAAAGCTTTCTTTCCTTTTCAAAACCAAAAACGTGGCTGTTGTGAATCTTTTTCCTAGAACACTGTCCAAGGTTTTTTCAACTTCTTGACATGATCAATTTCTCCTGCTACATGTTCCCAAAGGGCACTTGTCCTTGCATATACTTAGCACTCTTGAAACACTGTTTGATGTATACTTAATCTCCATGCTAGACTATAACATCTAAGAGGGCAGGAACCATATTGCTTTTTACTCATCATTGGGCCTTGAGTACCAAATCAATTTCCTGATATAGAATAACATTCTGTAGTGGGTTGGTTAGTGTCTCTCCCCTCATCCCTCCAGAATTCATGTTCCCAGAAAGCGTGAGATTATAACCTTCTTTGGAAATAAGGTCTTTGTAGATGTACTTAGTCAAGATGAAATCTTAGGGAATTAAGGTGGTCCCAAAATTCAATGACAGGTGTTCCCACGAGAAGAGGAAAGAACACAGACACAGGGAATAAGGCCATGTGAAGAAGTAAAGACAGGCACAGAGATTGGGTTGGTGCATCTATAGGCCAAAGAATGTGGAAGATGGCAGGGGTTCTACCAGAAGCTGGAAAAGGCAAGGAAGGATTTTTCCCTAAAGCCTCCAGAGAGAGGACAGCCCTGCTGACAGCTTGAGTGCAGACTTCTAGCCTCTAGTACTATGTGTGACAGAATACATTTATATTCTTTTAAACCACCCGATTTCTGGTACTTTGTAATGGCACCCCTACGAAACTAATATGGGGGACTACATTTTAAAACTGCAATAGAAGTGTGATTGCTTTAAAAAATCAGTGTGTCATGGAATATAATTAATCTGATTAATCAAATCACCACAAATCTTGTATTCCAAGTACAAAAGGAGTGCTCCCCGTCCTTCTTTCCCATAAAGAGAATCTCCCACCCTATAAGCTCCACGTGATCCCCATGTCTGAGAGCTCTCAAGGCCTGCTGATGGCTAATGGAGAAGATCATGACTAGAATATACCACACAGTATAAAGGTTCCTGTTTGGGAGAAATTGGGGTGGACGGGAGGATTTGTTTTGAAGCTGCTAGGAAAGCAGGAGTGAATAGTTACAGAAGAAAAAGCCAAGATGCAAAGAAAAAGTGGATCTTTACAACAGAAGTATGTGAAGCTCTGGGGACATGGAGTTGCTATTAGATTTTCCGTTTGAGAACGAGTGTCATCTTAATGAGACCCACCCAAGACATCTTTGGTCACCAATCTGTGCCTGTTATAATATTTGCCATTTCATTCTACAGTTATTCTCACCTTGTTGGTAGTCAAGGAAACTATATTCCCTTCCTGAAATCCTTCCTCCCTTTTATTGTGACACAACTTCTCACTCATCATCATGTCATGACATGAGAACATTCCTGCTCTTCATCCATTATTCAAAATACCCTCAACAGCTAAACTTTGATATTGAGCAAATCTCTTTAATCAATGAAGGGTTTAGTCTGTAATTCCATCAAGCAACTAAAACCAAAATAATCTCTTCTAAAGTGCTACAAAATACAGACTAGACATCATGGAATACAGAAATTATGCATGACAATTAGGAAGTTATATTGTGATTTTAAACTAATGCAAAATTATAAATTATCTACTTTCCCTTGTTTTAAAGAAAATACAGATCAAGGGTTTTCTGAGAGAATTGCTACCAAAGATCCCATCTCTAAAATTCTACTTTATGTCATACTGGGCTTGATTGAGAGATTAGCTTCCTATGGTAGGAACACTACTCAATTTGAAGTCATAAGACCTGGATTTGAGACCTGTTATTTCTAAGCAGGGAAAAGTTGATCAGGCCACTTAAACATGATAAAATGAGGTGGGGGGGGTAGTATATAAGTATCTAAGGGTAGTGTCTGGTATGCAGTTGGCATTTAACAAAGATGGACATGGCATATAATTAGATCCAGAGTATAATGAGTAGAAGTAGTAAGGGTCTGTGGAATGAAATGGAACCAGGCTCAAATTCTGATTCTGTTTCTCACCAGCTACAAATGTTGACACATTTTAGGGACTTTCTTAGCCTCAGCATCTTCCTCTGTAAAGAGGGAAGTTCATTTCTACCTCATAGGGCTCTTACAAGCATTAAAAAATATCATGCATAAGAAGAACTTAACACAGCATCTAACACATCGGAAGTCCTCAATAAATATTTTTGTTATTATACAATGTAATGTAATGTTTCAGAGAGATGCCCTATAGTGATTCTAAGTTTTTAGGTGTTTAAAATACTAAGATATTTAGATAAAATAGTATTTGAGCTACCTTTTACTAATTAAATTTAAATCAATGCTAAACCATCACAGGCTAAAATCTGAACTTTGAAACTATGATAATGATATAAGCAGAAATAAAATGTAACAAGGGAATACCAAAATATTTCATTACCAGAATATAATATGTAGAAGATCCATCTAAGCCATATTATTTCACTAATAGGACAAGCAAAGCATATTTGATGGGAAGATACAAGATATGTAAAAGAACATTCTAATACATCTTCCTTTTATTATTTTTGAGACACTGGGAAATGATCTTTTTCCAAACTGTCTCCTGTTTCCTGATGTTCAACATTCAGTCATTATACAGTTAGTTCTTTGACTTAAAAACGTTCTCTGGCAGGAAAACAACATGCTATCGGATATAAATATCTAAGTGGACATGAGGTTATCAAAGACATTCCAGAAACAGATCATAGATTCACAAATATCCTAGAGCCAGAAAGGATAACTACCCAAAGAGAAAAGGCAGGTGAACAGATGCTCCCAGTGTCAGCTGTCTCCAACACTGACACGGGAGACCACGAACTTCTTATGGACAAGCATTGATTTTATTTAACCACAAAATCATATGTGATCTTGCATTTGTGTAATTGTGAAAATAGATGATTAGAAGATTCCAAAGGCTTTAGGCTATTTTTTTTTCTTTCAAATTCTGTCAGTGATCCTAATACTTGAGAAATTTGCATAAAAGAATATGATACTGTTATAGAACACTGCCCTATCTAAAATGTTTTTATAATATCTATTGTCGAGCTATAATTTTACTAAGCACAACACAATGAAATGACAAACTCTTAAAAATCACCTATTTTTAGTCTTTGCTTATACATAAAGATAATATAAAAATATTCATTAGATTGGCATGTCTATCTTTTGGCAGCCAGAGGCACAGCACCAAAAATGTATAATTATAAAATCACTCAGCAACTATTTTGTCATGTAGCATGGCAGGTAAATAATGGTTGCTTTAATGTGTGAATTATTTTAGTGTCTGGTTATGCAAATGTAGACATTTGTTCAAGTGAAGGTTAAGCCTCTGGGAGGTAATGGCTAATATCCCCTGAGAATATTCTCTATTCTCAACAAAGGAAGTATAAGTTTTTCCTCTGAGTCCTTCTTTAAAAAGTATTTATAAAGTTTTAAACTAAATGTCTACTTTTTCCTCTTAAATTCCAATATACAGAAGTATGAAGTAAATTATGAATAGCCCCATATCACCTACTCTCTCCTGATTCAGTCTGTCATGTTACCTTTGTACATGTGTATGTATGCACATGGACACAGACACAGAAAGAAACATTCTTCTTCAATGTGTTACCAATGTTGTCAAAATCGGAGATTTTACAACAGCTGAAGATGGATCCTTGTAGCTGTGGGGATCTTCTGAATCAGACCTTTTCACCCTCATCTGAACCAACTGTCTTATGATCAAATCTTTAAGCTATTCAAACAGGAATCATGGATATTTATAGCCCAGTGTAGTCCAGTTCAGCATTCCCCAGTTCTAGCTGCTAAAACAAAAAAAGCAAGGAAAGGGGTCAGGGGCATCAATATGTAAACCAAAGTTTTTTGAAGATCAGTTTAAACATTTACCTCAAATTTTAGAGAAGTTCCTTAAAGTTGCCCAGTTGGGTTTTCTTTTTAAAGTTTTGTGTGGGTTTTTTAAAATTTTATTTAGATTCTACTCAGCATCTAGTATATTATTGGTTGCAGGAGTAGAATTTAATGATTCATCACTTGCCCATAATACCCAGTGCTCATCATAACATAAAAGGTGCCCAGTTTTTAAGAGTCCGCACATCTACTAAATGGGAAGAAGTCTAATGAGCCCTTGACTTCCTTGGAGAGATGAAGGGCTGCCTCCTCTGTGGAGAGAAAAGCGCCCTGAGAAGCTCTGCTCATGGGATGGTGGCGCATTGTTTTCAGTCCTAATTGAAACTAGGAAATGCAGGGAAGTGTGATAATGAAAACAACAGGATCAAGGGAGTGTGGAAATTAGCTGACTTTTTCCCCACAAAATCTGTAAAAACAGACTAGTTTGAGTTAGGGGTGTGATTTCTGGGTTTTATGTGAGAAGAGGTGTCTTAGCGCTAACACCATGAAAGCGGCAAGGGAATATCCTTCACTTTCCTGTGACTCTAGGCATAAGCTGCAAAAACACTGCTTAGCAATATGCACAAGACTGTCCCAAAAGTAAAAATGCAGAGCTGAGGCTGAGGGTGGTGATCCATTCAAATCAGACCTAGTTCATATAGTTTTGAGTGTTCTGTGAGTCTCTATGTGAATAGCTAGCACCGTGCCTACTTTACAGAAGCACTCAATAAATGGTCATTGGTGCAGCTGTTGTTGTTAATACTTTATCCTAAATCTAAGGGCATGATGTGTCATCCTGAAGAGTAGTGCTTCTTTGTTAATGGCTACACAAATCACTGGCAATTGGGAAAATGTTTCCTGGCCACCTGAAACATTAAAAGTGACTTCTAAATGTTATTATCTAAAATGTGTAAAGAACTTATACAACTCAACACCAAAAGCCACATGTAATACAATTTAAAAATGGGCAAAAGACATAAACTACATTTCTCCGAAGAAGACATCCAGATGGCCAACAGACATATGGAAGATGCTCAATATCACTCATCATCAGGCAAATGCAAATCAGGACCATAATGAGATATCACCTCACACCTCTCAGAATGGCTAAAATCACAAATACAAGAAACGATGAGTGTTGGCAAGGATCTGAGGAAAGAGAAACCCCCGTGCTTTGTTGGTAGCAATGCAAACTAGGGCAGCCACTGTGGAAAACAGTATGGAGGTTCCTCAGAAAAAGTAAAAATAGAATTACCATATGATCCAGTAATTCCACTACTATTTACCCAAAGAATACAAAACACTAATTTGAAAAGATAAATGCCCCCCTATGTTTATTCCAGCATTATTTACAGTAGCCAAATTATGGAAGCAATCCAACTGTCCATGGACAAATAAATGTATAAAGTGGTAGACACATACCTTGGAATATTGTTCAGCCATAAAAAAGAATGAAATCTTGCCACTTGCAACAACATGGGTGGATGTAGAGAGTATAATGCTCAATGAAATAAGTCAGCCAAAGAAAGACAAATTCCTTACAATTTTACTCATATGTGGAATTTAAGAAACAAAGTAAATGAACAATTGAAAAAAGAGACAAACCAAAACACAGACTCTAAAGTATAGAGAACTAACTGGCAGTTACCTGAGGGGAGGTGGGTGGGGGGATGGGTGTAAGAGGTGAAGGGGATTGAGAGAACACTTATCATGGTGAGAACTGAGCAATGTATAGAATTGTCAAATCACTATATTGTACACCTGAAACTAGAATTACTCATTAACTAGACTACAATTAGATATTTTAAATGACCTCTAAAAGGAGAAAAAAAATATTTGTATCTGTGTGCTAGATTGTAAATCCCTTGGGGAATTTTTCTCTCTCCAGTGTCAATGCGTAGCATAATGCATGACATATAGTAGGACCTCAGAAAAAATTGCCATAGAGGGCAGTGGTTAAGAGGACAAACTCCAGAGTCAACCTATATGGGTATGTATGCTGGTTCTCCCACTTATCAGCTGTGTAATCTTGAGCAAGTTACTGAACCTCTCTGTACTTCAGTATTCTCATTTGTAAAATGGGGGTGATAATAGTTCCCACTTTCCTGAGCTACCCTGAGGTTCAAATGAATTATTACATGCAAACTGCTCAGAATGGTGCCTACCACTGTGAGTTGCTATATGCTTGCTATTATTATTGTGAGGTGATGATGATGATGGTGATGATGAGCTCTCCCCCAACCCTTAAGTACTAGCTTAAGAAATAGAGCATAAGACCATGCTCTCAGCCACAACTCCTGGTGCATACGGACCCTCTGAGAAGGGTATATGGTCATCCTTTTTATATCCAATAATCGATTGTGACAACAGCTACTAAGTGGAACACATTCTACCTAACTGTAGTTTTTTCAAGCAAAACTGATACCAGAGAAGCTTCCAAGAGCCTCTGCTGTGGTTTTCAAAAGGCCAAGTTAAATCTTTTCTTGCTGTTGTTTGAACATCATCTGAAAATGGTTAGAACTGTAACATTTGTGCTCTATTCAAGAAAATAATATTTTCTAAATTATTGGGTAAGTGATATTTACTAGTGGCACTGTTAACCCTAATAGGTTTTTTGGATCAAATTAGCTCATTTAAGAAAAAATAAAGCACAATAAACCTATTCTTTCTAAAAATCAATAAATAATGCTTTTAATTCACTTTGATTACTGGACTTGGCAGGAGAGTAATCATGCCATGAAACTGACACCACAACAAAAAAGCATTATGCTGACAAAAACAAGTAAGAATAAGCCAACAACTGAGCTGCAGAAAGAAAAAATTATGCCCGGAAGTGTTTCTGTCCCGAAATGAGGCTCTTGGGCTCTGCCATTGGCTGCAGGGAGAAGAGGAGCAATTCTCTCTTGCAAATTGCACTCATTGCAGCTGAATGACATTATCTCCACCTGTGCAACAGTCCTTTCCGCCAACGGTTTCCATAAGCAGTGTGAAAACTGCCTCTGACGTCTCCTTAGGAAACTGTGCTAGCAGATGAGATGACAGAGCAAATGGAGGATGAACTCAATTCATTTATCAGGATAACAGGACCACCGACTCATACTTGCAATGTGCCAAGCCTGATGATGTCATTCTACAATGCCCGGGAACAGCCACACTCATTTCCAAGGGGCGATAATTGTTGCTAATTTCAGTTAACAAATTTCATGTAAAGCATCCCTTTTCCCCCTGTGTTTCCTCGAATCTAAAATGAGAGTTTAAAACGAAGGGAGGTCGAAGGTCAATAAGAGAAGCTCAAGAAGAGGTCCCTGCCCAGATGGAGCAGAAGGATGATGCCTGTAGCATCAGGAAGACCTGCTCGGATTCTCGGCTTTGCCTTCTGCTCATTGTCCCCCTGAGCAAGTTCACTTCCTTCCCATCCAAGACTCAGTTTCCTCAGGAGCAGAAGGGAATAGTAAAACCGATCTCAGGGCTACTATCAGAATTTAATGAAATATGGAGGCATCCAGCACATGGTACAATATATACACAATGAATAGTATGAAAATTGTCTGCAAAATGACTCTTTTTCTTGGCCTTTGATATAGAGCAGAGACCCCATGGCTCCTTTGTGTAAGAGGACTGAAGCCATGCTGGATAACCCTGGAAGGGGAGCTAAAATCACAGGAGTCTGAAGGTATAGGACACATGTTGCTTACAGCAAGTCAAGAGACCTGGACTGCAGAGTCTGTCCACTGGAAGTGAGGTTATCACCTGGAATGCAATCAGGAGGGCCCTGAAGTCCCTCTCTATGCTCTCCCATCTCACTGCAATCTTCTCTCACCACACCCACCCCACCCCCTTTACCAAACCACTGCAGAAGAAGGAAGCCATTACCATACTATGCAGGCTCCCCAGGAGGCTTACAAAAGGCTCTGCGTACTGCAAACTTCCTGACAGCTCTCACACTATCAGCATTACTTGCACAAACCCTTTCTAAGATTCCTTTGAACAGCGAGAATGTTAAGAGCCTAGAGCAAGGATGTGACTCCAATGTGAGCACCTCAGGCTTCTGTATATACTTGGATGGGAAGAAAACCAACTTTTCTTTATTTTTACTTTAGAGGTTGTCATTGCTATAGTATCCATACCTCTCTCTGATAGAATAGAGGACATAGAATCAATAATTCACAAACAGTATGGGGGAGAAAACACTATCTTACACCCATCCAAAATCCAAAAACTAGAAGGCAAATGTAGGGTATGCAGTTAGAAGAAAAGAGCTCCAGCTAAAACCTGAGTCACACTTGTAACATCTTCTTCAGATGAAGGAGCACAATGTGGCCTCAGTTCTCTGCCCACTGCCTCCACCCTAATAATACCCAGGAGGATACAGTTTAATACTGCCTCAGGCAAAGAAGAAAAGGCAAGAGAAAGGATTGTTGTTCTCGCTTTTCCTTTCTCCCTCTTTTAAGCTCCAAGGAAAAGTGTGTTTCCAGTGGCAGGCAGTGAATAAGACTGAAGAGAGGTTTCATTTCACCTCTTTTCACCTCAGGTTAAATAAAACTTCTGCCAGAAAACATCCTGGCACTATATCTATAGCTAAAGTTTTGGCAAATCTAACTCCATTCATAGCCAGTCACCCACCCCCTTTCCCATTGCTCCCCTCCTCTTGTGAACGCCCAAGAAATACATGGGAAAGAGCAGGAAGATGCTACACAGTTGATTCAATATTTTTTTCCCAACTAATTCTTATGCAAAAACAGACTCATCAAAAAATATGCACTAAACACATCTATAGTGCGTTATGTTTCACTCTCCTTCATGCATTCTCAGACAACACAGCCTCTTATCTTTATTTCATCATAATGAGATATGGTTGGTACCAAACAACGTAGCATGTTGCAACCTTGGTTATACACCTCAGTGTCATGTGGTTAAGAGCATAGGGTCTGAGCACAGGCAATACTGTAAAGGATACCATGAAGATAGTGAAAAGCAATGTATGGAATGGGAGAAAATATTTGCAAACCATTATCTGATGAGGGGTTAAAATCTAGAGTATATAAAGAACTTCTACAACTCAAAAAACAAAACAAAATGAAACAACCCTATTTGAAAATGAACAAAGGATTGAAATAGACATTTTTCCAAAGAGGATTTACAAATCACATGAAAAGATGCTCAACATCACTAATAGCTAAGGAAATGCAAATCAAAACCAAAGTGAGATACCATTAGGGTGGCTCGTAGGAAAAAAAAAAAATGTTGACAGGAAGGTAGAGAAATTGCAAACCTTGTACATTGCCCGTGGAATTTTAAAATGGTGCAGCCACTATGGAAAACAGTATACCATGTTTCCAAAAAAAAAAAAAAAAAAAAGAAAAGAAAAGAAAAAAAAAGAACCCATTTGGAATTATCATAAGTTGTAGCAATTGTACTTCTGGTATATATATAAAAGAATTGAAAGCAGGGACTCAGATATTTGAACACCTATGTGGTATATTTATACTTTAACAAAATAAAAAATATCTAAGAATTTGAAAAAAGGAGCCTAACTCCTGGAGCCAAAGCTCCATATTTGCCACCCAAGCTACCCCACCTTAGCCTTGGGGCAAGTAATTTAACTTTCTGTTTTCTCAACTGTAAAATGGAATAGGTAGAGTGCTTAAGTCATAGGTTGTTGCGAGG
Organism: Martes martes; assembly: GCF_963455335.1. Classification (NCBI taxonomy): domain Eukaryota; kingdom Metazoa; phylum Chordata; class Mammalia; order Carnivora; family Mustelidae; genus Martes; species Martes martes. Next base: position 55,677,243 of record NC_137893.1, on the reverse strand, counting down.
TTCATGGCAGATGACAAAAAGACAAAACACCCTGGCAGAAAATAAGTGCACAGAGTATGTTAGCTATTATTATTGCTTCTTTGTATAGATGCTAAAAAGCCCAAAGCCATGGACAAATATATTTTTTTTTAATTTTCTCCATCCATCTTAGAGCATCTTTTATATATTACTAAATACTTATTGGCTGATTGACTTCTTCATATACAAAGGTGAACCTTATTGACTCAATTTCCGTGGTTGTTTTTCCAACACAGAATACAAATTAATATCGATCCATTCATATTCTTGAATAAGCCTCTTTGGACCAAAGATATATATTTGTAGACATTTGAGTATTATCTGGAACACATAGATAATGCTGAGGTATTTTCATGAAAAGGACTTAATTTATATGGCTATATTAAAAGGTCAGGAGAATCATGAAGTCTTCCCATTTTTGTTATTGCTAACCAACCTACAGAACCAATCACAGGGTACAACGTAACTGGGATATCACCATCTAAAGATAGATTCAAAGGAAGTTAAATAGATGGTGAAATCTCTGAGCCCCCAAAGCTGATACCTTCTTAGGTCTTTTCACATGAGGAAGGGGTTGAGATGTGTGAAGGACAAACAGGTCACCATTAATTAACTCTGGATCAGATGATGTTGGGGACCCATATGTAAAGACGCTATTGGTTTTGTGTTGACAGCATGAGGTATAGGGCATTTGTTAATTCTCCCCATTTTTAAATATTTTTAAATAAAAAACCTCTATCCAAAATCTGTTGTAATATAATATTAACAATCATTCTCAGAAATAACAGGTGATTTCTGAAATGTACAGCATTTTTACAAGCTTTTCCTAAAATGAGCTTTTTAAAACCTTGGCTGCTGCTGGCTTCTAAAATCATCTTCAATCTGAGTGAGAGCAAATTCATTTAACGGTTTATTTCTCCAACAATTTGAGTGACTATTTCCCCTAGATATCTTTTTCAGAGCCCACACCCTAAAGCTTCATAATTCCATTAAATCAGCACACAGCTGGGCAATTCTTTCTTTGCTCACATTATAGTGGTCCCCAGGGAATTTATGTAAATCTATGGAAATTCATTTTAAAGTCTGTACTCTGAAAGGGAGGATGCATCCTCATTAAGTAAACGATTATATCTACAAACAAGCTAAAAGCAACATGCTGGAGAGCTAAATTAAACTTTCCATCAGGAAAACTAAACCATTCACTTTCAATAGGCTTTACCCAAATGCTACCAAAATCATAAGACAAAAGATTTTGAAGAAGTCCAAACAGATATCAAGGAAAATGTAGCTGAGCCACCATGGCAGGGCACAGCGTCCTTTCTGGTACAACCACTTAACGTCACACCTTGGGCCATGTACAGGAAGTGGTTCATCCTTATCATTCACAGGCTATCGGGAAAAGACTTCTCATATAAGTGTAAAAGGAAATGAACTCACAAAGTCCTTCAAAGTTCACCCAAGTCAACTCTAAGAACCCTAAATATCACTAGAGGGTCTGAAGCTTAGAGGAGAGAATATTATGTACTGAAAAGAGGACACAAGCTTTACGGTTAGACTTATCTACATCTTGTCCCCACCTCCTTCACTGAATAACTGAATCAATAACCTAGACTTCATAACATCTGTTTTCTTACTTGTAAATAGGTAATAATAATTCTTGAGATGATTTTTTAATGAAATAAACTATATAAAGCATTTACTCCAATGCTTAGAACATGGTTGCCATTCAAATGCCTTCAACTGAACAAAAAAAAAGTGAAGTCTGAGCAAGATCTAATCTCTAGAAATGAGGAACTAACTGGAAGGGAAAGGAGAGAAGTCCTCCACTTAAAAGTTTTAGGTTCTCAAAAATCTATGGTGCCTTCCCACTTTGGAGATCTGCTCACCTTTCTTACTGCTGAGAAAGTAGGGCTAAGGCAATTTATGAGAACATTGACTCAATATTGCCTCAAACTCTTTCTTCTTAATCCATTCCAACATTTACTATTTTCTCATATCTGAAAACTCCATACTCTACACAAGTGACATCTTGGTTCTGAAGTCAGAATTAAAAGTGAAAATATAAAATGATCAAATATACCCATGAAAATCCTTTAGGTAGGTTTAGCATTGGAATAGTCTCTCAGGAAGTTAAGCATAGGCCATTTCTCATCCATTATCGGGACAGATTGCTGATTCTTCAGTTGAGCCCAAGTGAATCAGTTAGCTTGATTTTGAGACCCATGTCATCCCCAAAACATCTGAATAGACATAGATATAGATAGAGTTTCCAATAGTAGATTCATATTCCAGTTAGGATTCATAATCCATAGGAGGTAAGTGGAACAGAGACCAACAGATGAAAGGTTTGATTCCTATCTCCATGCACACACTGAATGCAGTAACTGGTGGAATAGCCTACACTACTTATATATTTATTTTAGTATGTCTTTATTTTGCAAAGCAATATGACATTTGCATACGTTGAATATGCTTTAATCAAATGCAAGCATGATATTATGTCACATTTCAGTTTTGTGTTATAGAAATGAGATTGTATTCAATGGTAAACCCTACTAACCAGGCCACGTGTAAGGACTGGTAATTCTACTGCCCAAAGGAAAAAAAGAGAGACACATTCACATTTTAGGAATTAAGACAAAGCTTAGTCACCAAAAGTAAAGATTCTGGAGAGAACAAAAATATATGGAGGGTAAACAACATGCTGTTAAACAATGATGGGACCAATCAAGAAATCAAAAAGGAAATTTAAAAAATGCATGGAGACAAATGAAAATGAAAGCACAATGGTCTAAAATCTTTGGAATACAGCAAAATTGGTTCTAAGAGGGAAGTTTATAGCAGCACAGGCCTACCTCAAGAAGAAAAAAAAATCTCAAATAAATACCTTAAACTTACATCTAAAGGAGCTAGAAAAATAACAAAACTAGAACCAGTAGAAGGAAAGAAATATAGATTAGAGTAGAAATAAATAAATAGAAACTAAAAAATATATATATATTATATATATACATATATACATATATATATATAACAGATCAATGAAACCAGGAACTACTTCTTTTAAAAAATGAACGAATTGATAAACCTTTAGTTAGACTCACCAAAAAAAAAAAAAAAAAAGATGGAGAGAGAGAGAAAAGGACTCAAACAAAATCAGAAATGAAAGAAGAGAAATAACTGATACCATAGAAATACAAAGGATTATTAGAGAATATTATGAGAATAGGTATGTCAACAAATTGGACAACCTAGAAGAAATGGTTAAATTCCTAGGAACATATAGCCTCCCAAAACCAAATCAGGAAGAAATAGAAAAATCTGAACAGATAACAAGCAATGAAATTGAATCAGAAATCAAAAAACCCAACAAACCAAAGTCCAGGACCAAATGGCTTCACACATGAATTCTACCAAACATTTAAAGAAGAGGCAATACCTATTCTAAAAAGTAAAAGAGGAAGGAAAGCTTCCAAATTCATTTTATGAGGCCACCAATACCCTGATACCAAAAGCAGATAAATACACCACTAAAAATGAGAACTGCAAGCCATTATCTCTAATGAACATAGATGTAAAAATCGTCAACAGAATATTAGCAAACTGAATCCTAAAATAAATTTTTAAAATTCAGCATGATCAAGTGGGATTTATTCCTGAGATGCAAGGTGGTTCAATATTCACAAATCTATCAATCAATGTAATACACAACATAAGCAAAAAAAAAAAAAAAAAGGATACAAACCATATGATCATTTCAATAGATGCAGAAAAAGCTTTTGACAAAGTACAGTACCCATTCATGATCAAAACCCTCAACAAAGCAGATTTAGAGGAAATATACCTCAACATAATAAAGGCCATATATGATAAAACCACAGCTAACATCATAATCAATGGTGAAAAACTGAGAGCTTTTCTCTCAAGGCCAGGAACAAGACAGGGATGTCCACTCTCACCACTTTTAATCAACATATTACTGGAAGTCCCAGCCACAGAAGACAAGAAAGATGAATAAAAGACATCTAAACCAGAAAGGAAGAAGTTAAACTTTCACTATTTGCAGAAGACATGATACTCTATATTTTTAAAAAAAAACAAAAAAACAAAAAAAAAAAACCTGGGGCGCCTGGGTGGCTCAGTGGGTTAAAGCCTCTGCCTTCAGGTCATGATCTCAGGGTCCTGGGATCGAGCCCCGCATCAGGCTCTCTGCTCAGCGGCAAGCCTGCTTCTTCCTCGCTCCCTCTCTGCCTGACTCTCTGCCTACTTGTGATCCCTGTCTGTCAAATAAATAAATAAAATCTTTAAATAAATAAATAAATAACCTAAAGACCTCATCAAAAAATGTTAGAACTGATAAATGAATTCAGTAATGTTATTGGATAACAAAACCAATATACAGAAATTCATTGCATTTTTATACACTAATAATGAAGTAGCAGAATGAGAAATTAAGAAAATAATCCCATTTACAACTGCACCAAAATTACTAAAATATCTAGGGATAAACTTAACCAAGGAGGTGAAAGACTCATAGCCCACAAAGTACAAAATAATTGCTGGAAGAAATTGAAGATGACACAAAAAAATGGAAATATTTCCCATGCTCATGGGTTGAAAGAAAAAATACTGTTAAAATTTCCCTACTACCCAAAACAATCTATACATTTAATGCAATCCCTAACGAAATACCAACAGCATTTTTCACAGAACTACAACAAATAACCCTAAAATTTGTATGGACCACAAAAAAACTCTGAATAGCCAAAGCAATGTTGAAAAAGGAGAACAAAACTGGAAGCATCACAACCCCACATTTCAAGATATACTACAAAGTTATAGAAATGAAAACAGTATGGTATTGCCACAAAAATAGACACATAGATCAATAGAACTCTGGAGAGTACAGAAATAAATCCATGATTTATGGTCAATTAATCTTTGACAGAGGAGGTAAGATGTTTCTGCAAGTCCCCAGAAGTCAGTGTGGTGTCAGGGACTCAGTCCCTGGCTCCGGCTATAGGGATACAGGGCAAGAATGGGGAGCAGCAAGATCTTTGAGTTGTTCCTCTAGACAAGTCTTTGGAATGCCCCCAAATAGCCATTAATGGGGAAAAGACAGTTTCTTCAACAAATAGTGTTGGGAAAACTGGACATTGACATGCAAAAGAAATGAAACTTGTCCACTTTCTTACACCATACACAAAAATAAACTCAAAATGGATTAGGGGCCTAAATGTAAGACCTGAAACCATAAAAAGCTAGAATAGAACACAGGCAGCAATTTCTCTGACATTAGCTATAGCAACATTTTTCTAGATATGTCTCCTGAGGCAAGAGAAACAAAAGCAAAAACTAACTATTGAGACTACATCAAAATAAAAAGCTTCTGCACAACAAAGGAATCAAAACAAAAAAGACAACCTATGGAGTGAGAAATGATGTTGGCAGATGATATACCTGGTAAAGGGTTAGTTATCCAAAATATATATATATATATATATATATATAAAAACTTATACAACCCAACAACATCAAAAAGTTCAATTGGAAAATGGGCAGAAGACACAGATATTCCTCTGAGGAATGCCTTGGAGATCCAGATGGCCAACAGACGCATGGAAAGATGCTCAACATCGCTCATCATCAGGGAAATATAAATCAAAACCACAATGAGATATCACCTCACACCTGTCAGATTGATTAAAATAAAAAACTCGAGTGTATAAAATCTCAAGAAACAATGAGTGTTGGTGAGGATGTGGAGAAAAAGAAACCTTTGGATACTGTTGGTAGGGATGCAAACTGGTGCAGTCACTATAGAAAAAGTATAGAGCTTCATCAAGAAAGTACGAATAGAACCACCATATGATCTAGTAGTTCCACTGCTGGGTATTTACCCAAAGAATACAAAAACACTAATTTGAAAAAAATATATGGACCCTTATGTTTATTGTCCCATTATCTACAATAGCCAAATTATGGAAGCGGCCCAGTGCCCATCAATAGATGAATAGATAAAGATGTGATACATAATAGATAGATAGATAGATAACAGAATATTGCTCAGCCATAAAAAAGAATGAAATGTTGCCTTTTGCAACAACATGGATGAATCTAGAGAGTGAAATGTTTAAGTACAATAAGTCAAAGAACGATACATATCATATGATCTCACTCATAGGCAGGACTTAAGAAACAAAACAAATAAGCAAAGGAAAAAAGACAAATGAAAAACCAGACTCTGAAGTACAGGGAACAAATTCATGGTTACCAGAAGGGAAGGGGGAGAGTGGGTGAAATAGGTGAAGGGGATTAAGGGTACACTTATAAGGAATCGAATTGTTGAACCACTACATTGTACACCTGAAACTGATAGAACACTGTAGGTTAACTATACTGGAATTAATTTTTTTAAAAAAAGACAAATCATGGGCAGGATGCACAATCTAGTCACTGTTACGGTTAAGGTAGCCCCAGAGTCACAACTATCTGTTTCTGTTTGTCCAGACCTCTGTTGTTGCCTGGGTTCTGTCCATCCTACTTAGAACATCTCTTCAATTTTATTTCATTTCTTTGGGGAAAGGAAAGAAAGAGAAAAGAACATTCTCTTCTGGCAGCAGCATCAGATTTTGATCCAGAAAACCTGGAATACCTAATCTTTCGAATCTATCTCCAGATCGCTATTTTGTCTTCAGCTCTTGCCCTTTTCACTCCTTCAGTCTCAACACGGAGGGAGAAGGACAATAAACATGTATGGGTAACATGCAATGTTTAACAGTGACTCTAGTCTTAGAAACTGGTACATGCAGAGATTCTGGTATATCATTTTTAAAATAAACTCAGCTGCATTGTGCTGTAACATGGAAAAAAAATGACCATTCACTTCCTGAAAAGGGAGAAATAAGTTGTTTTCAAATTCTTAATTTCTATTTTCAATATGAAATATCTAAAATGTAAAGGTGTCATTTTAATAAATAGAGAGACAGAGATACAGGGGCTCTAAAGATTTGTTGTAAATATTTTGTAAGGAAATTGGCTTCACATTATTATCAAAATTTTAGCTTTAATCATTAAAGCCACATTTAATCTTCTACAAAGACTCTGTTCCTCCTGCAGGCACAGCTCCCTGCTGCTCCCTCCTCCGTGCTCCTCTTGTGCACATTTATCATAAGCGATGATATTAACACATGTTTTCTTATATTTCACATTTATACACATCTGTTTCCTCCATGTGATGGTAAAGATTCTTGCTTACTTTGGGAAAGTAAATTCAGTTTCTTGCAAAGAGTAGAGGCTCAATGAATATTGACTGGGCTTTATTTGAATTATTCTGTTTTGAGCTTTGGAACTGATGAGAGCGCCTTTCCTTCCTCCCCCCCCCCCTTGGCCCATCCCTCACCCTCTCAACTAGCTGTCTATTCTGCTTTCTATATACATCACCCCTCATACACCAATTCACAATCTCTTGGGCTCATGTGTCTTTTGCTTCAACTGCTGCTGCAGTAACCAGCTCTGCATGGGTCAGGAATGATTTCATTCATACAAACTTGACAGTACTTTACTTTAAGGCCAAACCATGAGTTTCTCACCAACCCAGAACTTCCTTGTTGACACTGCCCACAGTTGCAGTCTGGAACTTCTGGGGAGTGAGGTCCCAGGACAGCAAACTTTTAACCAGTGGCCAACAACAACAACAAAACTAATAAATCCTTCGTCTTTCTCAACTATCTGTGGTCCTGAGATGCAGTTGATGTGACATTTCATGGGACACCCCTACAGTATAAAGCAGCCTACATCAGCAGCACACCCCCCAGCCAGCACTTTCTCCCTCCCTATCTCAAAATTTTTTACACTCACCCCTGTCTCTCTTAATAAAAATATTTGCATGAATTCTTACATCGGATTCTGTTTTCTGGGGTCTTGGGCTAGAACGCCCATCCACGTCACAGCCCCCTGCCGAGTGGACATGGTCATGTCTGCTTCAGATAATCCTCTCTGCTTTTTAGGGGAGGATTTCACAGGGGTGCACACCTAACACAAAGGCAAGCACTAACTAAGCCAGCCAGCAAGACTCTAGACCTGGTATGACAAGAAGCTGAGCAAGTTGAAATCGTCTCTTAGGGAACTCAGAAGTGAAAAATAAAACATGAAGGTGGAGTGGCAGGCAGAAGGTGGCAGGGCAACCATGATGTTCTAATTGCTCAATTCAGTAACAATTCTTATGGCATGTTGCTTCCTTCTCTCTCCTTCAACTCCTTCGTAGATGCTACCAATACTTAAGTCAGAGAATACTGTTCATTTCCAGGCCCCGGTTTTCATCTTAAGTGAGACCCTTACCATCCTATCTGATTCACTGAAAAACCATTTCTAACCTGGCTCTTCTGAGCTCAGGCTCTTCCTAACAGTTCATATTGTTTATCATTGCGACCCCATCGCTTCTTGGCCTTTTGGCCAAGATCAAGGGTATAATTGCCATCCTTTCCAATGGCATTCATCATACCAATTTCTCTTCTATGAGAAAAGTTTGATAACTTTAACTTTTTTAGATAAAGGTAACATTGAGTGGCTCCCCTCTTCATCAGTCTATCAACATTAAATTCAGCTTCATTTTTCACTCTATTTTTTTTTTTTTACTACAGTTCCACCCTCAAGCCTTATTCCTAAAATGTAGTTTATGGACTTCCAGTTTAAAGAATACTACTTTATCCCATGTGTTCAACAACTCAGTATGCTAAAACTATTGAAATGACCAACAAATTTTAAAGTTAAAACATGTATCTATGTTAGAATATATGGAAAGTTTCCCTTAAAAGATAGAAAACTTGACAGTTTCTATAAAACGCGGTACATGACAGGTCAGAGGAAGGGATATACTGAACACAATTCACAACAGCCAACAGAGGATTGAAGAAATTAGTATGTCCAGAGAATTTGAATGACATGATACTAAGGCTAAGAAAGAAAGAAGGAAAGAAGCATAGAAAAAAATGGACAAAGAGAAAGCACAAACTAAGATCATAGAAATAAGTAAATATACATCACTAATCACAATATTTATGTATATAGACTAAACTTGTCAGTTAAAAACAGAAATCTTAAGGCTGGATAAACAAAAATTCAACTATATGCTCTGTATGAGAGACACATCAAAAATATAAAAGCAAAACATGACTCAGAGATCTACCCAGCAAATAATAGCCCAAAGAAAGCTGTGAAAGCTATATTAATGTTATAAAAATAGTCTTAAAGGTTAAAAAAAAAAGCCATTATCAGGAAGAAGTGGTGATACTACGTGAAGAGTAAAGTTTTTTCCAATAAGATTTACAATTAGTTATGTATTATGAACCTACCTCAAATTACATAGTGCAAAACATTCGAGAACTACAGAGAGAAACTGACAAATCATCATAATAATACGAAGATGAAACATAAGTTTCTTGATTATCCATTATTCAAGCAGGAAAAAATCTATAAATATCTAAAAAAATCTATTAAAAAAATCGTTGGACTACCAATCTTGACTTAATGGATATATACAGATAAATAGAGAAATTCCATATTTTCCTCTCAAGTACACAAGGTCCATTTACCAAAATTGAACACATTAATCCATAAAGCAAAGCTCATTATGTGTGCATATGTGTGTGTGTGTAATGTATTCACTATATCGTATAGAGAGAATATATATAGTGTTTGTATATATGTATGAATTATATATTCCTATATACATACCTATATATGAAGATTATATACTATATATACTCTATATACTCTTGTCCTCTAGCCACAATGCAACTAAATCAGAAATTATTTGAAATAAACTTTTAACATTTTCTTATGAAAAAGGTCTCTCACACACAAGAATAAATGGAATAGTATATGGAATGTTTTTATATCCTTCAGTGGTCTTCAATAATTATTCAACTCCTAGTCAGTCTTTTATCACATATACACCTACTCCCATCTGAATTTTTCTGAAGCAGATTCACTCCATAAATATTTGTAACTCTATTTATAAGGGACACTTTAAAATAACCATTATACCATTGTATATTTTTTTAAGTATACAAAATTTCCTCAAATATCCAGTGTTCAAGTTTCCCTGATTATCTCATTTTTTTTAATTTGTTCAAGTCAGAATCCATATAAGAATCACAAATTGCATTTGATAAGTGTCCTTGAAGTCTCAAATAGATACATTATTAAAACCCCATACGACTGAAATTTTAAAACCACACTTCCAAATAACCCATAGGTCGCAAAAGAAATGATAATGGAACACTGACAATATTTGTAACTGAACAAAGAGAAAAATATCAATATAGCTAAAACTTTGAAATGCAATGAAAGCAATAGTTGGAAAAAAATGTTTTCCCTTCAATGTTTATAGTAGAAGAAATGTTGGAAATTAATGATTTGAATATTCAATGTAAGAATTTGGTCGGGGGAACAATCAACATAAACAAACAACAGCAATAAGAACAACAGAACAGAGGAAGAAACAAAGAAAAGAACAGATTACTGAGGGGCACCTGGGTGGCTCAGTCGGTTAAGCATGGTTGTTTGATTTGGGCTCAGATCACGGTCTCAGGGTCATGATCTCATGGTGGTGAGATCAAGCCCCATGGTGGGCTCCACCCTCAGCAGGGAATCTGCTTGAGATTCTCCCTCTTTATCTCCTTCTGCCCCCTCCCTGTGCATGCGCTCGCATGCGCTCTCTCTCTCTCTCTCTCTCTCTATACACATATATATATAAATCTTTTAAAATAAAGATAGATTGTTGAAATAAAAGACTAAAGTACAACATGGGATCAATGCAATGGAATAAAGATAGCTCCAATTCTTTGACACTCATTCCTTTGATTGGAGGGATCCATTTCCTCCACCCCTTGAATCTTTGTTCTATGACTGCTCTAATCATATGGCAGAAGTGATGTTTTGCCAGTTCTAGGTCTAGACCGTAAGAAAACTTGTAATTTCTACTGTCCGTTTCTGTGTACATTTTCAGAGCTCTGAAGTGCAATGTAAGAAGGCTCAATAACTCTGTTGGAGAGGCCATGTGGCAAGGCCCTGTGCTGCGTGGATGGAGGGAGAAACCCATCTGAGCTTAGCCTCCTCAGTTTCCCTGCCAAGGCATCAGGCACCTGAGTGGAGAGAGAGAGCACAACCAGGGGGAGCAATAAACAGAGAGAGAGGAAGAAGGAGGCTCCCCGCTGAGCAGAGAGCCTGGCATGCATGCAGGACTGGAGTCCAGGAACCTGGGATTATGACTTGAGCCAAAGGCAGATCCTTAACCGAGGCACCCCCTGAGTGAAGCAGTCTTAGACTCTCCAGACCACACCAACAACCAACAGAATACCACCACATATACCCAGTCAAGACCTCAAGAAGCAGAGCAACAACCCAGGCAAACTCTACCTGAATTCTTGACCCACAAAATCATGAAATAATGAAATGGTGGTTGTTTTAAATCAGTCTGTATTAAGGATAGTTTGTTACACAGTAAAAGATATATGATAGCAATAAATAAAGCCAAAGTTGGCTCTTTGAAAAGACTAATAAAATTTGTCAATAATCTCTATTGAGATTTTCCAAGGGGAAAAAAATAAATAAAACCAAGAAAACTAAGAAAAAATACATTAAGAAAAATAGGACTGTGTATCAGACTATGTAACAGGGAGATGATTAGATTCAAGCCACCAGGCAGAATCAGGACAATCTGATGTGGCAGAACAAGCACTTTGCTGAGATACATATTCTTCCACCAGCTAACTTTGGGCAAGTCATTTAAGTCTACTGGACCACAGTTTGATTACAAAATAAAACAAAACAAAAAACTAAAGCTCCTTCCATAGGTTGATTCCTTGATGTGACTTCTCAGTGTATGTTTAGTCCTGCTATTTAGAGGAGTTATACATAAAAAATGGTGGAATACAGAGCAAGGAACAAAGTAGAATTCAGAAGGGAACTAACCATCATGGATTCCTCTCTTTGCTTAAGATGGAAAAAAAAAAAAGTGGAGAGTGACTTTTTTGTTTTTTTCTTACAAAATTTTAGTATGCATATTCAGGAACTTCTCATGGTAATAAAGTCAATAAAAATTTGTTTGAATTAAATTAACACAAACAAACTGAAAGTCTTTTTCCCAGTACAAAAAGCAACCACATTAGCAGTTTGATAAATAGAATGCCTATAATGAAAGAACGAATTTTTACTCTTATATGTCTATAAAACACTATATAGTAAACTCTAGTTTTTAAAAGATTTTGCAAGATTTTGGACCTCATACAAATGACTTGTGCTGTGATATGATGTGGAGTTCAAATGGAATTAAGTACTTATCAAAAACATGGCCCCAAGTTCTACTTTGCTCTACATTTTTCAACAATAACTTAAAATTTTTCCAAGACTTGAGAAACTATTTATGTCTTTCTGAGAGTTATTTAACATGGAATTTAGCTAATGAAGTTTTGTAGTGTGTTAAATATCTTTCTGATATTTTGGAATGATTTTGAAACATATGGATAGAGGGGGTGGGAAGGGCCATAGTTCTATCAAAATGTTCTAGCTTGTTACCTTAGATAAAATTAAAAGCTACATGTTATCACCTTAGTTTCTGGTGAGGAAGTTTATTAGTTTAAATGCCTTTTCAAATTCCAAAATAAATTCAACTCTGAAATTTATTATATAATAAAAATGTAGACAAATTGACATAATGAACAGGTTACAGGCTCCAATGGAAAGATTTAGTCTGTCTAAAAAAGGATATCATTAAAATTTTCTTATTTTATTTTAAATTAGCAAAGCCATTTCACTTATTCAGTTGTTTTCTAATTAGGATAAGCATTTGCATGGTACAATAAACATTTATGGTTTAACATATACAGTATAAACATGAGAAGCATCATACCCATTAATAGATACAGATCAATCTTTTACTTTCCCACTCTGAAACATATAAAAACATCTTAAAATAGATATAGCTATATAATATGACATATTTATATAAGAGTTCACATTCTTATTAAAATTAAGATTAGGACATCAATCATATTCTTTACCCATTACTATTTCAAAAAATGAAAATAAAAATCCCTAGCTATATGCTTTTTTAAATTTTCAAGTGTCCTCTTTATCTTTGTGAGCTAGCTAGTTACCTACTACAAGGCATTAGTAATTCCTTTCTTTCCAAGTTATTTTTAGGGTGCTTTTGCTTTATTAAGATGTCCACCAAATGCTAAAACATTAAATACTGAGTTCCCTCTTCTATGTCTACCCCACAGAGAGGAGATTTCTTGCTTCAAACCTCAGTGCACACATGTAAACACAATTACTCAAAACAAGGCAACAAGTGAGAAGCAGGGTTAAAATAAGAACTCAGACAATCTGACTCACAATCCAGCATTCAACTCCCTATAACTTGCTGTTTTCCTTTGTCCTCTTTGCTGTGAACCAAGATACTTGTTCTTTAGCAGGGTGTTTCTGCTGCAAATCCAGTTGCTACTGCATTATGCAATGAAGTCAGAAGCCTGAGCTTGTGACATCAATATAGGTTGCTATGGTAACTCTTTCCATAAGTATTACAGGTTCATTGTAGGCTCAAAAAAGAGGACTTCAGCACAGTAGCAAAATAGCTGGCATTAGTCAGCCTAAATTACAATAATAACTGATGCAAAGAAATGTTTTTTACTAGCTATAATAAATACAGATTTTTACATTTATGCTTTGTGTCATTATCAAAAGTCATTTTTCAAATATATTAATTTTTTTAAATGAAATTCTCCATAGAGATAACATTGCTACTGACCTTCTGATATAACAGATCCAAAGATCCAGGAAGAAGAGAGTCTCTCTGTAACACAGTTTATTATTCCATGTCTTGTGTCATTCCAGAAGTCAAGTAATATTATGCATTATCTGTTTGGAATTAATTCATAATAGCATGATTTAAATTGTTGCCAGATTACAGAAATTGTGAAAAGGTTTCAAGGAGTTGCACATATGAAAGCAATTTTAGGTGAGAAGTTTTCCCAGGGAATGTGTCCATTTTTTAACGTAACAATAGTAAAGATCACTTTTTATTGCACCTGCTCACCCTTATTTCCCTGGAATATTTTTTGGCCAATGCCTCAGTTCAAATGATTAAATCCACCTCCCTGTGTAGGAGACATTTAGAAAGATTCTTTTACCATTACATTTTTAAAATCTAAATTCAAAGCACAGGGCCGAGTAATTACAAAGGCTGAATTCCTTTCTTCCGTAGCTCCTTTTTGTTTGCTTATCAGCCACCATCATCATCATCATGAGGAACTCAGTTCAGTTCTGCAACCATGCCTGGGCTAGTCATTGCAGTTACATGTGCTAGGCTTCAGGTATAAGATGTGTAAGACACAGTCCCTTCCACGAAAAGCTCATGCAGGTAATAGCAACATCAATAATAGTATTTACTGAGTACCTGCCATGTGCCAGACACCATACCAAGCACTTTCCGTTCATTATCTTATTTAATCCTCACCCTACACTGAGGGAGAGAGGAACTGTTCTCCACATCACCCAGATAAAAGAACTGAAACTCTGAGGGAGAGTCACGGGTCTGAAGTCACACCTGTAGTTAGGAACACAGTCGCCATTTTATTTTAGGATTAACAGACTCCAAATATTGATGTTCTAACAGAAATTATGATAATTTCTTGTTATCATGGTAAAAAAAATGGAAACTGGATCATAATCCCACTGAGCAAGGACTGCTTGACATAGAATTCACTGAAGCAGAAAGCAGATGACAGTCTTCAGGTGGACTTCATGAACACTTTCCATGATGGGCTTTTCTATTTCTGTAACACTCAGCAGTTTAGAAAGAATTTGCCTGAAGACATTGCTATTTCCCCAGGGTTATAAATGGAAATATCTCTCAAAAACATTGGTTCTATCCCTTTCCTTAGATGGCTGCACTGATATTCTAACATGCTCCAAGCTACTATACTATCTTGAGATCACGTAAATATATTAGCACCTTAATGTGTATAGTGTGTCGCATTTTACAAATGCTACCAAACATTCATCCATTCAGCACAAATGCATCGAGCCACTATTACGAGTCAGGCACTGTGTTAAATGTTAGATATGACCCTACAGCAAAAAGTTAAAATAGTCTCCAAAGGAAAGGAGCATGTAGTCTTAAAGGAGAGAAAGTCATCGATCAAATAACAATAGAAATAAATGTAAAATTGGAACTGTGTCTGGAGAGTAGAAAATAAGAAGTCTGAAAATAGATAACCCAGGCATTCAACTCTAAATGATATAAAAAGAACAGAAGAAACACAAAGAAATAGAGGGAAGAAACGAATAAGAAAAGTAAAGCCAAAGGAAATGTAATACAACATACAACAGGACTATCAGCAAAACCAAACCGGCTCTTTGAAAAGATGAATAAAATGGACAAACCTCTGACAAGATTGCTTAAGAAAACAGATAAGGCAAAGGTAAACAACATTTGAAATAACATAAAGAACACAGAGACACAATCAAGATTTTAAAAGAAATAAGATCAAATGAAGTTTATGCCAGTACGTTTGGAAGCATGGATAAAAAGAACAAACAAAATTGATCAAGAAGAAACAGGAATTTGGATAGACACAGACACTGAAGAAATCGAGTTATTATGGGTCATATGTCAGTGCTCTTTTCATCTTTTGAGGAGCCACCATATTGTTTTTTGTAGTGGCCGCACCAGTTTCCATTCCTCGCAGGAGTTACCTTTTCTCCACATTCCTGCCAGCATGCGTTACCTCTTCTCTTTTTGGTAAGAGCCAGTTCCAACAGGTGCGAAGTGATAGCTCATTGTGGTTTTGACTTGTGGTTCCCGGATGATTAAGGACATTGAGCACATTTTCATGTACTTGCCAGTTTGCACGTCCTCTCTGGAAAAAGGTCAGACCTGTTCAGGTCCTTTGTCTATTTCTTTATATTATTTGGTTTTGCAGTTGCTGCTGCTGCTGCTCCTGCTGTTGTTAGAGAGCTAGGAGCTCCTTGTGTATTTTGGATGTTAACCCTTTATCAGAATGGCTTGCAAGTACTTTCTTCCCTAGGTTGCCTTTTAATCTTATTGATGGCTTCCTTTGCTGTGCAGAAACTTTTAAATTTGATATAGTCCCATTTGTTGATTTTTTGCTTTTGTTTCTTGTTGTTTTGGTGTCACATAGAAAAAAAAATTACTGAAACCAGTGTCGATTAGCTTTTCCCCGTTTTCTTTTAGGAATTTTACAGTTTCAGGTCTTACATTTAAGTCTTTAATCCTTTTCAAGTTAATTTTTGTGAGTAGTATAAAATAAGGGTCCAATTTCATCATTTTGCTTGTGAATATTCAGTTCCCCCAACACCATTTATTGATGAGACTATCTGTCCCCCTTGAGCATTTTTTACTCTCTTGACAAAAATTAGTTGACAATATATGGATGGATGTCTTTCTGGGCTCTTGATTCTGTTGCATTGGCCTATGTGTCTGCTTTTTTATGTAAGTATCATTCTGTTTTGATTACTACAGCTTTGTTATATAGTTTGAAATCAGGAAGTGTGATGCCTCCAGCTTTGTTCTTTCTCAAGTTTGCTTTGGCTATTTAGTTTTCTACAGTTCCACCTAGATTTTAGAATTATTTTTTCTCTTTCTGTGAAAAACATTGGAGTTTTGATAGGATTTGCTTTGAACCTCTTGATGGCTTTGGATAGTATGGACATTTTTAACAATATTAGCTCTTTTGATCCATGAACACGGGATGTCTTTTTATTTATTTGTGTATTCAATTTCTTTCATCAGTGTCTTAGAGTTTTCAGTGTACCGAGCTCTTACCTCCTTGATTAAATTGATTTCTAAGTATATTATTCCTCTTGATGCTACAATAAATGAGATTGTTCCTTTCTTTCTTAGGTAGTTTGTTGTTAGTGTATAAAAACACAACTGACTTTTGTGTGTTGATTTTGTAACTTTATGGAATTGATTTATTCTATGCATTTTTTTTTTTTTTTGGTGGAGTCTTTAAGGTTTTCTGTATATAAGATCATGTCATCCATGAACAAAGACAATTTTACCTCTTCCTTTTCAATCTGGATGCTTTTTATTTCATTACCTTGCCTGATTTTCTGACAAAGATTTCCAATACTATGTTGAATAGGAGGGGTGAGGATGGACACACTTGCCATGTTCCAATCTTAGACACTAGAGGAAAATCTTGCAGCCTTTCATCATTGAGTATGATGTTAACTATGGACATGTCATATATGACCTGTATTATGCTGAAGTTCATTCCTTTTATAACCACTTTATTGAGACAGTTTATCATGAAAGGATGTTGAATTTTCTCAAATGTTTTTTTCTGTTTCTTTTGAGATGACTATATTATTTTTATCATTCATTCTATTAATGTGGTGTATCCCATTTATTGAATGGTGTATGTTGAACCATCCTTATATCCCAGGAGTAAATGCCACTGGATTACAACGTATAATCCTTTTAATGCACTGTTGAATTTGACTTGCGAGTATTTTGTTGAGAATTTTTGCATCTTTATTCATCAGGGATATTAGTCTGTAGTTCTCTTTTCTTGTGGTGTCCTTATCTGGCTTTTGTATCAGGATATTGTTGGCCTCACAAAATGAGTTTGGAAGTGTTCCCTCCTCTTCTATTTTTTGTAAAAATTTAAGCAGGACTGGCATTAACTCTGTCTCATCAGTTTTGTAGGGCTTCTGACTTGTTTCCCTTCCCTGTTAGCCACAGGATGTACTCCTTAGACCCCCAGCATTTCTGGCCAGGTTTCCTGGTTTGGTGGGGCTGTGCTCAGCAGTTGGGCAGGGCTGGTGAATTACCTTCCTGTTTATGTGCAGATCTAGAATGGGCTCTGAGGTCAGAACAGATCTATAGTTGGGACCTAAATAAAGCAGGCAGAATGTCTAACCAAGGTCCCCAACCAGATGGGGCCGTCCATCTTTAAACTTAAAGCTTTGCTACTTGTCGTTCTACCCCAATCATAGTCTCTATAATCCATTTCTGTACCAAGCTTGATTTTAGAGTTCTGCCTTTTTAACTCAATTCAGAAATTCAGGCAATATTTTTAGAAGGTTCCTTTATTTTAGTTTTCATTTTAATTCCAGCTAGTTAACATACAGTGTTATACTAGTTTAAGGTGTGCAACAATATAGTGATTCAACAATTCTATACAACTGGTGGTCATCACAAGTGCGTTCCTTAATCACCACCAACTATTTAACCCATACCATCCACCTCTCCTCCATTAACTATCATTTTGTTCTCTATGTTTAAGTATATTTGTTCATTTGTCTCTCTTTTCCCCTTTGCTCCTTTATTTCTTAAATTCCACATGTGAGTGAAATCATATGGTATTTGCCTTTCTCTAACTGACTTATTTCACTTAGCATCATACTCTCTAGCTCCATTCATGTTATTGCAAATGGCAAGATTTTGTTCTTTTTCTGGCTGAATATATATATATATGGGGGGGTGTTGTGTGTATTTTCAGAAGTTATGTATACATCTCACTTCTTGTTTATCCATTCAACAATCAGTGGACACTTGGGCTGCTCCTGTATCTTGGCTATTGTAAATAATGCTGCTATAAACATAGTGCTGCATGTATCCCTTTGAATTAGTGTTTTCATGTTCTTTCAGTAAATATCCAGTAGAGTAATTGCTGGATCAAGGGTAGATTTATTTTTAACTGTCTTCCACAGTGACTGTACCAGTTTGCATTCCTACCAACAGTGCATGAGGGTTCCTTTTTCTCTACATTCTCATCAACTCCTGCTGTTTCTTATATTGTTGATTTCAGCCACTCTGACAGGTGTGAGGCGATATCTCATTGAGGTTTAGGATGATTTGATAGTTATCTGGTCATATTTGTGGGATGAAGCCAGCCTAGAGTCCTCCTACTCTGCCGCCATCTTCTCTCTAGGAGGATCCTTTTATAAAGTCTTGTTTAGTGACTATGGAACATACCCATTTGGCTTCCATCACACTTACAATACAAAATTCTCCTGAATTTCCTACTTCTGCTTTCCCAAAACTCTACCCTTCATCTCAAAACATTGTGTTTTTTAAAACATTGCATTTTTTAAGCTCAAAATCTATTGCCTCATATCCCTTATCCAGTCTGGTTCTAAGTTCATGCTCATGCTTTCAAATTGGCCATCCTCTCTCATGCATTTTCTTCCTCTCTTCTCTTTGCCACATCTGAGCCCTCATCCCTTCATGCAACAGGCATCTCAATAGCTTTCTGCAATGACTCTCTCCTTTATCCATTTCCCTTAGAGTTCAAAGTGCAGATAACTATAGATTTGATTCCTGAAACATCTAAAAATTTAACTTAATCACATTGCAGCTCCTATACCACCTGAATACTTTTAGTCACTCCCCTTTCCAGAAAGTTGAAATTTTAACTCTTTAACCTGACATTCCAGGCTTTTAAAAATCTGACTCCAGTGTAACTATTCAGTCTTTGAAGCGTCACTGGCCTGCAAGAATTATCTTCCAAACCAATTGCATGAATTACTGGTCTCTAAATACGCATTTTACTTTTCCATCTTTCAGCTTTGTCCATGCCATGTCACCATTAGAATGTCCCACCCTTCGTCCCCACCTCTCTTTACCTTTTAAAATTCTAAATATCCCCCTACACTCAATATGAATTATTGATTGGATAGTTGTATTGTCCTTTTGTTTGTTTCTCTGTGTGTCTGTGTCTGTTTTACCTTCTCAGCTAGACTGAAAGCTTCTTGAGAAAAGAAACTATATCCTCTATCTGCTACAGTATGACACAAATATGGCACTTAGTTATTACTAAGTTGATGTCACATCCCAGAGCAACAAAAACTTATTCAGATATTTGCTCAGGCAAATGTTTGTATCACTAACTCTGTGACCATGACTTCCCTGGAACATTACAGATTCAGATTCTTCTGTTTGTTTTTTTAAAAGCCCTTATAACAGTAGAACATAGAATAATGTTTCCTGCTTGACTACATAAAGCAAATAATTTACCTGGTGTGTGTGTGTATATGTTTGTATATATGTGTGTGTGTGTGTGTGTGTGTGTGTATATATATATATATATATATAAACTTTCAGTGCACTCTCCCAAGAAAAGATAGTAAGAACCGTGAGTTATTGTTTATATTAGTCAAGATCCTTCCAGTTGAAAATAAAAATATTTAACTTGAAAATAAAAGATATCTAACTTACAATTAGCTTAAGCAAAAATGATAATGTATTGGCTCATGAAATAGAGAAATTCATGGCTAAATCTGGTTTTAGTAACAGTTAGATCCAGAAGATTCATTGGTATTAATAAGTCTTACTCTCCTTTTTCTGAGTGCTCATGTTATTCTCTGCAGCTGCAGATAAGCCAACTCTATGTAGTAAAGGCAATGCTAACTACAATTTTCATTTCATGTTATGCCAAATTGGCAGCTCCAATTAAAGAAGAATATCTCTCAATCTTTCTCTCCCAGTCCATAACCATAGAGAAAGTTCAGGGACAACTGTTGAACCTTAAATAGGTCATATACCTATCTTAGTAAAGTCACTGGGCCAGAAAGAAGAACACCTGAGAATAATTCAGCCTGAGCATGGATTCATGCCAGTGGCCAAGATGGTAGTCAAATATATTGACGGGCTGTGTCTCCAAGACCCCATGGTGTTAAGGAAAGATAAGGAGTAGCTGCTTCCCAAGAAAGGAAGAAATGAAAGAAAGAAAGAAAGAAAGAGAGAAAGGGAGGGAGGAAGGGAGGAAGAAAGGAGGAAAGAAAGAGAAAGGATAGCAGAAATAGTCATTTCATCCTTTAAGTCAGGGAGATCCTTTGGGTCCTGAATCATCTAGATTGTCTTTAAATTCTGAGGTGTTAAGCCATTCAATTATCCTCAAATATTTATTCCATATCTACTATGTGTTAGTCACTCGGTTAGACCCTGTTGAAGATAAAAGATTATTAGCTTTGATTCATAGGAGTGAGAAATGTAGTATACTTACACTAATTCTGACCCAAAGTAGGATTTGGTATGTGTCATAAAAGTGGGGCTAAAGATAAGGGTGCAGGTGTCATACATATAGAAGCAACAATGTAAGCAGTGTAAACAGATGACACTGAAATTTTGAGGGACAGAATAAAGAGACAAGAGAAATGAAGACTGAAGAGAAAAAGAACTTGGAATAAACTCATACCCAAGTTCAAGTTTTATTCTATAGAATGTGAGCTCCTTAAGGGTAACACTTTAATCTTGGGGCACATGAGTGGCTTAGTCAGTTGAGACTCCAACTTGGCTTCGGCTCAGGTTATGATCTCAGTGTCATGAGATAAAGCCCTACATCAAGCTCTGTGTCAGTCTCCACATTCAATGGGGAGTCTGCTTGAGATTCTCTCTGTCCCTCTGCCCCCCCCCACCTCTCTAAAATAAATAAATTAATTAAAAAAACTTGAATCTTGGTTTGAACAACAAAAATATTGATAATAGAGAAATAAAATAACAGTTAATACTGAATAATATTTATTGAGTGTTTGCCATGATAGAAATTGTGTTAATTTTCTCATTCAATCTTCAAAACAATCTTATGAATTAGATATTAATTTTAACTCTTCATTTTATGGATGAGAATGCTGAGACCTAGAAATGTTCAATTATCTGCTTAAGCAAATGGTAGATGTAGGTTCTTATCAAGTCCAGATTGTGACCTCTTAATCAATATATTATAGCAAACATTTTCAAAGATAGCCTCCTCTCATGTGAGTTAAGGAACAGATTCAGTATAAATTACCCAGAAATGGTGTTCTTTGAGCTCTTAGTTAGGCTCATGTGATCTCAGCTTCTTGTGCAGTGTAAATCCCAATATCAATCTCTCCTTAGATTCATCCAGTGGACTTAAATCATTCAGGAACTCTGTTGTTTGAGAGGGAAATGAGTGGGAAGACCGGGGGGGGGGGGGGAGGAAACATTGTTATCACATGGTTGAGGATTTGCCTTTGTACTAGCAAAACAAAACTCAGTGATACTGTTATGGATTGAATTATATCATTGAAGTCCTCACTTCAAGTATCTCAGGATGTACCCTTATTTGGAAGTAGGGTCTTTACAGGGATAATCAAGGGAAATTAAAGTCATTAGGATGGCTCTAATCCAGTACAGCTGTGTACACAAACCATTGGGAAATTTGGACACATGAGCATTCACAGAGGAAAGACTACATGAAGAGATTCAAAGGAGAACACGATGTAAATGTGAAGGCAAATATTGAGAGTGATGTATCTACAAAGCAATAAATATCCAAGATGGCCAGATAACCACCAGAATCTAGGAGAGAGAGGCCTGGAACAGATTCTCCCTCAGAGCTCCTCGGAGGAACCAAACCTGCCAACACCTTGGTCTTGAACTTCTACCCTCCAGAATTGTAAGACAATAAATTCCTATTGTTTCAACCACCCAGTTTGTGGTGTTTCGTTACAGCAGCCCTAGGAAATTAATATAAGTATCTTCAACAAAACAGAACAAATCTAAGCCTCTTGAAAATGAAAAAAGTAATTCCCAATACTTTCTTTCATGGGGGTATCATGTTAATAGAGCCAGTTCATAATTAAAATGGTTGGATCAAACTTCTATCTGTGATTTTATAGCCTCATGGAGAATGTTTGCAAATAATTTTACATGGATATTACATTTTATGTTTGTTTCCTAATTTGTTACCATAATTTGCTAAAAGAAGGTTAATATTTTTTTCTGAAGAGAACACTTTTCTTTCTTCCAGAAAACTGACACCTGATTCATAAGTGATCATTTATATTTTTTATTCTGGCTCCTAGGACACATCTAGATACTCAGAACAGATTGTTGACCCATCAGTTTATAGACCAAATTCACATTAAAATGTTCTCAAATATCAAGAAAATGTTTTTATTTTAAGAACAATCAGCAGCTCATCTAATTGCTAATTTTAAGGGGTCTTTTGGTAAGCATGGTAGAAGATCCTTATTTGAGGTTTTGTGAAGAAGATAAAACATAACATGAATCATATCTGGAATCTATATTCATAGCCACGTTATACCAAAGAGCATACAAAACTAAAAACTTAAACATTTACTATGTTCTTGCATAAACTGAGAATGTAAGTAAAATGTATCAGTGTTGAACACAACAATCCCCTGAGGGAAAAAGTCATACACAAATGTGCTGCAGTGGGCTTATTTTTCCAGACTGGGTGGAACTTGATGGACATTCTGAGCCAGCAGAATTGTCACTCATGGGCACCCTCAGGAAGAAGCACGATTTTTAGCAAAATCTAGCAGAGTTACTGACCCTGTTCCTGGACCTGATATTCTTACCTTCCTCCCTTTCTGCCTTGCTTCTTCTTTCTTTCCTTCCTTTTCAGTATAAATATGTTTTTTCTATTACAGTAACGCATGTTTGGAGTTGTAAAGAAGCCTCATTGTCTCGTCCCTAGGTCTGTCAGAATGAAGGAGCATCATGAAGCAGGCATCCTGTCTCTAATTTTCTCAATTCTGAGTAAAAATTTAGCAGCATCACACATTGGTTAAACACTGATTTTGAAGTCAAATAGCCTTTGTTTTAAACTGACAGATCCTCTTACTAGCCGTATTTAATTTTAGGGGCAGTCCTTAGCTACTGGATGCTTCCTCACCTACAAATGAAGGATGATCATTGTACTTCCATCACATGGTCTGAAAACAAAAACAAAACAAAACAAATAAATAAACAAAGGTGGTACCTGAAGAGCAGATAGCTTAGGGATAACCCACTGGTGAATACTTAATAAATGTAAGCTAATAATTATGCTTATCAAGAAAACAATTACATGACATTCTGGAAAATTCAAAACTATAGCAATGGTTAAAAAGATCAATGGTTACCAGGGATTTGGAGGGTAGAGGAGTATTAGGTGAACACTGAATACATGAAACATTTTTTGGAAGATGGTAAAACTCAATTCTGTATGATACTGCAATGGTGGATATACAACATTATGTATGTCAAAATACCTAGAACTTTCCAGCATAAAGAGTGAAAATTTCTGCATGCAATTTTTTTTAAAAGCTATTTTAGAGGTCAGGGTATCACAGGAGGAAATGTAGAATTTGATAAAACTGCCTATATTACAACTGTGTGAAACAAATCTAACCATACGACAAATATGTGAAGCAACCTTAGATGAGGGGGGGAAAATGTGACCTAGGTAATTTTGGAAATGAATGGAACCTGTGAACTAAAAGCAAAATAAACTATATATAAGTACTTGGGCAGGTTGATAAAGTTGTTTCTTTTGGGTATACAGCGAATTTTGATACTGCTGTACATATACACTGGTACTGGACAATTAAGTAACTGGGTGCTGGATGTTGGGAACCAGGTCTCTCAGTGTTGCAGTGGACGATTACAGAGAGCAAGAGAGGAGGCTAGAATGAGCCATGTGATAATTGATTAGAGTTGGAGACATCAGTATGAACTCATGGCTAGCCTAGGATAGACACAGATGATTACAAATAGAAATAATTATAGGTATACAGATATGAACAGGCTGATATCCACACATAGAACTCCTTGCTCTGTCAGTGAAGAGGGCCTGGAAGCTGTGACACCTCAGTACCAATAAGCACTCCCACCACCCAGATCTTGTTTTCTAATACCATTTTCCTATGAAGGGAATCGGGGCTCCTTGGAGAAAGGGCCAATTTTAGGACTGGGCAGAAAATATATAAGATGAGCTCAGAGTATCTTGTAGATACTAGCCATAAAGCAAGGAAATGCCTTTTAAAAAATGATGGTGTATGCAAAAGATATATTAGACAATTAAAAGAGTCCCCAATGGTCAGCTACAAAATTTGTCCCCAAAGTTGTAGTGGCCAAAGTTACAAAATTTGAGCAAAGTGGTATTGGCTTATAACCCAAAATAAAATATAAAATTTTGATCCCATACTGATAAATAATAAACAAATAATAAATAAGGGAGAATAAACAAATCTTCCATGCAGAATAATTCTAAATAACTAGTATAGGTTCTCTGTCCTCAAGGAGGTGAAGTGAAAGTCCTCACTGACATCCTTCCACAGAATAGTTTTACAGAGAATAATTTAAGAATAATTTTACAGAGGATAAACCTCACAAACACTAACTCAGTTAGTTGGTCAAGGTAAACATCAACATGGCTAAGTCATGCTGATAGTGTGTACTCTTGATATGATGTGATGAAAATGGCACTTTAGCTGTAAGGTCTTCCTCCCAAAAACTCATAACCCCAGTCTAATCATGAGAGAAAAAAAAATCAGACACATACCAATTGAGGAACACTTTACAAGACTGTACAAAATTGACCAGTAATTTTCTAAACTGTCAAGGTCACCAAAAACAAGGAAAGTTTGATAAGCTGTCACAGCCAAGGGGAGTCTAAGGACACATGACGACTAAATGTAATATAATATCCTGGAGGGGACCCTCAAACAGAAAAAGGATATTAGGTAAAAACAAAAGAAATAAAAATAAATTATAGACTTTAGTTAAAGTAACAGATTAGTATTGATTCAATAATTGCAAACAAATATAATATAAATGTACAAATATTAAGACATTAATAATAGGAAAAATAGGTCTGGGGTATATAGAACTCTGTACTATCTTAAACTGTTTTGAGATTTCAAACTTATTTTAGAAGAAAAAATGTAAAGGTAGAACTATTCAATTAAACCTGAAAACAAAAACATTAACCAGTATTACTAACTATTAGTATTATTTTGTAATTTGGTAAACAACTAGTAAAAGAAATACCTGGAAACTACTAGAACTTTATAAAACTGAAAAGTTTTTAATCATTGTTACAACTAACCCTGGTCTAATTCTTAGATTTTATTCAACTCATGTTGAATCTCTTCTTAATATTAGATCCTCCTTAAACTCAGCTTGGTACATTCAACAACTTTACCGCCCACTTCAATTTGCCTATGAGGAAATCTTGCGGATGTCTATGAATTTTATGTTCAATAGTCAATTCCTAACACTCTAAATGTTCCATTATTCAGCGTTCCTTGATCTATAGATTAAGGATAAATTGTCCTTTTTAATCCGTGAAAAACCACCCCAAAATAATAGGTTAGTCACAAATTACATTGACCTACTAGCCACACAAATCTTTCCCACTATTTTTCCTAATAAAAGTATATTTCACATCATTTATGTCTCCCATGTTTAGTTCTTAGCTTTGGAGTCAGGATTTACAGATTTAGCTTTTTTTCAAGTAAACCTTCTTCTAACAAACTTCACCATGTACAGTAGATTTTATGTGGCACTATTTTCTTTAAAAGGTAGGTAGGTACCAATCCAAACTATACCAGGAATAACTAAAAGACATACTTAAACCATATGAGTGGGGCACCTGGGTTGCTCAGTCAGTTAATTGTTTGCCTTCGGCTCAACTCATGATCTCTGGGTCCTGGAATTGAGTCCACATTGGGCTTTCTACTCAGCAGCTAAATCTGCTTCTCTCTCTCTCTCTCCCTCTGTCCCTCCCCACTGCTCATTCTCAAATAAATAAAATATTTTTAAAAATAGATAAATAAACAATATGAGTTTTAAAATAATCATATAATAATTTCCTGTATATTCCCAGGAATTTGCCCCCTCCCTCCCTACTACAACATAGAAATGTACATCTCTGAATCAAAATCTTTCATGAAGCCTGTGCTTTGGGGGCTTGAAGGTGAATAAAGGAGCAGAGAGATTAAAAGAAACAATAGAGACAGGTAGTTGAGCGCCCCCCATCACTTAACGTCCTGCCATAAATCTCCCAGTCAGCCTTCTTGGGACTTGCATATCGAGATATGATAGGAGTATGATATAAGCATACTCTAGAATTTTATGGTTCTTAACAAGTTCCTAAAACATACAGTGACAATGGTCTTCGATGCAGATGGAGCAGATGGAAATACAGATGAAAGAACATTAAGAAATCTTACCACTTTTCAAAGTGCTTAAAACCATTAAGTTCAAAGCCAACTCATTTACTCTTGAGTTCAGTGGGCTTTTGCTCCACATCAAAATTTTCCATGTACCTACCACCCCGAGCCAACTTTAACCTACATTTGGAGGCTATGGACCATTGTTTTATGAGTATTCCCTTTGCTCTTCATAGTAAAGTATAAAGTGATGTGGTAACCTGGAGCTCAGTGCTCCTGCCTACAGAATGGGGGTTCCGAGAGAAATGGAAAAAGCAAGTGCAGCCAATTTACACACCTTGTAATTCTTTAATATATCTGGTAACTCATATAAGTCTTACAAAACTTCATGCACCTGAAATTTGGGGTCTATGTTGAACGTGTGTGTGTTGGGCTGGTTGCCTTTTCATGCGTCTAAAAGTCAGTTTCAGGGGGACCCGGCACAGTCTGTTAAGCTTCCGACTCTTGGTTTCAGCTCAGGTGGTGATCTCAGTAACAAGCTCCACACTGAGCACAGAGTCTGCTTAAGTTTCTTTCTCCCTACCCCTCTGTCCCTCCCTGCCTCTCTCACACATGCTCTCTCCCCTCTTCCTCTTTCTCTCAAATAAATAAATAAATAAATAAAAGTCAGTTTCAGAGGAAGTTAAGCTATAATGTGGTCCTGGAATTCTTTCGACTGCAGTACTTGTGACAACAACTGCTGTGTATTTTATCAAATGACGCAGACTTAAATTGAGATATATTTTTAAGCTGCTGGAACTTTTTGAGATTAACTGTAAAAACAAGGTTACACACACAGGAGCTGCTGGATCCCCGTAGAACCATAAGGCAATGTGGTAAGAAGACAGTATAGCTCCCCTCCAATTCTGGAAGCTGGTATCTGGTCTCAGGTACCTCATTCTATTCCACAGAGACCCTGTAAATCTTACTTCATCCCTGGTCATCTTCAGTCTCTGTAAGGGTGAGATTACCTCACGGTCAAACCTCAGAAATGTGTCTTCCCTGGGGTAGACTGAGCAAACCAAGCAATTTAACACCTCAACTTTCTTAGCCATATCAAACCTAACCTAAAATTAACCCACACATACAAAGTGATTCAAATCTGGTGTCTCAATGCAGAGGCTCTGATGAGATGGCATTCGAAGCTGAGACCTGTTGAAGTCATATGTATTTCCCACAGGGTAAATTTGAGGTGGATATTTATGGATATAGGTCTAACCTCCATATGTTTCTCTAGGTATCTTTTTTTTTCCCCCAATCTTTTTTTCCTCTGTCTCCTGATCTAATCTTCCTCTTTTTATATCTCTCTGTTTACAGGTCACCTTTTTCTCTCTTCCCTTTCCCTTCTCCCTATATCTTCTATTTCACTCTCTTTCTACCTCTCCCCCACAGACCTGTTGCATCCTCTCTGCAACGTTTTTCTTGACTTCTTAAAAATATGTCTGTCTGACCCACTGGTTCCACTTGAGTCTCTGCTCTGACACGTCTCTTATTTCTCTTCCTACCATAAAGCAAACTGAAGCAAAACTCTGTATTGTTTGCAGATTTAGCAAATAAAGTCTTATATTTTTTCTCTCAAGTAGTTACATCATTCTTCCCTTACTTTGGTCCCTGAGTTCTCTTTTGGTGGGGTCTTCCTAGGGAAAAAAATTGACTATGCCATGTTATTATACCACATAAGTAATATGTAAATATTAGAAAATTTTTACTTATTTTAGTTCTCTTGAATGCATGTGAACTTTTTTTCTTTTAGAGAGAGAGTGCATGCATGAGGGTGAGGGAAGGGGCTTGTGAACTTTAAAACACACGTATTTTATATTTGGAGGAAGCACGTGGCCCAGTTACAGATGAATTTTGACTCTGATATTTTCAGAAGCAACATTTTAGAATTTATACGAAATGGAAACGAGCTTTCTTCATTGTATGCTTTTAACTGCAATCTCATTAATGTGTTTCCATTATTTTCTCTACAATAATAGTATGTAATTATCTATACTTATTAAAGCCATCTTAATAGAACTCTTATTAAAACTGTGAAGGCTTAGATATAATAATGAGACATACTGAAAATATTTATTCTCAGTGATAGCCTTATAAAGAACATACTTTTCCTCAGAAAGGAACTTTGTACAGAATTGCTTTGTATTAATTTCATTCTAATAAAATCAAAGTACATTTTATAAATTAATACGTGAAATACACATTCTAGTGGATTATTTCTAAATTTAGTTTCGATTTTCTTCAATGAAACCGGAAGTTTGAAATGATCCTCAAATTCAAGAAACGACTTGAAACAGACTGAGTAAAGATGAGAAAGACCAATATTCTTTATCTAATGGCAAAAACATTTAAACATTGTCCAATGACACTCACAATAAAGGCATATTCCCCCATTTCATTTTCATTTCAGAAAGATGGTAAATATTTGCCTATTTATCTGGGAAAGCAAACAGTGACAAGACACATCCTCAAACTGATGAAACTCCTCATTTAGATAATATTACTGCTGACATTATTCTTGAGCCAGAGATTTCCTTTGTATATCCATGCAGAGTGTTCTATCTTGCTGATGGCTTTGACCTACTGGAGGTTATTTTTGACCTTGTAGCCTGAACAGAATTTTTTTCTTCCTTAAAAAGAAATGATTCTTTGCCTTCTGAATTTAAGAACATGCAGGTCCATTTTCCAGAAGATGAATTATTGCAAAGAGGAAGCACTAAGTGTGAGAGGACCCCAGGTGAGACAGGAGCACCAGTGGAGTCCTTGGGATGAGCCAGAGATCTGGGGCATCGTCCACTGGGTATTTACTTCATTCCACACCAGGGCTTCAAGGAGTAATTTTAGGACAGACTGAAGTGTTAAACAGAAAAGATTTTTTTCACCATGTTCTCAAGAAAAAACCCACTGAGTCCTTTGCATTGGACCCTTCTGACATAACTTCTTCATGCCTCCATCTCCTTGGCTCAAAAATGGGAATAATAAGACCAAATTCATAGGGTTATTCTGGGGATTGAATTAGCTAATTCAATTAAAGCACTTAAAATCATACCTGAAACACATTGCTCAGTCAGTTAATGCTAATTACTGTTATAGCTGCTGCTTATAGGGTAGTTAACAGCATCAATCGCAATTAGGACACTATGTACATGGTTGTGGGGCTTAATAGAACCAGTAAATCTGAAACCTGTAAACAACCGAGGAGCTAGAAACATGCAACTTTGCCATCTTTTTCCTCAGAGCATCATCAGATATGCTTCACAATTAAACACATCTTCATCCACTTCTAATTACCCAGGAAAAAAAGCTGTGAGTCTAGTCTTATGTTTGAAAATGCTTTGAAGACCAGAGAAGATAAGTTCAAGCTGTGGTCCCAGTGTGAAAGAAACAACAAACATGAAAGACTATTATCACTCATGGGAGCATCCTTTAGAAACCATGGGATTTACCATGTAGAACAAACTAAGAAAAACTTTGTCCATTTTGGTAACTTGTTTACAAAATGGCTGATAATATGCTTCTCTGTACCATGAAGAGTCCCCTCCTGTGATGACTCTGGGTCTGGCTATGGGACTTGCTTTGGCCAGTGGAACAACAGCAAACATGATTTAAGTAGCAGAGTGAAAAGTGTTTGTATTGGGATTCTCCAGGAAAATGGGACGAATAGGTTTTAGTATTATATAAAATTTATTAATATATAAAATTTTATTAATATATCATGTGTCTTAATATTATATTTAAAACATAATATTTTAATATTAGAATATTAATGTAAAATATAAGTATATATTTATAATTTAACATATTATAAAATAATATATATATAAACTATTAGTTCTGTTTATACATATATAGATTATATATATAATATATTTAATATAAAAATCTGTATATAAGATATAATCTAGAACAAGAGTGAGAGAAATTTATTATATGGAATTGATTCACATGATTAGGGAGGCTGAGAGTCTCATGCGGTTCAGTCAGCAAGCTGGAGTCCCAAAAGAGTTAGCGGTGTTAAGTTCTAACTCAAGAGCAGAAGACTGATGTCCTAGCTGGAAAACAGGCAGAAGAACAAATTCTCTTTTATCCCTTCTCTTGTTCTATTCAGACATCCAATAAATTGGATGAGGCCCACCCACCTTGGGGAGAACAATTGACTTTACTTAGTCTATTGTCCCAAATGTTAGTATCACCTAGAACCAAATACCTGGAAGCCTAAAGGCACATGAAGTGACACATAAAATTAACATCTCAGTGCTCACACAGTGGCTCCCCCTCTTGCTGCTGGACAATTCCCCCGTCATGTGAAGAAGCCCCTGCTAGCTTAGTGCAGGCTGAGAGAGCACATGGCTAGCTATCTTAGCAGAGGTGCCAGATAGTTGAATGAACCTACCCCAGCTCAGCCAGATTAAAAATAATAATAAATAATTAAATAATTTTAAAAATTTAAAAAATAATTTTTGATGTTTTAATCACCATGTTTTAGAACTGTTTTTCATATAGCAAAAGTAATCTAATTTGACAATTGAACACAACTTTAAAAGTTGATGTCACACTTAACAGCAAGACCGTATTATAATCGTGCTTAATAAATTTTAGTCTAAAACAGGAAATTATACTCTATACCTTTTGCTTGCATATAGAAATTTTAAAATATGTAAATTGTTTTGATTCTTTGTTATGAGCATCAAAGGAATTACACAATGGATTTTTATCATAGCAGATTAAACTTTAAATATCATAGTTGAGTAGGCACAAATATAAAGTGAATCTCGAGATCAAGTTTCAAAAATGTTACAAAGTAGATTAAATGTTATGTGAATATTGAAAATATTGGAGATGTCATTCCAACTCTAAAATGATGATCTAAACATTAATTTCAAGGACCTTCAATATCTAATAGTAAAAGTCTTTGGCAAAATAATTCACATACCATAAAATTCACTATTTTTAAATTGGGCCATTCAATGGATTCTAGCATATTCAGAATTGTGCAACCATCACTACCACCACCTATCGGGATATTTTCATCGCCCCAGAAAGAAACCCTGCATCTGTTGATAGTCACTTCCCATTCTCCTTCTTTCCTTGTCCCTAACAAATACTAATATACTTTCTGTCACTGTGGATTTGTATATTTTGGACACTTTACATAAACAGAATTACACTATCTATCGCCTTTGGTGTCAGGCTTCCATCATTTAGCCTAGCATTCAAGTACATCCGTGCTGTAGAATTTATCAGGACTTTATTTCTTTTTGTTACTAAATAATCTGGTATGGATAGACCACAGTTGGCTTATCCATTCATTAGCTGATGAGCATTTAGGTTGTTTCCATTTTTTTTATTACTATAAATAATACCACTATAAACATCTGAGTACGACTCTGTGTATAAACATATGTCTCAATTCCCTTGGATATATACTTAGAAGTGAAGGTGTTGGGTCACATGGAAACTCTATGTTCAACATTTTGTGGAACTGTCAAACTATTTTTCACAGTGCCTGGACTATTTTACATTCTAATCAGGAATGCATGAGAGTTCTAATCCCTTCTAAGCCTCAACAACAATTGTTATTTTCCTTTCTTATATGTATTTTTTCATATTGAGAGAGAGTGTGTGTGCAAGCAACAAGAGGGGCAAGGGCAGAGGGAGAAAGAGAATCTCAAGCAGGCTCCATGCTTTGCATGAGTCCAGTTTGGGGATGGATCTCATGACCCTGAGGTCATGACCTAAGCTGAAACCAAGAGTCCAATGCTTAACCCACTGAGCCACCCAAGTGCTCCCCACTTTTTAAAAAAAATTTTATATCTCCATCCTTGTAGGTGTGAGGTAATATCTCATTTTGGTTTGATTTGCATTCCACTGATAACTCATGTGTTGAACACCTTTTTACATGCTATAACTCATGTGTTGAACACCTTTTTATATGTTAAGTTTTCATCTGCATGTCTTCATTGAGAATTATCTGTTCAAATCTTTTTACCCTATTTTAATTGGGATATTTGTCTTTTTATTTTTCGGTTGTAAGTGTTCTTTATAACTTCTTGATACAAGATCTTTATCAGATATATAACATACAAATATTTTATCCCATTCTGTGGGTCATTTTTTTTAACTTTTCTGATAATATCATTTGAAGCACAAAAACTTTTAATTTTGATGGAGTATATTTATCTATTTTTTCTTATGTTATTTATGCTTTTGTGTCATATTTCAAAAACTAATGCTTAAACTAAGGTTACAAATATTTACTCCAATGTTTTGTATCTAAGAGTTCTATCATTTTAGCTGTTTGTATAAGTTTAACACATTTTTAGGTAATATTGTAGATGGCAGAGGCAGGGTCCAGCTTCACTCTTCTGTGTATGAATATACAGATGTCCTGAGGTCATTTGCTAAAAACACTGTTCTTTCCCCCATTGAATTGTCTTGGCACCCTTGTCAAAAGTCAATTGACCATAGATGTATGGGCTTATTTCTGGACTCTCAGGTTAAATATTATGTGATCTTTTTGTCTGTCTTTATGCCAGTAACAGACTGACTTGATTAATTTGTACTAAGTTTTGAAATCAGGAGGTGTGAGTCATCCAACTCTGTTTTGTTTTGTTTTGTTTTTCAAGATTTTTTTGACTATTCTCAGTCCCTTGCATTTCCTTGTGAGTTTTAGGATTAGTTTATACATTATTGCCAAAAAAGGAGTTGGAATTTTAACAATATTAAGTCTTTTAACCCCTGAACATAGGATGTCTTCACATTTGTTTAGGTCTTCTTTAATTTCTTTCAATAACTGTTTTTTCAGTGTGATTTTGTGTACAAGTCTTTTCAGTGTACAAGTCTAGTCCTTCTCTAGATAAATTTATAGCTAAGTATGTTATTCTTTCTGAAGCTATTGTAAATTAAATTGTTTTCTTAATTTCATTTTAGGATTTTTCATTGCTAGTATACAAAATGTAATTGAATTTTGTGTATTGATCTTTTTATCATGCAACTTTACTGAACTCTTTTTAACTCTAATATTCTGTATGTGCATGTATGTGCGTGTATTCTCAGTGTTTATATATATATATCTACAATTATAAAGATATTTTTACTACTTCCTTTCAAATCTGGATGCCTTATCTCTTTCTTGTCTAACTGTCCTGACTCAAATCTCCAATACAATGGCAAACAGGAGTGGTGAGAGTTGACATTCTTGTCTTATTCTTGATCTTCAGGAGAAAGCATTCACTCTTTCATACTGACTATGATTTTAACTGTAGGGGTTTTTTTAATAGATGCCCTGAATTAGGTTCAGAAATATTCCTTCTATTTCTAGTTTGTTGAAGAATGAGTTAGAAGAGCTTTCTCCTTTTCTTTTTTATGGGAGAGAGGTAGAGAAGTATGTGAAATGTTGATGTTAGTAATTCTTTAAATGTTTGGTAGAAATCACCCATTGTAGCTGTTTAGTGACATTTCTGTACTAATTCTGTAAAATCTCTATTTTTTTGGTCATGTGAGAACTCTATTAAGTTAGTTTAGGAGATGGGAAGAGCAAGATGGCAGAGGAGTAGGGGACCTAAATATCATCAGGTTCCAAGAGTTCAACTAGATAGTTATCAAACCATTCTGAACAATAAATCAATAGGAGATCGAAAGGAAGAAGAGCAGCAATTTTAGGAACAGAAAAGCGACCATTTTCTGGAAGATAGGACGTGCAGAGAAGTGAATCAGAGGCGATATACAGGAAGATAGACCGTGGGGGGAGGGGCCTGCTCCTGGCAAGCAGTAGACCAGCAGAGCACAAAACTGGAAATTTTAGAAGTCCGCTCCACTGAGGGATGTCATTCCAGAGGCTGAGTGGAGGAAGGGGGTTGGGGGTGGAGCCCTTGTTGAGACAGTGTGCAAGTCCCTCAGGGTCACAGAAAGACCAAGAGTGTCTGAGGGTGGCAGAGCTCCCAGGCATCAGAGCGGGGAAGTTGGCTGCAGAGACAGAGCCAAGGAAGTGGCTTTCAGCTCAGGGTTATCTTAAACTGTGATCCAAGGTACAGTGGGGCCACTGATCTTCAAGCAGGGACACAAAAAGCGGCAGATCCAGGAAGACTCACCTTCCTCCTCTGGAAGGAGTGGCACGGGAGTGCATGGCAGGAATCTGCGGGGCTTGCAGACTCCAAACAGGGCCATGTGCCAGAGATAGAAACACTCGGTCACAGGCCAGGTAAGCTTGGAGCACAGCCGGAGACCAGGGAGTTGGGAGGGACTGACTGCTTTTCTTTGAGGGCACATTGAGGAGTGGGGCCCTGAGCTCTCAGTTCCTACAGCCCAGAGATTGTGAGGCTGCCGTCTTCATTTTCTTCCTCCATAGCTCTACAGAAAGTGTTCAGGGAACAAAAGCTACCGAAAGTGAATGTGAACAGATTACTTAGCCTGGCCACTGGCAAGGGTGGTGCAATTCTGCCTGGGGCAAAGACATTTGAGAATCACTGCAGTAGGCCTTGCCCCCAGAAGATCAGCAAGAACATCCACCCAAGACCAAGTTCACAGATCAATGAGAACTGCAAATCTTCAGAGGTATGAGAATACAGCACATAGAATTCATGCCTTTTTTCCCATGATTCTTCAGTCCTTCAAAGTTAAATTTTATTAATTTTATTTTTTCTTATTTTATTTTTTGTAATTTTTCCTCTTTCCTATTTTAATGTTTTTTAACTTTTTTATCTTATCAGTACCTTTTTAAAATGTTTTTTTAATTTTCATTGTTATAGTCATAGTTTATCCCAGAATAGTATTTAACCTTATTTTGTATACATATAGGTGTTTTTTTTTTCTTTAAAAATTTGGGATACGATTTCTTCTAACAGATCAAAATATACCCTAAATCTAGCACATGGCTTTCCTCTAGTCTCCAGTCTGATCACATTCTTTCCTATTTTTTCTTTCTTTTATCAACCAATTCTTATCTTATCAATTCCTTTTTTAGAATCTTTTTTAATTTTCATTTTTACAGCCATATTCCATCCCTTCATTGTGTCTACATATATATATATATATATATATGAGTGTGTATATATATATATATATATATATGAGTGTGTGTGTGTGTGTGTGTGTGTTTCTTTTTCTAAAACTCTGGGAGGCAGTTTCTTCTAACAGACCAAAATACACTGAAAGTCAAGTATGTGGCTATGTTCTATTCACCAGTATGTATGTGTGTATGTATGTATGTATGTATGTATATTTTTGTTTTGTTTTGTTTTTTTCTTCCTCTCCACCTGGTTTTGGATCTCTTCCAACTTGGGTAGTGTATATTTTTCTGGGGTCGTTCCTACCCATTCAGTATTTTGTTCTCTCATTTATCTATTCTTATCTGGACTAAATGACAAGATAGAAAAACTCACCTCAAAAAAAAAAAAAAAAGAACAAGAGGCAGTACCAACAGGAAGGGACCTAATCAATATGACAATAGCAAGATGTCAGAACTAGAGTTCAGAATGACGATTATCAAGCTGGGCTCGAAAAAAAGCTTGGAAGATACTAGAGAATCACTTTCTGGAGAAATAAAATCCCTTTCTGGAGAAATAAAAGAACTAAAATCTAACCAAGTTGAAATAAAAAAGCTATTAATGAGGTGCAATAAAAAATGGAGACTTTTAATGCTGGGATAAATGAGGAAGAAGAGAGAATTAGTGATACAGAAGACCAAATGATGGAGAATAAAGAGTATGAGAAAAAGAGAGGTAAACAACTACTGGGCTATGAGGGAAGAATTTGAGAGATAAGTGATACCATAAGATGAAATAATATTAAAATAATTGGGATCACAGAAGAAAAAGAAAGAGAGAGAGGGGCAGAAGGTATATTGGAACAAATTATAGCAGAGACTTTCTCTAATTTGGCAAAGGGAACAAGCATCAAAATCCAGGAGGCACAGAGAACCCCCCTCAAAATAAATAAATAAATAAATAAGTAAGTAAGTCAACAGCCCATCATCTAATAGTAAAACGTACAAGTCTCAGTGACAAAGAGAAAATCCTAAAAGTAGCTTGGGACAAGAGATCTGTAACATACAATGGTATAAATATTAGTTCGGCAGCAGACCTATATCTACAGAGACCTGGAAAGCCAGAAAGGACTCATATGATATATTCAGAGCACTAAATGAGAAAAAAATGCAGCCAAGACTACTATATCCAGCTAGGCTGTCATTGAAAATAGAAGGAGAGATAAAAAGCTTCTAGGACAAATAAAAACTAAAAGAATTTGTAAACCAAACCAGCCCTACAGCAAAGAGAGGGCCTAAAAGTAACAGACCAGAAAGGAACAGAGACAATAGAGTAACAGTCACCTTATAGGCAATACAATGGCACTAAATTCATGTATTTTAATAGTTACCCTGAATGTAAATGGCTAAATGCCCCAATAAAAAGGCACAGGGTATCAGAATGGATAAAAAAAATAAGACCCATCGAAATGCTGCCTGCAAGAAACTCATTTTAGATCCAAAGACACCTCCATATTTAAGGTGAGGGGATGGAAGACAATTTACCATGCTAATGGGCATCAAAAGAAAGCTGAGGTTGGGGCGCCTGGGTGGCTCCTTGGGTAAAAGCCTCTGCCTTTGGCTCAGGTCATGATCTCAGGATTCTGGGATCAAGCCCCACATCAGGCTCTCTGCTCAGCAGGGAGCCTGCTTCCCCACCTCTCTCTCTCTCTCTCTCTCTCTCTCTGCCTGCCTCTCCACCTACTTGTGATCTCTGTCTGTCAAATAAAATCTTAAAAAAAAAAAAAAGAAAGAAAGAAAGAAAAAGAAAGCTGAGGTGAGAATCCTTATACCAGATAAATTAAATTTTAAACCAAAGACTATAATAAGAGATGAGGAAGGACACTATATCATACTCAAAGGGTCTGTCCAACAAGAAGATCTAACAATTTTAAATATCTATGTCCCTAACATGGGAACAGCCAACTATATAAACCAATTAACAACAAAATCAAAGAAGTACATCAACCCATAATACAATAATAGTAGGGGATTTTAACAGTGCCCCTTGCTGAAATGGACAGATCATCTAAGCAGAAGATCAACAAGGAAATAAAGCCTTAAAATGACACACTGGACCAGATGGACATCACAGATATATTCAGAACAATCCATCACAAGGCAAAAGAATACACATTCTTCTCTAGGGCACATGGAACATTCTCCAGAATAGATCACATCCTGGGTCACAAATCAGGTCTCATCCAGTACCAAAAGATTGGGATCATTCCCTGCATATTTTCAGACCACAATGCATTGAAACTAGAACTCAACCACAAGAAGAAAGTTGGAAAGAACTCAAATACAGGGAGGCTAAAGAGAATCCTACTAAAGAACGAATGGGTCGGGGCACCTGGGTGACTCAGTGGGTTAAAGCCTCTGCCTTCAGGTCAGGTCATGATCCCAGGGTCCTGGGATCAAGCCCTGCATTGGGCTCTCTGCTCAGCAGGGAGCCTGCTTCTTCCTCCTCTCTCTGACTGCCTCTCTGCCTACTTGTGATCTCTCTCTGTCAAATAAATAAATAAAATCTTTAAAAAAAATGAATGAATGGGTCAACCAGGAAATTAAAGAATTAAAAAAAATTCTTGGAAACAAATGAAAATGAAAACACAACTGTTCAAAATCTTTGGGACACAGCAAAGGTGGTCCTGAGAGAAAATTATATAACAATACAAGCCTTTCTCAAGAAACAAGAAAGGTCTCAAGTACATAACCTAACCCTACACCTACAGGAGCTGGAGAAAGAACAGCAAAGAAAGCCTTCACCCAGCAGGAGAAGAGAAATAATAAAGATCAGAGCAGAAATCAATGAAATAGAAACCAAAAGAACAGTAGAACAAATTAATGAAACTAGGAGCTTGTTCTTTGAAAGAATTAATAAGATTGATAAACGCCTGGCCAAACTTATCAAAAAGAAAAGAGAAAGGACCCAAATTAATAAGATTATGAATGAAAGAGAGACCACAACCAACACCAAAGAAATACAAACAATTATAAGAAGGTATTATGAGCAACTATACACCAGCAAATTTGACAATCTGGAAGCAATGGGTGCATTCCTAGAGACGTATAAACTACCAAAACTCAACCAGGAAGAAATAGAAAACCTGAACAGACCCATAACCAGTAAGGAGATTGAAGTAGTCATCAAAAATCTCCCAACAAACAAGAGCCCAGGGCCAGACGGCTTCCTGGGGGAATTCTACCAAACATTTAAAGAATTAACACCTATTCTCCTGAAACTGTTCCAAAAAATAGAAATGGAAGGGAAACTTCCAAACTCATTTTATGAGGCCAGCATTACCTTGATCCCAAAACCAAAGATCACATCAAAAAGGAGAATTGCATATCAATATCCTTAATGAACATGGGTGCAAAAATTCTCACCAAAAAACTAGCCAATAGGATCCAACAGTCCACTAAAAGGATTATTCACCATGACCAAGTGGGATTTATTCCTGGGCTGCAAGGTTGGTTCAACATCTGCAAATCAATTAATGTGATACAATTCATTAATAAAAGAAAGAACAAGAACCATATGAAACTCTCAATAGATTCTGGAAAAGCATTTGACAAGGTACAGCATCCTTTCTTGATCAAAACTCTTCACATTGTAGGGATAGAGGGCACATACCTCAATATCATCAAAGCCATCTATGAAAAACCCACAACAAATATCATTCTCAATGGGAAAAAACTGAGAACTTTCCCCCTAAGGTCAGGAATACAGCAGGGCTGTCCACTATCGCCATTGCTATTCAACATAGTACTAGAAGTCCTAGCCTCAGCAATCAGACAACAAAAAGAAATAAAAGGCATCCCAATTGGCAAAGAAGAAGTCAAACTCTCATTCTTTGCAGATGTTATGATACTTTATGTGGAAAACCCAAAAGACTCCACTCCAAAACTGCTAGAACTCATACAGGAATTCAGTAAAGTGTCAAGATATAAAATCAATGGGGGCGCCTGGGTGGCTCAGTGGGTTAAAGCCTCTGCTTTCGGCTCAGGTCATGATCTCAGGGTCCTGGGATCGAGCCCCACATCGGGCTCTCTGCTCAGCGGGGTGCCTGCTTCCTCCTCTCTCTCTGCCTGCCTCTCTGCCTGCTTGTGGTCTCTGTCTGTCAAATAAATAAATAAAATATTTTAGAAAAAAAAAAAAAAGATATAAAATCAATGCACAGAAATCGGTTGCATTTCTACACACCAACAGCAAAGCAGAAGGAAAGAGAAATTAAGGAGCTGATCCTATTTACAATTGTACCCAAAACCATAAAATACCTAGGAATAAACCTAACCAAAGAGGAAAAGAATCTGTACTCAGAAAATTATAAAGTACTCATGAAAACCATTGGGGAGGACACAAAGAAATGGAAAAACATTCCATGCTCATGGATTGGAAGAACAAATATTGTGAAAATGTCTATGCTACCTAAAGCAAGCTACACATTCAATGCAATCCCTATCAAAATGCCATCAACTTTGTTCAGAGAAATGGACCAAATAATCCTAAAATATATATGGAATCAGAAAAGACCTGAATAGCCAGAGGAATGTTGAAAAAGAAAACCAAAGTTGGCAGCATCACAATTCCAGACATCAAGCTCTATTACAAAACTGTAATCATTAAGACAGCATGGTACTGACCCAAAAACAGACACATAGATCAATGGAATAGAATAGAGAGCCCAGGTGTGAACCCTCAACTCTATAATCAACTAATCTTTGACAAAACAGGAAAGAATGTCCAATGGAAAAAAGACAGTCTCTTCAACAAATGGTGTAGGGAAAATTGGACAGCCACATGCAGAAGAATGAAACTGGACCATTTCATTACACCACACACAAAAATAGACCCAAAATGGATGAAAGATCTCAGTGTGAAACAGGAATCCATCCTTGAGCAGAACATAGGCAGCAACCTCTTTGACCTCAGCCGCAGCAACTTCTTCCTAGAAACATCATCAAAGGCAAGGGAAGCAAGGGCAAAAATGAACAATTGGGACTTCATCAAGATAAAAAACTTCTGCACAGCAAAGGAAACAGTCAACAAAACCAAAAGTGAACTGACAGAATGGGAGAAGATACTTGCAAATGACATACCAGATAAAGGGCTAGTATCCAAAATCTAAAGAACTTATCAAACTCAACACTCAAAGAACAAATAATCCAATCAAGAAATGGGCAGAGATCATGAACAGACATTTCTGTAAAGAAGACATCCAAATGGCCAACAGGCACATGAAAAAGTGCTCACTATCACTGGGCAGCAGGGAAATACAAATCAAAACCACAGTGAGATATCACCTCACGCCAGTCAGAATGATTAAAATTAACAAGTCAGGAAACGACAGATGTTGGCGAGGATGTGAAGAA
The DNA here is from genome assembly GCF_963455335.1 of Martes martes. Lineage (NCBI taxonomy): Eukaryota > Metazoa > Chordata > Mammalia > Carnivora > Mustelidae > Martes > Martes martes. The sequence continues at coordinate 55,635,833 of NC_137893.1, read as the reverse complement.
AGGGGACCCCTCCTACACTGTTGGTGGGAATGCAAGCTGGTGCAGCCACTCTGGAAAACAGTATGGAGGTTCCTAAAAAAGTGGAAAATAGAGCTACCCTACGACCCAGCAATTGCACTACTGGGTATTTACCCTAAAGATACAAATGTAGTGATATGAAGGGGCATGTGCACCCGAATGTTTATACCAGCAATGTCCACAGTAGTCAAACTATGGAAAGAACCTAGATGTCCATCAATAGATGAACGGATAAAGAAGACATGATATATATAATACAGCAGAATACTATGCAACCATCAATAAAAAACAAAATCTTGCCATTTGCAACAATGTGGATGGAACTAGAGGGTACTATGCTAAGCGAAATAAGTCAATCAGAGAAAAACAATTATCATAGGATCTCACTGATGTGAGGAATTTGAGAAGAAGGGCAGGGGTTGATGGGAGTTATAGAGGGAAAAAATGAAATAAGATGGGACAGGGGAGGAAGATAAACCATAAGAGACTCTTAATCTTGGGAAACAAACTGAGGGTTGCTGGGGGGAGGGGATGGGAGGGATGAGCTGGCTGGGTGATGGACATTGGGGAGGGTCTGTGCTATGGTGAGTGCTATGAATTGTGTAAGCTTGATGATTCACAGACCTGTACCCCTGAAGCAAATAACACATTATATGCTAATTTAAAAAAAGAAAGAAAGAAAGAAAAAGGTAGTTTAGGGTTGAATTAGTGATTAGACAAAAATTCCTTAAATACCAGAACCAATAAATATCCCAGTGTTTATTGAGCTTTGTGTGCACGTTGGAGCACACCTCTGATACTTAGCTTACAATCAGCCTTTGCTTCCTCTTACTGCTTGTGCAGATTTTTTTTTTTAAGATTTTATTTATTTATTTGACAGACAGAGATCACAAGTAGGCAGAGAGAGAGAGGAGGAAGCAGGCTCCCTGCTGAGCAGAGAGCCCGATGCGGGGCTCGATCCCAGGACCCTGAGATCATGACCTGAGCTGAAGGCAGAGGCTTAACCCACTGAGCCACCCAGGTGCCCCATGCTTGTGCAGATTTTTAAGGTAAGCAGAGGCGAGATCCTAGGGCCTCCGCAGGCCCTCCCTGAGTATGTATGCAGCACCACACATGTGAATGAAACTCCAGGTTCCCTGGGAATATGTCAGAGCTCTCCAAAGCCTGTAAACACTTCATTCCTCACCTTTTTCTTTTAAGCTTTTTGGTTAGCCTGTTGTTTGTGCTATTGTTAACCATCACCTCAGGCATGGTAATTTTAAAGCATTTGCCTGGAAATGTTTTTCATAAATGCCCTCTGGGGAGAAGCTTTTAGCATTGGGCAAGCTTGAGTCAGGTCAAATAAAGGCAAACTTTTCCAGTTGGGTCTTCCCAGGAACAATGTAACAGAACAAATAATATCAATTCTTTGGGAATGAAGTTTTAGAAGAGCTCCAGTTCTGTTGCAACCCATTCCAGTATTGGGAAAGCTGGCTCTTCCCCCCCACCCCCCCACCAAGGCCAAGGCTTAGCTGGAGAGTGAAAGATGGGGAATTGCTGTTTTTACCAGCATTTGACAGTATTTCATAAATAAACGCTTCCTGGGTTGTTACAAGCCTTTGGCTAGTTTGCAGAGATCTGAAAAAGTTGACTCTGACTCTTTTGCTACTTTTCTGCTATTGTCGCTTTTATGGAGAGATACATTTTTGGATGTCATTTTCACTACACATAACTATTAGCAGTAAATGAACCATACCAAAATTGAACAGATATAGTAGTCAGTTCACCAGTACTGACCCGTAATTTTGTGACAACTCAATCCTCAAAAACTAACAGAGGAAGAAGATAAACTAAAATAAAATAATAAGGTAAAATACATAAATAAATAAACAAATAAATAAAATATACTGAAGGAAATCAAGCATTTCAATCTCTAAACTATGAAATATGACTGCAGGTAACAACAAGAGAATATCTCCTCTATCTAAAGATAACAGTGAAGTATATGCAGACAGGTGATATGTACTTGGGTTACTACCTAAGAGAAACACTCTTGAATGACAGCTCCAGGATCTAAAAGAATCCATTATAATGTTATACATTAGGACAACAAATTAGGAGATGCAGCTGATGAATTAAGAGTAAAATCTACTTGTAAGGTGAACCCATCAAAATGAAAGCAAAGGCCCTTGTTAGAAAGAGGCTGTGTAAGAATATTAAACTCACTTTGCATTTAAACTCTTGTCAAGAATGATTGATGATACAAGAAGAAACTAAAAGGAAACATATTTTTGTGGCTGTACTTTTATTTGCTGACACTACAAAAAGCCAAATCTCTACTACACAAAGAATGAGTTCACAGTGGAAAAACACCAAAGCACCTACACGTGCATCTATACTGTACTAAGACAGAAGCCAACTCAGAAGACGCTTTCTGTGAAAACCAATTTGCCTTAATAAGTATTGTATTGATATCTTCGCATTTGCTTTCATCTATCAAGTAGTTTTATTTTTAAATTCAGTCTTCTCTGATTGCGATGAGGTCTTATCTTTCTTGTGTGTCCTCAGAGCAATCAATGTGGTAGATGAGATAAATAGAACTATTCTGGGAGACACAAAATTCTAAATTATATTATAAAGTATGTCTTAAAATGACACGGACTAAGTGCTCTTTCAGTTGGGTCATTCTGTGTTTAAAAGGCCACTTTAATTTGGTACCTGTTGGGGCACAGACAACAAAGACATTTAGTTAATGATTGTGCATCATTATGGAGGGCAATTTAGCCGTGTATACAGAGCCAAACCCTCCCCAGAGAGTTGTCACCAACCCCAGGATTGTGCTTAGAGGACTACCATTGTCCTTTAGATGACACCGCATGGCTTTAAAGAGCTAATGTTCCCTCTAAGAGTTTGACTCTCTCTTGGACTATGGGTTAATCCTTAATCACTCATTTATCTGACTTCCTATTGCAATTACAGTAATTTCTACACAAATGAACGTTCTATTGTCTACTATTAGTTTTATGTGCTTTAAACTTGTCTTTTATTTAGATCATCGGCTGCAAGATTCCTAAATTTCTGTATCCCCCCCCTCCTTTGCTCTCCTCTCTTCTTTTGTTCATGGACTCCTTTCCTTATTCCATCTCATCCCAGCTCTTCTCTGGGCAACAAATGCCACAGTGCCTCCCTCTACAGTAGCAATTCATCTGAACTGTTGAGAAACCATAAAGCTTTCCCCAATGAATTGAAAGAAATTGAAATTGAAAGAAATTGTTTGACTTTATACTGCTTCTGCCCTGTGTGAAGATAACTTTGAGGGTTTCTCCTTATTTCTTATTTTTATAACTAATTGTCTGGTCTTGCGTCTCTAGAAGGTCATCTGTTCTGTTCTCTCCATTCCTCATTATCTGGTCACTGAAATAAGGGTTCTTTCACAACTCTTCCAGGGAAACAAAGCACACTTTACAAACTTTATCTTATTGAAGATTTTGGTAGCACTTGAAATAGTTGACCAATCTGTACTTTGAACAACAGTCCTTTCTCCCACGTACTACAGACTCATCTCTTGTAACTCTCCATCTAGTACTTGCTTATTCCTGCCTTCCAGAATGTCTTCTAGTCCTTCAAGATCACTGTGCCCTGGGCTTCTCTGTGCCTTCTCATATGCTTAGACTGCATCTATTTATCTCAAATTAAAGTTTCCGTTTAGATAGTTTGAGACACATCCTGTGAGTTCTCAGGACACTCTTTACTTCCCTTACAACAGCACTTCTGTTATCATGTTGTAATTTCCTCTCCTCTTTGGGAGATCAGAAACCATGTCTACCTCATCTATCTCATGAATCCCTCCCATAATGCTTAACATGATATCGTCGTCATCATTGTCATCATCTTCATCATCTCCCCTCCTCTTCGACTAGCAAATAGACACTGAGCTAAGAGCTCCACATATTTAAACTTCTAACTACCATATTTTGTCCAGCAGGAAAATGAGGTTCAGAGAGATCAGAAGAGGGGTCAGCTAATTATGAGAAAGGATGATTTGAACCTGGGGAGTCTAAAGCCCATTCTCTAGTCTTCTTTCTTGGGATAACAGTGTAATAGCACCTGATTGTCCTCTAGAAAACCACTCCCTCTTCACCCATTCCCCACCTTCCTTCTCCTGAGATTTCACTTCTTATATTACTCCACCATTACCACCATGTACCTGTGGCCACACATTCTGTGGCCTGTGGGAAGAGGTGTGATTGTTATCTGCAAGAGAGGTGTGAAGCCTGTTGCTGGTACCATTCCCAATTCATCCAGGCATCTCCTCACTGTTCTCCAGAGAGACTATCCTCTTCATGGCAAGAATGGGCATACATTAAAAAGAGAAGAGCTATCCTTCCTAAGGATTTAAGTGAGTACACCTCTCTCCAAATTCAGAAAACACTGGGTTTTAAGAGTAAAGAGAAGTGTAAGTGCACTCCTCAAGTTTGATAAATTAATAAAGCTAGTAGAAAAACAAACTAAACTGATCTGAAATATAAAAAAGAGACATAGGGATTGCTTTTCATCAACTATGAAACCCATCTCTGGACCACTCCTGACATTTCCACACTCCTCTGTTGCTGCGCTAGTTGCCACCCTGTCTGTATCCTCAGCACCTGACAAGCTCTATAACTCTTGAGCACAAGGACTGTTTTTTATTCCTGGAAGCCCAGCGTCCAGAAAAGTTCCCTACGTTACAGTGGTACTCAAAAAAAAAAAAAAAAAAAAGTAATCCAATGAAGAAAATACATATTTCCATCAAAGGTTTTGTTTCCTCTTAGCAAGATAGTTTAAAAAGAAATTTGTTAAAATTTGTTAAAACTGAACTTGAATCTGTCTGACCAAATGCATTGTGAATCTTTCAGGACCAAAAGGGAAAGTTAAATTGTCCTCTGTTCTATCATCCTCATTCTCTAAGCCAGAGATTTATATAGACTGTCACCCTGCCCCATATTCCATCCCAATTTCATTTTGCTCCTGTGCGTGGCTCCTCTGCCCTAGGAGTAGTGCCCCCTTATGCCTCAATCAACTTCCTTCACTCTGGGACAGCCTGTATTCAGCCTCTCCTTTTACGCACAGACAGGCATCTTACCATCAGTCAATATTTCCTTAGTGACAGGGCCACAAGCCCCCTCCTATGATGGAGCGGAGAGAAAGGGTAAGGTGAAGGACAGCCCCTAGGGCCTATGTGCCATCACTCTCTCTCCTTCCTCATCCAGGCAGTGAGTTGCCCTGGAGAACTGGCACACAGATGCTTGGCCCCCTACGGGAACAATCTATTCTTGAGACGGATGAAGTTTTTTCCAGTCAGCACTGTGATACTATAATGAGTAGACTCCGGCCTCAAAATTAAAGCTTCCTGAGAAAAGAACATCCTGAAGATTGTTTGAACTATATTACTGAAATTCTTCATAATGCATGGTGACTCAACCCTGTTTGTTCATTGCAAACATAAGCAGAGCTGATTTTGAAGGGTGTGCCTGGTTAAACATATTGTATACACCCTCTATATTAAGACCAACACCTGGTTAGAAGCTGTAATTTATTTTGTGTAGAGTGTTTAGTTTTCACACAGAATAGACATTGAGAAAGCAGTAATTAAATAAGATTGGCAGATGTCACATCATGAATGTCCTCCTATATCCTGCATTTTTGCTATAAACGACATTATTGCGACAATAGGCAAAACTCAAATGGAGTCTGAAGATTATAAGGCAGTCATGTATCATTGTTAATGTCCTGATTTTGGTGGTCACGTCATGACTATGTTGGGCAACAACCATACACAGGAACTATGAAGTACAGAACAGAAAGTATAAGAATTAACCTTGGTTGCTTACAGTGTAACAGGAAAGATATCAAGGGCATGGAAAAGATGATGACAAATACAAAGCACAGTGTCATAAGGACCAAAGACCAGACAAGAATCTATAGTTCTCAGTGTTTTCTCCACCAATGACATTGACTCTAATACCCACTCTTGGGGAATCATGGAGGTCTATACCCAAGTCACTGGAGATGGATATAATGCTATTCTTTTCTTCTCCACTGATTGGACATTGGAAGGAGTAAGAGTAGCATTATTCTAATGTTAGTTTTGAAGTTATTCTAATTTAAAATTAAAAGGCAAATGATTGACCATCTTGGTGATATCATCTCTACCTCATTCATCTCAAAAACATTTTATTAAATTTCTCAGTATAACTCAAATTAATAAATGTTGTGTGAGGGCTAATCTTTAAATGGGGGAATAAGTACTATCATCACCCCTCCCACTGTTGCCCCATTAAGAGGTATTTCCTGTCCACTCTACCTCAAAAAGCAACACCCCAAAACTTTATCTTGGTACAGCTCTGAGAATCTTACTGCCTGTCACCTTCTCAGTAGTGTCTCCCATGTGTGCCAATGACACCATGATAATAGATTCATGGACAACTCTCAAGTTTAACATCCATTCTTTCACAATTATGGAGTGTGCTAAATGGTGAGAGAAAGGTCATTCCTCAAGATACTTACAGTTTAGTGGAGAGAGATCATAAACATGCGCAAACTCTGACATACATACACACAAAATACATGCAGATCCCCTTCCCCTCGCCCTCACTGCAAGATTCAGAATGTCCCAGCTTGCCTTCTCTCTCCTCTGACTTGTAACAGATCCCACTCGCCCCCACCAACCACACTGTATGAGAAAATCAACTTACATAGGGTCAGGGAGAGACATTTTATAGTAGTAGCAAGTTTCCTGACTTCCCTGAGTCTACTTCTACATATATAAATCTGCGACAAGCAAACCTAATGCCTCGGTAGAAACTGGATGAAATGTGATCGTGAACATAAAATACTACATTCAAAGTATTCTTCCCAGCTCTCTTCTCTGCTTCTCTCAGAGTGGGTAGGTTTACGTCCAGAAATTCAGTGTTCAAATGGGAAAAAACTGATGACGAGGAAGGGAAATAGGATGGGAGGCATTGAGGAAGGTTGAAGATGTCTCTCTGCCACCATGGCTTTTTGTACTCCTAACTCCAACTGATCTCTCCATTTCTCACTCCTAGGGAGCAGAGAAAATGTTCTCTGCTTCCTGGTCTCTGTCTGCCCTCCCAGAATCAGAAGTACAGAGGCACCTGGCCACCAGTTCAGGTGGCTTTTCAGTTCCTTGATTATCAGAGAGAGCAGACTCACTCAAGTTGGGTTGATATCGATCTTCCCGAGGACCTATGGATTTCTGAATTGACATGTTCTCAGAATCCTCCCCATTCCTTCCCCCAGCACCTTCTAGGGCTAGACTCCAAGCTGTGGTCCAGTGCAAAGGTAAGAGTACTCTGCATTTCCTGTCAAGCCACCCAAGGGCCTGGATGCCCCCTGAAACACAGATACCTGCCTGCCCCAGCTCCAACTGCATCTGTGCTCAGGACAGGTGGATGGGCAGGATGTTGGAACTGGGTGGGAGCAAGATGGTATAACCAGGCTGCATCTTTTCAAACGCATCTGCAAACTCCCAGTAATTCTTAGTTCTTGAATCTCCTTTTCCTTTTCCACCTACTTACACTAAACCCTAGAGCTACTCTTATGACTTCCCCAAACTGCTGAACGCTTGGGCCCTTCTCACAAAAGTCAAATGAACCCTCCTTCTTCTTCTCACACCACAAAAGCCAAATGAACCTCCTTAAAGAATGGCATGAAAGACAAGGAGGGAGGGAGGGAAAGAGCAAGAGGAGGAAACCAGAAAAAGAGTCTAAGGTGGGAACCCTCATGTAATATCAGATTTCAACTAGTCACAAGTGTCACTCTCCCCTCTTTTGAGTTATGCCAGCATCATCCCCAGAAACCCACATAAGCACATACTGGTTAGTTCTCTGTTGTGGCAGAATGTCCCACTCCCAGTGGGGCAACAGTAGGAAATCTTGCATAAATTCTCTAGAGTCATTTTAGTAAAACAGGTTGAGAAGGAATTGATCAAGGACTTCCCTTTGCCTTCTTCAAAAGTTTCTGGATGTCACCTCAGGTAATCCAGAGAAAAACTTGTCTATAGTTTTTGGAATCCGGTGATTTCTACAGTCCACCAGAATCTCTCTTCAGCTATTTTTAAATCTTGACTCTGATATTTTGTGCTATTTTAGGGTACTTACAGAGTTTGGTTTGTTACACTGGAAAAGAAACTCTTATGTACTGTTGTGTTTTAGTGGTATATTCCTCAAAGCCTATCAATTCTTCCTTTGGTTATTTTGATCCTCTAGAAGCAATATATGGAATTAAAACAAAATAAAGGACCAGGCTGTGTAACATTATTTTAGGGACCCCAAATTTGGACCCAAGGTACATGAGCTCCAATTCTTATTCTATTAATAAGTTGTCATGTAAATCTTGGGGAACACTGACCTGTCTCCTTCTTGAGGTCATCATGGAAAGCATAGAAGATGATATGTAAAAGTAGGCTGACAAAATATAAAATGCAATGTAAAAATAAGGCATCATAGTTAAAGAAATTACTGAAATAGAGGAGATCTATGCAAAGCCTATGGAAACAAACCAATAAAACATTTTGCCTAGAATTGCCTATTTTTTCCAAATGCCTTAAAGGACCTTGGAATGGGAAAGAGTCTCTGACTCTTAAATGCTTCCTTTAAAAGTATAAAAGCTTCCTCTTTTACCATGTGATATTACCATGTGATATTTGAATTACATCTATAAGTAAATCTAACCCAGTAGGTGTTAGACTGAATTTTTGATTGTTTGGCATAAAGGTTCATACCACATTTGGAGTTGAAGCTATTCTATGCATAATTTGAACAACTATTTCTTAAAACCATTTAGAAACAAGATATGATAACTGGGTGGCTGGCTGATAGACTAACATCATTGATGGAGGGAGCCTAACTGGATAACTGGGGCTCAAAGTCGATATGAGGACATGGGTTCAAATTATCTTTTCTGTGTATAAAACTTAGTTTACATATTTCAGCCTTTCATATCACTGAAGTAACTCATAAGAGAATAAGGCCCTTACCAAGAGATATAGGACGTTGTTCGTGCAGCACACTGTCACCATTTTAGCCTTATATTTAATGCATTATTTCCTTTATTTCATACCGCAATCCTTAGCTCTATTTTCTGAAAACCACCATACACCCTATATTTGACATTGTTATCTTTTCTTATGTGCTGCTTATATTCTCAATATTAATTATTGTACCATATTTCACATAATTTTTAAAGATTAAAAACCTTAGGTTTTATGTTTTTTTCTTCCTTTGGTCTAAATATTGAAGATCAGTTTATTCAAGTAGCATAGGTTAGATGAGTTTTCTGATTGATTTTTTTTTCATGTTCTTTATCCTCTGGCCAGGAAAATTTATAAATAATCCACCAAGTCACATTCCAAGTCATCTGATTACTGGTAGCTGGCATGCAGAGCAATGAAAATGCAGTTAAAAAAAATTAAATGCTGAGCTGCTACTACCAAAACAACAGGCAAATATATGTAAACAAGAATCCTGTGATTTTACCATAGGAAGGCTATCTGTCTTCTTTATTTCTGTCTTCCAGAACAGTATCTGATCATAGTAGCTACTCAATAAATATTTGTTTAACATATGCTGGTAAAATAAATAGAAACATCCAGAAAAAAAAATTGCTAGATCTGAGTGTGGACTGAAGTAAGTTTTCTTTTTTTGATGTTTTTCTTTTCTCTTCTAGAAGCCAGAAATTGTTTCTCTACAGTTCATTCACTGCAGCAAATGTCTAAATAACTATACGTCTCCTTAAACAGGAGACTTACATGGAGAAAGTCACTGCTCACAGGAGTTAGAAAGCATTTTGATAAGGCACACCACAGCTTTTTGAAAGGGATGTGAAGTAATCTGAACCCTGCACAACAGGCTCTTACCCCAGACTGTCCTGTACAGAATTGCTTCTTACAACACTGTCTTCAGAGATGAACAATCACCAAGGAAATATAAACTAAACATGCCACCATTTTGTAAAGTGAATATTTTTATATCCTGATAGGGTTTCTCTAACAGACATTTTATAATACTCTCTAACTTCACTATCAACACTGGAAAACAAACCCTTCAACATTTCTTTTTCTAGACAATATGAAAAATTGATGTTAAGAATCTACTGACTGTAGTATGAATTCATCTAATGATACGGTAAATTCTTTAATTTTCTACCCATCTCCCCGCGAAGTGTTATCAAACAATTAGAATTTTCAACTTGAATGTCATTGTAAATTTAGGGGATGTGGTAGAGACAAATGACAAATCTGAATTAAAATGCAAATACAGACACAAGGTCTGGAAAGCATTGTCTGTCTCTTTTTCATTCGTTTAAGTAGATGGTTGTAGGTTGTGAGGCCAGGAAGGAAATGCAGTAAGCAATGTCGTGATGATCCAGTAACAGCCAGAACCTGGAGAAGCCAGAGCCTTTACCCAGACAAATATGAACAGGAACCTCCCAGAGGAAGGCTATCCCAATCTTTGAAAATGCTGGTGCAAGAAGGAAAATCCACAGAAAATAACCAAGGTAGAAAGAGCGAAGATGATGTGTCTGAGAGATAGGAAGATGAGGAGACTGAAAGAGACTGAGACACCCCCCGCCCCACCCAAGAAGAGAGAGGAGGAATACAGAGGAAAAAATCAAAGATAAATATGTCCATTCCAAAAACAAATCCCTGGGACCAAATGCAATGATTGCACCTACTACATGGCCAGGAGTGGCCCAAAGCCCTCCTAATTTATCTTTGAATTCCCAAGCGCTTACCTTCTTTCTTCTTTCTTCCATGTCAACCTAAACCCAAACCTTCCTATCAAGCATAACCAACAATTCTCATAAAAATAACACTGACCCTGAACATTTTTGAGTTTAGTAGAAACTGACTGGTGTTCTTAATCATCAGAGATGACTGAGGAAAAGAAGGAAATTCACATCACATCACACTCTGCCATTTTATGGCCTCCACCTGTCTTCCTATCATCTCTTTCTTTACAGGAGCAAAACAATAAATTCATTCTCTGTCTCACTCAGAACAACTTACCAATGCCTCTGAAACATTATACCAACAGTAATTAAGTCTCTAGATGTTGGAGAAAGGAGGGGAAAGTTGAAAGTAGGGGTCTACTTTCTATCAATAATTGTCAATGCTCTCTTCCATAAAAAGTAGAAGGGTATGAATAACACATCACTTCATTATATAAAAATAATTTAGAGATCTTTTGCAGTCACTAAGATTTTATTTTCAAAATATATTTATGAATATAAAATGCTTATGGTGAGGCGTAGGTTTTATATGTAATACAACACTTTTTACAGAGGTCGTGTATATTTATATTCTTCAAAATGACTTCAGAAAGATATACTAAAACATTAAAGTATCTCTGAGTAGTGGCATGATGGATGATTATAACTTTCTCCTTTATAGTCTTTCTATAAATGTTTTAGTCATGGAAAGGAACTGTTTTTTAAATCAGAAAGAAAAACATAATTCTTATTCTTAAAGATGTCTTAAGAGTCATACTCAGTAAAATTGTTTTCAGATTAGAGTGATATCTGGTTAGTTTGAGCTACAGAAAGCAGGTGAGGGCATTGTGAGTCTCCTTCTAAATGTGAAATACATACTTCACCCATCCTTGAATCCCAAACAATTTGATTCTTTGAGAACCTGAATTTGATTTCTCCCTGGGGAACTCAATCTTTTTCAAAATTTAAGTCACACCCTTATGAGATTAATACATTAGATTAAAGGAAAGAAAAAAAATGAGAAAGATTGTAAAAATAATATGAATTAAACATACAGTAACATATATTTTAAAGCCTTTATTCAATTAAAAAAAACATTTATTAAGAAGTCTTTAACCAAGTTATTTAGTTCTCGACCTTGGCTATGATCTTCTAAAGCTAGGGACCTGAGGGCCATCTTTTTAAAAAGTTGCTTTTTAAATGCATGATGTATTATGGTGGTCTTATATCGATACTTCCTGTCTCTTTAAAAGATTTCATGACTACTGGTGATGCAAAGCAACTACCACAGCTTCTCTTCCTATCTCTGAAATAGACAATGTACTCTGCCTAAATCTCTTACTAAAAAATAAGTCCCTGAGTATCTTTAATTTTTAAAATAAACATGTTTGAGATAAACTGCAGCCATTGATTCATTTATTCACATATTCACAACAAATATATACCTGTGTCTAATATATACCAGGCACTGTGTTAGGCTCTAACTGTAATGAAGTGAATAAGAAAACTCCCTGCCTTTAAGTACTTCATATTCTATGGGAAACAGTCAAGATACTGGTAGGAAACCAAAGCTATACAGTTGCTTGTTTACCCTGATTCCTTAATTATAATTAATGTTTACTTTTTACCTCTGGAAAAAATATTGTTACTGCTTTGACGGAATCATGCCCATTTTTTTTTCTTTTTTTCTTTTGTTATCTCTTTTTTCTTCCTCCCTCTTTCCCTCTCCTTCCCTCCCTCCCTCCGTCCCTTCCTTCCTTCCTTCCTATAAATTCTGCCAGCATTGTGCAGTAAAATAGCAACTGGTCATATGTGGTTACTGAGCATGTGAAATGTGGCTAACCCATATTGAGAGGTATGGTAAGTGTAAAATACACACTTCATTTCAAAAATTTCCTATTAAGAATGCAAAATATCTCATTGATAATTTTTTCACATTCATTACACATTGAAACCACAATATTTAATATTTAATATATAATATATTAATATTATAATATATATTATATTATATTATATTATATATATAATATATAATATTATATTAATATATTAAATATTAATATAATATTTAATATATATATTAAATATATATATTTAATATATAGTTGGACAAATGTGTCATTCAAATTAAATTCACCTTTTTTTTTTTTACTCATTTTAATGAATCTATTTAAAAATTCTTAATTTTACATATGACTTAAATCATACCCTAGTGCATGTGAATTGCACTAAATGTACCCAGTTTCTTACTCTGGGAAGAAAATAGAGAAGCCTATCACTTCCTAAATCATATTTGTAGAAAACATAATGATATATACTTTAGTTTTAGTAGCCAATTATGAGGTTCAGCCCATGTGAACATACAAACACCATTCAGGAAAACAAAATCAAAAAGAAAACTAAAAACACTAGTGCATGAGCACTAGTAGTTTTTGTATATATTGTAATCATTATAAAATACAGCAGCATCTAGTAACTTACCCCTAGTTTTTATCTTTGGAGTGGAAAAGAAGTTCCTCTCCACCTTGGTAACTTGTTTCATATTATTGAAAGTAAGTACTTTATTTACAAAACAAGTTTATATAAGTACTATATAAACAGATCCATCTTTGTGGGTTTTGTAATTTGCACTTCGTAATAGGATCAATAGATATTTAATCTATTAATTTGAAAGAGTCTACATACATCTGGACATGAGCTTATAGCAGAGAAGGCTCTCTTATTATATACCCAATGACCCTGAAGACTATAAAAAGGAAATATTATTTCTATTTTCTCCTTAAGAGTTGAATGACTCTAATTCCCTTCTCATTTGCTGTGATTCTGTGTGTTTGCAGTCTCTAGGTGAAATGTATGAAGCTCAATGAAATGTTACTTTTTCAAAAGTAACAAAAGCAACAAAAATTTTTCAAAAGCCCGATTATGCTTAAAAAAAGATTTTGGCAAGGTAATTACTAGAATAATATCTTTTATTTAATGTTTTCTTTAATTTCCATACAAGGGACAGTCAAAATTTTAAATTTAAGTTTAGTTTTAAAAATTTTAAATGGTTTATATTATGTTTTTCTTAATAATCCAACTTACAGTGCTATGCAAATGTATATCACATTACAAAATATCCCATATAACTTTTCAATGATCATTTTTATAATGACCTATCTGAAATATAATAAAGGTGTTTCTTAAAAAATTTTGAATGTAATAAGAAAGTTTGAGCAAAATACTCCTAAGTGTATCTTACCAGCATCCACTTATTATGTCTCATCTTAAATTACTTTGCAATGAATCATAATAGCATGCAATATAGTACATAGCCGCACCTCCAGTGTATAAAAGATACATGTAAAAGGAAAAATATATGCATACTTTTCTAATGGAATCATTGCCTTTAGCAGTAGATCACAATAAACTTTTTTTTTTTCTAACATGTCCTCTCATCTTTTTCTCTTCAGATGTCCAAAACTCCTACAATTTCCATCTCTATGATTTGGCTATTGAAAATTTGATTAAAATATTACTTTCAGTTGCATAAACATTGAACAGAAAAGCAACACCTTATTCACTTTTACCATTCTTTCATCCATTGAATAAATTTTTACTGAGCAGCTACTATGTGCAAGACACTGTGTTAAGCCCCTGGATGTGATGATACACAACTTATTTTCCTTACCTTCATAGAACTTAGAAAGAGGAGAATTAGACATTTCACAAATAATTTGACAAATAAAAACACCCCTATACACCAGGAAGAAAACAATGAAAGAGAAACATGGGTTTTATAAGAAAGCTTAGGGAGCTGTATGTTCTTTCCTTGTTTCCTTTTGAATTTTAAAACATGGGAATGTATTACCTATTCAAAAAATCAGTAATTAAAAAATAAAAACTAGGAGAACCTGGGTGGCTTAGTCCGTTGAGCATAGCACTCTTGGTTTCAGCTCAGGTCATTATCTCAGGGTCATGAAATCTAACCTTTCCTCAGCCTCTGTGCTCAAGAGGGAGTCTGCTTGAGATTCTCTCTCTCCCTCTCCCTCTGCCCCTCCCTGCATGCACACTCTCTCAATAAAACCAATAACTAAATCTTTTCTTTATACATACATACATACTAAATCCAGGGTGCAGGGGAGTTAAACTCTGAAGGAAACACAAGAAAATAAAAGTGGTTATTGGCATTGGGGGGGGATGTTGAACTGGGAGGCTTAAGACAGAATAAGAGGAAAATTTTTCACTATATTTCATTGACTTTTCTTTTAATTTTGAACTATGTTAATGTACATATTCAACAGTTTAAATAAAATATATTTTAAAAAATCTAAAATAATTTTTTTTTAAGAAAGCTTAGGAGGATTAATTTAGCTGAGAGAAGTTAAGAAAAGTAGTGATGGGTTTTGGAAGGAAGACAAGGTAGGTTGCACTGAGACCATCAGAGGAACGTTTGAGGTGGAGGAAACTGTACGTGCAAATACCTCAAGCAAAAGAGCTGCACGCATCTGAGGAAGTGAAAGACAGCTGAGTGCGGGAGCCTCCTGTGCCCGGAGGATGATGGAAGATGCGGCTGGTGAGATTGGCAGAGGTCAGGTCACACCTTGCCTCATGTGTCCTTTATTGAGATAATGGGCATCCTCTAAGTGGGATCTGATGATTACGGAGCAGCAATGTTAATTTCATGGTTTTGATGGTTAGACTTTGATTGTGTGGAAGAATGTTCTTATTTGTAGAAAACACACTGTAAAGTATTCAGGGTTGATGAGGCATCATATGAACAATTTGCACTCAAATAGTTCAGAGAAGAAGAAAGTTCTTTGTATGATACTTGCAACTTTTCAGTAAGCTTGACATTTTTTCCAGTAAAGAAAAAAGAAACAAGATTGGATAGTGAAAGTTCTTTTCTTCTAATTCTCTAATAGTTTTCCATTCCATTTTTTTAAAAAAACAAAACAGAATATCTGAATGGAATAATTTGGATTTATTCAAGGAAATACAATTTGTGGGACCATTTATCTTTCTTATTAGATATGTTTCCGATATAACCAGAAATAAGGTATTGGGAACCAATCATTTTCAGTTTAGCATTGGAAGGGCTGCAGCTGGACTGCACTGTGTGGACAGGTGGTTTGGGACAGAGAAAAGGTAAAACAAGTTCTCTCTGAGTGAGTTACTGGTACAGCACCTTTCTTTGGCCTGAAAATTTCAGTCTCCCCTCTCCCCTAGACCAAGCTCTAGAGCAATACAGGCATTACCATGCCTGCCCTGGTATTTGAGGAAAAAATAGGGACCCACATACCAAATGTTGAAATACTTTGAAATTATAAATTAATTGTTAAATTAAAAATATTTTGTCCTTATCTTGATAGTATAACTTCATAGCCATCTAGAGGGTGAATTTAAAACTTATTTAAAAATTTTCAAAATGCCAACTTCTTTGACTTTGTTCTGGAATATGTAGTTCAGGAGAGAGTGGTTCACTTGCCTTCACTTCCCACATCAGGCTCCCATCCACCTGCAAAGGCCATCCCTCATGTATGGTCACCTCCACAAAGAGCTGCTCCCTCTGCCCCCACCCCTTGGGTCTAGGAATCAGGTGCAGGTATTCCTTCAGTGTCTCAGTGATTCTCTTGAACTTTCCATCATGTGATTTTTTTTATATTGTTCCAGAACTTCCACTGAACATACATTCACATCTAATAATTGCTAGACCTTGGGTCCACTAAACATTTATAGTAAGTTCTTATTCCTTTTTACATGATATGAATAATAACAGATGTATCTATTATCTTCAGCTTTTTTTTGTTGTTGTTCTATAGTAAGTCTTAAAGATCTACCCAATTTTATCTAGGACTTCGTTTTAAGAAATCATAGCCATCATTGTGTATGTGAGACTGGATGGAGAGACAATGGTCAGACCACACACAAAAATGGAACTCAAACACACAATCTGCAGCAACTGGCTCAGGAAACCAACTCATTAGTTACATCCAGCCCAGAAAGCCAGCCTGCCATCTATAAGTCAGACCATTATCTCCAACAATTGGTCCAGGAAGACAAACAATAATCCCTATAACACTGAAACAAAAATGTTCAGGACTTGACTAATAACTGTCAGCTTCCCTAACTTTTGTCCTCCTTCCATTTTAGTACCAACCAGAGAAAGCCAAATGTGTATACTCCTACCTTATCACACAGGATGCCCCACTTCTAGTTAGTCTTCTGATAGCTTCCCATGCCAACAGCCCCCAATCAGGGCACACCTGAAGTCTTCCCTAAGTCAGTATAAAGCTTTCCAGCACCTGTGCCTGTCTTTGAGTCTCTGGCAAACACAGGTAATGATGGCTGACTCCTTTGCGATAACAAGCTTGGGGTAAATAACTTTTGCTTGTTCTCATTCATTAGTCTTTGTTTATTTCCACATGTAGTAGGCAATGATAGTTTTCGTGCTTAACATCATTGATTGCAATGAAGCAACTGGCAAGTTTGACTTCAATATCTGTTTGGCTAATGTGTATTTATCATTTATTACATTAAGTAACTAATTTAATAAATAATTATTATTTCATCATTAAAATTTCAGTTGGACTTGTTTCTTTTATAGAACTAGCTGTGGCTCCAATAAAAATGGAGTGTAGACTGATTAAGGAAAATAGTCACAAGGCTTTATTCATTTCCTGAGTTAGCAGCAAAAGCAAATGTTTCATTAGTAATTTATGCAGTAAATGGTAGATTCTTTGAGTTTTGCATATAAGGATGAGTCATCACCAAAGGGTGTTTTATATGGTGAAAAACAATGCTCATATCTGTAAAGTCTTTTTACATAATTTAGTTAACAAAAGGATGTTCAATCTGAGAATGTAATTGATTTTATTACTGCAAAAGCATTTGGAAAGAGGAGGAGAAAGGCGTGATACTTAGAGCAATAGAATTCCTAATCAACAGAGGTTGAGAAGTGACATACATAAGTTTCCAGTTATCTTCAATGCTGACAGGAGGCTGTTTTTGAGGTCTGTGATGTGAAGATACTTTAAAATTCAAACCATGAATCAGAAGTCATTTTGAAGACAGATAAAGTAGCTGGTAAATTCTAATTCTAGTGTTTTCTGTTTTCTGCAGATAGCAGGAGAGTCATTTCCAAGCTATAGCTATCTGTCCCTCTCTCCTCCACTGAATACACATTTTCCTCCTCCCTTCCAGATCGCTCCCAAATTTATTTCTCCCACCTCTTCCTTCTCCCATTACACCAGTAATTTCTTGAGGTATAGATGTGGGCTATCTAGAGCAGAATCATCAAAAGGTGCCTGCCAAAATGCAGATTCCTGGGCCCCGTCCAGACCTTCTGAATCAGAATCTCAGGGAGGGGAGCCAGAGGAATGTGAATCTTCACAAGCTTTCTAAATGATTCCTGTACATACCTGAAGTTGAGAATTACTGTTTAAACCATTTATCTACCTCAAAATCTCATCAAATCTCTTGAATTCAGAGAAGATCTAATATGCTAAAGACAAGATAATCTATATTTTTAACCTTTGCTTCTCATTTGAAATGTAAATGGTTTCTCTAACTTCTGATAAGAACTACTTATCAGGGGTGCCTGGGTGGCTCAGTCAGTTAGGCATTTGCCTTTGGCTCAAGTCATGATCTCAGGGGCCTGGGATCAAGCCCTGCATCAGGCTCCCTGCTCAGTAAGGAGTCTGCTTCTCCCACTGCCCCTCTCCCCTACTTGTGCTCACACTTTCTCTCTCTCTCAAATAAACAAAATCTTTAAAAATTTAAAAAAAAAAAAAAGAACTATGTATCAGATAACTTACTGTCAATCCACAGCTCAGGAAGAATGAAAGCAAACTTGTGTATGTGCCCCCAAAGAAGCTCCTCCCCTTCCTTCTGCCAGTGCTCCATCACCCTCCTAGTTACTGACTGTTTAAAAATGTAAAATTAAGAGTCATCTTTGACCTTTGCAAATCCAATTGGTCACTAATCATAAGCCACTAATCATGTGGCTTCTTCCCTCATGAAGCGTCTAAGTATGGCCAAATCTATTTTCAAGGCAGTAGTTGTTACCTGAGTACTTACTATGTGCTAGGAAATAGTGATATGAGGACAGTCAGACCTGATTCTTGCTTTGAGACACTTAAAGTCTATCATGAGAGTCCAATAACTAAATCATCCTCTGTGTTAAGTGCTACGGTGTAAACATGAAAAAGGAGCTGACAGGACACAGATAAGGAACCAATGAATGATTTTTACGTGGACTAGGAAAGGTACAGAGAGGAGGCAACATTTAAGCTGGTATTTACTGAAGGATAAGTAGCTCCCCAGGCAGAGAAGAAAGGACATTCAAGAGGGAAAACCGGGGCCCCTGGGTGGAT
Source organism: Martes martes (assembly GCF_963455335.1). NCBI lineage: Eukaryota > Metazoa > Chordata > Mammalia > Carnivora > Mustelidae > Martes > Martes martes. The sequence goes on along the minus strand of NC_137893.1, from coordinate 55,616,709 downwards.
CAGTCAGTTAAGCATCTGCCTTCAGCTCAAGTCATGATCCCAGGGTCCTGGGATTGAGCCCTGCACCAGAGTCCCTGCTAAGCGAGTCTGATTCTCCCTCTGCCTGCCGTTCCCTCGCCTATGCTGACTCTATCTTTCTCACTCTCTTACTCAAACAAATAAATAAAATCTTAAAAAAAAAAGAAAAAAAGGAAGGGGGAAAAAAAAAAGGAGCAAAAACACCAAGATGTGAAAGTGAGTTAGACAGAATAGTTCTTTGCCTGATGTGTGCTGGGCAGTGACTGTGGTAAAGCCAGAACGGTGGGTTTTGCCCAAGTTATCCAATGTCCTGTGTGACATGCCAAACAGCTTGGACTTTTTCTGTGAGCACTGAGAGTCACCAAAGGGTTGTTTTCTTTTTAATTATTATATTTATTAAAATATATGTATAGGATTTTAAGATTCAAATATTACACGGCTTAAAATAAAATCAGTACATTCTCTGTCCCATCCTCTACCTCCCTAGGCCCTGCTCCTCTCAGGCATCTACTTTCCATACTTAAAGCTGTAACTTTTACTATTTACCTCCCTATTTCAAAATAATATAGGACATTGAAGAAATTTCATTGTGAAATCAACAAATATCAGTGTCACTGAGTCTTTCCTCTCAGCTGCTCTCTTCAGCAAAGAGGAATTTTCTGGTCTCTTGCCTAAGGGCACAAGGTCAGGTAAAGGAGACTTCACTACAATCACCCCATGTTCTCCTTACTTGACTTTTCCCTGGACAGTAGTCTTTGATGTCTAACACATCCAGGAGACTTTCTTTGATCTAAGGTTATGTCAGTTACTTCCTATCAAATAAATCATTACATTAATTTTAGCTTTACACTTTGAAGATCCCAAGCTACATAATTTTTTTTTTTTTTTTTTTTTTTTTTTGGTAGCAGTTGAACTTGGTTTCTTTCAAACAGATGAAGAAACAGAATAGACTGAAGTGGAGGTAAAAGTTGGTAGATATTGAGGTCTTTGAAAGCAGAGGTCAGCAATATACGGTCCATGGGGTCAAATCCAGTCTTTCACCCATTTTTGTATTACACATGAACTACAAAGAGTTTCTATTTTTTTAAGTGGCAAAAAAAAAAAAAAATCCAGAAGTGAATACTATTTTGTGATGCATGAAAATTATATGAAATTCTGATTTTAGAGTTCGTAAATAAAGTTTTATTGGAATCCTACCAGGATCAGCTTTTAGATCTTGTCCCAGCTCCTTTCATGCAGGAGTAACCAGGTCATTGTGTAGTTGTGACAAAACCCACTTGGCTTGCAAAGCCTAAAATGTTTGCTATCTGACTTTCTGCAGAAAAAGTTTACTGACCCTTGTTCTAAAGCAATTAGCTGGGGCAATGTAAAGAGTATCAGGTAAGAGGATTAAGCGCAGGTAGTCAGGCCAAGGGAAACAGAGAGATCCCTATTAGAGAAAGTGGGAGGAAAGGAAGTAAACATGTTTTCTGCGGGCAGAACCTCCTTCAATTCTGGGTAATGGAGGCCTTAGAGCATTAAGCTTCAGCAAGTTAATTGTCAGTGCTTCTCCAAGGAGTTTCCCATTTCGGCTTCCTATCTCACTCTCCTAAATCATTATTATCTGTACCACTTGCCAATATATTTTTAACTATCTGCATAGGTGCATGTGCATGATCTGTTCCTCAAATAAATTCTAAGCTCCTGATGGCTTTAAAAAGAGGTGGGGGATGCTTTACAGTATGTTTTATTCTTGTTTTTCCGACACCTAGAACAATGTGTCACGATCCCGAGTGCTTTTGAATGTTGAAGATGATGACAATCTGCTGGGTATTATCTTCACTTTTTTCCCTCCAGACAAGGGAAATAAATCCCTACAAAAATGTATTTCCACATTCAACGAATTTTAACAAGGTACACTTCGATGCAGTTTAAGTTATTAGATGCATAGCACAATCCAGGAATTTGGAGTTCTGGTAAAACACGTGTTTTTTGGTTGAACCCATTGGTTCAAAAAGAGATTTTCAGAGCTCTCTCAATTTCCTTCTTCTCAGTACTCAATCTTCTCCAGCACATACACTTGCATACATGCCTCTACCATACCATCCTGATATACTCAGAATCAAAGGATAAACTTTTGGACAGTGAAATAAAGGTGGAGAAGAGATGTCAGATAAGCATGTGCTGAGTCATAGAGCAGAAAGAAAACAAAATCCAAAAATACTTCTAGCCAATGTGGTTTATATCTCTGAATTTCACCCAGGGCTCTGGGGAAAGGGTGAACGGCAGGTTTCATTTAATTCAGTGAGACACCCATTCACAGGGTTAACCTTTTCCCTTTTGTGTCTTGGTTGATACAAACTGATTTCTTTAGGACATTAATGGGCTTCCGACTGGTAGTCTCAATTGTAACCTGTTGCAGGAGTTCAGTGAACAAGTGGTCAAGAGGCTGTTAACTGTGGTTTAATGTTGGGGTAGGGGGGAAGGGCAGCGAGCCTAAAAATAATTGCTTAGAAGCTCTGTCTGAACAGAAACTCCAGAACCTTGAGAGATCTAAACAGATTCATAGATTACACACCTTTTTAATCTCCAATTGAAAGAATTGAAGATATTCTCAACATCTATATATCATCTATATATTGTATCTATATACTATATATTGTATATATCTATATATTGTATGAAGGAGCCCTGGGTGTATTTGACTTTAAAATATTTCTCTAATGTGACCAAGTAAGGGTAAAGTTGGAAGAAAGGGAAAAGAAGTATGGCACATGGGCTGAAGAATTCGCCAGACAGAATGCAACAGAATGCCAAAGGCTCTGAGACAGACTCTGAGGAATGAGAGGAGGAGGGGAAGAACAAACGGGCAATTTTTTCACAAAGAATAATAATGAGTACTTTCAAGTCTCATCATCCCTTCCCCTGCAGTGCCAGCAGACGGATGATGCAGAGATGCTAAGTGACTAGGCAGACACTTCTTCTAGCCACAAACTGTGGAGAACCACAGATATCTAGGATGCTTGCTACTTTGCTGGTAACTGTGGAACTCAAACGTGAGGCAGTATTCCTTCGGTAATAGCCGTAACCCCGTTCAAACCATAAAAGAGGACAATGAGCACGTTGACCATCCTCCTTCCCGTAGTAACTTTGACTCTGCCTCATTGTTCCAAGCTTGTAAATTACAATAAGGAAGCTGAGGAGCAGGCATGTACTAGGCACTCAGGACATACCTCCTGGATGAACCAACAGCGAGGTATCTGGAGGTCTGAGCTGCACAAATCCTGACAGTGCAGATAAAACAAAGCATAAAGGAGTTTGTATATATCATGGATAAAGGCAAACATTTTAAGGACTCGGTGAAAAGCAGACTTGGTTATAGAATTCTGTGCGGGAGAGTTCTTGGTGAACACATCTTCTGTTCCAGAGAAGATCAAAATGTTAGCCAAATAAGCAGAAGAAAGTTTCCAAGGCAATATCATAAACCCTCCCTCTCTGAGAATTAAGTCATCAATCCTCCAGTGACTACATACCATGGTATAAAAATACTTCTTTTTGTCATTTTATCGTGTAAACAGGATCCAGAATTTGGAAAATACAGTATTCTACATGAACACTGGGGAGCTTGCTTGAGGGCACGTAGAAAATTAGGGAAGGACCAGAATTATATGTCCCGAGGTGTTAACCTGCTTTTTAGTTCTTTAGCTCTGAATGAAGCTCTGCCTTCATCCTAATCTTGTAGATATGCACCAGAAATAAATGCCCACTCTCCTAAAAAGCCACCCTTCTGAAATTCCCTTTTACCAGTTTCAATAATTGCTTTGTTTCCATTACTGTTTGGAAACAATATTTTTTGTCCAAATGTCACAAAATCACATGTGTACAGAAGCTGGCCACCTAAAATACACAAAGGAAGTAGAAAGTATGAGGTGTGGCAAATGGTAGTGACCCTCAGCCCTGGTTTATGGGGGATGCAGATGCTGAGGACTGTGTGAAATCTGAGACACAAACCCAATGCAGAGTCTCCCATTTTCTGAGAAAGAGCAGAAATTCAGATTGGTATATAAGGCATTTAAATTTTGTTGTGTTTATTTTGGTAACTAATTAAAATGGGAAACACCGGCCAGGCCAAGCCACAGACAAAACCAAGCATGTCTGTGGGCTGCGTCTAGCCAGAGGGACAGCTCACTTCCTTTATATGTTGCCAGATGGAGCTGCTGGGGGCATGTCACTCTGTTTGGTTTGGCTTCTAACATATCAGCAATCAGGCGCATTAAAGAAAGTCCAAGAACATTTTTAATAATGCCAACATAGATGGAGCTGAACAGCCTCCCAGGATGGCTTACTCAGTAGGACAGTTAATTTAAGGCTGAGAGTTATGTTGTGTCCAAGCTAAGAACATAGGCTCTGGAACCAAGTTGCCTGGGTTTGAATTCCAGCTCTTTCAGTTACCAGCTCTGTAACCTTGGGCAAGGGGATGTGACTTCTTCCTTGCTTGATTTCAAGACTGTGAAATGAAGATAATGACAGTTATATGAATATGACATGAATATTACATATATATATACATACACATATATATACACACATATACATATATACACAAACACTTAAAATAATATCTAAATTAGTGCTAATTATTTGTTATTATTATTATTCACAAATCATAACATTGGTTAAAACAACAAACTTTAGGGACGCCTGGGTGGCTCAGTTGGTTAAGCAGCTGCCTTCGGCTCAGGTCATGGTCCCGGCGTCCTGGGATCGAGTCCCACATCGGGCTCCTTGCTCCGCAGGGAGCCTGCTTCTCCCTCTGTCACTCTGTCTGCCTGTGCTCGCTCTCTCTCTCTCTCTCTCTGACAAATAAATAAATAAAATCTTTAAAAAAAAAAAAAAACAAACTTTACACGTCTCTTTCACATTAGACAGTTACCGATCCCATGAGGGATCTCAGGAGGCTTTCTTCTTCAGACAGAACAGGTGGGGAGATCAGGTTCCCCAGGATAAACTCCCACTACTTTGGCCTGAGTACTGATGCCCTCACTTCTTGGAAATGGCATAAATCCATATTTCAATGAGATGAATACACATAGCAAAGTTTTTGAAATACTAAAAATACTAGCAGTTAATAGTATGTCAATCTATCTTTCATTTTTTGCTTTTTTGGAGATCATCCATTTGAAAGTCAGGGACATTCTGTTCCAGAGTTGGAAGGCAGAAAAATCAAAGGACTTTTATTTTCCTCTTTTATGGGTTAGTGAAGCATGAAACTTATTGGCAGATGCTTGGGCTGGATATAAGTTGCCATGCTATTTCATTCAAGTTTATTTTCACATTAAATGATTCTGGAGGTTTTTATATTTTAAAAAAGGTACCCCATTTTTTTGAATGCCTAGAAATAGAGAAAACAGATGGTCACATGACATCTTATCTATTTTACTGAAATAACCATATGTTTGTGAGTAGTCAGCGATGACACAAAATTCATTTTCTATGCCACGAGCATATTTTCTCACCAATGAAAATTGAGATATACTCTACCCTTTAAAGATTCCGTAACTTTTCTTTTTCACTTCCAGTATCCTGACAAATAAATAAAAGGCCCACCATGCTTTCATTCCACCAAGTTCTTCCTACTTAAGGCAGGAGAAAACAATTGTGAACTCTCAAGAATAATGCAGGTGGAATTTATTAAGATTGAAAAGCATGTCTACTTCTACTCTGATCTCATCAAGGGGTGTTTGTGGCTTTGTGCTCCTGTGAAACCCAACCCAGGAGCTAAGAAAAGCCAAAGCGCAGAAGCACAGAATCACAAAAGATGGGAAGGCGTAGTAGAGAGAGTGACCTCTATGCACTACTACCAGCATCCATTTAACCAAGGGTCAAAGCTCAACGAGAGACTACACAGAATATGCAACTGGGTACACAGGGGCCAGAAGCCAAACCTAAAATCGTCAATGAATTAAAATATCTTTGTATTCTGAACTCTGTGTCTATTAGCTTCTAGAAGTATTAAAACTAGAGATGTGTCACACACTATTAACTGTTTTTCCTCTCGCAACTATTTTAAAATTCTCAGTTTTTCTCAAAAATGATAGAAGGATTACCTGCCTCAAAATCATCTGAGGTCTGTGCAAGTCACAGATTCCCAAACTCACCCCAGGCCTACTGGGTGGGAAGGGGATTTAGAATTTGGGTACCGACGGTTTTAATACACAACTCAGAGGATTGTTATAAACAATAAAGTCTGAAAACCACTCACGTCTAGAATCTGGTATGTGCATTAATACAAGTGGAATTATTGGAGTACGGAAAAACTTTCCTACTTCATTTATTTAAAAATTGGATATCCTTAAAAATCTCAAACTTGCAAGATTAATTTGCTGTAAAGAATCCTTGGGTTATAAATTCCAAATGCACTTTCACATGTGTGCACTCAGTGATTTTCATAGTGTCCCTTTCTCATCTGACTTTGTATTCTCGGGACTGACCCTAGAATGAGTCTTATTCAATGTCAGTAAAACCACTTTGCTTATATTAGGTGTGATGAGTTATATTTTGCTGCCGAAGTACAGCTAGCATTCATCCTTGTGTTTCTGAACAAAGACTGTACCTACAGGGCTAGGGCATTTCAAACCAAAGAATGACATAGAAAATAATGTTTTTGTATCATACCATTTCCCCCTTTAATTTATTCTTTAACCTAAAAAGAAAAATAACAATTAAAATTAAACATGAATCTAGCTTAGAGTTTAAATTGTATAACAGATTTAGAAACACGACAACTTTTAAAACGCATTAAACTAGGAAATGGCATTTTAAATATAGAAGATCCACAGATAAGCTTCTAGAATTCTATCTTAAGTTTGGTTCTCTTCCTAGTCCTGTAGCCACTATTTCCCCTCAGCATGGTTCAGTACAAACCTGGCACTCTATGTACTATGTGGGTGAATTGAGGCTTTTTCAAGATTCTATTTTAAGATGAAAAAAAAAAAAACCTGTTTTAATTTAAAACAGTAATGATGGTAAATCCCCAAGGATTCATGTCCAATTTTTCATTACAAAGGAACTATTTCTCACTGTTTTCTGATAATATCACATCGTTGTAGTATTATTATTATTATGATGATGATGCAGTAACTCTGCTTATAACATTTTTATAGTAAGCATAGTTCATTATTATTATTACCACATTAAATTGGAGTTGTGTTCTCAATGGAAGCTACTTTTAGTCAACCAAATGTTTTGTACTCTTCTACTCCTAGTACTTACACCTTAAAGGAAATTATGAACGTCCGCAGAATAATAGTCAAAATTAATTTAACAATATTCTAGAAAGATGAAGAAAGTTAAAATTATCCTTCTGATCTATTTTCACCAGTCCATTTAAGATAATGAATATCTAGGATTTAGTGTTCATTATACACCAAGTTTTCATTATTTTTTATATGCATTTCTTGTCAATTGTCATGTAAAACTAGATCCATATGGTCATGTATTTCATTCTCCATTGTATTAGGACACAGGTTAGGTTTCAATAATAGCTTTAGGCAAATATTTGTGAAAGACTTTAAATAAATTAGGTAGGCCTGGTTAAATGTTTCTGAAATTTGTACTAGGTTGGTTCTACAATGATTCATCAAAATATTGGTTAAAAAGCTTGTATCTAAAATTTTGTTGAGAAATGACAGGCAGAGAAATGCCATCCGATTGGCTGATATTTGATGGAAATTAATGACCAACAATAACCCACTGTCTATGAGATAAGTGCAAGGAACCAGATCTTTTCATACCTGGACTGTTCTAGGAATGCACAGACAACCTGCTGTGAAACACTACACCTGGGACCACAGTTTTACACCTGGTCAGCTTCACACTTCTTATCAGTAATCTCTTTCTCCAAAGTCCATGCTGAGCTAAAGTTCAGAGCTAACATTTACTTCTACATTTCACTTAGTTTGGGTCCTTATTTGGTGCCAGGAAGTGTGCTAACTTTTTTACAATTCTGTTTGCTTGTATAATTATTAAATCCCATTTTACAGTTGAGAAAACTTAGAGCCTGTGCTTTCAATAACTTTCAATAGCTTTCAATAACTTAAGCATATAATTGGAAACATCTTTCTTTTTTATTTTGTAAATATTTTTGATTTGCTGTCCTTTTACATTTAGTTACAATTCTTTTTCTTTTGTTAAAAATATTTCCTAGGTACATATGCGTAGATTTATGCTACCGTATTGTAGACAAATAATTTCATAGGTTCCAAAGGTAGATATTTGTATCTTTCTGGGAATGGGAAGCATCCTTTCTCATGTAGACAAAACTAGTGGCTACCAGTGGCTACTTTGGACTGAGAAATATTTCCAGTCAATCATAGCCAATATTCTACCATAGAACATTAATAAGGCCTTGTTGTATATAAACCCTTAACATTTTCGAAGTGAACATTTGATTATTACAACTCCAAGGTAAGCAGGAAAGAGATTATGATCCTTGCCTTAGAGACGAGATAATTGAAGGGAGGGGAACTCCAGTCAACTGATTTACCCAAGATTATGTAGTTAAATAATGGCAGAGCTTTGTCTTAGAACCTTGGCCTTCTGATGACTCACTCAGTGTTTTTCTCGTAGAATGTCTCTCAAATAACACTTAACCTTCTGGTCAATCAAGTCTTTATAGCTCACAACTTTTATGAATGTGTTCATTTTTCCAGAAATAAACAACTCTATATGGGATAAAAAATTAAATTGAAAGAAAAAATAATATGGAGATTCAAAGCAAAGATATAATAAGTTCCAAGCCATGTCATAAACAACCACAAAAATATTCCCTGGAAAATTGGGCTTGAGTCCTCAAAAAATTTGTAAGACTGACCTTCAGAAGACAAATTCTTTAATTTATAATTTGCTTAACAATAGCGTTTGAAACACATTGCAACTACTTTTTTTTTGTTATTCTCTGCTAGCTGTGAAAGAAATTTTATTTGTGTATGTCAACTAGTTTCTGGACATTCCCATTCTGGACTGAAGAAGTGTAAGAAAAATCTTAGTGTCAGTCAAAAATTACATCAATTTCAGCTATTTCAAATATTTCAAGATGAATATGTGTTAAAGACAGACCACCATCAGAATTTCTGTGGAGTTATTTTATTGATCAGTGCCAGTTGAGTTTTTATTATTTATCCTAAATTCCTACAGTTAAAAAACAAGTCAAAGCATTATGGGAACATGACTCTTTTTTCCATCATTTATGGAGATTTTCTGTAAATGTAATTTACTGAAATTTTTGAATGAGTGAATCCAAGCTCTAATTCACAAGACAGCTGCTCTCTTGCTCTGTTGGATTGAATTGTCTCCTTTCCATTTCTCTCCAATCATCAATTCTATTCTCCTCTCTGGAGACCCACTTTCTCTGCATATTCATTATCCCCATTTTTCCAAATTCTGTCTTTGCTTTTGTATCTGAAGGGTCTTCTTTTTTTTCCTTTTTAAGGTAAGGCATGGACTCTGGACATAAGTTCTCCTGCTTTGCAAGACTATCATCCATATTAACCAGCCATAGTTTTGTCTCTTAATTCAAATTTTCAATACATAAAGCAAACTGACTCAGCCCAATTTGGAGGCATTTCAATCAGATATGATAAATAAGGTGAAGACTTATACATAAACAATGCCATTAAAGCCTAACAAGTCAAGATGGAAAGCCCACCAAGAAAGGAGAATGGGCCAGGAAAACACCCTAGTTTATTATTAAACTATTATCCTAGTCGGTCTAGTTGGGTGTTATAGATACACATAGACTATGTACTTAGACTAGAGCAGAAAACATCATGGAAAGTTTCTAGAGGAGGTGATATGTGAGCTGAGACTTGAAGGATAAATGAATAAGAGTTAGGGGGAGACAATGAGTTATTTAAAAGAATGGAATCAACCTGTACAAAGATAATAAGTATAAAAGAGTTTGGCCTCTTGAGGGAACTGTAGGTTTTTCAACGTGAATGAGGCACAGGGTTTGAAGGAGAGAACAACGACAAACAAATCTGGAGAGTTTGGTAGGGACCAGATTATGGGATATTAGTTAGGCTCACTGAGGAATGTGCTTTTATCCTAGAGGCAGTTATAATCCTTTAAGGAATTTTAAGAAGAGTTTTGATATGAAAATGCTAATAATAGTATTTGCAATATATTTTTGAGTACCACACTCTCAGGAACCACAGACAATACTTGGCATGCATTATCTCAACTAATCCTCACAAAATTTTAGTGAAGTAGGCACTGTTAGTATCTCTATTTTTCAGATGAGATCACTGAGCCTGTAAGTAATAGAAACAAAGCCAGGGATGACTTTGAAGTGAGCAAGATTAGAAACAAAAACCGGTTCTTAGATGGTTGCATTAATTCTGTCTGAGATACACTGGGACTTTATCTGAAACAGACAAGAGGAAGGATTAGATGCGTGAACAGTGAGGGAGTAGGAATCAGGAAGTTGTGGTTCAGGTTGGATATGGGCAAAAAGGGAAGTAAGTGGCCAATAACAGCTTCCAATGTTCTGTATTGGTCATCTGGGAAGGAAATAATTCCTGAAAGGAGAAGCAAAGTTGAAGAGAAATGGGTTGGATTCGAGACATCTGAGAGATATAAAAGTAGAAAAACCTAGTAAGCAGTTGAATAAATGAGCAGGGTACTCAAGAGAGACACAAAAAATGCAATTGCATTTCTTACTTACGTAAAATTCCAGAACAGGTATTTCAGGTTGGTGGGTGGCTCTCCCTCAGAAAAAAAGAGTGGAAGTCTGAGGCCAGACATTTCCTTTTAGGCAAGCGAGGAGGAAGTTGCATGTATCACTTCTAATGCTAGAACTACCATGTGTCCAAACCCACTGCGGTGGGGCTAGGAAATGCAATCCCTGGCTTAATTGACATAAAACGGTTAAAATTCTATTATCATGAAAGAAGAAACAGGTATAGGATAGTCATTGGAGAGTTTAGAGCCATGGAAATGGTTCAGATTACCTAGGAAGAATGTTTAAAGTGAGAAGTAAAGAAGGCCAAGAATGCAACTAACATATTTATAGACCTTTTCAGGCTACATAAGAGCCATCAGGGAGATTTCCTTGTTGGTTTTGTTTTTGTTTTGTTTTGTTTTGTTTGTTTTGTTTTTTAATTATCTTGAGTTACACTTCTGATCTTGCCCTCCCTTCACCCACTGCTTTTTTTTCAAGCATTTGATAATCTGACTCGTGATTGTCTACTTTGTAACATAAAATACTGTGGTAGGAAATGACCCCATTTCCAGGTACAATTCCAGGGTTCCCCCACCACCAACAACACACTCTAGTCCCAACCTTCAGCTTTATCTGTGAGAGATCAGCCAAAGCACACAGAAGGCATATTATAAAACTTTTTATGACAGACAACTTGTAGGGACAATTAGTATAAATAAATCAGAGTTAAAAGAGTTTGAAGGGAATGAATGATGGTCTACTACTAACAGGATAGAATTTTACAGGAATATACACAGTAATGTTTCAAAAACACTAAATTTATGAGAAAAGAGGTAGCTTTGCTCAACAATAGTTAATAAGAATACTTCAACTTTTATTTGACCACAAAATCAACGTTCAGGAACACTGTCATACAACTGCTAAAAAAGTAACACCATCTTAAGTTTTATTAGTAGGCTTGGCACACACAACAAAAAATATTGGTACACAAAACATTTTATACTGAACTCTTAGGAATGCTGGATTAGCATTTATAACTTATGGTCACCCATGAGTTCCTTCTCTCCCTTTTTCACCACATCCAGTTTATGTCAAATCCCATCTATTCTACCTTTTAAATATTTTGTGACCCTTGAGGTATTGAGTTGGAATTAGAGATATCACTATGAACTCATTATGTTTATAATATAATATGTATATTATATGTAATATATATTACATAGTACATATATAACTTTACAGAAAGAGTTATTACACATATGTACCTCTGTGTGCGTGTGTGTATATGTGTCTTAGGTCTGTCAAATAGGTAAGCCTAGAAGGAAAAACACCAAAAGAGTAATCAGTACATGTAACACCCAGATCTTTATTTCTAAATACGATTTTTCACTGAAAAGATCAGGGATCTTTAGAGAAATAGTTGAGTCCAGAGTTGGAACAGGGAAACTATAAAATGAGGCTGGAATGTTTTGTTGTGCCAGAAAGTAAGAAAGTGCCAAAATAGGAACATCTCAAAAAAGACAGGACCCAGCTTAATGAATATTAAAATTAATGGATGAAATTTTGTCGAAAAAAAATATACCTGATTTCAGAGCAATCACCAGAAATTACTTATTCATTAAGAAGAGGAAAAACTATCTTGGGGATCACTTCATAATGTTCAAAAAAACTGAATTACTTCGATATATACCTGAAGCTAAATTGGATATTGTATGTCAATCATACTTCAATTAAAAAAGAAGAACCCCCCCCAAAATTTAAAAATAAAATATTCTCCCTAATAAGATGAACAAAAGGTTCATATGCAGAAGACAGGTCATTTAAATCTCAGCAACTTTTTTTTTTTAAGATTTTATTTATTTATTTATTTGACAGAGATCACAAGTAGGCGGGGGGTGGGAAGGGGGGTGGGCAGGGAGAGCAGGGTCCCTGCTGAGCAGAGAGCCTGATGCAGGGCTCAATTCCAGGACCCTGGGATCATGATCTGAGCTGAAGACAGAAGCTCTAATCTACTGAGCCACCCAGGCACCCCCTAAATCTTAGCAACTTTTGTCTTAACCCAAGAGAAATATCAAAATATATGTTGTATATATAATATTGTATACATATATGCATGTATTTGTGCATGTATATTTCATTTTACATATTACTGTCAGAATATATTTATATGGCTAAAATACTTAACACTATGTTATATATATATATATATATACACATAAATATATTTTTTTACTGTGCAAATATTAACAGAACAAAAATAATCTTTTACTTGTTTGCAGGGGTTGTATTTGAAATATAATCTAATTTGTTTGTTATTTGCATATCTCAGAGGGAAATTGAATGTAAATTTTAGAAAGGTTAAAACAAAGGAAAAATGAAAGTACTTAAAATTTTTAAAAGAAAATCAGTAACTTTATAGGAGATTAACCTAACAAACACAAATTTCTTTAAGTTATCAAGGTCAATGTTGGTAATAATGAGGCAAGTCGACATTATGTGCTTCCTGATATGATATGCCGAGGACAAGGCCTTACTTCAATGCTACTACAATCAAAAATACACAACTGAAAGCTGATTGTGAGCAAACATCAAAGAAATCCAAACCGAAGGAAATTCTGCAAAGTTACTGGCTTTATTCCTCCAAAACTTCAAGATCATGAAAGGAAAAGAAAGTCTGAGGAAATGTTTTTAGATGAAAGGAAACTAAAGAAACATGACAATTAATACAACCTGTGATCCTGAATTGAATCCTGGACAAGAAAACAAGCTATATAATATATTACTGGAACAATTTGTGAAACTTGGAGAAGAACTATGAATCAGATAATAATATTGTGCCAATGTTACATTTCCTGAGTTTGATAAAAATACTTTGGTTATGTAAAAGATAGCCTTTAGGAAATACATACTGGAGTATTTGTCCATAAAAAGGAGACAGAGAGAGGAAAGAACAAATGGTACACACGTGGGGCAGAATGTTAAGAATTATTTTGTAGAGGACAGAATAGAGTTCTTTGCAATATTTCTTGCAACTTTTACAGAAGTAAGGAATTGCATCAAAATTCGAAGCTAAAAAGAGAAACTTTCAAATCCAACCCAAGTATTAGTTAGCAATAGATCATTTTCAGAATCTAATAAATACTTCTAATGCAAGAGGATACATTCTTAATCCACTAATCTAAGAGCTTCCATCTATTATGTACAAAAAAAAGGGGAAATTTTGTAAAGTCTTTTGTTCACATTAATGTTGTGCTTTTGTTTGAGATAACTTAATGTTTTAACATACACCGAGGAGATCCTATCCTCATCCACAGTCATCTGAAAGGTCAGCTTTCAATAATGGAACTTCCGAAAGTAAGAAAAGCATAACACTAGATCTAAAAGATGTTTTAGGATACTAAGTGTGATCTCAAATAAGCTAAAAATATGCCATAAGTGTCACAACATCTTGGGCAGTTCCATCCTTAGGATAAATCTGCCATAACTAACAGCGAATGCTAAAAAGAGAATTCTCAGCAGAATGCTCCAGACTTAGAGTTAAATTCAACTCCACCAGTCACTAGCTGAATTTAAAAAGATACCATTTATATATTTAGTATATTTGTATTCCTAACAGGAACACTACAAATACTATTATCCAATTTTACAAATAAAGACACTAAAGCAAAGAGATGTTGAGTAATTCTCCAAGCTCACACAGCCTGTAAGAATTTGAGCTAGGACTCAAACCCTATACCCACCAATTTATGGTGCATTTCCCCATTCCCTTTCTACTGCTGTGTGAATGACATAGAGACCCTAAAGACTGTGAACGTTCCCAACAGAGAATTTGCTCAGGCATGGTAACCCTTCCCCCCCCACCCCCCCACCCCCCAAAAAAGAAGAAGAATATATAGAGTCAGTATGGCTCTCCTCACACCCAGAAATGCTCTTCTAGAAATCTACCTTTAAGAAATAATCAACATTTCAAATCAAAATTTATGTTCAAGAATACATTCATTCTGATATACATACATGTGTGCATATATAATAAATATATAAAAGCTTTAAATATCCAATAATTGGTTCAATAAGTCATGGTAAATACAGTAGTATGATTTTGTATAGCATATAACTATATAAATCATTAATGACTATATGAAAATGAATACCATATAATGTTTCATAAAAAGAGCAGAATACAGAATTATTTAGATAGTATATATAGACATATATAAACATATGTGTATATAGACATATATAGACATATGTATATGTCTATATATACTTACATATGTAGAGAAAAGAAAAATATAAATCAAAATGCTAACACATTTTTCAGTGAGTATTACAGGTGACTTAGGTTTACATTTGTATATCTTATCTTTATTTTCAAAACTTTCTAATATTAGTTTTAATCACTTTAATAATTTAAAAAAAGCCAATAAATAGCATTTAAAAGAAGATTCAATGCTGCCTTTGAAGAAATAAGAAGGAAAATGAGAAAGAGTAAAAAGAAATCTGGTAGATTGGGTTCCTCCTTTTGCTTATATTTGTCAAAAAACCATGAAGTAAAGAGAGTCCCACTCAGAGTAGGCTCCAAAAAGAATAGATACAGTGAGTCCCTGATCAAAAGAGAGTGAATGACATGGGGGAATTGCCTATCTCACAATCAGTCACACAGGTTGCCAGTGATGCTCCTTGTGCCATCTTCTAATAAGGAATGGCAAAAAAAAAATTAATTTAGGAAAAGTATAATGCATTTGCAATTCATAAAATATTCAGGGAAGTCATGCCCAGATGGTGCTGTTAGTTAAGCGACCAACTTTTAGTTTTGGCTCAGGTGGTGATCTCAGGGTGTTGGGATTCAGTCCCACGACAAGCTCCCTGCTCAGTGCAGAGTCTCCTTAATACTCTTTCTCCCTCTCCCTCTCCCCTGCCCTACCACACTCCCTCTCTCTCTCAAATAAGTAAATAAATCTTTAAAAAATAAAAACAAAAGCATTCAGGGGAAAAAAATCAAAAGTAATAAGTCTTTGAATCTAGAAATTAAAAAGAAATAAAAACACCGCAGAAACTTCTCTGTACAGTCCAATAATGGCAGATACATGTCAGTATGCATTTGTCAAAACCCACAGAATGAACAACACCCAGAGTGAACCCTTAATGTAAACTACGGACTCTGGGGCATAATGATGTGTCAATGTTGGTTCATCTATTGTAACAAATGTACCACTCTGAAGTCAATAAAAGGGGAAGTTGTGTGTATGTGGAGGCTGGATATACAGGAACTCTATACTGCTCACTCAGTTTTGCTGTGAACCTAAAATTGTTCTAGAAATAAAGTTCATTAGGTAAAGAATAAAAAAAGAAACGAAAATGGAATTTGCTTCAAAATCTAGCATAATTCTCTAATTATTCCAACTTTAAGCTATGAAATAATTGAAGATTTAATTGGATTAATTTAAGTTTAATTTATTTAATTGAATATCAGTTTTAATACAAAGTCTTTCTCGTCCCTACACCATCACAAGAAGGGTGAGGACAGCACCATAAGATTCTGATAGAGAGAGAGAGACACCACATTCACATAACTTTTATGAGAGTACATTGTTATAATTGCTCCATTGCATTATTACATAGTAGTTATAGTGAATCTCTTAGCGTGCTTAATTTATAAATTAAATTTTATCATAGATGTATCAGGATATATCAGGAAAAACTTGTCATAGTTTCAGGCATCTACTGGAAGTCTTGGAACATATCCCCTGAGGATAAGGGGGTCTCCTATATGTGCCCCTACATTTTATGCTTGTATTCCCTAGGAGGTGGAAAAAATAATTTTTTTAGGAAAGTGTGTGGGGTTGTGTGTGGGTGTATGTGTGTGGAAACATAGATAAATGATAGATAGATAGGTAATAAATATCATGTGTCTTCAAAACACCTGGTTAGGCACTGGTACTAACTACTGGAGATAAAAAAAATTAAAGGCAAATTCTTGCCCTAACAGAGAGGCAGGCAGGCAAACAGACAAGGCACCTCCCTCCTGATGGGCATGCTCTGTACTGCGTTAACCCCAGGGGGGGTCATCCTCATAGTAAACTAGGAAATGAATGACACAGCTTGGAGTTGCTTGGCAGTCCTATAAAAAATTACAAAGCAAAAAGGAGTGGGTCCTGAGGCATAAGTGACCAGGTACCCAGTTTCTCTGTGGGAGTGATGGATCCTTCATAGGTCAGATGACACAAGTACTTGAGACTAATGGGATGCAAAGAAGGAGGGCTTGTTCCAAGCATTAGCCAAAGGAAGAATACGAAAGAGAAGATAGTGTTCCGTGCATCCGGAAACTAAAGTGCAAGGTGAGTAGTGACAAGAAATATACTGGAGAATTAGGCAGAGATCCCGTGGGGAGGATACAGAGAGTAACAGTTTTCAGTGAAGAGATCTGAAGTGCTTTGCATAAGGACATGATATGATTAGATTTTTATATTAAAAAAAAATAACCCTTAGGTAACAAGAACAGACTCCATACTAAAGACAGGAAGACAGTGAATTCAATATTGCAAGAATCTAAGTGAAAACAGTGAGGACCCAAACTAGGGTCAGGGTGGGATTGAGGTGGTAGCAGGGAAGGGGGAGGAGGTAACAGACCAACAGTTATTGAAAAGGTAGAATCCGGGGAATTGGTGTCTAATTGAACATGGTAGTGAGAGAGAAGAAACATTCTCCAGTGACGGCCCAAGCATGGGGCTTGGTCGCTGGATGCAATCTTTCTGAAGAAGAAAATATAAGAAAGGGATCATGTTCCGAGGAAAAGATGAGAAGCTTCGCGTAAGACATGTTGAATTAGGTGGTGCTTGTGCTGGGCATCCATGTGGAAACAGTCACATGACAACTGGATGTTTGGATCATTTCCTTTTTACTGACATAGAAGCGGTGCTTTCAGGATCTACAGCTCTCCTGTATTTGTTGTGTGGACACACCTCAAAGGGCCATACAACACGAGGAGGGAAGTGTGCCTGTCAGCTCAAAATCATACTTCGCTCTGAGGGCAGGAAAGGACTGATGCTGGCCTTGAACTTAGGTGAGCAGAGTTTCGTCTCTTCTAAGGCATCATCCCTTTACTGTCAGGCTGCTTTTCTGGAGAATGCTGGCAGGATAAAGCTGGTGTCTTATCTGATCAGGAGAGCGCTTAGCTGGTGTCTTCATATATAAGAAGAACATGAATGAAATTGAATATGCAGGCATTCAATTAAAAACATCCAGTTAAGAGAAACAAATCATTAGCTATCTTTCTATACTAGTATCAAAAAAAAATTTATCAATAATGTTAGGGATAAAACTGTTTGATAGGCATTCCATAAAAGTCATTCATGTCTCTCTATCATCCAAGAGATTTTAAAGAACAGAAGTTCAAATATCAAATGGCAAACAGACCCAAACAATCACTTCAGGCGTAACGTGACTCAGCATGGACAAATTATGTAAATACCAAAGTATGTAGTTTGAGGAAGGTGAGCTCAGAGAGTGACACAGGGAGGCAAAAATACAGAAAAACAGTCCCCTCCTTTTTAAACCATCAAGGAAACCTTTACTGAGTAACACGATATTTTAGCTGTTTACAGAATGATGAGCTTGGATTTCTGGGACTAGGAGAAGTTGCTGCATTGAAGAAATAGCCTGGAATTTATAGGAAGGAGTGGGATAATTTGGGGATAGGACAACTGTGTCTGTTTTCTTGGGAAGAGATAATACACAGGATCTTGGAGGCAGGGAGTCGAAATCACAGATGAAACTTTCCATGGGAAGCCATTTGGTTACTCCTCCTGTCATAATGTGTGCACTCAGCAACAGCAACCGCTACACTGAACCAAGTTAAGAGCAGGTGCAAAACCACCTCCTATTGTGGCTTATTAGGTAGAAGTGAAATTTGACTGCATCATAGTTTTATTATGCTATCTTCCCAGGCTTAAGTTGAGTGTTGTTATTACTGCTGTTGTTAAGTTTCCAGTTTTCAAGTATCATGACAGTGTGCTTAAGCACGCATATTTTTGGAATTAAAAATAGATTTCTATTTCAGGTGAGAGAAATAAACTGCATGGGAAGAGGAACTCCTGAACAGCAAGGAAATTATTTCCATCCAAATATCCTAAGTAATTACAAAATAAAAAGAGACTAAAAGGAATCCAGAATATTTGCAATACTACAGTATTTCTGCCACGAAATGTTGGTGCAATGAGCACTTTTTTAACTGCAACCAAACCACCTTTACCACAGGTAACTATGAATGCAGAACAGGTTTTGCAAACTACAACTTGTAAACAGAAATTTCCCAGGCTAGTATTCTTTTAATACTTGTAAAAATTAATTATGATGTTTATTTTAAAACAATACCCAAATAAAAGCAGTGATTTAAATTTTTGACTGTACAGGTCAGAAGGACAACATCAATTCCCATTTAGAATTGAGTACATTTTTAAGTCTTCCTCAGTCTGACCTGAGAGGGATTCATTTCTTATCCTCCACTGCATGGAAATAATAATGAAAACAATAGCAATAACAAAACAATTATTACTGAGCAGCTATTAAGTGTAAGGCATTGTTCTTTAGTGTTTTCATGTGTCGGGTTATCTAGACCCCACAAATCTCTGTGAGGAGGTACCTTCCATGTTGGAAAAAGTCAGCACTATCTATAGTTTCAGATCCTGAAACTTTTCCAGTAAAGATTATTTAATGTGTTTTGAATATTAACAGGAAACAGGACACAGTCTAAAGAAACCATTCTTGCGTTCAGATATTCAAAAAGATTTTAAGAGTGTACTATTTGGCTAGTCGTATTAATTGGACTTGTAGAAGGAGTTTAAGGAGGAGAAGAAAACTTGGCAGTGGGGAATAAGGAAATTTTGCAGCTGAGTTAGAGTTGGCCTAGAAGACGAATCCACAGGAAAAGGAATATTGAAGAGAATGGAGAAAATCTGGAAGAGGATCAGGACCAATCTTTAAAGTAAAGCCCAAACAAAACATGTTCTCATAATCCTGTGTTTTGTCATTTCATAAGTCAGGCTATTCACAAAGGCAGTGTGGTGCAGAAGAAAGGATTCTGCACGGAAGATACAAGGAGCTGAATGTTCACCTTTGTTCTGCCATTAATTTGTTGTGTAACTTTACAAGCCACTCTTCTTCCCTGAGCTTTATTTCCTCAGTTCTAAACTAGGGACAATGATACATAGGAATTGTTGTGAATATTAAACAGATTATATGTTTTCGAAAGTGTAAAATGCTATACAAATGAAAGATATTGACTGTATTATTTTCAGGTTCAGTCACTGAACATTATTCTTCCCTTTTTTGATCTTTTGCCTTGTTGGCATAACAAGGTATCTTGGCATCAGCTTAGAATTCTGTTATGCTAAGCTTTTGAAATTCTTAAGTAGAAAGGCAGTTAGATGACAGAAAGAGAACAGTGGTTTTGAGCCTGAGGCATGACTGAATTCCTGAACCCACACTTCAAGGAAGTATGCACCAAGGTCACCAAGTCCTACATCAATAGAATGTTTCAGCCCACCCATCCCATCAACCATCATGGTCATCTACCCTTGCATAGCCCTAGGCAAGGGATGAGCGTGAATTTGGACTCAACTACAACCTAACTGGAGATAATGCCAAAGACCAGCTTAATAAATATATGTTGTGGTTAGAGAGAGTTTATGTTCTGATCTCAGTATATAAAACTTGCAGAGTTTATGTGTACTAGTTATTCTGGTTAACTACAGTTTACTCTATAGATTGATCATAGGTCAATCCTCCTTCACTCCATAATGTCATGGGGAACTTAGCTGCAACAGTGTCTCCAAGGTTTGGTATGGCACGATGGTTAAGTAGGGGAAGCAGAGGTGGCTGGTCTGTGTCTCCTAATTCTAGCCCAGATAGCTGGAGTTAGTAGAAAAACGGGGCAAGTTGTATCAAAGGGCATGTAAGGCCAGAGCAAGCGGTAACAGTAGAGAATCACGCAATGTATCCTTTGGAGAGGAACAAAAGCCCAAGCCAAGGCCCAGAGGGAAATAGGACCGAGGAACAGAGCCAGTGAGGGTGGGATGTGACAGCTGGTAGGAAACCAGCCTCACAGAATTTGGGTTTGCTGTGCTGGAATCTAGAGTAGATTCATTAAAAGAGGCTATGATACAAGAGGGTAGAGCTAGAGTAAATATATATGTATGTCTATTCCTTTTTCTAACACAGTTAATAAATACCTCTGTATATAAACATTCCAAGAAATAATTAATTATGAAATTATTGATAATGGGGACATGATCATTAGGCACTCACAACAACAGCACTACAGCCACCAGATATAAGGCTGAACCTTAGGACTATTACAGTCAGTTGAGTTTTCTAGTTGTTTGGATGGTGACTAGTTAAGAGAAAATGCAACATTTTCAAAACTACTGATTTAGAAAAGTCAGTCATCAAAAAAATAAATAAAATGTCAGCAGTAACAAAGGAAAATCACAAAGGCAGGGATAATAAGATATTAGGAGGAATGGTATTTGTTCCAGTAGTTGGATAGAATATTAACTAAAAACTTTGACCATTGAAATACAAAGAACATTGAGAGAAAGATAACTGACCCCTGAAGAATGGTTTACTAATCCTAGGAGAAAAGACAAAGTCAAGGTGAATTAACAGAATATTTGCTAATGATACAGCTTATAAATTTGATTCAGAATCTTGAAATTTTCATTGATAATCTATATCCCTAAATTCTGATCATCTCCACAAGGCTACAAACTAATGTAAAAATTTGACACCATGATTTACAACAATACTTCAAATGGTAGTTTCTTTAAAAATGCAGTGGGAGACAGAAATTGAAAAGTCGATAAAAAGAAATAATGTTCATTTTCATAAATTCTGAGATTTATTCCTACCTACCCCTAGCCTCAGTGAAATGGCAGTGGGATGATGAGGGCCTGGCAAGGTAAATGATTAAATTCTCCAAAGGACCATTGTTTCAGAGTTACTGTGTGGAGGAGTTGGGCTCTTAGGCAAAACTGACCACACTGTCAGTGAAGGCCGAATCTTTCATTATTTATGTCAGAGGATCTCAGTCTGTTATGGAAAAGGAATGGGATGTTACATAGCTGACAGCACCCCTTACTTTATCTTGAACCCATGGCTTTGGACAATCTGGTTGTCAATATTTTTCCCCCTGAAGGGAGAACAACACAGTGACACTTTTCAAAGTACAGAGGAGAGAACCACACTGAATGTGGATAACTCTTAGGATTTTTATGAAAAATTTTAAAACAAAATTGATGACTTCCTTCTCCCTGGAGTCTGTAAAAACTTATGCCAAAATAATAATAATGATATTACAAGGATGTGGAGTATAATGTAATATGGCAGGCTAAGAAAACTGTGTTATTTATCAACATGATTTTTCTCTTACTCATCATCTACCCTTCTACCTCCTCCCCCACACCACTTTTAGGCTCAGAGTGTCCCAGTTTGTCCCATTGAGAGATTATGAAAATTTTGCTGGCAGTCAAGTGAGACACCTCAATGTGTATGCTTAAATTCTAAATAGAAAGATTTAAGAGGCAGACAAAAGTGGTCGGGGGGGTGGAAAGGTATTCTGTCTGCTCTCTGCTCTCCCTATAGAGATATGAGAAGGGAAGGCAGAAGAAAAGAGTGGAAGGGTTAGATATAAGTGTGGGGAGGCCTATGCCTTGTATCTCCTTCCTCAGGCAGAATGGAGAGTTGGGGATAGATACCCCACATAGTTATCTCTTCAAGCATCTCCTTTCTCCTTTTGTTCCCTTTAATTCTGATGATCCACAAGAAGAGAACCTGTGCCTTCTGCTCTTGGGGAGGTCCAGGAAAACTGCAAACTGCCCAGAAAAGAAAGCACCCCCTCCCCCAATCAGTTGGTGCTGGCAATAAACTGCAAATGTAGCAGGACAGTAGACTGGAGAGGGTTGCAGAGAGGCCCCTGTCCCTCCTCCAAAGGGAGGCCCCTGCCCCCCTCCTGTCTTAGAACAGGACAAAGGGATGTCATATTGGAAGGATATGGCAAGGGCATGGATGTGGCATCAGCCCTAGAAATCTGTTGAGTCTACTGCTGTATCTTGGCTGTCTCCTGCAGGAAGTTAAACTGGCTTTCCCAAACTCTTTTTGCATTTTGATGGCTTGTGATTTATTACCTGGGCTGAAGACGTGGCAAGTCACACAGAGAGGAATGAGAAGTCAGTAACAGTTTGCCACCAAGATAGAATTGTAAAAGGGGGACAGAAAGAAAACATGAAAGGACGGAGTTTAAAATCTGAAATGGTTTTAAAAAAATCCACTTAGCTTACCTAATGTGATGAGATCAATTTTCTATAATAGGTTAAAAAAAATTGAAAGTGAGTTTCAAGTCAGAAAATAATTTTAGTCTTTCAAGATGAAGAAAGTTTCACTTCTTGTACACTGTGATCTTTGTGCCTGCTGTAGCAATAATGTCTCAAATATGCTCTTTTGAGGATCTCTGTCCCTCTCTCAAATATGCTCCTGGATAATTGGCTACCACTAAAGCAGCAGTCTTAAGTTGTATGGCAGCCAAGAAAATCTCAGATCCATGGGGCACCTGGGTGGCTCAGTGGGTTAAGCCTCTCCTTCGGCTCAGGTCATGATCGCAGAGTCCTGGGATTGAGCCCCACATTGGGCTCTCTGCTCAGCAGGGAGCCTGCTTCCCTCTCTCTCTCTGCCTGCTCCTGTGCCTACTTATGATCTCTCTCTGTCAAATAAATAAATAAAATCTTTAAAAAAAAAAATCTTGGATCCTATGTTTGCTATTTGGACACAACAATTCATGCTCAAGAGCAGCAAGCGAAATGGGTTTTACCGTGTCAGAATTATTTCAGCTTCCATTTTTTTGCTTAGCCCCAATCCCTCATTCCAACTCATTCCAAGTTCTCTGAGCCCTAAAACTACTTTCCTGGTGAATAGCAACTCTCTACCCAGGTATAAGAAATGCTCATTCCCCTGTATCTGGAGAGG
This sequence comes from Martes martes, assembly GCF_963455335.1. Lineage (NCBI taxonomy): Eukaryota > Metazoa > Chordata > Mammalia > Carnivora > Mustelidae > Martes > Martes martes. The sequence continues at coordinate 55,592,975 of NC_137893.1, read as the reverse complement.
CTAAGTCCTTCTGTGTTTGAAGATGAGGCTTGGCAGTTGGATAGAACTTTATGCTTCTCTGAAACTTGATCACTTTCAAATTAATAAGAGCAAATATTGGAATTAATTCACCAGGAAGTAAAAGTCATAAACACTAGAAAATAATATTCAGGCATATGACCTTTTCATTTTAGGTATCTTATAAATGTAAGTCATAGCTTGCAAACCAAATGACTAAGAGAAAAGGTGGGTCAATGATAAAATTCTAGGTTTAAGTAATTAAAATTTAATGATATTTGGCTCTCAAATTACAAAACAGAGGTCCAAATGATGGCCTCTATCTGATCTCTGCAGTAGATGCTTAGATTATAAAGAAATGTTTAGGAAAAGGGAACTCAGTTGAATTGAATCTTCATAAGATCTCTGAAGATTTCAGGTTTTTCCCCTCTATATTTAAAGTTTGAAGCAGGGAAAATGACCATGAAGAGGAAATAATTTTGGTCATTTAGAATTTTGAATAAGTCAAAGTTCTTTGATTTGAAGAGTTCTTATATTTTTCTTAAGAGACATTAGGGTACAACTAACAGACCCCAATTTTATTTCTATTACTTTTTCCAGTTTTTGTTTTTGTTTTAATTTACCATTCAATTTCATCTCTATAGCCTGCCTTATTTTTTTTTCCATTTTAGAAAGGGACATTTATAATGTGAGTGGTTAAGTGAAATGCCTAAGGGTTATACTGACTTACTAGAAGCCAGAAGGAACTCCTGCCTTCTGGCCCAAAGCCCATTGATTCATTCTATTGTAAGCAACTGTTCTATGCCCCAGGGACACAGCAGAGAAGAAAACAAAATCCCTTAAAAAGAAATGTAGTGTGTCAGTGACCAGTGCTACAGAGAAAATAAAGCTAAATAAGGGGCCTGGAGTGGGGATAGGAAATTCCTGACTGTGTGTGTGGGAAGGTGGAGGGTAGAGAGGGTAAAATTGCTCCTATTTCTTGGGAAAAAGTCAAAGAAGGCCATATTGTTAAGGTGACGTTTGTGACAAGTGGACAGGGATATGAAGGTGTTGGGAAGCAAGAATTTCCTATCCTGTTCAAGATCCTTCTAGTTAGACTAAGAATTAAATTGACATGAAACATATTATATAGAAGAAAATCAAATTTATTTTTGTACATATAGGGAAGCCCGACAGGCATGGAAATTCTAAAGATAGTCAGGCAAAATGAGGTATATGTGTCATTCTGAACTAAGGGGAAGTGGGTAGGGTAGGGATCAGGAACTTCAATGGGAAGGAATGCAATTGACAGGAAGATGAAGAAGGATGAATGTTTGGTAAATAAATGTTTGCTGGCCTACAGAAACACTGGGACACAGAAGAATTTCATCAGAGAAGCCTTGGTAGGTCCTTCCCCATCTATCATACCTAGCTCATAGAATAATGTATTTATCTATGATGATAGCTCTCCTCCTGGAGCAGGTCCTCTATCTAAATCTTTAGGCAGTTGTGAAGGAGCTAAAGAGCTATTCCTAAATCTGCTGAGGTTTGATTGCTTTTTAACTCAAAATAATCTTCATACCAAACTGGCCCATCTTAGAGTGGCCTGCCGTGGGCCCCTACAAAGGAAATTTGGGGATATATCACATGTGGAGATAAAATGTAGGGGAAGATAAGCAGTGGCCAGGGGTGGGCCAAATTCTATCCAAAGAGGTTTTATTGGAACACAGCCACGCTCAATGGTTAACATATTGTCTACGGCTGCTTCTGTTCTACATCGACAGGGTTGAATAGTTGTGACTGTGGCTGTATGTGGCCCGTAAATCTGAAAATATTTGCTATCTGGCTCTTGGGAAAAGTTTGCTGACCACTGGTTTATGCAGAGGGAACAACAAATGCAAACTCCTAAGGCACAAGTGTGTTTACTATATTTGAAGAGTAAAGAAAGCAAATGTGGCTATGGTGGAGTGAACAAGGAGAGAGAGAGGACAAGAAGACAGAAGGAGAGTAGGGAGCAGATCTTGTAGGGCTTTTCTAGGCCATTCTACAAGATTAGAGCTTTACTTAGAGAGGGACAGGAAACCACTGGAGGTGACATAATCTGATCTACCTTTTAAATTGTTCACCCTTTTTAGAATTGATGAGAGGAGATTAGACTGGTATATGGTCCAATGATCGAGATGAAAAATGGTGCTAGGTTGGAGTAAGGCAAGAGAAATGGAGGTTGTGGGAATTTGCCAAATTCTGAATATATTATAAAGATTGAGCTGATAGGATTTGCTGATGAACTGGAAGTAGAGGTGTTCATGTGTGTTGGGGGGTGTTATGTAGCTGGAGAGACATTAAGAGAGAGGGTGGTACAAGTTTACTTGTGTGGGCCTGAACATCTAGAGGATAGGAATGCCATTAACATGCAAAGGGCAGATTGTGGGAGATGTAAGGTATAGTTTACTACTGGAAGTGAAGAATTCAGTATAGACACTAAATTTTAGATGCCCTTTGAATATCTAAGTAGAGATGTCAAAGAGGCACATATACATCACATCAGGGGTTCAGGGAAAAGGTTGGAAATGGACATATGCATTTTGGAGTCATCGATGTTGAGATAACATTTAAGTCACAAGAACAGAATAAAATCACCTAAGGAGTGGCTTTCGACAACACAAGAGAATGATTTGAATAGCTACCATTTAATTTCAATATATGTGACAGGTTTTGAGCTAGGAACTTTATACTCTAACAACACTTTACTTCAGTAGGTATCTGTACACCTATATTACACAAGTGAAAATGAAAACTCTAGTGTTAAATGACTTGTCTGATGCCACTTTGCTAGAGACAGAATCCAGATATGCCTGCCTCGGTGGCCTGAGCCTTCTCTGTTCTGTCCTAAGAAATAGAAAAACAAAAGACTGAACATTGGCTCTGCGTGTTTAAATAGTTAAAGAAGCAGTCAAATTACCCAAGTGGGTTGCACATGAACTCTGTTCAAAATTTCAACTGCAGGAAGATGCCTCTTTAAGGAAACCACTAGACTGGTGAACCATGATAACAATATCATGGAACTTCCTCTTCAATTTCCTGAATTGAACAAACTCTCTTGTGGTGAATAAGCAGAACATGTCCAGTTTATGAGCAGATTAAGAGGCAGCCACTGAAGAGGAATTCATGCATTGGACATCATGCACATTTTAAGGCAAAATAAGGTTATGGAGGTTAGACACTCATACAGGACACTGGACAGATCCTTTATTAAATGACAGGAAACAAACCCCCTGCCTGAAACCCATGTATGAATCATGTGAAACAGCACAGAGACAGAGAATATTACTTAGCAATAGCTGTGACTCTCCCCCACCCCCTCACCCAATGTCATTACAACCTTAGAGTGCAGCATTTACCCTCATAAATAGCTTAGCCCCAAGTGAAAGTGTTTTGGTTGACTGGTACTCTCAAACTACTCTGTTTCCACTGGCTTCTCAAAAGCACGGTCACTCCAGCTGCTAGAAAACAATGCGGAGCCACAAAGCACCTGGTATCCTTTTCTTCATACTTGCCTGGGCTGAAAGAAATCATCACTTATTTTTTACTGCAAGAATCAAAAAGGCACATCACATCATGCTGAAAAATAAATAGGAACTAACCTGTCAGCAAATGTGAGAACCTCCACTTACCCCGATTGTAAAGCCACACCTTGAAGTTATACCCTCATCCTGGTTATAAGGAAACCGAGGAAGGGAAGCTATATTTGGGGCCTGTTGAGCAAGATTAAGTCTTGGTGGAAATATTTGGGTTATGTTGGTCTGGATGAAACCTAGTGGGAGTAACCAGAAGCTTAGAAAGAATTATAGGGAATTGAGTAATCCTAGTGTCTTTTCTCCTCCCACCCCGTGTTTCCCAAACCCCAGGTTTGCCTCTAGGGAAACCCATCCTCTGGGACAAGGTACCACGATGATGAGTATGTACCCAATGGGAGAGTGTTGCTATGGAGAGTTCAAAACGATATATGGTGATAAGACTCAGGAGATTAAAGGATGTGTTCAGCATTGGTTCTTACCATTGTTTTTAGGGATTTTGCTCCCTTATCACTATAATGTCATCTTATCAAGAGCCACAACCAAGTTGTATCATCTTTGTATTCTTGAAACACCCAGCAAAACATCTGTCACACTGTGGGCACAGAGAAAAGTTTCTGGAAGGGAATAGTAATGATCACCCTGTTGGTAGATAGGCATAAGGACCAGGATTCAGATTCTTGATCTTCTGTTTTGGAAATTGCACCAGTACTGTGCTCTCCTTTTGGTACTCCCTTGCTTTATAGACTATAGTCATTTTGTGTCTTCAGCGTCTCCAGGTGTATTTCTGGACCAGGAACGAACTGGAACTAAACTACTGAGGTGTACATAGTCACATTCCTCGTCCCTCCCTTGTGAAGAATAGTCTTTGTGCTTCTGGGCTATTCATGCCTTTTCTTTCTGATTAGATGAGAATACTAACCCAGTGTCAGAGAGAAGGGAGTAGACAGTGTTAACATAAGAAAGTATATGGAAAAGAACTGTCTAGGAGGTTTGAGGAATGGGATTTGGAGGGAGTGAGTAAGCCATCCAGCAAAGGCTGGGCTTTCTAAGGAGCCCAGGACCCTTTCTAAGAATCAGCTTATTGGAAAAACTGCCACGAGGTAGGGAAGAGTGGGGTGGGGGGACGGTAGTTATAAATAAGTGAAGAGAATTTTGAGGAAGTTGTCTTATGTTAAGTGTTTTATCCTCCTTCTAAGGTTATCTTAAGAAATCACTCTGAAAATACCCAAATTATTATCCTATTCTTTGGGAGCTTGGTGTGTTATTTTGCTGAGAATAAAAAGGCTCCATTTTATCTGAGGTATAGTCAATATCTTTTATACTGACTTTACCTTTACTAATGTTCTGGTTACTAACATGTTAGTAGGTTTCTGAATAATGATAGTTCATTAAAAATTGCATGTCCAAAGGAACTTAGTTTGTGTCATTGGTCAAAGGACCAGGTAGAGTGCAGTGGCCACTGGAGGTAGAATTGAGACTATGGGTGTGTGAAAATAGAATAATTGAGTGAAGTAAAAATAAGATAACCATGAGGCCAGAGGTTACCTAAAAGGTGAAGATGGTTGGCCCAGGGCTGGGGGAAGCAGATACAGTAGTCCCCCCAAACACTCGGGGGAATTTTTTCCAAGACCCCCAGTGGATATTACCAAATCCTATACATAATGCTTTTTCCTATATAAAATACCTATAAAAAAGTTAAATTTACAAATTAGGCATGGTAAGAGATTAATAATAATAACAAACAATAAACTAGAATAATTATAATAGTACATTATAATAAAACTTATATGAATGTGGTCTCTCAAAATTTCTTACTGTACTATACTCACCCTTCTTTTCTGTGATGATGTGAGATGAAAAAATACTTATGTGACAGGTGAAGTGAGATGAATGATGCAGGCATTGTGAAGTATCCTTAGGCTACTCTTGGCCTTCCTATGCTAAGTCAGGAAGATCATCTGATTCCCACTGTGGTTCACCAAGGGTGACTGAAACACTGATAAGGGGTGACTATTGTACCACAGCTGTAGGTTTGTGGACACATTGTTAGACTGAGTGTATGGTGTTGGCTAAAAACACAGTCAAGGAGTCCATTCTGTGTTTAAAGCTTGGTACCTTATCCTATTTTGAGGAACTCCATCTTTGGCGTTGAGACTGTGTTTACCCACCTATAGAAAACCTCTGAGAGTTAGTATACCTTGCATGTTTTCATTGTTAGTACTCTTCTCTTGGCTCGGATAGGTCCTTGGAGACAGGATTGCTCCTATTCTCCTTACGTTAAGGTTTTTATTTTGATCTTTTTTGATTTCTCAGGCAGCACTCCTTTCTTTCTTTCTTTTTTTTTTTTTTAGATTTTATTTTGTTTATTTGAGAGAGGGAGAGAGAAAGGGTGAGAGAGGCAATAGAGAGTGAGAGAGAGCAAGCAGGAGTGGGGAGAGGGGTAGAGGGAGAAGCAGACTCTCCACTGATTGGGGAGCCCAGTGAAAGGGCAGAAAGAAAGAAAGAAAGAAAGAAAGAAAGAAAGAAAGAAAGAAAGAAAGAGAAAGAGAAGTTAGCCCCTAAAAGTTCTATAGCCAAATGACTAAGAGATGTGACACAGCTGTGTCCAGCTCACATCCTGAGATGGAAGGCCATGTTACACCAGTCAGCTGCAACTGACACTATCTCACTGGGCTGCCATGTCTAGCAACTCTGTCTGAGGGGAAAAAGTGTTCAGTTTTTTGCTGGTTTGTAGAACTTAGTTATTGACCTGGTGCTGAATAGTGTTTAATTAAAAAAAAAAAGAGAGAGAGAGAGAGAGAGAGAGATACTTATCTCTGTTAAAGGAATACTTTTCAGAAGTATTATGATATACAATTTTCTCTCTCTTTTTTGTGTGTGTGTTGCAGGTGTTAGAGGGGGCTTGGGAGAAGATTCAAGCAGAGTGAAGCAAAAGGAAGAAACGGGGTGGTGTGGTTTGGAACAAAATACTAACTTTAACTGCTTTTCAAAGCTTTTTCAGTCAATGCAGTGTATAAACCATGAATAATGGCATAAAGTACAATAAAGTACAAACTTCATTGCTAGTTATTTAGTCCACAAACCAAATTATAAAGAGTTATTTGAGGAGAAGAAGAATTGAACTTCTGGCAAAAGTTTAGCAAAATGTTCAAAATTTTTACATTAGTATTTAAATCTTAAAATAAGATACTGAAATTGGAAATATGATGAGTATCATTTTTTAGCTCAAGTATTGTGCCCACTGTAGAAATAGCATTTGAAATATATGAGAATTTATTGAGGAACTCCTGATTGCCCAGTGTCTCAGTTTTAAGAATTTGACAATATTTTTCACTCATATTACATTAATGCCTCATATTATACATTTAAGTATTCATTTTGTTTAATTAGTTTTGTTTTGCACTTCTGATATTTTCTCTTCCCTTGAACTTACTGGTCTTTATCTAGACATTTTTTCATATGGTTTAATGATAGTCCTACAAATAATATTAAATAGTGATGGGGAAATTTATGGAATAATGAAAGCTCACTAAAATCTACCCTATTTGTTTTTGTTAAAAGGCCAGAGCCTGACAAAGAGCACAGTGTAGTAGATCCTGCTTGTTTCCAGACATGGCTTGTTTATTTAGCTGACGATACTTGTCCAGTCTACTCAGGTACAAATGGTAATAAAATTATCTAGGATTCGTAAATGTGGAAATTAAATTGCAACACCACTCTTCGGAGTGCTCAGGCCAAAACTCAGAGGCATCATCCTTGTCTCTTCCTTCCCCATACCGTCAGCAAATCCTCTTGGCTCTAGCATTACAGTACAATCCAGGGGGATGCCTGGGTGGCTCAGTCAGTTAAGCATCTGCCTTTAGTCCAGGTCAAGATCCCTGGGTCCTGGGATTAAGTCCTGTATCCCGCTCCTTGCTTAGGTGGGAGACTGCTTCTCCCTCTGCCTGCTGCTCCTCCTGCTTGTGCGCTCTCTCTCTCTCTCTGACGAGTAAATAAATGCAAATCTTATAAAAAATACAATTCACAATCTGATCCTTTCTCACCACAGCCACTACTTTTAACAATTCCACCCTAAGCTACCAACTCCTTGCCAGATTATTGCAGCATCTTTTTAACTATAGGGAGAACTGTGAGCAGAAGGTAAAATTATCAGTAAAAGATGGCTAGAGTATGTCTATATTCCTTTATATTTGGGGCAGGTTGTGTCTAAATTTGTATCAGAATATTTGACTCTAAAAACCAGAAACCCATTCAAACTCATTTATACAAAGACAGAAAGAAAGAATAGCCAGATTTCATAAGGAATAAGTACGGGGAAAATGGAAGGGCAGGAATGGGGACTCTGCTCTCCACTTCTCTATAGAGTCGCTTCTCTGTAGGTTGTGTATCTGTTTTGTTTTACCATGTGCCATCTAAGTCTGGGCATACTTACCGTCAGTCCCAGCTCCACACAACTTCCTAGTTCAGACTGATTAGCATTGTCTGATTCAACTCCAAATTCCCAGAAGAAGATGATCTCTTGGCATGGCTTACTTCAGATGTTTGCCTCAATCCGTTTGGACAAGAATACATGATTATCTGGTCAAAACACCTGGCCCAGCAATTTAGCAGGACTTAGGGGACCCATTCAGAAAAGGGGGCCTGAACTAGGGAAACTAATTAATATCTCTGCTGCAATTTACAAATAATTTAAATTCAATATTGTGTTAAATAGTATAGTGAATCAATTGCTGTCACACATATTTCCTTTGGGATTCAAATAAATTGAAATGAAGTGGGTATAAATAAATGCTAACAGGTAAGGCAGATTTGGTCTACTTCCAGAAAGTTTTTGCTGGTAACATAATTTCTCATTAAAATATTTATTTTCAGTGTCTATTTTATTCCTCTTGATCAGCATCCAGTAGCTCCTATAAGACCAATAATAGAGCTTTCGTTAGCCTGGCATGGTAGACTTTAAACAAGGCAATGAGGAGTGGCAGATTCCAGAATGTTACGAAACTTTGGTCTTTGGCTTTCCATGCTGAGTAATTTAATGAGGTGCTTTTCTTTTTCTATGTCAATTTTTCTTTCTTTCTTTTTTTTTTTTTGTCTTTTTATTTTCATTGTATTGGTTGAGTATTGTTTTGAATTGTATTGACTCAGGTAAATGTAATATAACTATCTATAATTTCTCAGTGGTATATACTATTACATCATCATCTCCTGATCCATTCTTCCAGTTGGTAAGAAAGAATTCCATTTGAGAGAATGTTGCTTGCCGAAAGGCAGAAGCTACTGAATTGTTTGGAATCAACACACTGATTCGTTCATTAAAACAAACAAAAATTAATCTTTGTTGAGAGATTATTAAGGGTAAAACTTCCTCTGTGCTAAACTTTAAAATGCATAATATAAATTAAAATTTTAATCATTTTATTCTTAAAATTTTAATTAATTTTCATTTGATTCTTAAATTTTATATCATAATTTTTTCTTTTTTTTCTAACTTAATTTTAAAAATCAACTGATTTTTAAAGACAATTTTTAAGGACAGGAAAAACTGTTTTGATGAGAACAAGAGTCTGAGGATCCATTATTTTATTTTTTGCTATCATAAGGTAAATATTTTGGGGGCACTGTTGTTTTTTACCTAGCAGAATTCTGGGTAAGTCCTGGTCTCCTTGAGCTTGAAGACGATGGATTGCAAGTTCACAAAGCTAACCTCCATTAGCAGGTATGTTCCACATTCACCTTAAATGTCATGTGTCCCCTATGGAATTGAAGTTTTGGGAATGCCAGGAAGAATTCACAATCTGCTGAGAGGGATGAGGCATGAAAATCAAAACAAAAATGATGAAGTAAAAAATGGGGGACTGGCTTAAATTGGTGATCTCTTGAACTCCCTTTCACCTCAAGGTACTCTGATAGGGGGATGGAAAAACTGACATTTTTGAGTATCTACAGAGTGCTAAGCAACCCAGTGCAAACTACATTTGTTTTTAGTTTACCTTCACAAAACCCTAAGAAGAAGGTAGTATGAATTTCATTTTACATATGAGGAATCTGACTCTTAGGAAAAGTAAGGAATTTGTTCAACATTGCACCTTATCACCAAGGCCTGGATTGAAATCCATGTCTGGCAGACAGAAGAGTCTAGGATTTTTCCACTGCACCACAAATCCTCTCAGCAAGAAGCTGTCCCTTCTCTGAAGAGTTTTATAAATTTATTCCAAATTAAATAAAAAGGTGGATCAAAAAATTATGTGGGGCAAATGATCTCTTTTGCAATTTTCCTCTATGGAGGTTTTGGTATTTTTTAAAAAGCTCCCCAGGTACTTTCGATAACCTCCTCACCTACCTTGCGATGTCCTTCCTTCTTCCTCTTCACCTGGTCAACTCCTAGTCATCCGGATTCAACTATGGTGTGTATCACCACATCTAGGTCTTCTCTGGCTAGCTAAATTACTCTTAGTCCTTGAGCAAGATTCCATCAGTGGACTCATCATATGGTTGCACGCTTTCTTTTTATGTGAGGTTTGCCCCCTTTAGGCTGTGGTGAGCTTGTCGAAAGCCAAGTATTGCGTTTTTGTGTCTTCGTAACCCAGCACAATGACTCAAACTCAAAATGTGTTTAAGAGAACTAAATTAGTAAACAAAAACTTTAGAGCCACTTGGAAATAGCTTAAGAAATCCCCCCAAATTTGTTTTATTGTCCGTTGTACCCAGTGAATTAACTGAGTGATTCAATAAATAGTAAGCAACAAAACAATTTTACAGGTTCCAAGTGTCGGGCATCGTCCCTGGATGCGGAAGCTCCAGAGAGAACTACATTTCCCGAAATCCCTAAGCCCCACTCGTAGTTGGTTTGCTGAATATTCTTAAAGGCCGGTCACATCAACTAATAGCGTGGCGAGAATTTCCCTGAACGGGTAGGAGGCGGCCAATCACAAAGAAGAGGGCGGGCGCTTCTGATTTCGGTTCAGGAAACTCGTTCTATCTCTTCCTTGCCTTTTCGCAGGACGGTCAGAGGCGAAGTTATTAACCTGAGAGAATGTTCTCCATTCCCACCCGCACTCCACGAATTAGAATTAGTCTTTATGCGCTTTCATCCTTCCTTACGTTTTCCCCAGTTACTACGTCCTTTCCAATCAAATGCCTCTTGCTTCCCATTCACCTCTCTTGGACACGCTCTCCGGGAGGGTCCCCCTAAGCATGAATCTCTATCTTTTCAAACTTGAACCAGACATTTGTCTCTACACCTCCAAGGGAGATTGTGCCAGTGAAGAAGCGGAAAAGTCGGCGCAAAGACTTCATCCTTCCCTCTCTTCCCCTCGCAAGAGTGGAGAAGCTATTGGGGATTACTTACTGGATAATCAGCATTACAAGGCGGATTGTAGGTTCTGAAAATGAGTGGCAGTGCGGTATTTACTTCCACCTTTGCTCCCGCCTCCATCCCCTCCCACCCGAGTGCGGACTGAAGCCAGGGCTGGTGTGTCACTGGCCCGGGCAGACACCCAGCCTTGGACCGGCTCCTCTCTGGCACGCTATTCCATTCCAGCAGCTACCTGCCATGGCCACGCTTTAATGTGACCGACAGTAACAGATTCAAGAAATAATCTCCCCCCCAACCCCCCGGTTTATCTCCCTTTTCTAGTACCTAAATCTGTCATCCTTTTACTACAGACATAACCGTTGTCTAGAAGCTCTTTTTCAAAAATGAGATCCAAAACAAAACCCATCATTAAAGCAATATTGCAGCCAGCAGCCAGGAGCGTGTACCTCGCTGAAGGGTGAGAGCATAAACCCCCGCTTTAAAGACCGAATTTAAAATAAAGGCTTCCTGCTGCTCGTTAGTCAACATTTTTACTATCTCAGCTGCCGGAGAAACAGCTGCATACTCTGGCCTGACGATTGGGGTGGGAGAAATTTAACCATGGTTTGGGATTTTCGCAGAGGGTAATTTAAGCCCTAGCTCCACTCAGGCGAAGGGGGCACACGGCGGCAGCGGGGTAAGGCGGAGGGTGGGGGGGGAAACAAGACGGGGGGAGATGCAGAGCGCATGCGCATACTCCCCAGCCCCGCTGCGCGGAGGCCCAGCTGCCGCCACCGCCGCGGCCGGCGCTGTAACCGCGGGTGCCGCTGCTGCTCGGGGCGGGCGTTGGTGTCGTGTGCCGAGGCACCCTGTCAGGCGAGAGGGAGCGGTAGGGCGGGAGCCTGGGCGGCGGCGGCGGACCCGGCGGCGGCGCCCGAGGAAGGCAGCGGGGTCTCTGAAGGAGCAAGGGCGGGCTGGTCCGGCGGCGGAGGAGCGAGGCGGAGAGCGCGGGGACCCACCCCGGGCGCCCAGCGTGTGATGCCGGGCGGGCAGAGGCGCTGAGCGGCGGGGAGGCCGAGCGGCGGCCGTGGACAGAGGGCCAGCGACCCCCGGGAGGAGGAGGAGGAAGCGCAGGAGCGGGAGGAAGCGCCGAGGGACTGCGGGGCCGGGGCGGGCGACGAGCGGCGGGGCCGCGGGCCATGGACTCGGCGGTGGCGGCGGGGGCGAGCCGGGGCGGCGGCGCGGCGCAGAGTCAGCCCGCGGCCAGGTGAGGCTGGGCAGTGTGGGCTCCGGGCGCCGCTGCCACTGCTGTGCCGCCGGGCCGCGGAGCGAGGCGGCGGCGGCGGTGGCTGAAGCGGCGCCACAGCTGCTGCGGCGAGCGGCGGCGGCCTCGGAAGAAGAGGGGTCGCCGCCCGGGGCTCTGGTGGCCGCTGCTCTCTCGTCGTCGCAGTATTTCCTGTTTGGATTATCTTGTGCTTCTCCCCAGCTGCCTCCTTCCCCTCACACTCCCACTCTGCCCTACTCCCCCGTGTCCTCGGTGAAAGCTGCCCTCGGCCCGGGCTCGTTTCCCGCGCCGGGGGACGCCCCTTGCCTCCCCTCGCGGGTTGCGGGGGAGCTCCGCCGAGACCATGAGGAAATTCAACATCAGGAAGGTGCTGGACGGCCTGACCGCCGGCTCGTCCTCGGCCTCGCAGCAGCAGCAGCAACAGCAGCACCCGGCTGGGAACCGGGAGCCCGAGATCCAGGAAACGCTCCAGTCCGAGCACTTTCAGCTCTGCAAGGTGAACGGAGCGCGCAGCCCCGCGAAATTGGGGTCGTTTTAGGGGGGCGGCTCGGGCTTTTCATGGGAGTGCGAGGGGATAGAACGCCAGTAATAATTATACCTCGAATGAAGGGCTCGCTCCTCCTCAAGCAAACATTTGCTTAGTGGGTTATTTTGGAGATTGACATCATCTTACTCCTTTTGGGCTTTTTTTTTTTCTTTCCCCTTTTCACTTGGCAGCAGTCATTTCAAGGTTGCTTCTAACGTATTTTACTGACCTTTAATTAGTATTCTTAATAACCTTAGAGCCTTTGTATTCAAACATGTTAATGTAATTCACCAACTCCAAAGTTTCCTTCGGAAACGGTGCCTAATGAATATTGTTCATCACAAAGCCAAACCAGTTCAACTGGATATTTGTTTCTCACCTTTCCCTTAAAATGTGGTAGGAAGCTTAAAATATGAAATCACAGGTTCCTTTTATCGCTATGTTTGATTAAAAAGTTGGTACTGTGATTTTTGCCCATTAATGGCACCATTCCCACAGCGGTCTGTAATTCGGAAAGAATGATGCAGCGAATTAATTCACTGGCTGCTCAGTGAGAAATACAAATTTGTCTTGATATTAATACTTGCCATAAAATACCACGTGTTTATATGTCAGCTTCTTAAAAATGTCTAAATACACATTTTGCCTTAATGCCCTAAAATTAAGGGTTTAATAGCAAAATGCAAAAATATATGTACTTATTTTCATTCTGTTACAGTTGCAAAATTTGGGGATAGATGTTTGATAATTGCTTTATTGAATCCTTGACAAAACTTATTGTAGGACAGCTTTTTTTTTTTAAGCAGTATTTGTCATTTAGCATCTGCATAAAGTAGCATAGTTATCACACTTGAAATAAAGTATGAATTGCATTTTTACATTAATTTCGAGAATTTTTGACTACCAGTAACTTTAGTATTTTGGTTTCAGACATGATAGTATAAAATGTTAATAAGAAATTTTCTTCTATAGAATATCAGTATTATGGAAAGGTAGAAATTAAAATGTAAAATTGGGAGAGATATATATTTATGTATATACACACTTTTTAAAAAAATTCAGGTTCTATGTCAATAAGTTTTGTTAATATACATTTATAGGTTTGTTTTTTTTTTTAAGGCAGTAAGTGCATGTGTATGGGTTCTGCATCACTTATAATTGGTTCTAGATGCTAATGCCTCTGTTGACTTTTCTGCTTTTGAATTCTGCTTGCTGCCTTCGTTGCTGTGATGTCATTTGCCCATCCCTAGACTGTTCGCCATGGATTTCCCTATCAACCTTCAGCCCTGGCCTTTGATCCTGTACAGAAGATCCTGGCAGTTGGAACTCAGACTGGTGCTTTAAGGCTGTATCCTTTCATTTAAATCTCACCCCCCACCCCCCCCCCCCAGCAACCAACTTTTACTGTATTCTCTGCAGTCCTTCTGTACTGCTATTAGTTGCTTTTCCTGTTTTAATTCCAAAGAAACGGTGTGGTCAGATATATAGATATATATACCATGAAATCACGAGGTATTGGCTTTCCCCTTGATTATACATCTATTCAGGCTATATGTTGCTGGGGTGTTTCTCATCTCTAAGTTTATAGTAGCTAAATATGTATCCACGTAGAGTTCTAAAGTTTTGCTGTAGTAACTACTGTCTGCAAGGAGCTAGAAGTGTCCAAGGGGAAATCTATCTGCTTGTATATACTAGGGGTATAGGGGTATTTTGAATGGAATGTGGCTTGGAATGAAGTTTAAAAGCAATAGTATAGGACACACCTTAATTGCTTTTTAAAAATATTGGGCATTGGTAGATACTGAATTTATGACTTATCATTCTAATGAATTAGAGATTGAATTTGATTTGATTGTTTCTGACTTGCCCATTGAGAAAAAACATTAGAAGACAAATCCTGTTAATTAAGTTTATATAAATAGTTATGAAGAGTTGATATTTCTAGAAGTTTTAGAAAATTTGTTAGGGTAATGCAAATGGATAAATGTAGTCTCTTGATGCTTTCCCTTTTGTAGCCTCCATTTTTATATGTATGTAAAAACTGTTAAGTTAGCTGTACTCTGAAGCATTGGTATAAGGAAAATTACTTTTCCTGACTGTGCATGAACCGTAATAGTTTTGTCATAGCATAGCATAGTTTTTCCAAATACCTGTTCAGTTTTTTAGTCTTAACAGTGGAGAATACTTTTCACTTTTATACTATTGAACTTGAAATAAAATTGTTTGCTTTTATCGTGAAGTTTAACCATCCTTAACTAAGATACCTTTATTTTTAAACTTAAACACAAGACTTTTAAAAGCAAATGCTTTGTTCATCTTTAGGATATCTGTTTCTACATATTGAAGTAATGTGTTTGTAAATAAAAAAAAATCACTATATGATCACAATAGAATTACTATTGTCAAAAAAATAAAGAGAAGGAAGGAGCATTACCCCTCACATTTTAGGTTTATCTGGCTCCTGAGAAGAGGGGAGGGGAACCTGCATTTTAGTTAAACATGTGCCTTGATTTTCCTTATAATTTTCTAAAGTACTGTATATGGTATCAGAATATGCCTCAAGTTTCAGTTAGGATTAGTGTGTTATCTTTCAAAATACTTATAAAACTTTTCAGATGGGCCGTTGATATGTATTACTGAGTGAAGTCTACATTCATAGTAATACCAGTACTGTGGATATTCCTGTTAAAATGGTAAAATCTGACTAGGCTAGATCTGAATCTGTGAATTTCTAAGAGTATGTCTAAAGGGCTCTTGCCCAAATATCTAGATGTTTGAGACTAGAATATTTTTGGCTGCAAGTGTTTAGTTGTTTTTATTCCTAAACCCAGTGATCGTTACCTTCTAGTTTAGGGTTCCTATTTTAGTCTCATGAAGATGGGACAATAATTTTAATTTTGTCAGTATGGGTACTAGGTATGCAGCAAAATTCCATATAGTGACAAGAATAGTGCATTATTGGATCTAGATGGACTATTTGAAACTAAAAGCAGCTTTTTGTTGTTGTTGTTCTCCTCCCCCCCCCCACCCCAAATATCATCGCTGGATTAAAAGAAAAGGGAAAAAAAGAAGAGTTAAATCGGTTATTTTTAGATTCTGCTTTTCTTTTAAATGGGTTCAACTTTTGCTATTGTCTCAGTGTAGTCTCAATTTTCCAGTAGTATATCACTTTTTTTTTTTAACAGCAAGTCTGCCCTTTTTATTTTTAATATGAGTAAGTACCACCAGTGAGTCCAATTTTATAAAACCAAATGTTCTCCGTAGACAAGACTGTTACCCTTAATGCATTTGAGTAATTAGCAAGTTGACGCAACAGAATTAAAATATAGGCCTGATTCTAATTGCCAAATAAAAGCAAGGATTGGGTGTCCAGAATCCTCACTTGTACATGAATTGCTTATACGTTTTAATAGCTAAACACTAAGTGAAAGTGAACATGTAATTATAGTTTACAGTTATACTTTTTTTTTGTTTGTTTAAATTTTAGAATCTCTCCTACTGTATTTAGAATGAAGTCAGGAAAACTACCAAATACGTTTCTACTTTTTAATGAGATTTATGTGAACATTCCATAGTGATAAATTGGTTTGCCTACCAGTGATAGCAGCTAGTAATTTCTTCTGTTAGGTTTAAGTATCAGATAAGCTTATGAGCTTTATTTATTGTGGCTTTAATTTATAGAAAATGACTAAGACCTTTTTATTTTCATTTAATACGCACATATGTAATTTAAGATCTGTATTTTTCTGTTCTTTGTTATTTTCAAACTAAATTAAAATTAATAGTTTCTAATTTCAAAGCTCTACTGGCTTACCATGCAGACTTATTACACATACATTCTGTTGCTCTTGTTCTTTTATATTTTTTGCTGTTTCAGTTGACTTCTTTCACTCCTTTATTTTCCTCTCACGTTAGACTCTTGTAGCCTGTAATAAATTTGTCCTAAAACGTGTCTTGGAGCAGAAATATTTTGTAGATAAAGTGTTTTCTTTCCTTTGATTGTGGAGCAGAACCTAGGAGATGTTTTCAGAAGTAGGATTGGGCTATTAGAACTTGCATTACAGGTCTGATCTGACTAATAGAACATCTTCCTGAATGTTGGACTGTACTAAATTAATCTACTTTGAGGTATAAAAAAACTAGATGAGAAAGTTACATCTGATATCTGTATTATAAGATAAGAATTAGTGAAAATCTGAATTTTTAAATAATTTTCTAACTAGTAATGAGGCAAGATATATTTAATATGTCTCTTGCATTCATGTATAGCTAGTGAATGATCCTATAAACATGCTTTGTGTTTGTTCTTCTTGGTTTCTGAAAACAATGTGAGGTTGGAATGCATTTACTGATAGGAAGCAGGAAAATGTAATTTTATATACTAAGTCATATAGCAGTGATAGGATTTAATTATCTTAATTCTCTTGTTTTTGTCATGTAGAAGTAGGTATAATTTGATTTTTATGATTAATCTGGGTTGAAAATTATTGGGATACAATTTCTAATTATCTATTTTCATATCAATATCTAGAAAGGGAGAAAAGGTTTTAACTGAAGAATGAAGGCATTTCTAGTAATGTTATTGTTGTCCTTATCTAGACTCCTGGTTTACTAGTATAATTTTGAATTACTGTAACCATGAGGTACCCTGGGCTTTGTAATGTACTTTTGTCTGAATACAATGTAGTCACGTTATGTGTGACTATTTCAGGGACTAAGCAGAAAAATGAAACTTCAGATTTATTGAGATTTTTAAAAAATCGTATGAAGTTTTATAATTATCAGCATTATTTAAGAACCTCATTTATTGTCTTCTTAACTTGTGGAAGATACAGTAAAATAGGCAATCTCTGATAAGGCTTGGATTGTTTTTTTCCATGTATTTTAAGGCATAGATTGTCCTCTAAACTGTAGTGTAATGTAATATTGTTGAGTACAGGCTCACAAGTTGATTTTTGTATGTTGGAGTTCATTTAACCAACACTTATTAAGTGCTAACGTTAGATTACAAACTGTGGCCTGAATTCTGGTTCTTTTCTTGACACTAAGGAATTGAGGTGTCTTTCAATGTTTTTTTTTTTTTTACCCCCCCTTTTAAAATGAAGATGCTGTATTCTTCAAGAAACAATTCTGTAATTCCCAGTGGCTGTATATTGTTCTAGGTGAGTATTCAAAAAAAAATGGAGAATGTGATGCTTCATAAAGTTTCCAGCCCTAACTAAAAGACCAAACTAGTTAAACAATTGAATTTAGAGTATTATTTAGGACTTTACTGACATTCTGCAAAGTCAGATTGCAGGTAAAGTCATTACATTTGATGCCACATTAGTAGGTGGGGATCACATAGAGTAATAGGGAAGACAGACTGGGAAAATTATTCTAGGCAAACAGTATGGGCAACAGTAGAAAAGTGGATTATGATAGTTAAGAGGAGTACTAAAAAGACAGTTTGGAATAGTGATGCTAATTGAATTGGAGACAGAAATAGGAGCCAGTTGATGGAGAATCTTGAATGTTAATCTGAGTTATCTTGATTAGTGTCTCTCAGTAGTGGTAGCATCAGTAGGGGTAGCATTTTGGGCTGGATAATTCAGTGGGTTTATCCAGCACATTGCAAGCCATTTAATATCTCTGGCTTCTACGTACTAAATGCCAGGGTTGCCCCTGCTGTCAATATGGCAGCTTAGCCTCACATAGTTCCAGGTGTTCCACTAGACTTAGCCCAGGTTGTTCACCAGTTAAATAGGATAATAATCCTACCGAGGTCATGAGGTTAGCATCACGATTAAATGCAATAATGCATATGTGTAGCTTTTAAGGCTATGCAGAGACAGTTTGGTGAATACTCAATATATGATAATTTGAGAGTTTTTCTGTAGTTTTAATATTCAGGTCCTTCATTACTTCATTTCAGCAGATACTTGTTGAGAGGAAACTAGGTGTTAGGAACTATTTAAGAATGCCTTAATTTCATTTATTTTTGTAGCTGATGCAGTCGTTTTAAAAAATCTTGAAAAAGTACTGTTCTTTTTTTCTTTGAGTGATTGAAATGGCCCTGTTCTCCTCAGTCACAAGGTTGCAAAATTTCTATTGAGACGTAATGGGATAATCTATGTGAAAGTTTCTTGGGCATAGTAGGCAGTAAATGTTTAGTAATTTTGCACTTGTAAGATAGCATTAGAATGTTTGACTTGCTGCCTAGTAGTTTTATTTTGAAAACAATTACAGTATTGGAAAAATTTAGGAATTTGTTCAGATTAGTTCAAAGTGAAATAGTTAAAAGTGAAATTTAGCTAGAATTAAGCCAGATTTTTATCTCCTCTTCACCACTGCCATCATTTTTGTCAATGGAAGAATTCTAGTCATTTGGAATTCTAGCTCCAGAGGAGAAACAAGGACTTTGAAATACTTTTACTTCTCAACTCTTAGCTCTTTATTAAAGAGGACTTTGTATAAAAGGAAGAATGAGTACTGTGTCAGCAGTAGGTTGTGATTCTCAGCATGAACTACTGCAGCGGGAGGAATAGGCAGTTTTACTTTAGAAACGATGCCTGCCTAGAAGCAGTTACTTTGCAGTGAATTTCTTTTTGAGGGAAACAAGGTATGATAGAATCTGAATGGAACTGAAAATTAGTAGGGAATCAAGTCTGCTTAGTAAGCCTTTGTTCCGTAAGTAGATGGATTTTTGTTTGGTATTCTGTGTTTTCCATTTGTTTTTTAGTATCATTTACCTTGAAAATCATAACCTGACTTTGCCGTCCTGAAGGGAAAAGGTAAAGGAATTTTCAAAGGATCATTTTATCTTTAGAAAATTTGTGTTCTAGTCTTCAAACTAATTTTGGTTAAGCTAGCTAAAATTTAGTCTGGGCTTCAGTGTCCTTTCCTGTATGATGAGGAAATTGGGATGCATGATATCTGGAGTCTTTCTAGCTCTAGGATCTTAGAGTTTCTTTTTCTGTGGAAGATTTGGGAATGCTCTGAATCAGTTCTGTCTAGAGCCAACTTCTGATTGATTGTTCTGAGTACCTGTTAAAGGGGATAAAGTACTGGACTCCATCCCATTGTAGGGTCCTTTACTTTGTATCCATTGATTGCATTCAAAATCCAAGTCTGTAGCTACACGAATGTAAACGTTTGTTTACAGAAGGGAGCAGGAAAAAGTATATGAAAAACATGCACTTTTTTCATTGTTGAAATATAACTCACGTTGAATACTTAAGATACTAGGTTATTGCATTTTTATTGTATAACAGAAAAAGTCTCATTATGACATGGGAAACGCAGGTATTTTAAAAATACTGTTAACTGAGTTTACTTTCCTTCCTTTCTTGGGTGTAAATAGTAAGGATATAAAATCAAAATGAAATTACACAAAATTAATAAAGTAAAACTCAGTTTTTACCAGTAGCAGGTGGGCTTATTAGAAAATGAAAGAGAATTGCAACCTGGAACAAACCAGCTGCTGAAAAACTTTAGGCAAGTGCAGGAACAAAGGACAGGACCCTTTTTTAAGGAGAAATGGTGTAAGTTGGGAAGGCAGTTAGGAAGTATCAGTCCATTTGAGTAAACCAGGAGTTCAAAGTGTGGTGGCTTCTCACTGGTGTAGCTGTTGCCTGGGAAGGTGATGAGGAAAGTGTCACCTCCTCTGGCTGGAGTAATAGAGTAGTATCCATTGCATGGTCAAGTCCATCTCTTCCTTTTAGCTCTGCAACTAACCACAAGCAGTAGGGGCCTGAGAACTCCCCTGCCAAAACCTCCCAACTTCTATTTTAGTGAGGTTTCCCATTACTAAATTCACAGTTCCTAGTCACCTGATTTTATTAATTTTTATATAAGAGATTTAATATAGAGACTATTGAATTGCTGGTATATAAGTTGAGTGCTAAATTTGGTAATTGTTTAGTTACTTACAGTAGTAACTAGTAACGTACATGTAGATAATTGGACTGTAGGGGTATCACTAAATGAAAGGTAAGCTTTGGTTGTTTTTGTTTGGCTTTAACTTCATGTGTTGGAAGTGACACATTATTTATAAGAAGAAAATTAATAATGAGTTTCAGTATTGTTTTGTTTTATAATGTATAAATGAGAACTTCCTGCAGTGATTTGGCATTGTATCATCATTAGAAGGTGTACAGTGTCTTGGGATTACAGATAATGAAATGTTTTTAGTTTGACCTAAACAGATCTGTTGAGAATGTAACAGAATAATACACGGAAAAGGGCATTTTATTATGTATCACCTTTTATGTTTGAATGCTTCTTATTAATATAGTTACCCACTTTTGGATTTAGTAATTCTAGTTGCTTGAATCTCTTACTCTCGTGTTTCACTTTAAAGAAATTTTGGACACTAGTTTGTTTACTGCATAACTTTTTTTTGGCTGTGGAGGATAAGTAGGGGAAAGAATTGTTGACACAGTTTACTTCTTACTACTTCCTGTTCCACAGAGGGCCATTTGTTTAGTGATTCCTTCAATCTAGAATATTTTTTCCCTGTTAAAGTAATTCTTACCTTTAAAGGTCAGTGCCTTTGTCTTTGTGATTATGTATTTGATTTAATTCCATCCCCAGTTCCACCCATGTAGCCATCTTTCTTTTAATTCAGCATTTCCACACTACCCTTCTTTATAAGTAATATGTAGACATTTTTAGATAGCCAAAATTATAATTTGTAATTATAGCTATAATATTGAGTGGTATTTTCTTTTAAAACAAACTGTCAGAAACATTACACAAATGAGAAGATACGGTGGAGTTTAAAGCAATGCAAAACAATTAACCAGTATCCTTTGCTTAATCAAGAGTCTAGAAACTGGACAGTAGTTGGTATATAATTCTAAAATCACAACAGAATAAATAAATAAATATCACAACAGAAGGAACACAAAGTCTTTTTTTTTTTTTTTTTTTTTTAAGATTTATCTATTCTAGAAGAGACAGAGGGGGAGAGAGAATTCTGAAGCAGACTCCCTGCTGAGCGTGGAGCGCCACAGGTAGCTTGATCTCAAGACCCTGAGATCAGCACAAGAGAGTGGCTGCTCAACAGACTGAGCCTCCCCAGGTGCCCCAGGAACACACATTCTTAAATGATTAACTTAATATCTTCTCTACTAAATACCATATAGAAGATGGGTGTGTGTGCTCTTGCATGCATTTAAAATAATGAAGATCTAGATTCTTAGTTCTGGAGTCAGGGCTAGATAGTAAATATATTAGCTTTTTAGTTTCTAACACAACTACTCAACTCTGCCAGTGTGGCACAAAAGCATCCGTAGACCATATGTGAAGGAAGGAGTATAGATGTGTTTTAATAAAACTTTATTTATAAAAACAGGCAATGGACTGCATTTGGCCCACAAGCTAAAGTTTGCCAGTTTAAAATCCCTGTTTTAATTCATCAGGCTGCCTTGCTTTTAAATCCATAGTGGTGAGGAATGCTCAGGAAGGAACCACTACAGGGATTTTTGTAGTTAATGCAAGTATACTTTGTGAAACTTATCAGTTTAAGTTTAGCCTTTTAGTCATAAATGGAAAATGGTTTAAGAAAAAATTAGTAATTCTAAATGATATATCATACTTCTGTATGCCAGGTTAAATTACTTCTGTAAATATTTTTTGGTCCTATGGAAGAGGCTTTTTTTTGTATGGGGTTAATATGATAATGAAGATGCTTAATTAGGTATCTTTCAGGGGCAGTTCAGTAATCACTTCTGTTAATAAAGTACTCAGCTTGTTTGAGACCTTTACTACCTAATTTTACTTAAAAATGTTTGCATTTGTAGCTTTTAATATTTTCATTAATATTATATAGAAATGTAGATACATTTATATAGATACTTTTTTATTTTTTTTTAAGATTTTATTTATTTATTTGAGATAGCATGAGGGGGTGCACAAGCCGGAGGAGAGGGGCAAAAGGAGAGGGAGAAGCAGGCTCCCTGTCAAGCCTGGAGCCTAACTTGTGGCTCTGGATCCCAAGACCCTGGGATCATGACCTGAGCTCAAGGCAGATGCTTAACTGATTGAGCCACTTAGACTCTCATAGATAGAGAAATTTTAAAGATAAAAGTGAATGTAAGCATTTTACTAAAATATTACAATTTTGTAATTGTCTGCAAATTTTGATTAAAAAATAACCAATTTTCATTTGTGAAAGAAAACAACCTGAAAAATAATGTATTTAAAAAAAAAAAAAAGAGAACTCATAAAGTTCCTAGAAGCAAATTCAGGTGCATGGTTACCTTCTTTAGAGTTGAATATATTGCATGCCCCTTGGGAACGATGTGTGATACTTTAATTGAAAACTGAAATCAGATCTGCTTTTTGAAAAATTTTTATAGTTGCTCACTACATCATTTTCAAGTAGCATTAAGTAAGAGTATTTTATTCAGTAAATAAGGCTAATTTCTACTTGATTCCGTTTCTCTAACTGGTGTTAGTCCTTTTGGAAGTTGTTACCCAAGACAAATAAATGAAGACATGCTCAGCATATTTCTTTACTAGTGCTGTAATTTAAAAATGAATATTGAGGGCCTCCTGGCTGGCTCAGTCGGTATTGCATATAACTCTTGATCTTAGGGTTGTGAGTTCAAGCCCCACATTGGGTGTGGAGCCTACTTTAAATAATAAATAATATTAAAAATGAATGCTGTTCTAGAGTAACTTAGATACCCTTAGAATGGAAAATACAAAGGGGTTTTAACTAAAAAGTAGCTAATATTTTTGGTCTTATAATTCTTCATATGGAAATTAAGGTTTGCTTAACACATGATATTTGTAAAATATATAGTCTTAGAAATTATATGGTAGGTACCGTTTAAATAATGAGATTTTTAAAATTTTAAAGTAGGGATTTTGTATATCCCTAGTTTAAGTTTTGTTTGTGTTTCCCTTTCAGTAAGTGCTATCTAGAATTTTTGAAGTTTTCTTGGTGAGGTTGTCTATTGAGGAGTGATTAATCTTACCCTTTCTTGAAAGTACATAATCTTTTCTTGTAAGAGCGGTACCTCTGCTTTTTCACAGCAGTACTCTGCCAGAGGTGACTATAAATCTAGTGGCATCAGCTATTGCAGTACTTTCTGCTAAATTGCTTTCCTTTTGTGTATTTTTTTTTCTTTTTGTCTTTTGAAAAGGAGAAAAAGTGGAGCAGACTTTTCCATCTATTCAGTCTCTGTACTGTATTTTTCATAATAGGTTGTATTTTTCTTTTAAAATTCATTTTGCCATACTTGAGAAAAGAACTTAGCCATTAAGCATCTGAGAATGGATGCTGGGATAAAAGACTGTTTTTACCTGATATGTCAGAATGCACATTGTTTCTTGTTTCTCTAACCCAGACCACTGTGTATGCCTGTATTTCTTGTAGAGTGAGCAAGTGATTCATTTCAAAGTATATTTATGTATCAAAAGCTATTCTAAATAATTGCCTGTAATAATAAATATAATTCACTTTGACTCCTTTAGAGAAAATCCTGACTTCAAAACAAGAAATAGTAAGAATGAGTATTTTTTCAACAACTCTAATTTGTTTACCAATAATAAAAAATTCTTACTGCAAATAATAGTGGAAGAGGTAACTGGAGGCCTATTTCAACTCAGTGAATACTATGAGTTAGTCTGGATGTGGTAGTTACTTGTTTGTTTTGATATTCCTTTCATTCACATGAAAAGGAAGCAGTTCACTGACATAATTTTTCAAATACCACTGGAAGTTTATTGTAAGTAGTTATGTTGCATTAAGGAAGGTTTTAATGTTGATCTATGCATCTTTCATAGTTATTTTTAACATTTTTACTGCAGAGATAGTACACATTATAGTTTTGCTTAAATAGCAGACTAGCAGAATGTTAAAATTGTGAGTCAGCAGTAAAATTATGTCCACCCTTATAATCATGAAGATGTAGTTAACTTCATTTATTAAAATATTAATTTTTAAAATAGACTACTTTTTGAGCAGTATTTGGGCTCAGCAGAAGGTACAGAGATTTCCCACATTTCCCTGTCTGTGCTTAGAATACCCCCTCCATTATCAACATCCTCCACCAGAGTGGGACATTTGTTATAACTGAATAACCAACACAGACACGTTATCATCCAAAGTCCATGGCTCACTTGCTGTTATGCATACTATGGGTTTTGGCAAATATGTGACATGTATCCACCATGCAGTATCATACAGTATAGTTTCATTGCCTAAAATCCTCTGTGTTCTACCTATTCATCTCTTCTTGCCCTGTAGTCCCCAACTCCTGGTAACCAATTATCTTCTTATTGTCTCCAGAATTTTGCCTTTTCCAGAATGTCCCTGTAGTTGGAATCATACAGTTTGTAGCCCTTTCACATCCACTTCTTTCACTTATTAACTTTTGCTCTGTGTCTTTTCATGGCTGATAGTTCATTTCTTTTCAATGCTGAATAATATTTCATTGCCTGGATGACTACAGTTTGGTTATCCATTCACCTACTGACGGGCAGATTGGTTCCTTGCAAGTTTTGGCAATTATGAATGAAGCAGCTACAAATATTCCTGTGTGGGTTTTTATGTGTATATAAGCTTTTAGCTCCTTTGGGTAAATACCAACACGTGCGGTTACTAGATTGTATGTATGATAAGAGTATGTTTGGTTTTATAAGAAACTACCAGACTGTCATCCAGAGTAGCCGTACCATTTTGCATTCACACCAGCAGTGAACAGGAGTTCTCTTGATCTCCATTTTTACCAGCATTTGATATTGTCAGTTCTGGATATTGGCTATTTTGTTAAGTTTGTAGCAGTAACTCCTTGTTTTAGTTTGCGTTTCTCTGGTGACATATGTTATACAGCATCTTTTCATATGCTTGTTTGCTATTTGTATGTCTTTGGTGAGGTGTCTGTTAATGTCTTTGGCCCATTTTTTAGTTGGGGCGTTCATTTTCTTCTTGTTGAGTTTTAAGAGTTCTTTGTATATTTTGGATCTCAGTCTTCTAAATATGTTTTCCAAGTCTGTGGCCTGTGTTCTTATTCTCTTGACCTTGTGTTTTACGGAGCACAAGGCTTTTATTTTAAAGAAGTTCAGCTTATCAATTATTTTTTTTCAGATATTGTGCTTTTGGTGTTGTACCTAAAAAGTCATTGTCATACCCCGGGTCATCTTAAGTTTTCTTCTGTGTTATCTTCTAGGAGTTTTATAGTTTTGAATTTCACATTTAGGTCTGTGATTAATTTTGAGTTAATTTTTTGTGAATAGTGCAAGGTTTATATCTAGATTCATTTTTGGTGGTAAGGTGTGGAGGGAGGAGAAGCATTCTATTGTCCTATGATTAGGTCTTAGTCTTTTAGTGAGCCAGAGCTTCTGAACTGTGAAACTCACAAGTGATTCTTAGTCACCACCAGCCCCCTCCCCCAGGTAAGTTAGGATGGCTAGAGTGGGTTGGAGTTGGGTATTTCCCTTCCGCCTCATCAGTTCAGCTCTGATAAACCCCCAGCTGGTTAGGCTCCCATTAGTTTCTCCTGAGGGAAGGTCTTGTTAAGAACAGAATGCTCCAGTGTATTTAAAAATCATTGCTTTTCCCCACCCATTGCTGGAAGCAGGAGGGGATTTTTCTCAGATATTTGCTGTCGGAACCTGGTGGAGCTCTTGGAGGCAAAACTCAACTAAAGTGTTAAGGATTCCCCACTCTTCATTCATGACTGGGTCCCCCTTTGAGTCTTCAACCTCTGAAGTTTTGCAGGTAGGTGGTTGTCACACTGATCAGGTGGAGGAGGCAGGTGAAGCAATCTCAGATGAGAAAGCTGCAGCCGCACATAGGTTGTCTTATTTATCACAGATCATTTGAAATATTTCCATTTTTTTGAATCGGGTAAATGTATGAAGTACTGCATCTTTTTTTTGTTGACTGTCACTTATTTCTTATAATGTGAAATAACAGAAATGAAATCTCTCAGCCGCTCAATGATTGTTGTTTATGTTCACACTAAATGGTGGAGTTGGTCTGATGCTAAAGCTCCTCTTCTTCATTTTTAGAGTGCTTTCTTAAGTATTCTTTGACCACATTATGGTGGTCTTTAGATTTTAACTTTGTTATTGAAAGTAATCACATTATGATTAAGTTTCTTCAAGACGTAAGCCATTAAAAATAAAAATCCACTGAGCTTTTATTCAGGGTATTAAGCCGGTTGAGAGTAGCAGCACCTTAGTAGAGATGTGAATTACTCTGCTTGCTAAAAGTGTAAGAATGCACTAAAATAAATGGTAACAAGTTAGTGGAAGTCATCAGGGTTTATGATGGATAGTTTTAATCAGGGAGGAACAGTTTACCCTTCAAAGTCGTTCTTGGTTTGCTACCAGAATATATGTTCAATGAAAGTTCCTTTTACACAATATTATGTAATTAAATGTATAATACTGTAGGATAATTTGTTAGTCACTTAAGAGTTCATGAAAAGTTCAGTTATCTGTATTCTCATCTTTAAACTTTGCAGAATGTAAATGTATTTTTAGAAACTGCACAGCATATCAAAGTTCTTCAGTTGCTTTCCATTTATATGTATTCCAGTCTTCCATTCCTAGTTTGGAAAATTGATGTGTCACTTCTGTATATGTTGGAATAATGGCAGTACTTTCTTTGCCCTTTTTTTCGTTGACAGGAATTGAACAGATTCTCTGAGAATATATATCATCCTTAAAAATCTTAATAATTTATTAAATATATACCGTCTTGATACTGTCTCATTCTTCATAAAAGCAGAGGTTGCCAAAATATGTGCGCAACACACAGTGGTAGTGAGAGTAGTGAAAACTTGCCTAGAAGCTGTACTCTCAGAACTTACCACTGCCTGGGGTCCCCTTGCCTGCTTCTTTGACTTTTTTTTTATGCTACTTTGCTGATAGGATGGTAGAAATCCAGGGGCAGAATAAACAGAGGAACTGTTGCTGTGATTGTAATACCAGCCTAACAAGTGATTGGAAGGTAAAAGGAATAGGCTAAGCTTATAGATTCATGGAATTTTAAAAGCTTTTAAAGGGTTTTTATCTGGTGTGTATCATCTATTAAATACTTCCAGTGTTTAAATCGTGAATGAAATAAAAATATTTAAAAATTGAGTGCAAGACAGAAGGAAATAAGGAGCTTAATTGCAAAAATACTAAACTGTAGTGTGATTTTTTTTTAACCTCTTACTATGCTGCATTTCAGTTAAGTTGCTAAATAGTTAAATTCATTGCTTGTGACAGATATTTTTAATCCTAGATAAAAGGGATTTTTAAAACTTTAAGAATATAATGTTTAATTTGTTTCATTAATAATTGCAGTCATTTTTGGCCTTAAATTCTGTCTTTTGTTTTTCCTTATTTGTATTATCAGTCATCATTCATACAAGCTGATTCTCGTTGTTTTTTTTTTTTTTTTTAAATAACAGTTTTACTGAGGTACTTTTCAATACCATAAAATTTACCCTTTTAAAGTGTACGGTTCAAGGCTTTTAATTATATCCATTGAGTTATGCAATCACCAGCATTCTGAAATTCTGAATATTTTCTTTACCCCAGTAAAAAAAACCCCATACCTGTTTAGTAGTTACTCTGCTTCACCCTTTCCACCCAGTCTTTCACAACCACTTATTTACTTTCTATTTCTATGGATTCATCTACAGTGGACCTTTCATATATAAATGGAATTATATAATATGTAGTCTTTTATTATTGGCTCCTTTAGTTAGCATAGTGTCCGTAAGATTTATCCATACTTTTAGTGGTTCTTTTCTTTTTTTGGTTGAATAGTTCATTGTATAAATATACTGCATATTAT
Source organism: Martes martes (assembly GCF_963455335.1). NCBI lineage: Eukaryota > Metazoa > Chordata > Mammalia > Carnivora > Mustelidae > Martes > Martes martes. The sequence continues at coordinate 55,564,526 of NC_137893.1, read as the reverse complement.
TTATCCAACAGTTACTAGACATTCGGGTTTTCTTCTTTTTTGGCTAATAGGAATAATGCTGTGAACATTTGTGTAGAAGTTTTGTGTTTATGTATATTTTCATTTCTCTTGTTTATATTCCTCAGAATAGAATTGCTGAGTCATATGATTACTCTGTGTTTAACATAAGAGGAATTGCCAATTATTTTCCAAAGTGGTTGTACTACTTTATAGTCCTACCAACTAATTGAGAGTTCTCATTTCTTCACATCCTTACAAACTTGTCTTATCTTTTATAATCATAGTAGAGGAGGTGAAGTAGTATTTCACTGTGGCTTTGATTTGCATTTCCCTGTGATTAATGATGTTGAGCATCTTTTCATGTATATTTTAGCTATTTGTGTATCTTTTTTTGAGAAATGTCTATTCATATCCTTTCTCCATTTTTAAATTGGATTTTTTTTTTGTTACTCAGATGTAAAAGCCCTTTATATATTCTGAATATTAAATCCTTATTGGATATATGTTTTACAAATATTTTCTCCTATTCTGTGGACTGTTTTTTTCACTTTCTTAATGATGTCCTTTGAAGCACAAAATGCTTTTCATGTTAATGAAATCTAATTTACTTTTGCTTTTGTGGCTTATGCTTTTGGGGTTATATCTAAGAAGTCACAACCTTATCTGAGGTCACAAAGATGTATGTTTTCTTCTAAGAGTTTTATAGTATTAGCTCTTGAATTTAGATCTCTATTTTGAGCTAATATTTTTTATGTAGTGTGAGGTAGGGGTCCAAAGTCATTCTTTCTCATGTAGATACCTAGTTATCCAAGACCATTTGTTGAAAATATTTTTCTTTCTCTATTGAATTTTCTTTTTTTTTTTAAGATTTTTTAAATTTATTTGTCAGACAGAATGAGAGTGAGCAAGCACAAGCAGGCAGAGAAGGCAGAGCAGGCAGAGGGAGAAGGCTCCCCGCTGAGTAAGAAACCTGATGCAGGACTCGGTTCTAGGACCCTGAGATCCTGACCTGAGCTGAAGGCAGAGGCTTAACTGACTGAGCCACCCAGGTGTCCCTAAAGTCCTCTTTCAACATGTGAAAATTGGCTCTTTTTTTGTGCAGCAAGGCTTGGTGATTCATATGTAAATATTTGTATTCACGTATATATGTGTGTACTGGAGTTAGACTGCCTGGGTTCAAACCCCAGCTTTACTAACTAGCTGAATGGCCTTGGGCAAATTATTTAGCCTTGTTGTACCTCAGTTTCCTCTTTGGTAAACAACAGAGCCTATAGAAGAGGTACTCTTGTAAGCTAATATATATATGGTATTTGCCATATATTAAGTGTTTAATAAATCTTAACTATTGTGACAATACTGATGTACTTAAAGGCTTCCTCATTCCTCCTTTCTTCCTCGTTTTCCAAAAACAAAACAAAAACCCTGTTTAGACAATCAGATGAATGTTTATTTTGAATTTGAATTTAATGATACAATATTAAAAAAGGCTTGACTGGTCTTGGTCCTTGTTTCTGCTTATCTGTCCCACATGTCTCTTCCTGATTATTCTCAAGTAATTGCTAGTTTCATCATATTATTTTTTTCCTTAAATATTTCTGTCTTCACTGTTGCTTACTTAGAGGATGTCTAAACTCAAAGACTTGCATTCTGAGACTTTGCTCTCAACCTGTTTTAGGCTTGTCTTCGGTGGCTCTTCTTTGGGTGTTATGATGGTGTTTTTCTGGACAAGAGCCCTAAGTAGCTGTGCAGAAGGTATGTGGCCTGTGTTATGGGCCATATAAATTAATTGGTTTATTTCAGAGACAAAGTTGGCTAGTAGGATTAGGTAGGTAACCTAGCTCTTGATGGGCAAGCAGTAAAAAAAAAAAAGGAGACTAAAAGTATCTATGATAGCAAGATAGCACTATTTTTAAGATTTTATTTACTTATTTGACAGAGATCTTAAGTAGGCAGAGAGGCAGGCAGAGAGAGAGGAGGAAGCAGGCTCCCTGCTGAGCAGAGAGCCCCAGGACCCTGGGATCATGACCTGAGCCGAAGGCAGAGGCTTTAACCCCCGAGCCACCCAGGTGCCCCAGATAGCACTATTTTTAGAAGACTACATTGGTGTTCAGAATTAAAAGGTAAAATACGTTGACACCAAGAAATACTCAGTGGAGCCTTACAATTTGGCTTTGTCTTACAGTTGACTAATGCATACATAAAGGAGCAGGCATCATAATAATCAATATTTCTTTAACAAATATCTTTGTAGAATTGTTCAGTATATAACCTTTTCTTCTGGGTTGTCTTCATTTTGTACATAGCTGCAACAGGAATAATTTATAAAGCAGAACTTTGTTACAGTGTTTGTCTATTGTCTAATAAAACTGTTACCTCTGTAATAACAATATTAGGAAGAACCATATATGCAAGAAGCTATAATCATTAGAAAAATACGAGAAGATATGAATATTTGCACCTATGACATGTTTGTTTAGTGCTCTAATATAGTCAAAGTTGTTTTCTTACATTATGGTATGTCTACTATAAGGTATCTTTAGTTCTTGTTAAAGTAATGAATATACTAGTTAAATAATGATAATGGGTGGGTACCATTTGGGGAGTACACTCTCAATAGTTTTAATTCTCACCAGAGCTCTGCAAGCTAAACTAGTATCTGTACTTTATAGACAAGAAAGTGGAGAGGTGTAATAATTCTCCTCAGGTCACAGCAAGTTCTGGTAGAGCTGGCATATGAACTGACTTGGAAGGAGATGTTCCTTCCAAGAAATTCCTGTGGTGCATCTACAAAAACAAAACAAAAAAGGATACCTACCCAGGCTACTTCTCAGGCAATTTGCGATTAGTAAATTTGCAGTAGAGCTGGAAATCTGATAAACTTCCAGGAATGAGAAATACTTGCTCTGGGATTTGTATTCTTTCAAACTAATATCTTTTGATTATATATTCATATATACATATATATATTCATAGTATATAACATATATACTTTATATATGCATATAAATATATATTTGTATATTTAAGGAACTTCAATTCCTTAAAGTTTAATTTTAAACTTTTTGTTATTATGAAATAATGACTTAACGAGTTTTCCCCCTAATCCATAGGGTTTTTGTAGTATTCAGAATCCTTCAAGGCTGGCTGCAGCATAGTACCACCTTATCTGAAAGAAAAGGGAGAATCATTAGTAATCTTGAGAAAAATCATTTCTTTGAGCCTCAGGATTATCATTTATAAAATATGGATAGTAACTACCTCTCAGACTTCCCATGAGGATTAAGTACAATTGTGCTTTTAAGACACAGAGCCTGAAAGTTAGTACATAGTAAGTGGTTTTTCTTTTTTATATTAAGGAAGTATATTTATCATCTTAGGTATAAGTAAAGTGGCTATATAAATAATAATGTCATAGAAAAGTATAGTTTTGTCTGGAGTAGTTCCATGTGTAGATAAAAATAAACCATTCTTGACCTCCATGTAACTGACTTCCTGGATTTACAGACGTTTGGCAGTCTCTATGAATAAAATATTGATTGATGCCCACAGCATACTTAAGTTTTGAGACCCGGGACGCCTGGATGGCTAAGTCGGTTGAGCATCTGCCTTCGACTCTAGTCATGATCCTAGAGTCCTTGGATCGAGTCCTGCATTGGGCTCCTTGTTCTGCGGGGAGTCCACTTCTCCCTCTGCCTGCTGCTTGCCCTGCTGGGTGCTCGCTTGCTCTGGCTCTCTCTCTCTGACAAATAAATACACAAATCTTTAAAAAAAAGTTTTGAGACCAGTGGGCCCAAATTAGTAGATCTATTTGCTTATAAAATTTTTGCTTAACCAATAATCAGTTTCATGTATTCCCACATCTGTTTGTGCCTGTTATATTTGATACTATAATCTAATAATTAGTCTACTCTAAGAATATAGAATGTGAATACAAAATAGAGGGGTTTTTAAAAATACATAAAAAGCAGGATTAATACTTTGGGAAGACTTCATGAAGTCAGTCACTTAAAATTTTTCTGATGTGTGGATAACAGTAAATGATTCAGAAAAGAGATCACATACAAGAGATTGTATGTGAATGCTTCATTTAGAATGCATTGCCACTTATCTTTAAAGTTCCATTTAAAAAATTAAACAAGTTGGGTGGCTGGGTGGCTCAGTTGGTTAAGCAGCTGCCTTTGGTTTCTGTCCTGATCCCAGAGGCCTGGGATCAAGTCCCACATCAGGGTTCCCTGCTCAGCAGGGGTCTACTTCTCCCTCTTCCTTTGCCCTTCCCCCCTGCTTATGTGCTCACATGCTCTCAAATCTTTAAAAAATAAAAATAAATAAAAAATTAAACTATAAATCTTATACCTGGATAGTTATGGCTGTGTTTAATTAATTAATTTATTTTTAAAGATTTATTTATTTTAGAGAGCAGACACACACATGGACATGCATGTCGGGGGAGGGGCAAAGGGAGGGAATCCTCCAGCAGACTCCCCACTGAGTGCGTCTGTTGTGGGATTGGATCTCATGACCCATGAGGTCAGGACTTGTGCCGAAACCGAGTCATACACTAAACCAACTGAGCCACCCAGGAGCACCATGGCTATGTTTTAAGAAAAATAATTCTGAATCTAGTTAATAGATCCATACTTAAAGAAGATAATATCACAAGATGAGCAAGATTATGTATGATTTCTGAAAAAAATAAGGTAAGTGGAATTTTTATGATTATTCATAATAGCACACATTTTTTATTAGTTTTACTGATCTGGTTAGATGAGAAGTTTTGCTCCATATAAAATGAGAATTACAGAATATGCTAATTGGTCCCAGAAAGAATAATTTAGCTGGAGAGATTAGAATTAGACTCCCTTTCCTAGCTAAAAAAGCATCCTGGCAAAAGAAATGGATGAATATAGATGTAGGTATTTCTTTGGCCAATCAGGTGTGATTTGGCACTACCAAGTGCCAGTAGTAACAATTTGAAATCTGGCTTCCTTTAGGTGCATTTGGGTAATTGGTATAAAACTAGGACTACTAATACCGATGATGCTGATAAAAGTTTGAGATGTTTACAGAGAGGGTACTCCAGGCTAAACAGGCATGATTTGTCTATTTATGAAATCATAGAAGAATTAGTTGCTGGTAATAAAATGAAAAAAGTCATGGAAAAGAAATAATCACCTAGGAAAACTTTTAGAAATCAGAAGGAAAAAGTATATAGAAAATAGGGATTTAACCTTTGGTGTGATTATTTTTTCTTAAGAAGAACCTTAGGACATGTATTAAAAGAATATAGAAATAGTCTGTACACCTCAATATGAATTTTTATAAAGAAGGCTATAATTTCATTAAAGCCAATCACATTTTAATTTTAGATTTAGCTTTTTATTTTCTATTAATATTTATTAACTAGTGAAAAGTAGATTAGTATAGCACCATGTTAAAATAGCTACTTTCTTATTTCTAGTTTATGAAGATAAAAGCATGTAAGAATGCCTGGCATTTAATAAGTTGTTTAAGTGTTTGGGTTTTTGTTTGTTTTGTTCTTTATTTGGCATTCCTTATTATTAAGAGTACAGGCTCTGGAGCCAGAATGCTTATTCAAATCTCATCTCTGGGGGCGCCTGGGTGGCTCAGTCATTAAGCTTCTGCCTTTGGCTCAGGTCATGATCCTAGGGTCCCTGCTCTGCAGGAAACCTGCATCTCCCGCTCTCACCACCCCTGCTTGTGTTCCCTCTCTCACTGTGTCTCTCTCTGTCAAATAACTATTTAAAAATCTTTAAAAAAAAACCACATAAAACAAATCTTATCTCTGTTGCTTTCTAGTTGTGTGACGTATAAGTTGCTTGATTTCTCTGTGCTTCAGTCTCCTTATCTGTTTATAGGGGAGAAATTATATATTCTTCATAGATTATGGGAATTAAATAAATTAATATATATAACATGTTTAATATAATGCCTAACACAGAGAATGTTGTGTGTTTACTGTTATCATATGCAAATTTATATCAGTTTGCATATTTTGAATTCAGGTCTATTATAAAAGATTGGTACATTCATTAGTAATATAACATCATCATGCTATAATTACTAACATAGTTATATAGTTCTTCATTATATTAACTTACACTATTGAAAAATAATACCATAGGAATGAAAAACGCTAGTAAAAAGATTGGTTCCAAAAACATTATTCCAAAATGACATGTCTCTGCTTTTCAGATTTGTTTGCTGCCTTGGGCAAAATTGGGTGCTCTGCAGATCAACTACCTTTTCTCTTTTTATTTTAAGTGAAAGAAGAAAACTTGGGCCAAAGTGTATTAAACCTATTTCATGTTCTGTATATTGCTCTTTTTGATAGTTCTTTTATTTTGTAGAAGGAATGGTTATTATTTTTTTTAGACTTGTTATCTCTGAGACTTCTGATTATCAGCAGAAGCTAGTTGATCAGATTGATGTGTAATAAATGTAATTCTGAATCTTAATCTCAATAAATAGCCTGTATTGAATATCAGGTTATTGGAATATTTATTAGTCTGTTATGTAATTTAACAGTTGCTATAAAAAGCCCACACATACCGTAGACTCCTTAATGAAATTAATGACAGCTTTGGTCGTCCAGGAGTAGAATGTTATTGCCAGCATGACAGTGGAGCTGCAGTAATCCAACTTCAGTTCCTGATTAATGAGGTTAGTGAATTGCTTTAATTTGTCCTATTTGTATATGAAATAGGGCCACATTTGGTCTTTCAGATTTTTTGCATGCATTCGTATTTAAATATTTGAACAAAAGTGAATTTCTTATAGGTCAGAGCTAATAGCAGTTTATTGTAAGGCATCATCATGGGAAGTTACATAAATAATGCAAGATGTTTTGAGATGTTGCAAATAGAATGGTGTAAGGTAAATCTTCTTGGTGCAAGGTGCTGCATTTAAATTTTATTTCTTGGATACTGAAAGTTATGTAACACTAAAATCTTTATTAAAATTTTTTTAGAGATTGAGTTTATTATAAATAACAAAATATACTTCTCTAATGACTTGTTTGAAATACAACCAGGAAACAAAAATCCATTAAAAAAAAAAAAAACAACAAAACTTGTTTTTGTCCAGAATTCTTGTTGTGTTGCTTACTGGTTGAAGTAACTGATGATGTCTTTTGTTTTGATAGAGTATAAAGTTAGGAAGGAGCTCAGGAAACAAATACTATTTTATCAGCAGAGTAAATAATGTGAGCGGGTTTTAAAAAGTGTGAGCATTTTCAGTGACCTGGAGCAAGAGAGTATAATGCTAAGTGAAATAAGTCAGTCAGAGAAGGACAATACCATGTGATTTCACTCTTGTGGTATTTAAGAAACAAGCAAAGAGGGGAAAAAAAAAAGAGAGAGGCAAACCAGGAAACAGAGTCATAACTATAGAGAACAATCTGATGGTTACCAGAGGGGAGGTGAGAGAATAGGTTAAATAGGTGATAGGGATTAAGGAGCACACTTGCGATGAGCACAGGGCGTTGTATGGAATTGCTGAATCACTGTATTGTACACCTGAAATTAATATAACAGTCCATATTAACTAATTAGAATTAAAAAAAAATAAAAAATTAAACAATTTAAAATATGAGCAGCTCTGAGAATAGATGTTTACTGTACGCAGTGACGAGGACGAGAGGCTGGTCATTAGAAGAAAGAAATTACCTCAGAAAAGGCTCTGCTATCTTTAGTTGTGGTGATAGTCTGTGGACGTTTTTTTTGCCCTCAGGTCCTTAGGTTCCATGGAACAAATTCTTAAACGTATGTGAGAGGAAAAAAGTCAATACTCGATACCTCTGAACTTTTGTAAAATATTTTTATCGGAAGATTAGTGTATTATTAGATTATTAGATTATTATTATGATTAGTGTATTATTATTATTATTAGATTAGGTAGGTTTTTTTTTAAATTTTATTTATTTATATGACAGAGAGACAGAGATCACAAGTAGGCAGAGAGGCAGGCAGAGAGAGAGGAAGGGAAGCAGGCTCCCTGCTGAGCAGAGAGCCTGATGCGGGGCTCCATCCCAGGACCCTGACATCACGACCCGAGCCGAAGGCAGAGGCTTTAACCCACTGAGCCACCCAGGCGCCCCAGATTAGGTTTTTTAGGGTCAGAAGTTTTTTTTTTTTCCTTAATTTTATTTATTTATTTGACACAGAGAGAGAGAGATCACAAGTAGGCAGAGAGGCAGGCAGAGAGAGAGGGGGAAGCAGGCTCTCTGCTCAGCAGAGAGCCCGATGCGGGACTCGATTCCAGGACGCTGAGATCATGACCTGAACCGAAGGCAGAGGCTTAACCCACTGAGCCACCCAGGCGCCCCAGAAGTTTTTTTTTTTTTTTTTTTTAAACTACAGAATTCTGTGTAGAACTGTATAATAGGCATTGTAAAATGTTAAAATTAAAAAGAAATCATAATATAGAAAGTTGTTGAGCCCATTTATGAGGACTCAAGGACTTATTTTTCGTATTTAAAAAAGTTTTGTTATGAAATAATTTACTGGCAGTTATGTTCAAAATAGAGAGGTTCTGCGTGTACTTCCCCTAGGTTCCCCAGTAGTAACATTATATATAATAATAGTATAATGTCAACCAGGAAAACAACATCCATATACTACCATTAGTTAGACTACAGACTTTATTTAGATCTCATCACCATCTACTCTTGTGTCCGTGTGGGTGTGTAGTTTTGTGCATTTTTATGACACAGATTTGTGTAATGACCGCTATGAACAAGATACAGATCAATTTCATCATCATAAAGAAATTCCTTAAGGCTCCCCCCTCCTCTCTCAGTCCCCTAATCCCTGGCAACCTCTAACCTATTCTCCACCTTTATACTTGCATTAAGATTATTTCTTAAAGCAGTACATGAACCAGTGTAAATAACATTACAAATTGATTACCTATACATGTTTTAGAAATCTTAAGTAATTTATATTGTCATTCATGGAGGTTTCTTTTCAGTAAGTTTCAACATTGAGTTCTTGGATATGACTGTTTTATTTTACATGTTTGAATGTTACATTTTGAATACTTAAAAATGATGTTGCTGTTTTTAAAAAATGCTTAGCAAAATACAAATATTGGGGATGCTACAGAAATCTGACAATTGGGAGTAGCTGTTTGCTTTTACATTTAGTGGACCACTTGTAGGTAAAGGAGCCACCATAGGAGGTGGTCAGCTGTTACTGCCATTTTGGCTCTACATCTCTTCTTCCTTGAGATTTCAAGATGGCGTGCATAACTTGAGAAAGAAGTTGTCTATGGTGGAAATAAGAGTGAAGAGTACAAATCTTTGATAGTCTGAATCTTTAAGTTTCTCTGCTTCAAAATGATATCGATAAGAGGATGTTTTCTGGTGAAAGCATATGGACTTTATTTCTGCTCTCCGATAGTCATGTTGTAGCAGTAGGAATTACGCCATAGAGTAACCCTCATAGAATTTTGAGAGTGGAAAAGACTTGGAAAGATCATTTAATGTAAATTTTCAGAGCTATTTTAATCCTCTTTGATAAATGAGAAACTTAGTTTAAAGGAAGGAAATTTTAAAATTTCTCATAATAACCCAAATGAGTAGAACAGCAAATCCTTTTTTTGAAATTAACATAAATTTTTCATGTTGCATTTTTTTATTTTGTTTTCTCAGTATAAATGGAAAGAATCTGACTCCTTTGGGGAAACACATGTACGTGTCTTAATAAATCAGCTTTAGTCTAGAGATTCTTAATCCTGGTCACCTCTGAAGATTTTTACAAATATACCTATGTAGGTCCTTGCTCTGAAAATTCTGGTTTGTGAGGTCAGGGGTAAGATTGAGCCTCCTGTGTGATTCTCATATAGGGCCAGAGATTCTTCTCCATACTGAATAGTATTTAGTAGTATCAGATGTTTTAACTTTCTAAATTAGTTGATTGTTCAATCCTTTGCATATTGAAGTTGTAGTGTGCTGAATGCTACCTTTATTTTCTGTATCATTCTAGTAGAATTATGATCTAGGTATAATATATTATGAAGAATTTTTCTTAAGCCAAATAAAATGGGAAAGTTACTTCATATGTTTTTTTTTTTTTTTTGGTCAAGAAGATGTACAATAGTGACCAAGTAACTTATAGTCTGACCTCTAATTTTACATAGCTATCAACCATAATATCCAGCTGGATCCTAGTATATTTGTAGTTTGTAAGATACTAAATTATACTTTAAATTGAAGAAGTGAAAACATTTTTAAAAAATTTTTTATTTTTTTAATTACTTTTCAGTGTATTAGAATTCATTGTTTATGTGCCACATCCAGTGCTCCATGCAATACGTGCCCTCCACAATACCCATCACCAGGCTGGCTGAACTTCCCGCCCCCTGCCCCTTTGAAACCCTCAGATTGTTTTTCAGAGTCCATAGTCTCTCATAGTTCATCTCCCCCTCCCAATTTCCCTCAACATTTTTTACATATACATATAACACACTGTATTACATCTGCTATTTAGAATTTGAGTGAGACAGATGTTTCTCAAAACTAAATCTATTGGCTGAAAGTTTTGAAATTTGGGAAGTTTTTTTTTTTTTTTTTTTGGCAGCTCTTTAGTAGCTTTAATGTTTGTAAGATGTATTCTATATAAAATATATTATACTTTATTTTTAAGGGAGCTCTTGTGAGTGCCTTGGCTGATGACACCTTACATTTATGGAATTTACGTCAAAAGAGACCTGCCATACTACATTCACTTAAATTTTGCAGAGAAAGGTAAGAATTCTCTGTTATCCTATGTACAAGGTATTTGCTATTCCATTTTGAAATACTTTCTTTGAATTTTATTCTTATTTATTTTTTTGTGAAAGACTTTATGTACAATCTGAAAAATAATTCAAGAACTTCAAAGGATATATAATAAAAAGCAAGATTCCTTCCTTTCCAGACCCATTTTCCTCTCCAGAGACAACCACATAATACTTTTTGCATATATTCAGAAATATTTCTAGGTAGCGCTCCTTTTTTTTGCATAAAAGAGAAGCCATTACATATTTTTCCTATAATTTGTGTTCACGCAACAATATATTTGATAGATTGTTTCATATTGGCAGAAGCCAGTTTTCCATAGTTATTTTCATAAACACATGATATTCTATTACATGGAAGTACCATAATTTAGTCTTCGTCAATGGACATTTATATCATTTTTGGTCTGCTGTTAATTTTGTTCTGTTGTAATAGTATGATACATATATATCTTCATTTATACAAGTATATCTCTGAGATAAATTTGTAGAAGTACAAAAGTTGGTCACAGGAATCTCTTACACGACTTGTGAGTTTTGTGTTTTGATTGAAAGACCTTTTTTTTTTAATTCCAGTATAATTAACATTGAGTGTTGCATTAGTTTTAGGTGTACAATATAGTGGTTCAGCAATTCTGTGTATTAATAAGTGCTCATCATGATAAGTGTACTTTTAATCCTCATCACCTGTTTTTTTACCCATTCTTCCATCTACTCCCCTCTTATAACCAGGAGTTTGTTCTCTATAGTTAAGAGTGTTTTTTGGGTCTTTTTTTCACTTTTCATTTGTTTCGTTTTTTAAATTCGACATATAAGTGAAATCATATGGCATTTATCTTTCTCTGACTTATTTCTCTTAGCATTGTACTTTCTAGATCCATCTATGTTGTTGCAAGTGGCAAGATTTTATTCTTTTTTATGTCTGAGTAATAGTCCATTGTATATTGGAAAGACCTTTTTCACCCTAGTTTTATTAAACATTCTCCCATATTTTCTTACAGTGCTCTTAAATTTGCATTTTTATGCTTAATCTATAATTCATATGGAACTTACTTTTGGCATGAATTTTGAGCAAGAAATATAGCCCCTGCCCCATTGCTTATGGAATCTATTTTTTTGTATATATATGAACATTTACATATATGTGTGTATATATGTACTTGAAGCATGAACAGATGTGAGTATATATGTATATGTGCCAAAGTTAAGAAATCTGGGTCTGTGTAGCATCTAAATGCAGTGGGGTCAGTGTCTTTAGGCCTGTCTTCTGTGAAAGTCAGACATCAGACTGCCCAAAGCATAACCAAGGATCAGACCATTCCTCCTGTGATACATGTTAATCTGTTCAGGTTATAGAAATAGATCAGTTTGTAAGTCTGGGTTTTTGCCCACAGTGGCCCTCCCAAATAGGCAAGCTAAAAAGGCTGCTGAGAACATAGCAGTTCAGACTTTTTTTTTTTTTTTTTATTGTGTTATGTTGTCAGCATAAAATACATCATTAGTTTTTGATGGAGTATTCCAAGAGTCATTGTTTATGTACAATACCCAGTGCTCCATGCAATATGTGGAGCCAGGCTCACCCATCCCCCTACCCCCTCACCTTTAAAACCCTCGGTTTGTTTCTGGGAGTCCACAGTCTCTCATAGTTTGTCTTCCCTTCCAATTTCCCCCAATTCACTTTTCCTTTCCTTTTCCTAATGTCTTCCATGTTACTTCTTATGTTCCACAAGTAAATGAAACTTAATGATAATTGACTTTCTCTGCTTGACTTACTTCACTCAGCATAATCTCCTCCAGTCCTACCCATGTTGATACAAAAGTTGGGTATTCATCCTTTTTGATGGCTAAGTAATATTCTATTGTGTATATGGACCGCATCTTCTTCTTCTTCTTCTTTTTTTTTTTGAAGATTTAATTTTTTATTTGACAGAGAGAAAGAGGTCACAAGTAGGCAGAGAGGCAGGCAGAGAGAGAGAAGTGGAAGCAGGCTCCCTGCCGAGCAGAGAGCCCGATGTGGGCTTCAATCCCAGGGCTCTGAGATCATGACCTGAGCTGAAAGCAGAGGTTTAACCCACTGAGCCACCCAGGCGCCCAGTGGGCCATCCATTCATCTGTTGAGGGGCATCTTGGCTCTTTTCACAGTTTGGCTATTGTGGACATTGCTGCTATGAACATTGGGGTGCATATGGCCCTTCTTTTCACTATATCTGTATCTTTGGGGTAAGTACCCAGTAGTGCAATTGTAGGGTCATAGGGCAGCTTTACTCCATTTCATTTTTATGCTATTTGGATTTTTTCTTCTGAAACTAGGAAAGGTAGGAAAAATACAAACATTTATAAGTAGCTATTTCATTACATTTTGAACAATTGTTAAATAATTAAACTTAAGTTTTATCATAATATTGTCTTATTTTTATAAGTAAATTTTCTTAGAAGTGTAGAAACTTATAAATAGAAACTATATGTAGTGATTTAAGTTGTATTTTTTCATAATGTGGATTTTTTTTTCTAGTTTTGACTTAAAAATTGTGCTAAAATACACAGAATATGAAAATTTCTATCACAACTATTTTTAAGAGTATAGTTCGGTACTGTTCGGTACTATATAATATGGATATTTTGGTAGAATTTCACCTTTATGGTATTTAAGGAAAAAAACATGGAAATTGGAAGTCTCATATCTTGATTTAACTATATGAAATTGGGCATGTTACTTCACTGTTTTGTGTGTTTGGTTTTGTAATTTGTGGAAAATGTTCCTCTGTGATATATGTAATCTTTATTATTTCTTTTCTCTATGTTGAAACAGCTTCCTCTTATCCCCATTTATTCCATAGGTGATTATAGAACACTTATTTTGTGCTAGCTTAATGCTAGCTGCTGAGCATGCATTTGTAAAGAAGACAGACTTGGACCTTACCCTTAGGGTCTTGGTCAAAGTTTAGGTAAGCTTAGCTTCCCAGATGCCCAATAAAATGACATTTCTTCATACTAAATAAATCTGTATCACAATTTCCATAGAATGAATTTGAGTTGGGGGATAACATAAACTTATAAATTTCCTCATTGGTTAGCAGCCAGGTTGTACTAATTGTCAAGTTTAGTTCTTACTATAATTGATTATTTAGCTTGAGATACAATTTTCTCTATATTGAAAAACAATGTACTACCATAGTGGTTAAGCGTTCAGGCTCTGGACCTAATTGCCTATGTTGAATCTTAATGCATAGCCCCATCACCTACTAACTATATCAGTTTTGTTATCTGTAAAATGGATAATAATTATCTCATGAAAACCCTAAGATGCATGTTATAAAGTTAATATATATAAAATAAATAATATATAAAAAGCACTTAGAAGTGCCTTAGAAATCACCTGTATAGTTTTTGTTTTTTAAAGGTATTGGGGGGTGCCTGGGTGGCTCAGTCATTAAACATCTGCCTTCAGCTGAGCTCATGATCCCAGTTCCTGGAATCGAGCCCCACATCTGGCTCCCTGCTCCACAGGAAGCCTTCTTCTTCCTCTCCCACTCCCCCTGCTTGTGTTCCCTCTCGCACTGTGTCTCTCTGTCAAATAAATAAATAAAATCTTTAGAGTACCTGCGTGGCTCAGTCATGAGCCTTCGGCTCAGGTCATGATCCCAGAGTTCTGGGATCGACCCCGCATTGGGCTCCCTGTTTGGCAGGGAGCCTGCTTCTCCCTCTCCCACTCCACCTGCTTGTGTTACCTCTCTCTCTGTCAAATAAAGAAATAAGAAATCTTAGAAAAGAATAAAAAAAGAAAAAAGAAAGAAAATCTTAAAAAAAATAAGAGTATTGGATTTACTTAAAGTAATAATTTGTAACTTGAGGTATCTGCATTAGCTATACCAGAGATTTTACTTAGGCAGTCTTTATAGAAACAACTAATTGACATTAGAAAATCACTAGAAGCAATGATATTGGCTCTTCATGGCTTTATAACATGTAAAGGAGAGGTTCTTTGGCTTTGGTGGAAAATAGAATTTGACAAGTAAAATTCTGTATGGCAGGTTTTTTTTTGTTTTATTTTCTTAATCAGAGTATGTTCCATTTAGCTTTGTGGGTTTTTTTTTTCTTTAAAGAAAATTTAACTGGGAGGAATTGATGGCATTATAAGCAACTACACTATCTGCTAGTCTTTTTTTCATCACCATTGTTACCATGACCAGTATTCTCAGCCATGTTAAGTTTTTGCATAACAGTTCTTAAGTAAAAATATATGGAGCATTTTAAGAGTAAGGACTAAATTGTATATCTGGGCTTTCCTATTTAGAACCTATTATTGTCTAATAATTATATCTCTAATTGTGCAATTCTTTGTTGTTCGTAATACACTTTCACATAAATGTTATTTAGTCTCTGGGGTCAAGAAAAATTTTTCTAAGTGAAATTTCAAAGAATAGAATTTTTATCTATAAATATGTTAGACACTGAATGGCTGAGTCTTTAATATTGAAATTAATACATGTCTTTTAAGATATTTTTATTTTATTCTAACACATATCTGTTCATTTGATGATAGATGCATATATTGGTTTAGAGAATAACATAAACATGCATGCATTCTAAACTAATGGTTAGGAGACTATAATATCATATGGAATATACTAATAAGCAGAAAGTTCCTCCTAACAATTATCAGTGTCCAAAGTCCTTAAGAAAAAACTATTTGACAAATGGAATGATTCATTTAGATACCATGACTGTAGTGGAAAATTTGGTGCTTGTAAGGTACTTCAGGGAGTGACTGCTACTGAGGCATCAGATTTTCTTTTTTTTCTTTTTCTTTTTTAATATAGAGAGAATGTGCCAGTGTGCAGGAACGGGTTGGGGGGAAAGGGAGAAGTAAAGAAGTAGACCCCTCCGACATCAACCACTGAGCGCAGAGCTGGATGCTGTGGGGCTTGTTCTCATGACTCTGAAATTAGGACCTGAGCCAAAACCTAGAGTTTGAGGCTTAACTGTCCGAGCCTCCCTGGCGCCCCACATCAGATTTTCTTAGTAGCAAAAGTAAATTATTGTAGAAACAAAAACTAATTTGTACCATTATACTCTTATTAAAATATTACCTAAATATTGTGCTTTGCATACTTATGAGGCTTATAATTTGCTTGGTATGCACACGAACCGGGCATAGTTTTAAAAGAATATTTGGCTAGATACCAGCCCCCCAAAAATCTATACAGGTCTTCCAAAGATTTTGAATTAATTCACTGCACATATTTAACAAGAAAAAAAATTAATCATAATATTGGAACAACTTAGAGACCTAGTATTACAGTTTTTGTGTTAATTACATCATATCGGCAAAATATTTTTCTTTAAAAGCAGCTTAATGAAAGTGTACAAGCATTAGAAATGAGGGTGATTTCGTGTGATGAAATTCAGGACTAGAACACAGAAATGGAATGGAACACAGGCTGTTAGGCAGCCTGACAGAGGGATATACTATTCTGCATCTAATTCTAATCCATGAAGAGAGTTATTTTGGAATTCTATGGATATGATGAGTCACCTTGCTAGTTTTTAGGGAAGCAGGTCCTGAGACAAAATTTAAAAAGAAAGAAGAAAACTGCCAGTGTTCAGAGGGAAGATGATTGTAATTTGATGACCTTGAGACTGTAAAAGGAAAGATGGCTAGGAAGTGTTTGGATAACTTCCTAGAATAAAATTATCTATAATAACAAAGAAATTCTGACAAGGAAATTGGGAGAGATATCCAAAGAGACTGGTCAGGTTTCACAAGGTCCTTATAATGTGTTCAGGTATAAAAAGATCGGGGCACCTGGGTGGCTCAGTCATTAAGCATCTGTCTGCCTTTGGCTCAGGTCATGATCCCAGAGTTCTGGGGTCTGGAGCCCGCATCGGGCCCTTTCCTACTACCCTGCTTGTGTTCCTTCTCTGGCTGTCTCTCTCTGTCAAATAAATAAATAAAATCTTTAAAAAAAAAAAAAAAGGTTATGTGGAAGGAGAGCGATACATAATCAAAGGTGAATATAAGAGTAATTTATCTCTCCTAATAGGCACAATGACCTAAAGCATGTGAAAAATAATGAATACAGAATAATGAATGAATAGAGTTTATTTTTTATGTATAGGGCAAGAAAGCTAGGTATATTAATGGTAGGTAGAGTTAAGGCATATATTATTCATCTAACTATATAATGTAATAGTGGCTCAGACAAATTGTGTCTTAGCTAAAAAAAGGTTGGCTTCTATAACATTATTGATTGACCTAGGAGGAATATAGAGTGGGAGCAGTTCTTTAAATCTGGAAATGAAAAAAAATACATTTTAGAAGGTAAATTATATTCAGTTCACCAAACATTAGGTGCTTTCTGTGTGCCAGGGATTATGCTAGGTATTTAGGATAACAAAGATGAATAAAATGCTTGAATAGCTTACATCAGAGGCCCAGACATTAAATAACTATGACACAATATGGGTCAATGTCATTTTAGAAGGTTAAGTTAAAAACCCATGATAGAATAATTCAATCCTTCAATTTTTTTTTTTTTAATATACTGACTTCTTTTAAAGGAAGACAGACATCACTCATGAGGAAAATGCAAACTGATACTACAACCACATATCACTACACATCTGTCAGAATGGCTAAAATACTGTCTTGGATGTGACACAGTTGGAACTTCCCCTAGTCTGCTAGTGGGAGTGTTGTTAGTCACTTCAGAAAATTTTTTTGTGGTATTCACATAATCCACGACTCAACAGTTCCATTCCTGAACATACATGTATGGTAGGCAGAATTTTAAGATGCGTCCCAAGATTTCTGCTCCCTGTGTTTGCACACCATCACACAAACACTTATCTAGGTGAAGGCATTTTGTAGATGTAATTGAGGTCCCAATTAATTGATCTTGGATAGGGTGATTATTCTCAGTAAACTTAATTGAAGCAAGTGACACTAGACTCTTCCTGGCAAAAGGTTCAGAGCCTGAGAGGAATATTCAGTACAAGGGATATTGAGTCCTACAACCACATGAGACTGATTTCTACTAGCGACATGGAAAAGCTTCAGAGCTGATTCTTCCCAGAACCTCCAGAAAGGGACACAGGAATGCATCCTGGCTAATGTTTGTATTTCAGCCTTGTGAGACTGAATAGAGGCTCTGAGTCATGCAGTGCCTGGACTTCTGACCTATAGAAACAAAGAATAAATGTTTTTGGTTTTGGTTTTAGTTTTTTGGGTGGTAATTTGTTAAAACATCAAAAACAAAACAAAACAAAACAAAAGCTAATACAGATTTTGGTACCTAGAAGTGAGATGCTGCCATATCAAATATCTGAAAATGTGGAAGTTGCTTTGGAACTGGCCAGTGAATAGATGTTGAAAAATTTGAGGAATGTGATAGAAATGTCTAAATTTCTTTGGGTAAGCTGTGGGGCTCTAGATTTGGAGACTGCTGCCATTGAGAACTTAGAAGGGAGGAACATGTTTTTGGAAATGAAGAAGTGGATCCTTGTTATATAATGGTGGGAAGCATAACAAAATTATCTCTTGCATAATGTGTATGTGATTAACTTAGATATTTAGTAGAGGAGATTACCAAGGAAAGAGATGAAGGAGCCACCTGATTTTTTTCTTGCTGCTTTATAATAAAATGCAAGAGGAAAAAAAAATGCAAGAGGAAAGAAAGAAATTGAGGGAAGAATTATTAAAGGAACCAGGACTTGATGATTTAGGAAATGCCTACACTGGTCCAGCTGGTAAAAAGATTGTTTCTCAGTGAGGCTTAGAGAAAAACTTGAAGGTGTCGTTGAACAACTTTTTACTAAAAATCTCCTAAAGACAAGGGTCAAAGTATTCAGCTACACAAAGGACTCTTAAGAGATTGTGGGTGTGCTTCAAAGATTTTTTTTTTTTAAGATTTTATTTATTTATTTGTTAGAGAGATCACAAGGAGGTAGAGAGAGGGGGAAGCAGGCAGAGAGCCCAATGCAGGGCTCAATCCTAGGACCCTGACCCAAGCCGAAGACAGAGGCTTAACCCACTGAGCCACCCAGGCACCCCTTCACAGATCTTTTCAATCAAACCAAAGAACCTTTAGAATGCTTTAAGATGCACAGTTTGAGAAAATTATGTAGCAGAATATTGCCAGCGTGGCCTGAAAGACAGTATGAAAAGAAAGGAGGCTGCTGCCAGTAGCAGGCGATAAAAGTACCAGCTCCAGGTAAGTGCTGTCTTGGATGAAAAAGGCAGAGGGTGGAGCTGAGAGCTACAGAGGATTATTCCCAGACTTTGAAACCTAATTAAGAAAAATTCAACATTTGCCCAACTTGATTTCAAAACTGTTAAGGACCAGTGACTCCTTTTTACCTTCCACTTTTCCCCATTTTGAACAGGAGTTTCTATAATTGTTACCCTCTGTTTGTCCCACCATTAAATGCTGGGAGTCTTGGAGGCAGACTGTTTGTCTCTTTAGTTTCGTAGATCCACAGATGGAGTGCAATTATGCCCAAGAGCTATGCTTAATGGGTTACAGTCAAGACTCATCTACAGCAAATTTAGATGAGATTTGGATGTTTGAGTTGATATTTTAATGAGTTCTTGCACTTGGTATTGTAATTGGTTGAGACTTTAGAGACATTGGAGTCAGATGAATGTATTTTGCATTTGGGAGGAATGTGACTCTTCAGAGGCTTATGGGCAGACTATTAGAGGCAGGATCCTAAGATAGTCCCCAAGGTGTTGCCCCCTGGTATACACACACCTTCTAATTATTCAGTCAGTTCTAATCAAGGTGCTGCTGTGAAAGGGTTTTGCAGATGTCATTGAGATCCCAAATCATTTGACCTTCACACATGGAATATATCTTAATTGGTTTTAGGTTTGGATTACCTGACTTAAAATGGCAGCAAATGCATGGATTTACCCTGGTTGGTTTGGCTCACCTCTGGAACTCAGTTTGGTTTAAGTGTCTCCTAAATTGTATGGGTACCTTGAGGAAGGTATAGACTCTAATGAACATCTGAATAATGTTAGGAAGTAGTGGACTGTGGAATGGATGTTAGGTAGGTAAACAACTGTCCACTGTATTTCACTGCCTTCAAAATGAAGTTGATACTCTTAAATACTTAGCATTCCCTTAAAGGTCTTATAAGGTCTATGACTCTACTTATTACCATAATTCATTTCACTATGCTTCTCCATCTTTTTATGCATTATAATCTAGTCACCTTGACTTTACCTTTTTTTTTTTTTTTTTTTTTAAAGAATGATCCTTTCTCCTGCCTGTTTGTATGAGCTGATCTCCCTGCTTCGAACACACTTAACGATTCTCATTCATGGTTAACTTGTGTTTGTCATTTCATTTAGTTTTTTCTGTAAGTTCCCTAGTCTGGGTTCTGTGCCTCTTTTGTATTACACCATAGTATCATGCTGTTTCCCTAAAATAGCACATACTGTTCTTACTGTAATTGTCTTGGTTCTGTGATTGTTTTAGAGATTAGAACATAAACTGTGTGTGTGTGTGTGTGTGTGTGTGTGTGTATATAATCTATATATAAATATATAAATTTTATATATATATATTTTTATTTCCAACACCAGTCACATCCTGATATCTAGTAAATGCTCAAAAAAAGTTATAGATTGATTGTTACCCCATTGCCTTTGCAGAAAGGGGGAAATCTCTTCTTCTCTAGAAGGCATGATGCTCCACACACTGTGTGGGTTACCTGGGAGATAGGCTAAGAAGGAGAGTCTTCAAACAGAAAAAAATGAGAATATTTGCTCCAGACTAATTCTATATATAATCTTTATTGCTCCCACTAATAGATCCCAAACTAGCTAGGTTGTTTGATTATCCTCGGAGTGCTACTTGGTCCTTGGCCCATAGCAAGGCTTTTAAAGTTTTTTTTTTGTTGTTGTTTTTGTTTTTTTTTTGTAAAAAGAGTGAGATGGGAGAAAAAAGAACTTTGAGTAATAGATTTCTTTTTACTAAACCAGCATGCCTAGGAGGTACAGCAGAATTCTATATATAATAATTTGGCAGTGATTTTGAAGATGAAGTTTTTATTTTCTTTTTCTTGCTTTACTGTATTAGTAAAAACTTATAGAAGTGTTAATGATATTTTCCATAGCAAGTATCTTTTTCTTAGTAATAATTTTAATAATATTGCTTCTAGGATTTTACTGTTAAGCATAATATAGGATGTTGGTTTGAGATAGAATTTTTTTTTTCCTCTCAGAGTTGGTTGTCAATTATGGAAGTTAAATTTTAATTGAATACCTTTTTAGCATCTTTTTAAAATTATTGTGTGATTTCTTACCTCTCTTTTTTCCTATTGATCTGTGGCATTAATAGATGTCTTAATATTAAAGATTCTGTGTGCTTGTGAAAATTTTGGAATAACATTGACAGTTCTTTTATTGTTAAGTATGATTCTTAATATATTTTTAAGACTTCTACTTTTTTTAAAAACAGCTAGGGAAATTTATTATTTTTTTGTAAAGATTTTATTTATTTGGGCGTGTGTGCATGCATTCAACAGAAAGAGAGAACACAAGTGAGTTATGGCAGGGGCAAGGGGCAGAGGGAGGGGGAGAAGCAGACTTCCTGCTGAGCAGGGAGCCTGATACTGGGCTCCATTCCTGGACCCCCGAATCATGACCTGAGCCAAAGGCAGACACTTAACTAAGCCACCCAGGTATCCCAGGACATCTACATTCCTTTGTGAGGTTAGAATAGAACTTTTATTATTTTTTTTTTCAGTGTTCCAAAATTTCATTGTTTATGCACCACACCCAGTGCTCCGTACAATACGTGCCCTCCTTAATACCCACCACCAGGCACCCCCAGGCCCACACTTCCCGCCCTTCCAAAACTGTTTTGGAGACTCTGTTTCTCAGAGTCCACAGTTTCTCATGGTTTGTCTCCCCCAGTTTCCCCCAACTCATTTTTCCTCCTCATCTCCCAGTGTCCCCCATGTTATTCCTTATGCTCCACAAGTAAGTGAAACCATATGATAATTGACTTTCTCTGCTTGACTTATTTCGCTCAGGATAATTTCTTCCAGTCCCGTCCATGTTGATACAAAAGTTGGGTATTCATCTTTTCTGATGGAGGCATAATACTTCATTGTATATATGGACCATATCTTCTTTATCCATTCGTCCGTTGAAGGGCATCTTGGTTCTTTCCACAGTTTGGCAACTTTGGTCATTGCTGCTATGAACATTGGGGTACAGATGGCCCTTCTTTTCACTACATCTGTATCTTTGGGGTAAATACCCAGTAGTGCAATTGCAGGGTCATAAGATAGCTCTACTTTTAATTTTTCAAGGAGTCTTCACTCTGTTTTCCAAAGTGGCTGTACCAACTTGCATTCCCACCAACAGGGTAAGAGGGTTCCCCATTCTCCACATCCTCTCCAACACTTGTTTACTGTGTTGTTAATTTTGGCCATTCTAACTGGTATAAGGTGGTATCTCAGTGTGTTTTTGATTCGAATCTCCCTGATGGCTAATGATGATGAACATTTTTTCATGTGTTTGTTAGCCATTTGTATGTCTTCTTTGGAGAAGTGCCTGTTCATGTCTTCTGCCCATTTTTTGATGTGATTATCTGTTTTGTGTGTGTTGAGTTTGAGGAGTACTTTATAGATCTTGGATCAGAACACAGTGAGCAAACTCCTCAAACATATATATGAAGAGAGACACGCACACACTTTTCATATGTCAGAGGTGGAATTGCAAACAAAAAAAAATGCAGTAAATAAAAAAATGCTGTGATGACTCTTATCTAAATGGGAAAAGTGATTTCTACCTCATAACTAAAATAAATTGCAAGTAGGTGAAAGATTTTAATGTAAAGTGACCACAGAAAAACTAAAACTTGGGAGAATGTTATACAGGGAGTATCTTTAAGATCTGGGCAGGGTGTCCTTAAATAACATGCACAGAAAAGCACCAACTCTATTGGAAAGGATTAAAAGTTCTGTATAACACACTTACCCTAAAGTTAAAAGACAAACCGCATCTACAAAAAGAATACAAAATTCAGAGTAATTTGCATTGTACTTTTTAAAAACGGTAACTCCCCCCCCCCAGTTCTTCATGGCTTACATGTGTATTTTATGAACATTAAGGAAAAAATATGAAAGGATATGTTGTCCAGGTTATTAATATGACTTAGAGTACAATTTGGAGGAGAGGCACACATAATTAAACAATTAATACAAAAATCTTTCAAGAGGTTCCTGGCTGGCTCAGTCCATGGAGCATGTTTTGGGTCTGAGCCCCATTTTGGGTGTACAGATTACTTAATAATAAAATCTTTTTTTTTTTTAAACATTTTATTTATTTATTTGACAGAGAGAGACACAGCAGGAGAGGAAACACAAGCAGGGCGAGTGGGAGAGGGAGAAGCAGGCTTCCCACTGAGCAGGAAGCCCGATTAATAATAAAATCTTAAAAAAAATCATTTTAGATAGTTTGTATGAATGTACAAATAATGTCATATTTCTGTATATATATCTTGCTATATATATATATATATATACACACACACACACACACATATATATATTTAAGGAGAGAGAGAAGCTTTAATAATTAAAAATACATAGCCATAGATTGGAAGATATTTAGAGTATACCTGTCTGTACAATAAAGGTCAATCTAATACAGAAATGCAAAGAAAGGTATAGTTAACAGTTGCTGATGAATACCATCAACTTTTGTTTATCATAACATATGTTCTATAAAATACTCTGGCATTTTTATTTGTCAAGGTAAGATAATTAAAAACAGAACTTAAATCCCCCATATAACAGGGACAGTTTCTTCAGATGTTATTTCTGTATAGATGATATATACGTTTCCGTTACTTGTTATTCACTGTTTTATTTACTGATATTCAGTTTTTTTTTAAATAGTCATTGATGTTAAGGTCTGATTTAACAAAAAAGGTTAGCATGATTTATTTGGACATATTTTCAAATGTTCTTAAATGTTTTATAAAAACTGAGATGTAATTAATAAAACAATACAAATGTAAAATGAACTTCAAAGATTTCTGAAGCTTATTTTTCAAAATATTTGTTATATTGTACTGCTGGGTTGTAGATATGAATTTTTTTTTAAGTAGCTATGACAGTTTATCAGAAAAGATATGAGACTGTAAATAGAAAGGAAATCCTTTGAACAGATTTATAAATTGCTTTCAGCTGACTCTGCTTTTATTTTTAATACATTTCCATGTTCATTATTGCAAACTTAAGTTTTCTTCTAATAACAGGAGAGTAGGAAGGTACAGTTAATTTGAGAAAAATATTGAATACCTTCTTTTTAAAATCATCTTGTGTATTCACTTGGTAAACATTAATTGAGATTCTGGTGCATGCAAATACTGTGGTAAATTCTGGAGAGACATGGAACTTATAACTGACTAAGGGAGGTGAAATGCCAAATTATAATGCAGTGGAAAGTGTGATATAATATGTAGTGAAATTTTCT
Source organism: Martes martes (assembly GCF_963455335.1). Taxonomy (NCBI): domain Eukaryota; kingdom Metazoa; phylum Chordata; class Mammalia; order Carnivora; family Mustelidae; genus Martes; species Martes martes. Next base: position 55,540,228 of record NC_137893.1, on the reverse strand, counting down.
TATGAAATTTGGAAGAATAACCAGCAAAAGGATGTATCACCATGTTTTGAAAATTTTAGGTAAAGCATTACAAAAGAGCACATGTGAACAGATTTGTAGGATTAGTGAAAATTTCCTACATTAACAAAGGGCAAAGGGACTTTCCGTTAATGTTCAAATGCATAGCCATGAAGAAATCTCAAATGTTTAGGGCACTATATCTGGTTAAACATGGCTAGTAGTCCCAGAGAGGATAATTTTAGAAACGTAGAAAAGGTCTGCTTCATGGAAGGCCTTTTATATAATTATAAGAAAGTGATATTCTCAACCTTTTTCCAACTTTAAATCTTTAAATGAATAACGTTGTCTGAACAAGATACATTGTAAGTGGGTATTTTTTGGTCATTTAGACCATCATATAGATAAGCTACAGATTGGTGCATTTCCTGGTATGTGAATAAGGATTCAGTGCAGCAGTAGAAACCACTGTAGGTATTAAGTACAAGGGGATTCAGTTTAGGAATGTAGCTGTTTACAAAATACTGAGAAGGATGCTAGAACTATTGAGTTTCAGGAATTACAATTATGCCATACAACTGCCTCTCAGTACATGAATTTCAGGAGTACAGCTCCGAATGCTCTTCTTTTTTTTTTTTTTTTTAAATGTTCAGTTAGCCAACATATAGTACATCATTAGTTTTTGATGTAGTGTTCAACATTTCATTAGTTGCATGTAATACCCAGTGCTCATCACCACACATGCCCTCCTTAATACCTGTCACCCAGCTACCCCATCCTCCCCGCCCCCTCCCTTCTGTAACCCTTAGTTTGTTTCCCGGAGTCCAGTCTCTCTCATGGTTTTTCTCTCTCTCCGATTTCTTCCCCCTCAGATTTCCCTCCCTTCCCCTATGGCCCTCTATGCTATTCCTTATGTTCCACATATGAATGAAACCATATGATAATTGTGTTTCTCTGCTTGCTTTATTTCACTTAGCATAATCCCCTCCAGTTCCATCCATGTCGATGCAAATGGTAGGTATTCATCTTTTCTGATGGCTGAGTAATATTCCATTGTATATATGAACGGCATCTTCTTTATCCATTCATCTCTGCTCCTTCCACGGTTTGGCTGTTGTGGACATTGCTGCTATAAACACTGGGGTGATGTGCCCCTTCTTTTCACTAGATCTGTATCTTTAGTGTAAATGCCTAGTAGTGCAATTGCTGAGTCATAGGGTAGCTCTATTTTTAACATCTTGAGGAACCTCCATACTGTTTTCCAGAGTGGCTGTATCAGCCTGCATTCCCACCAACAGTGTAAGAGGGTTCATTCTTTTTCTCCACATACTCACCAACATTTGTTGTTTCCTGCATTGTTAATTTTTGCCATTCTAATGGGTATAAGGTGATATCTCATTGTGGTTTTGATTTTTATTTCCCTACTAGTGAAGTTGAACATTTTTTCATGTGTCTGTGTTAGCCATTTGTATGTCTTTGGAGAAGTGTCTGTTCATGTCTTCTGCCCATTTCTTTACTGGATTATTTGTTTTTTTGGGGTGTTTGAGAAGTTCTTTGTAGATCTTGGATACCAGCCCTTTATCTGTAGTGTCATTTGCAAATATCTTCTCCCATTCTGTGGGTTGCCTCTTAGTTTTGTTGACTGTTTACTTTGCTGTGCAGGCAGAAGCTTTTTATCTTGTTGAAGTCCCAGAAGTTCATTTTTGCTTTTGTTTCCCTTGCCTTTGGAGACATGTCTTGAATGAAGTTGCTGTGGCCGATGTTGAAGAGGTTACTGCCTATGTTCTCCTCTAGGATTTTGATGGATTCCTTTTTCACATCAAGGTCTTTCATCCATTTTGAGTTTATCTTTGTGTGTTGTGTAAGAGAATGGTCCAGTTTCATTCTTTTGCATGTGGCTGTCCAATTTTCCCAGCACCATTTACTGAAAAGAATGTTTTTTTTTTTCCATTGGGTATTTTTTTTCTGCTTTTTGTCAAAGATTAGATGACCATAGTGTTGAGGGTCCCTTCTGGGATCTCTGTTCTGTTTCATTGATCTATGTGTCTGTTTTTCTGCCAATACCGTGCTGTCTTGATGATCACAGCTTTGTAATATAGCTTGAAGTCAGGCCCTCAGTTTTGGTTTTCTTTTTCAACATTTCCCTGGTGATTCAGGGTCTTTTCTGGTTCCATACAAATTTTAGGATTGTTTATTCCAGCTCTGTGAAAAATGCCAATGGTATTTGGATAGGGATGGCATTGAAAATGTAGATTGCTCTGGGCAGCATAGACATTTTAATAATGTTTATTCTTCCAGTCTATGAGCATGGACTGTTTTTCCATCTCTTTATGTCTTATTCCATTTCTTTCATATGTATTCTGTAGTTTGTAGAGTTTAGAGCCTTTACCTTTTTGGTTAGGTTAATTCCTAGGTATCTTATGGTTTTTGGTGCTATTGTAAATGGAATCAATTAATTGAACTTAAGTAATTCATGTAAAAAAAAAATGCTGTGGAATGCTGTATCTGGTCCCCACTGCTGTCATAAGTACCTCTTGCCATTCAGGTTTCCTTGAATGCCCTTGTCAGCAGAAATAGCAACAGAAAGATGGTCTGTGCCTATCTTTTGCCTGAAGATCTCAAGCACATCCATTTAGTAGAAACTTAGTCTCATCTGGAACTTTAGCTATGGAAGAATCTGGGAAATAGAAGTTTTAGCTTTCTAGTATCTGCAGAACAGGAAGGCATAGCGGAGAATGTGGAAGAGGATTCTGATTAATAGTTGGCCAGATTCAGTACACTATAACTTTATACCCTTTTCCCAGATATACTTACACCAGGTGTCACTAAAAATTTAGGGAGCATTATGGTAGAAGATAGGAAGCCATTAGGGTCTTCCAAGTAATATAATGATATGATTTCTCTTGGCTTTGAAAACAGTCAGTAATAATGGTTTAAATTAGGCCCAACCATGTGGATAGAGAGGGAGTAAATCAGGTATATCTGATTGTTTGGTTAATTAACATAATAAATTCTCACATTTTATGTAGTTTATTTGTTCATTTAATGAATGAAGTACTTATTATGTAAAAGTGTGATATTTGCTGAGAATATAAAAGTGGTGGTGTATTTCCTGTCATGTTGGGCTGATTTAATGGGATATAGGCATGTAGAAGAGCTTATTTGTTCATATGTCCTTACGGATTAAATACATATGTGTATTTTTGCCCTTGTTTATGGATGATTAATTTTAACATTACTTAGACTGCATGTGTTCTTCTATTAAAAATTGGTAATAATTAAATCTTCCAAATTTGGTGCTTGTTGACTGTATAGTACTTGACAGACTCTTACTAAAGCTAAATAGTGAATAGGAGATACATATCACTTCCTAACATGTAATATGTTACATTTTTTAAGTCCTTTAAGCAAATACAGAAATTATTGTGTTCCTAGTAATAACTTTGTATAGAATGAGTATATCAATTTTTAAGTCCTGTGGAGGGAACTAGAATACAACTCTATTTTGGTACACTCTGAGGGAATTCAACTTGATTATTTATTATTTCTAACACACTTGATTCAACCACATACTATTTTTTGTTGGGGGGAGCTCCTTATTCATTTTAAGGTTCCTTTTCAGGCTCAATTTAATATACTGTTCTTATAATACCTGATCTTTCTAGTGTTTACTGAGTTTTAATGTCTTCCATGTGAGGCTCAACTATGTTGTTTTAATTATTTTCAGTATAACATTATGCTTTAATATGTCAGCACATAAACTTAAATTAACTTGGTCTCCTGGGATCAGTAAAAACCAAAGTCACTCTCATTTACTGTGATCTATATCACCTTATAATAAAAATCTTTATAACAAAGTGTATGAAGAACAACAGTCATGAGTTTCAGCCAAATGGTAATGTTTGAGCTTCATGATAAATGCACTGGTGGCATTCTTAAAATTTTCCCTTGGTCTTTTTAATTTAATTCTAAGAAATATAAGAATGTGTTTTTCCTATATGTTTTTATAACTTCATATAAAAAGATTTTGGCTGAACAGATTATATTAAATAACAGGTCAGTTATCTATTGCTTGCATATCAAAACATCATAAAACTTGAAAGGCTAAAATAACAGCCATTTCGTTTGCTTACATTTCTGTAGGTCAGCACTTGAGGTGAGCTTAGCACAGGTAGTCTTTCCCTGTACTCACTTATGCAGCCATAGTTATCTGGCTGCTCAGTTGGATTGGATGATCTGTAGTTTTCCTTCCATGTCTGTTGGTTGACACTGGCTGTGGGCTGGGCCAGAGTCTCCCAACAGGTTAGTTCGGGCTTCATCACATGGCTCCTGGGTTCTTAAAGCATAAGAAAGAGAACAAGTCCCAGTGTGCAAGTGCTTTTCAAATCTTTGCTTGTGGCAGAGCTGCTAATGTCTCAGTGGCCAATGCAAGTCATAAGATCCTAGAATCAGTGTTGGGAGAGACTATACAAGGGAGAGGATTCAGGGAGGGAAAGGAGATCTCTTGGGGGACATTACTGTAATAGTGTAGTGATATTTACTTCATTGTTGAAACTGTTTTCAGTGTTTCTTTGCATCTGTTGATCTAAACTCTTCAAGAAATCTCTTTGTCCCGTGGCTATTTTGTGCCACTTGTTTCATGACTGCTTTTACTGAAAAATACTAGCTTTCTATTATGGATCACTTTCATAGAATCATAAACAACAAATCTCTTTGTCAACACATATACGCAATGCACACATATACATGTATACATATATATACACACCTAGGTGTGCATACACATATACATATATATGTATACACACATATGTGTATATCTGTATAGTTTTAAGTGCTCCAATTAGTGTGACTCCTTTTAAATAATACAATCTTTTCATCAATTTATTACTTTAAAGCCTGAACAGTTATGCTTTAGGTCTTCTTTAAACTTTCAACAAAGAAAGCTAATTTTTTTTAAAAATATTTAATTTATTTGAGAGAGAGTGAGTGTGCCAGCATGAGTAAGGGGGTGCAGAGAGACAAGCAGACTCCCATCTGAGCAGGGAGCCGGACACGGGCTTCAATCCCAGAACCCTGAGTTCATGACCTGAGCCGAAGGAAGACGCTTAACTGACTGAGCCACCCAGGCACCCCAGATTTTTATTTTATTAAACAATGAAATATAGTCATTTTGTATAACAAATATTGAAAGAGCCCATTAAATATGTATGATAAGTCCAGTTTGTCTCAGCAACCAGTTTTATATTTTGGTGACTGATTAAATTGCCCACAAATTTATGATCTTTCAGTTCTTAGTAGGTCATATTGATTGAGTTGCTTTTCTAGTAGTATGTCTTGGGGGACCACATTTTCTTATTGGCCTTTTCTTAAATCAGTGGCATGATGTTTTATTTGGTTGCAATATGGAATTTTAGTTTTCTTGCTATTCCTATTCTCATTTGTTCAGAGCCATTAAAATTTGCTAATTAAGAAATTTTCAATTGTAATAAAAACTATTTGACTTCCCCCTCCTTTAACTGAGTCAAATAATGAGGATAGTTACGGAGCAAAGTAATTTTCCCATTATTTCTATAAAAGACTCATTCTATGGACCATGTTAAAGTCTTGGTGATGGATATTAAATGAACATTTTAATTAAGTTCCTTCTTAAAATGTTAAATAGTAGTTTGTTTTCACTTCCAAAAAACAAAGGTGCTTTAAATTTTTCAGCAATATAAGTTGGTTTTATAATTGAGAAAAATTATGATGGCAGCTAATAGTGAAAAAGTGAATCTATGGAAAAGTTCCAGATATTTTGCTGAACATTGAAAAATTTATTCTTACTTCGTTCCCTTAAATATTTGAGAAACAGCTGCAGTATGCTATTGCACTGGGAATAGAAAATATTTTATGAATATTTCCAGAATCTCTGCTGTTAAAGTATAAGTATTTGAAGCATATTATGTAAATAATTTTGTAAGAATTAAAGTCAAAGATGGGTCATGTAATTGTGTTAAGTCAGTAACTATTGCTTTGTAGCAGTGAAGAATAAAGAAGAATTGCAAAGTAGTGGAACAGATCCAGAAGTTGGTTATTTCTGATTTTGTTGTTGTTGTTATCTGGTCATTATTTTGGCTATTTATGTTGAAATTATTTTCCAGTTTTCAAGACGTTTTGCTCTATTCATGTTCTAGTTTATAACACATTTCGAATGAAATGGTTGTTTTTATGTTTATTTCATTGTTCATTTTATACCTGGTTTGTTGTTGCTCTTTTATGTACTTCAGATAGTTAAAATTTGCCTTGAACTTCTAGTTGGTAGACTATCACTTAGTAATAATTAGCTAACATTTGTTGAACACTTATCTGTTTCAGGGGCCATTTTAAGTATCTGGCATGCTTAGTCTTATTTGATCCTCAGTGGAACACTGAGGATCTACCTCAGTGGAGGACAGTGTAGGACAGGCCATCTACCCTGATGTCCTTTACTGCTTAGAAACTGAGGCTCTGAGAGATTGAGTGGTTTACCTAAATTCTCAGGCTCATGAGCGACAGAGCTGGAAATTAAATACAGGCAGTCTAATTCCAGAGCTTATGCCTACATATTATCAGAAAATCACAATCTCTTTTCATAATCGCTAAATCCACAAATCTCTGAAAACAGAAAATTTTAAAACAGCTTTATTGAAGGTATGATTAACATACGATAAGCTGTACATACTTAAAGTGTCAATTTGATAAATTTTGACACATATATACACCCATGAAACTGTCATCATAATCAAGATAACAAACATACAAATCACCCCAAAATGTTTCCTTGTGGTTATCCCTCCCCTCTTCTGTTTCTAACTTCCATCTCCACAATCTCCAGGTAACCATGATCTGCTTTCTGTTAAAATAGATTTGTTTGCATTTCCTATTGCATATAAATTATATATAAATAGAATTATACAATGTGTATTTTTATCTGGCTTTTCCCCCTCATGATAAGGATTTTGAGATTCATCAATGTTTTTGCACATATTAGTAGTTTATTCCTTTTTACTATTAAATAGTATCTTATTATAGGTACATAACAGTTGTTCATCCATTTACCTGTTGACGGACATTTGGATACTTGGATTGTTTCCAGTTTTTGGCTATTATAAAGCTGCTATGGAACATATGTGTATAAGTCTTGTATAGAGCTATGTTTTTCTTTTCCTTGGGTCAATGCCTAAGAATGGAATGGATCCATCATAGAGTATTTATATATTTAACTTCTTAAGAAACTGCCACTGACTATAGTTAATAAATAATACTGTATTTTATATTTGAAAGTTGCTAGAGGAGTAGAAGATCTTAAAAGTTCTAATTACAAGAAAATTATTTATAATTATATGTATGGTGATGGATATTTCAACTAGATTTATCGTGGTGATCATATTGCAATATGTACACATATTGAATCATTATGGTGCACATTTGAAACTAATATAGTATTACATGAAAATTATAGCTCAGTTAGAAAAAAGACTGCCACAATTATACCTTAAGATATATAATGCATTTATAAGATACTACTCCCATTTTAGGTGATATACACGATTTGCATTATGTATTTCTTTAAAATTTGGAAAATTCAGGAGCGCCTGGGTGGTTCAGTGTGTTAAGCCTCTGCCTTCGGCTCAGGTCATGATCTCAGGGTCCTGGGATTGAGCCCTGCATTGGGCTCTCTGCTTGGCAGGGAGCCTGCTTCCCCCTGTCTCTCTGCCTGCCTCTCTGCCTCCTTGTGATCTCTCTCTGTCAAATAAATAAATAAAATCTTTAAAAAAATTTGGAAAATTCAGAATTCTGAAACCCCTATGGCCCTAGAGTTTTCAGAAAGGTACTGAGGACTTACTGCTGTGTGAAGTAAAAGGGTACTATAAAATGTTTTTTTGATTCAGTAGACATTTCTCTGCTTTAGTTAAATTTATATAAATCCCTTAGAAAGATGACCTGTTACTATATAAAACCCTCAACAAAAAATACAGATAATGAACCTTAAGTAATTATCTAAGTGAACATTCCCTTGAGGAAATAGAACATGAGTTGCATGTACATTTATTTGGTAAGTATTTTCATCTTGAAAATTTTCTGTAATGAAATTGTGGTAATGGGAAGAACAACGCTGTGTTTACTATATCTTGCCTAAAACCTAGTGTCTGTATTGACAGTCTAGCACTGATTATGATTGTGCATTATTTGAAGTGCTATGCTATGGGAATTTTAAATAGTATATTTTGAGAGACATGATAGGTTGTCTGAAAAGAAAGACCATGATATAATTTCATAATACACTGATTTTTTTACTAAAAATAAGTACTGCAGAAAGGACAAGATAATGTCCATTTTTGATCATGAAGTCAAATGAGCTAATAATAGAAAGTGTTTGCAATTTTTGGAATGATAATAAAATTTAATATATGTATGTAAATTATAATTTGTTAATGCAGGCCTATCATATCATCGTGACATATGAAGAGATAGTTGTCTAAGCCTCAGTGTGGAGGATCTCTGCCCTCCCTGAGGCTTACAAGTTAGTGAGGAAGGTAGACCCTACCTGTCTTAAAAATCTAGCCTAATAGAGATGCAAAGTATTGGGATTTCAGTTTGAATAAAGGTGGTATTTGAACTGGATCTTGAATAGAAGAAAAATACCAACTGGAGGAGCATTTTGTCTGGAAGGGATAGTAGGTACAGGTGATGAGAAAGATTAGTGTGTTTAATAACTCTGAAGAAATGTAATAGTACCTTGGGGTCAGTATTAGACTCATAGTTTTTGGCTTAATGGTTAAATTTGTGATGTGCCTCATGATGTGATAAGCACTGGGTGTTATACATAACTGATGAATCATTGAACACTACATCTGAAACTAATGAGGTACTGTATGTTGGCTGATTGAATTTACATTAAAGAAATGAAAAAAAAATTGTGATGTGCCTAAAGTAGCACAATGACTGACATAGATTTGAAACGCTAACTTTAAAGCTCATCTTTCTGTCAAGCCATGCTGTCTATTTACTGTAAGGTCTTATGTTTGACATATAAGTTAAGTTTGCATATTAAAAATTAATCACAATTCATCATCACTAGCCATCAGGGAGATTCAAATCAAAACCACATTGAGATACCACCTCACACCAGTTAGAATGGCCAAAATTAGCAAGACAGGAAACAACATGTGTTGGAGAGGATGTGGAGAAAGGGGAACCCTCTTACACTGTTGGTGGGAATGCAAACTGGTGCAGCCACTTTGGAGAACAGTGTGGAGATTCCTCAGGAAATTAAAAATAGAGCTTCCCTATGACCCTGCAATTGCACTACTGGGTATTTACCCCAAAGATACAGATGTAGTGAAAAGAAGGGCCATCTGTACCCCAATGTTCATAGCAGCAATGGCCACGGTCGCCAAACTGTGGAAAGAACCAAGATGCCCTTCAACGGATGAATGGATAAGGAAGATGTGGTCCATATACACTATAGAGTATTATGCCTCCATCAGAAAGGACGAATACCCAACTTTTGTAGCAACATGGACAGGACTGGAAGAGATTATGCTGAGTGAAATAAGTCAAACAGAGAGAGTCAAGTATCATATGGTTTCACTTATTTGTGGAGCATAACAAACAATATAGAGGACAAGGGTAGATGGAGAGGAGAAAGGAGTTGAGGGAAATTGGAAGGGGAGGTGAACCATGAGAGACTATGGACTCTGAAAAACAACCTGAGGGTTTTGAAGGGGCGGGGGGGCGGGAGGTTGGGGGAACCAGGTGGTGGGTATTAGGGAGGGCACAGATTGCATGGAGCACTGGGTGTGGTGAAAAAACAATGAATACTGTTAACGCTGAAAATAAATAAAAAATTTAATAAAAAAAAATCACAATGAGTAAGTAAATCTGGTTGTATGTCATTTTTACCTTTCCTAAATTATATATCATGATTAACCCTCAAATGCAATTAATAAAATTTACAGACATTTTTCTAATTACCTTTTTGGATATACTTTCCCTTGCAGGGTTACATTTTGCCATCTGCCTTTCCAGAGTAAGTGGCTCTATGTGGGCACTGAGCGAGGTAATATACATATTGTCAATGTGGAGTCCTTCACACTCTCAGGCTACGTCATTATGTGGAATAAAGCCATTGAACTGTGAGTTTGAGCACATATTCCGTGTCTGAAAGTATCAGTACTATATATATCTTTATATAATAGCTAGTTTGTAAATCCATATGGAATTAAATATGTCAGACATTCTTGATATTAAACACAGTTTATTAACCTTTTCTAATTGTTGTTAGCAGTTTGTAAGTTTAAGACTTTATAGATAGAAGAACATATACATATATGACATGTGTATGTCTGTACAAGCTGTAGCCCAAGTTCAATGAAATAATTCTTAGGTGAAAAACACTCCAGGTTTTTTTTTTCCCCCTGTGTTTTTATCTTCTGGTTATTTTTCTTTCAAATGCTGCTCATACCCCCATTGGGTTGCCTCCAATGATTAGAAAACATTGATCTAAACCACTACTTGATATGTTTTAATTGACAAATATAATGTAAATGTTTGCAATGTAATAAATACAGAATTTGACAGTTAATTTCCCCTAATTTTGATATAATAATTGTTTTAACAATAAGAACAGAGTTGAGCTGTAAGGCCGTAAGGATCCTTAGCACCAACTTTGTACTCAGTGTTAGAATCTCATCTTTATATCTTACCTCAAGTTATTTCTTATATTATTTAGACATAAAAATCAAAATTTAAGGGTATTGGCAAGGTTAATTTTCAGTGTTTCTTTTTTTTAAACAAATAGTTCTATATTGTTTCATTCCACAGGATTTGACATTAAAGATAAATTGGTAGCATCTCTCTTCAGTAATGTCTTGGTGCACCTGTGATAGTGTATTAAACTTGGTTTTCTTTCCTGTGACAAGGATGTTATCATATCTCACTCCCTTAGTATAAGGTGTGGGTTTTACTCTCTGTTCTGTGAGTTGATCATGATATCTAGTGGGTAGGCTTAGTGCAGATGTCTTTATGGTTTCACAAAGATCTCTCATCAACTGGACTAGTGTCTCAGCCCTCAGAATTTATGAATAGGGAGGTGCTTATTCCTACTGTGTGGGCATATGTTCAGCTCCATTCTTAGCTGTATGACTTTTTTTTCTCTGACCAAGTACAGTAGCATTATTTTTGTTGACTTTTTTAAAAACATAATAGAATTTTTCCTATTTTTCACATGAACTATGAAACTGGATGAGATGCCCCATTTGGAGGCTAGAGTTGAGTAAAATAAGATAACAATATTTTAGGTGATGTTCTATTTAAAAATACTAATTCTGAGGATTATACCATGAGAATAAGGGGTTTTGTGTGTGTATGTGCTAAAATCCTTAATTGAAGATTCTCTCCTATGTAGAAAGTATACTTATAAATTTTGCTGACTTGTATCAGTGTCATGTTTTTCTTCCCATTCCTTTTTTTTTTTCAGTTTTTATTTAAATTCCAGTTAGGTTACATACAGTGTAATATTAGTTTCAGGGGTACAATATGGTGTTTCAGCATGTCCATCCAATACCCAGTACTCATCACAAATGCACTCCCTAATCCTTATCACATATTTAACCCACGTATTTAACCCCTATCCATATTTTTCTTCTGAGTCCTATCTTAATCGATATTAAGAACTATCCATATTAAGAACTATACATTAAGAACTATTGATCACTTACTGAATTGTTTTCCTCCTTAATAAATATATATTTATTTTTCATTCATTGTTTTCATTGTGATGAGTATATAGTTGTATTGAAATTTTTAATTGAGAAAAAAACTTATTATTCTGTTTTAGGTCATCTAAATCTCATCCAGGACCAGTTGTCCATATAAGTGATAACCCAATGGATGAAGGAAAGGTAGAATTTTTTTTCTAAAAATATGTATTTACTAAATGCATGGATTTGGGTATTTTTAAAAAATAATCAAAGTGTTCTAGTACCACATACATTTACTTTGCAAAATTGAGATTTCTAACAAAAGTTGTATGTCAAAGACGTGTACTGGTTTATTTATATATTATGAAGAACAAGTGAAAGAATTAGAATAATTTACAATTTTAAAGAACAAAAAACCCCTAAGACAAATAAAATTTAATAAGTACTAGTAAAGTTATTAGTTTATTTTTAGTTTATTAAGATTTCCTGGTAATCCTGGCAAAAACTGTTTTCTTTTGGTTTTGAATTATTTTCAACCCTTATACAATTTTTGTAATATTTATCACATAATGCCTTATGTTAGAGTTGTCTATATCTCATCTCCCTTAAAATTTTGTTCTTAGATAGCCTAGATTAATAATATATTTTTTAAAATAGTACTTCATTTTTTATATTCAAACCAGTTTCATGTAGTCAGTATCTAATTGTTGTTTAGATTTGTTAATACACTTAAAAATAATAAAATTTCCTTTTCCATGAATCTCTTTCCTAATTCAATCTCTTAAGTAGTTCTATTTAATGATATTTCTCTACTTACATAATTTTATGATATTAGCCTACATAAACACCAGGATGTTTATCACTATCAGAAGTCAGTGAAATGAAATTTCTAGATTTTGTGGAGGTTTTTTCTTCCCTCAGTTGGTGGGAATGGTCTAGCCTGTATGATAACACTATTCTGTTATTTGCCGGTAGGAAAACAAAAGGATAGCTATACTGTTTGGAGTTAGCTTATAATCATACAAATGTATGTTTTGAGGGAAACTTCACACAAAGCAAGTTAGAGTAGCCTGTATGTACCCCCACTCTATTTTCCTTGCTACAAGGTTCTTGTACAGAAGCCAAGACTTTGGGTGGGAAGCATGGCAAGAGAATTGAAAACTTCCCTCCCTTCTACCTGGATTCAGTCGATAAGTCATTTCAATCCTTTCTTTGCAGCAGCATCTCTTTTCTATTCAGTCTTATTATGACTACTAAAGTTCAAGGTGTTCCAACCCATTGATGAGCCATTTCCACATCAATCTTCCTAGAATGCTGTTTTAATATTATTGCTCTCCTGTTAAAAAGTTTTCAGTGGTTCTACAGTAGCTAACAAAATAAAGTTTCCTTAAAACATAGCCCTAGGATTTATTGTCTTTTAGAACATATTTATCTGAATGCTGTGCTGAAGTAAATAGTTATTTTCCATATGTGAGCTGCTCATTAATGCCTCCATGGCTCCTTTATGTGAGTCCCTCTGTTTGAAATGCTTTGCCACTATTCTCTCTCTGCTGAATACCTACCCACATTATGAAGCTCAGATTAAATGTATTTCTTTCATGATATCTTTGCTGATAATCCTGACTAAAAATGCTTTCTCTCACTTCCAAATTCATTAACACCTTAGTTGTACAAGTTTTATAGTATTTGTCACATATTGCCATGTATTAGAAATATGTGCATTATCTCACTTCCCCTGAACTTGAAAGACCCCCAAAAGCATAGAGAAAATATTTATGAAGGTTTATGTTTCCCATAGTACCCAACATATAAATAGTAATGCCTCAATGTATACTTAATTTAGTGTATAAATAAATTGTGTATAACGCTTATTATCATCCTCATTTTTTTGAAACCTGGTATTATGTTATTCTCCTTAGTTTCCGGAGTTAATCTCACTCAAACATTTTTGAAATACTAAGGTATTAGAATAGATAATATTGTCTAACCTTTCTAATAGAAAAATCCACTTTATATCAATGACTCCACTGTTTTCCAAAGATCTCTGTGACACTGTGTTGCTAAAGAAAGGTATAAAGTGACAGGGCAGCTTCCTCCAAAGCTAACCTTATGGTAGACGCCACCACATTAAGCAAAGGTCTTAGTGAAGGAAGTTAGGTATTAGTGTAAAATTACTTATGATGGTAACAGTAATAACTACCACTTACTGAATTCTCCTTTGTTTTGGGCACTGTGCTTTCTACTTTATATGCACTATTTTATTCGATCATCTTAACAATTTTTAAGTTAGTTATCTTCCCTAATTTACAGATGATGAGGCAGAGACTTGGTGCGATTATGTGTTCCAGAGGTACAAAGCTAGCTATTGGTGAAGCTGGGATTTTGAATACTGATTCTTCTGATTTCATCCCCAGAGTTATTGATGTTGTAGAGAGTTAATTCATATTCAGCATGCCCACTAATGTTTTTATGAAAGAAAAAATAAAAGGCAACTAGCCAACAGAATATAAATTAGCATCTCTGAGTCATGAAAGATTCTAGTGAGAATAAACATTGAAAGAATTTCCCAAGTTTAAATACCATGTCTTTAAGTTAGCTTTTTGATTTTTTAATATTTAGGAGGTTATGTGGATTAAAGCCTAACCTGTTGGCATAGATTTCTAACATTCTTAGAATGTTAGAGCTGGCTGAAGGGGGTTAAAACTTACTATAACCCCCTTGTTATTAAGATCTGGATGGGTAAAATTATTTCCTTAATGTTACATGGCTTCTAAATAACAGATGTTAAGACTAGAGCTTAAGTGACCTGTGCCCTGAGCCAATCCAGTGCTCAGTTAGTCACATGTCTAAGATATTTAGAAGGACTAGGAAAAGATAAAGGAAACAAATACCAGTTTTTCCTAGAGAGAGTATATATGTCACATTGCCTAGGCAAGAAAAGTTTGTGTAGCAAAATTAACTATACTTCCTACAAAGGTGAGGAGAGTTTTGTTAGCTTCAGTTATTGCCCCTCTAAGTATTCCTGTAGTCTGAACTCCACTGAATTGCTATTTTGTTAAAATTACTGGGTTTGGGGGCACCTGGGTTGTTCAGTGGTTAAGGGTATGTCTTTGGCTCAGGACAGGATGACCAAGCCCCACATCTGGCTCCCTATTTAGTGGGGAGTCTGCTTCTGCCTCTGTCCTTCCCCCCTGCTCATGTTCTCTCTCTGGGTCTCTCTCAAATAAATGGAAATCTTAAAAAAAAAAAAAAAAAATACTAGGTCTGCCCTAACTTTGTTTATATCCCCAGATTACATGAAGAAGTATTGGTTACCTACTAATCATATATGTATTCACTAAATAAACATTTATTGAGCATCTCCTGTGCACTACGCAGAATATTAGAGACATATAGATGAAAATGCATGTGCTAACATAGGAGAAGGAGGATCTTAATCTATCTAGAAGAATTGGGGGCTGGCTTACCCAAGGGAGCAATACTAAATTGGGACTTAAAAATGAATAGATCACTCAGTGAATAAAAGGATAGGAGGTTTCAAGCAAAGGGGATATTGAGATTTGAAAAATGTCAAGGTGGAGATTTGTGGGCAGTAGAGGTTGGATATTCACTCATAAAAAAACGTATTAAGTACCTACAACGTAGCATCAGACTCTGTGCCTTATGGTAGTGGTGAACAATATAAAGAGTCCTTGCCTAAATAAACTAGTGTTATAGTCAATAAGAGAATTCAGCTAAGGAAAAGGCCATTATTGTGTAGTGACCCTTCAGATTAAAAAATGTACACAGTGCTGTTGGAGCACATAGAAATGGGATTGATTTACATTTGATAGGTCAGGGAGGGCTTCTTAAAGGAAATGATAGCTAAAACAACATTGGAAAAATTAATAGGATTGGTCAGGCAAAGAGGATAACTTCAAATATGGCCCAGGAAGACAGCAAAAATAAGAGAAAGCATGAACTGAAAGATGTGCTGGAGTGTATTGAATAATAGGGATGTGGCAAGGGAAAAAGCTGTAAAGGTCAGCAGAGGTCAGACCATGATAAATCTTGTAGGTCATATTACTAAGTTTGGACTTTATTCTAGAAGTAATGGCAGGGCATTAAAAATTTTTTAAAAGCATGCATTACATGATCAGGTTTGCATTTCAGAATTGTTTAATATTAGCTATAGTAGCAAATGGGTTTTAAAAGGAGCAAGGGAGTCAGGGAGACCAAGAGACCAGAAAGGAGAACTTTGTGTCTTGAACAAGGAGAGGGATTTTGGAGGTGAGAGAAAGAAGAGAGATAACAGAATGTAATTTTAAAAATTACTAGATAATTTTATCTGAGGAGGGAGAGACTAGGGTTAAGGATGATGCCACCAAGGTTTTTGTCTGAGTGACTTAATGAACACCAAGATAAGTAATACTGAGAGAGACACTGCAGTAAGGAATACCAGAAGATGAGGGTAGGGAAAAAATAATGGATTCACTTTGGGACACATTTATTTTGAGGTTCTCGTGGAGTAGATAAAGGGAGCTGTCACCACTGGAAGTAAGAGTCTGAATCTTATGAGAAGGATCTAGGCTAGATATAACTTGGAACTTTTCAATAGATAGATGAGTAAATGACATTGCCTGATAACGTTTTGCCTTAGGAAAGTTTGTAAACTCTACAGTACATACAAATGTTAATTTTTATTTTAATTTATTATGTTATATTAATTAATGAAAATATACACTCAGGACTTCAAAATGTTACTATTTTATTTCTCAATAATTAGCTATATAAGTTAAGTCTATAATCATCAAAGGCATATAAGTATGCAGTGCACTATTCTCATTTGTCATTCATGTTATTACTAATGCAGATGTTTAATTATAACTTTATCCTTGAAGCATACGAATGATAATAGTTATCTTTATTGTCAGCATATAAATGTTTCACATAATGTCATTCCTAGGTCATGTGAAATTGTCTTTTATTACAGCTTTTGATTGGCTTTGAATCAGGAACAGTAGTGTTATGGGACCTCAAATCAAAGAAAGCCGACTACAGATACACGTATGATGAGGTAATATTATTTTTACTAATAAAATATTATTCTTGTCATTTTTCTAATTCAGAGCAGGTTCTTTAAGAACTTAATTGGTGATTTTAGTTGAGGCAACCCTTGTAATTGCAATAACACACACACATACACACCCCCCCACATATATGTATATATAAATAAAATAGATAATCACATATCTCAAAAGATTTTTTAAAAATCTCTTTTCCATTCCTGTTATTTGGCCATCTAATCCTCTTAATTCTGATACCACTGTTACCAGGTTCTCATGTATTCTAGAGGTAATCTGTCATCTATAAGCAAATTGATAAATGTATCCTAAATAAATCCTATTTCTGTATTATAGACAAACGATAGTATGCTGTAGACAGTTATAGTTTTGCTTGCTTTAAGATCCAAATAAAGATTAACTGTGATTGATTAATGTCTTCTATGTTTCTTTTAAACTGTAGGCCATTCCTCTTACTCTTTGCTCTCCCTTTCTTATTTCATTCCTTCTTTTTGGCCATATATTCACTGAAGATAGTTTCTCAAAGACTAGATTTTTCTGGTTCCAGGAAAAATGTTCTCATGTTCCAGAAAAATCTAGGGCTTAACACTTGTGTTTAACATTTTTTTTTTATTTTACCCCCCCTTAGGTTTTCTATGAAATAGATAGGCTGCGGAGGCTTGACCAAATTCAGGTTCATTTTTCATTTTTAGCCAGATTTCTTCTTAAATGATGCTGATGCTCTTCTGTCAGTTGGAGTGTTAGTGTCTGTAAGGTTAGCACCCAGTGCTATTCAAAGCCTAGATTTATTAATACATACAGGTTGCAAAATGAAGATGTTCTAATTCTATAATTCCTTCTCTTTTATTAGCTCAGGCACTTTAGTGTAAAGAGAAACTTCTCACCTACTATTTGGTTAAATAGTCGTATAGTTAATAAAGGAAAGCGTAAATGATTCTTATCTTTTATTTCAGTATTTATTCTAAAGGCATTCTCTAATAATCCCCGTGGTGACCAATCTGTTCTTGCTTTTAGTTTCACTATATTCTTAAAGATTTAAACATATTTGATGCACTTCAATACACTGAAGTTATTGTGCTTTTTGATTTTCAAATTCTCCCATTTTGGTCATGAACCACCTCCTTTTGGTTCCTGAGTTCTTTTTTGATAATAATCTTGGATAGCTTCCCTGATCTCTGTTACAAAAAGGTATTAACTATTAATCTTGTATATTTTTGTTTCAAACCTAGAATAAGATTTTTTTCTTATGAAATGTGGCTTCTTTCAGTGTGAAATGATATCTAGTAACTATAATCTGAAGATTAGCAGGGTGATGATTTCTAATTCAATGAATAGAGCTAGGAAATGTATAAGTGGTTTTGCTTGTTTTTAAGACAAAATATGTCATGTCTTCATATCGATGCTTTCAGTTACTTAAAACAGCAGATTATATTGAGTTCCTATAATAATACTTAGAATACTTTATAAATGTTTGCATGTGGTCTTTGTAAGCATGGCTAAAAGAATTTCCTTTGTTTTCATAGCTGCATACTTTTTTTTTTCATGCTTTTTATTTTCAGTTTTTAGTTACTAAGCACTGTGGTTCACTAATGAAGATCCTAAAAATATAAAAAAGAGTATTTTTAATAAAAGTTTCTTTTAATCTCATTGGAAGTTTTGACCTGTAAATCTATTTTCTACACTAAAATCAGAGCAGATTTTAAAAATTCACTTTTTTTTTTTGTTTTGCTTCTTATGAATTTAGATAGTGATCTTGTTTTTAGCCATTACAGAGTCACAGTGACTGGATTTACCCTCTTGCCTTAAATACATGGAAAAATACATGAAACAAAAAATAATTTCATGTATTTTTAGACATTAGATAGCAAGTGGTAAGAACAGAGATTCCTTAGAGAGGAAACAAATAAGGGGAGCCATTTAGTTGCCTTAGCTTATGGCCCAGAGATTTTCCAGGTCTCAGTACATAAAGGGGAAACCTAGGTGGAAACTCCTCAGTTGCTCTGAATTAAGGAAACAGAATTGAGAATTTGGAGGAAGCTGAAGTGTTTGTAGTCTATAAGACAAGGTACCAAAGGGTAGTGAACTACCTAGAGAAAGAGAAGTGTACAGGGAACACCCTACCCTGAGTCTTAAGGTAACTAACTACTGATTAGTGTGTGATTGTGAGGCTTAGAAAAGATCCACCAGAAAGGAGTAGGAAAACAATTGTCGTAGCACACAGGGCCAAGAATAGTTTACATTTGTAACAGAGTGGAGAAATCTTGTAATACACAGAAGTTCTGTGAACTGAAAGCAGAAGGAAAATGAAAGAAAGCTATGTAAAAGCACATATTTCAGTTGCTTAAAACTAGAATTAGTGATACAGGACATCTTAAAGGCAACCAGAGGTTGTGGGAAGGGAACACATTAAATACAGAGGAACATAAAAGTGATAGCAATGGTTTCCTTACAAACAATGCAAGCCAGAGCACAGTAGAACAATACCTTTATAGTACTGAAAGAAAAAATTATCAACCTAGCATTTTATATCCAGCAAAAATATCTTTTCAAAACAAAAGAAAAATGCTTTACACACATCAAAAACTCAAAGAATTCATCACTTACAGACCTTCACTGCAAGACATATGCAAAAGTTTTTCATGCAACATCAAGTGATATAAATGGAAATATGGGTATACTTAAAGGAATAAAGGATACCAGAAATGGTAGATATGTAGGTAGATATAAAAGCTTTTTAAATTTTTTTATTCTCTTTAAGACGTTATTATGCAAATCAAAAATGATAAAAATGCTTTGTAGGATTTCTGACATGCAGAAATAAAATACAGACAACAGTAGCACAAAGGTCGGGAGACAGAATCTTTTTGCAAGTTATTATACTCTACCTGCAGTGTTACGATATTACTTGAAGGTGAAGTTTGATAAGATAAAGATACATGCTATAAATTCTAAAGGAAATACCAGAGCAACAACAGTAACATAGATAGTTAAGCCAAAGAGGAATATAAAATGAAATTTTAAAAATTTTTAATCCAAAAGGAGGCAGAAGAGAAAAGGAGGAACAAAGAACAGATGGGGGAAATAGAAAAAAAAATAACAGGGCGACAGATTTAGACCCAGCTATGTCAGTAATCATATTAAATGCAGTCCTTTGAATACCCCAAATAAATGGCAAAGATTGTCAAATTAGATCACAAAGCAAGATCAAACTCTACACTATTAAAAACTTTAAATATAAAGACCCAGAAGTGTTAGCAAAAAGATGGAAAAGTAATGTTAGCACCAAATTAGAAGAGTGCTGAAACGGCTGTATTAGTATCAGCAAAGTAGATATCCAGGTGTGCTCCTCAACACCAGAACACCATTCTTTTCAAGGACACGTAAAATATTCACCAAAACAGACCATAGTTTGTGCCATAAAATCAATCATAATTTTAGAAAAATTAAAATCATTAAAATCATGTTCATTTAGTATAATAGAATTAAAAATAATAAGGTAGAAGAAAAAACTACAAATATTTGAAAGTGAAACAATATACTTTAAAATGACCCATGGATTAAAGAAGAAACAGAGAAAATGAAAAACTATCTTAAACTGAAAAAAAAGGTGAAAATAGAACATATTAAAGTCTATGAAATGCTGCTAAAGTATTCAGTAAAGCATTGTTTATGTTAGGAAACAAGAAGTGTCTCAAATCAATGGCCTCAGCTTCCATCATGAGAAACAAGAAGAGCAAATTGAATCCAGAGTAAGCTGTGGAACTGAAATAACAAATCAATGAAATAGATAGCATAAAAACAACAGAGAAAATTGGTAAAATCCTCATTTTGTGGAGATCAATAAAATTGGTAAATACACAGCCACAGTGATAACTAAAAAGAGAAAAGACACAAATTGCATAATAGGCATGTAAAAGGAGATTATTACTTCAATTCTACAGAAATGCAGAGATTGGTAAGGAAAGATGTGCAATTTCATACCAATAAATTCAATGTAAATGAAGTGGCCAAATGCCTTGAAAGACACCAAATTCCTTGAAAGTTCTAAATCTCCTTCTAGGAGAAATAGTTAATCTGAGTAGCTTTATGTCTATTAAAGAATTTGAATTTTTAATGAAAATGTTTCCCATGAAGAAAACTCTAGGTTCAGAGGGCTTACTGTTAAATTTTACCAAATAGTACTCACTGTACCCAAACTCCTTCCAAAAATGGAGGAAGGTATACTTCTCAATTCATCCTGTGAGGGCTGCATTATCTTCATACCAAAACCTGACAAATTATAAGAAAGCTTCAGTTTAATAAACGGATATCCAGTAGAGATGCAAAGTCATAAAACATTAATAAATAGTAATATAGTGACTACATTTAAATAATAGTGCTGTAGATGTAAGATCTAACTTCTAAATTGACTTGTTCTAAGGTAAACTGAGTGAAAATTTTTGGCTGTATTTCCATGAGTTCATGCTATTTTACGTGCTTATTTCATATAAAAATGCTTTATATTTGATTCTTAATGCAGATTGCCAAGTATATAATTTTAGACATTGAAGAAAATATTATAATTCTCGCCAGTGAAGGTTAAAACTTTAAGACCTTCACAAAATACCACCCCACACCTTCCTTCCCCCCAATGTTTACTTCCTATCAGTGGTGTATTACTTCAGTCATATTCATTTTTATCACACTGGGGCAAATAAATAGCATTGTGATATCAATTTTGAACATTTCTAATATAAAAAAGTTCTTGGTGCAGTTTTAATTGTTCATTTGGTTTCTTGAAGGTGATTTAGATGGGTGGGAGTAATGGAAGGAGAAATTCATCTTTACCCTTAAGCTCTTGTTGCTTTGTGTAACCATAGTACTTTTTGAAATGACACACTCACCTGGTTTTATATCTAAATGGTAGACTTTGAGTGTACTTGGAGTAGTATTCCTAATTTTCTACAGATATTTTCTGCATGGGATATATTTTAATCTATATAGAATTATATTTCTTCAATGACTTTCATTCCTTTTAGGCTATCAATAGTGTTAAGATACTAGTACTCTTTCTATAGTAACTAATGTGTTGGCAGAAATAAAATATAGCATTATTGATGTTTTAAGACAGTAATTTAGTACTTATCAAACTATTTTAAAGGTTATTCTTTGTCATGTCTCGAGTTGATCCGTGACTTTTGTATTCTGGTTTCATGTTGTTTTTTCCTAGTAGACTAAGAAGCTACAGATAGAAATACAGGTATACAAAAAAATAATAATTTGTACATTGCTAGCCCTATGAGTACATTTATCTTAAGACTGTCAGTCTTTTAAAAAAGAATATTGAAATAATATGTTTGTAACTCACAATATTGGAATCAGAAGAGCTTTTAAAAAATTACGTTTCACTCTATAGACACTCATTGAAACACTTACTCCTTTAAGGTCTTCTTTTCAATGTTTAGAAAGGTGCTGTTAGGTTTTAAGACAGCTTATTTTCTGTTTATTTTTCTCTCTTACACACACACATACATACACACTCACATGCACACACTCCCCAAAGATAAAATAATGCTTAGAAGAATGAATAATTTGTTTGGATTCTTAAAATATCTGAGATAGTTTCATTTTGGTTTTATTTTTAATGGAAATGGCAGTGTTTTCAATTTATGCCTGTTAACATCTTTAGAGAAGCTATAAATCACTTAATATCCAACATATAATAATTTTATCACCCATTTTACAAAAATATATTATTCTATGATTATCTTACTCAATTAAACAGTATTACTGTTGCATCCCTTCTACAATGGAAATAATAATAAAATGTTCATAAGTTAAAATATTAGGGCCAAAGCTGTACAATTTGATATATTATTCATATATGTATAAGAAATAATTCATCCAATACTATAAACATTCACTTTATTGTTCGATAACATGGGAATAATAAAAGTAGTGTTTTCAGTATTTCCTTCCCATATGTTTGCAAGCATTGTAATTTAAAATCAAAATCTGTATTATAAAATTTTTTTCTTTTGTCATTTCAGTGACATTTTCTAAGGTTTTAGGAATAGTAATTATACTAGCAGTCAATGTTGCTTTTCAATGTAATATTAAGATCTTATTTTCTGGAGGAAAAGGAATTTTTTTTGGTGTAAGTCTGCTAAATGTTTATCAGTTTATAATGCAGGAATAGCTGGACTAAGATTTATATAAAACTTTTACTATGAAATGATTCTAATCATACTGATCAGTTTACATAACAAGTAAATAGGGAACATATCTAATTTCCTCAGTATTTTGAGTTAGTGAGTGTAAAATTTGATAGGTAAATAGCTAGCCTGTTATCTTTCCAGGAAGTATTCTTAAAGATGCTCTCTTAATTGAAAAGAACAGCACAAAGCATCGTATGTACTACTTTTGTCAAAGCCAAATAATTAGCTATCACAGTTTTTAAAAATGTATCAGAGTAGGCAGTCCTCATGCTATTCTTTTAATTTTCACAGATGAGAGTACTGTCATACTGTTAATCCATTAACTGCTTCCTGCACTGCAATATAGTGAAGATTTCTTGTCAGATACTGCATCTTCTAAAGAATTTTTTTTAGATATGTATATACTGCTCCTGTGGCTTATGCCAATGGCTATATCATCTTCCCTCCCTTTTCTTGACATTTTTTTCTCTACCCTGAATTCATTGTGTTTCTCTACAACTTTTGTATGTCACTGATTTATTATGTTAGTTTCCATCCATTTCGTCCTTGATCTCTCCTATTTCCCTATCTGTAGTTTCCCATTTTTAAAAAATCAAGTAACCTCTTAAGAATCTTCTGGAAATTGCATATCTTGGAAAAATAAGCCAATTTACATAGAAATTCCTCAACCCCAGTTGATGCTACCTACTTCATATCTCGTATCATCTCCCATGAATTATTCAGTTTTGCTCCTAACCCACCTTCTGATTGTAAAGGTGTCGCCGGTTTGGTTAGTTAGATTTACTTTTCCCATTTTGTTTACATAAATTTCTACTTCATTTTCTGGAAAGGACTAAAGAAAAAGTAAAACTGCATGTTTTATACATATATAGTTTGTATGTGGTGTATATTATACACATATACTTTATATATAGACATAATGCTACATATGTACTACTTTTAAGTATCAGTATACATACTTACCCATATACTATACTTAGATAATATATTCATATATACATATAATACAAACATAAGTAGCATATGTGTAGTATTACATGCAGTGGTATTAAAGAGACTATTGGAAAAAAGTGGTATCTTGTATGAAGTTGGATTTGTATTTAGAAAATTGCGGAAGTAATTGAAAAAAATCATGTATATTTATTTCAGTGCAAAAGTTCGCATTTGGTTATTCTTTTGTGGAGTATTTTCTGGCATTTGTTTCTCTCTGTTATCCAAAATAATTGTGAACCACTGGTCCCTGTAATTAGTACTTATTTTTGGAATAGTTAATAATTTAATACCATCTTTAAATTAAGTGGTACTTTTAAACGAAGATGTATATGATTTTCTTTAGCAAAGTAGAAATAGTGATTCTCCATAAATATTATGTATTTAGGTATATGATATGCATTTATATTTATGATAAGATTAGAATGTTTTTATTTATATATTTCAGATAACACTGAAGATCTCTTGTATTTTCCTTATCACTTAAAAAAAGTATTTAAAAGCTTTGTAAAGCTCCTTAACTCAACTGCTATTTTACAGAAATAATTTCATCTGCTAAGGCTATTAAGGGATGATTTTCAGATTGAGTTTATGGAATGTCATGTGTATCATGGAGTAAGCTTTTTACTGTTGTAAGTTTTTATTTAGGGGGCACTTGAGGGGCACAGTCAGTTAAGCTTCTGACTCTTCATTACAGCTTAGGTCATGATCTCAGGGTTGTGAGATCAGGCCCCATGTTGGGCTCTAGGCTCAGCGCAGAGTCTGCTTGAGATTCTCTCTCCCTCTCCCCTTTTCCTGTGTGCTCGCTCACTCTCTTTCAAATAAATGGATAAATCTTTAAAATAAAAGATTAGGAGTACCTGGGTGGCTAAGTCAATTAAGCAACTGCCTTCGCTCAGGTCATGATCTCAAGGTCTTGGGATGGAGCCCAGCATCAGGCTCCCAGCTCAGTAGGGAGTGTGCTTTTTCTTCTATCCTTCACTCTGCCTTTTCTCAAATAAATAAAATCTTTAAAGAAAAGTGTTCTAATGCAGCTTTTTCTTTTCTTTTTTTTTTTTTAAGATTTTATTTATTTATTTGACAGACAGAGATCACAATTAGGCAGAGAGGCAGGCAGAGAGAGGGGGAAGCAGGCTCCCCGCTGAGCAGAGAGCCTGATGTGGGGTTTGATACCAGGACCCTGGGATCATGACCTGAACCAAAGGCAAAGGCTTTAACCCACTGAGCCAGACAGGTGCTCCTAATGCAGCTTTTTCTGATGAGATATTAGTTGTTAATTACTTGGTAATTTATGTTTAGGTATAGTTTATTCTAAGAATCTATAAGAATACATTCTGTTTTTCTGAGCTCATTAATAATTGATATATCACTGTTATATCATTCTTATGCTGGCTTAAGGAATAAAGTAAAAATAATTTAAAATAGTGCCAGTACCATATTGAATCTCATTTGCATTAAAGAAGGTTGTGGGAATGTAAAGTTAATGTGTTGACTTCAGCTTAGGAAATACGAAAAAGTTTGAAGTGAAAATTATAATACTGATTGTGTATAGCTTGGTGTTTAGATTGTTTTTTCTAAAATGGAATTCTTCACTCCTCTTATATAGGCTATTCACTCTGTTGCTTGGCATCATGAGGGAAAACAATTTATTTGCAGTCATTCAGATGGTACCTTGACTATATGGAATGTGAGGTCTCCAGCCAAGCCTATACAGACAATCACTCCACATGGTAAGAACATATCTCTTTTGAACACTACATAAATTGTGATGTACAACAAACTGTTTTGAGTTTGCATTTGGATTTTTTTTCGGAATGAGTTTTCTTTCATTTTGAGGAAATTAAAAATATGTATACATATAGAAATGAAATGAATAACAACCAGGTAACAAAAATCTCTATATTTACAATTGAAATTTCAAATTTGAACTTTGAGAAAATGAATGGTACATTATATTCTGAATATTACTTGTCCAGTAGTCCAGAAAGTAAGTAATTTTGTGAATGTTAACAGAACTTACTTTGAGCCTTTGTCATCTTAAAGTTATCAATTGCAGAGTTGCTAATATACACACACACAAACACACACATACATACAAAGTGTGTGGAAACACTTTGAACTCTACAGAAGGTAATTTTATGCATTGAAGTATTATGTCAAGGGTGCCCAAGATCACCACAGGTTTAATGATTTACTAGTAAGACTCACAGGACTCCGCAAAAGGACGAAGAGCAAAATCAGCAAAGGGAAACGGTACATAGGATGAAGTCAGGAGGAAGCCAGGCTCAAGCTTCCAATGGTCCTTTCCCAGTAGAGTGACACAGACATGCTTACTTCCTCTAACAATGAGTTATTACCAGATGTGTGAATTGTTGTCTGCCATAGAAGCTCATTTGAGCCCAGGAGCCCAGAGTTTTTATTGGAATCAGTCCATAGGCACTATCTGCCTATAGCATGCATCAGAATTTCAGATGTCCAGAGGAAATCAGGGATTCATCATGAATTATTTTGTTCATATGAACAACTTAGGCACAGTATGCCACCCTCATCAGTCTGGGAATGGTGGAAACCATCTCGAAAGCCAGTTACCAGATGCCAACCAAGAGCAAACCTTGCAAGTCATCCTTTCCAGGGATAGCAGTCTCAAGC
The DNA here is from genome assembly GCF_963455335.1 of Martes martes. Taxonomy (NCBI): domain Eukaryota; kingdom Metazoa; phylum Chordata; class Mammalia; order Carnivora; family Mustelidae; genus Martes; species Martes martes. The sequence continues at coordinate 55,513,606 of NC_137893.1, read as the reverse complement.
TTGCTTATTCTTTTCTGTGCAAGAGCTATTTATAAAACTTCTGAGGTTTAATTAGGGTGTTCATGAACAGATTATGAAGACCTTCCTTGAGTTTTGGATGAAGTTTAGGAATTTGCATTTCTTTATTAATCTACATTCTTCAACCACCCTAAGAGACTCTTAACCAGTGGATTTTGAGAGATTAAAGGAACTATTCTTTACATTTAGTCTATTGAAGAATATCCTTGTGGTATTGCTAATATTTCATTGCTTGCTTTAAAATTATCAGGGGCCACTTTAAAAAAGTATTGGTCCATTCTGAATTATTGCAATGTAAAAGTTAAAGAAATAGTAAAATTAAAAGATTTATCTATCTGTGGCAGAATGGGTTTTTAGAGTTGCTTATTTTTTAAGAAAACAGTAATTCATAAAGCCACACATTGTAGTATACTTTACCATTGCTGTGTGGTAGCACTCATCTGGAAAAACCCTTATTTTAAATTTGCTATGGATCTATTATGCATGCATCCAGAGGATAGATAGCCCTTATGACTGAGGTTCCAGTTGTATTTAATATACTTTCATTCTTTATTCATTCTTGGTGATAGACCTGAAAATTACCACAAATTTTAGGATTTCCTAAGACCTCTAGAACCTAAGAATCCTGAAAACCAAAAAAGATGATTAGTCTTAAAACTTTGATTTCAAATTCAGAGAAAATGAACCTAGTATCAAAAGCAGTAGAAATATACAACATTGGCTTTGTAGTTTCAAGTCTGTCAAAATTTTTATCTTTTTTTAAAAATAAGAATGGCACTTTTTTCTTTTGAATTATTTGAGAGTAAGCTGTTGACATACTGCCCAGTCACCCCAAAATATTCCAGTATCTATTTTTTACAAATAAGAACATTCTCCTTTGTCACCAAGTTTTACCTTTTATCAAAAGGGTCTATATGCAGATTACATTTAGTTGTCATGTTTCAAACTGAAACAGTTCTTGAGCCTTTTCTTGAGTTTCATAACTGACAATTTTTGAATATTCTAGGTCAATTATTTTATAGAATGTGCCCACGTTTGGTTTTGTCTGATAGTTTTTCATGCTTAGATTCAGGTTTGGAATATCTTAAAGCGATTGATGCATTCTTTTTGCTGCCTCTTAAATGGAACTTGTGTTTGATTTGTCCAAATTGATGACATCTTATACCTTGATCCTTTGATCCCTTGATTAAACTTCTGTCTGTTAGATCTCTCTATTATTATGTTCTTTTCCTTTGAAATTAATAACTATTTTTCATTTGTATTTGTAATCAATAAATATTTGGATCTGAAGGAAGTATTTTGAGACTCTATCAACACACTCTTCCTCCTCAAAGTTTTATTCTCTTCTTTTAGCACCTGTTGTTTCTTGGGTGGGTTAATTTTATTGTGGTAGTTGCCATATGATAAATTTTCTATTTAATCTTGACCCTTTTTTATATCAAAATCTCAGATCTTTGGGAGTAGACTTTGAGAAATGGCATAAGTAACTTTCTACAAAGTTTATGGTATCTCAGTAAAAGAGGGTCACTAGCTAAAATTATTTTCAAACAAACAAGACAAAGAATATTTGACTTAGTATTTTTTTTTTCAAAATTAGAATCCAAACAAAATGTAAATAAGTTTTTTTTCTGTGGCAGGTGTTAAGTAGGATGGCATTTATTGCATATTATAGCAGCCTAAAAATGTAGATGATCAGATGTACTGTTTATTTATAAAATATGAATTATTTTTGATAGTAGTAATGTTTACTGCTTATTTTTAGTGGTAGGTAACCTACCAAAGTTAAATTTATGTTGATAGCTGCTTTCAGTGACAAAACTAAATGGATTTTTACACATTAAAGTATAAAAATGTGTTTTTCACATTTTGCCGTGGCAGGGTGTCCTTTATTCCATATATAACCATACTTTATGGTATATAATTTTGGTATACTAAATGTCTGCTTTGATGGATTGAAATTTAGGGTTATTTTCTCATTACTGTCTTCTGTTGTGGTCTCTTGCTTTTACTTTCTGGTAGTTATGGTAAATTACTTTAAATATACTAGACTTAAAAGTTTTTTCATTTTGCTTTTTTTCTTATTTAAACCCATTTAATGGTTGTTTTAAGTATCTTCTTAAAAAAATTTGTAAGTAAAAAAAAAAAAAAGCATTATGAGTATTAAACCTTGATAGCTAGGAACTGATTGTACTTTAAGACTCCTACCAGTACTTCATTATGTGATGTTTTGTGTTAAGAATAGTGTAAGATGTCTTTGAATAATCTGTTTGGAAGACATAATATTACATCAGCCTAACATGGGGTTTTAAAGTTGGAAGAATTGTGGTCAAGCCCTAGGTCCATAATCTCTGGCTCTGTGACCTTTGGGAAGTTGGTTAACTTTTCTGAACTTCAGCCTTCTCATCTATAAATGGAGATGATAATTAAATTTAGTCTTTTTGTGTGGTTTTTATGGAGATTATTTATTCAACAAATATTGGATCTACCATGTAACAGGCACTACATCCTGGATTAAATAAGCAAAATGTAAGTGAAAGTGTCTGAAAATTATGATATGCTATGTGTATATGTCATAATCAATATAAATCTGGGTATGTTATTTATTTGGTAGGATATGGCTGAAAGATTGTTAGAGTAGTATTCCCCAAAATATTTTCACATATGAATTTTTCTTATATTAATGAGTTTTTTGGTGAAAAGCCATGTTTTAGTCAGAGATTTGGAAATGCTGTATTAAAGTTGAGCATTTTCTTCAGCATAAGATGTCTTCACTTTTAATGTGTACCATGAATTTCTAAGAGGGAGGATATACATATATATCATATATATGTATGATATAGATACATATACACACATACATAAATATTATTTATACTGGTTTATGTATGCACTTATTTTATGTGGCTTTTCACAAATTTATTTGACTTTAATGTCCTCTATTCAGAGAACATCTTGTGGTTCTCCAGTGCTCTATGAAATACACTTTGAGAAATGATGGCCTTGAACTGTAAATGAATCATAAGACAGTTCTCCAGATTTGTTAGCTATGTTCAGTTTATCCTTGGATGACATCTTTCATTGCTTAAGTTGTTTGATAGCAAACTCTTATTCTGAGGGGCAGAGCAGTTTTCTAGATAGTGATGATAAAATAGCCGGAAAAGAAAAATAATTTGATTCATTTAAGATAATTTTTTATATAATATTGGATAATTTTACAATGCATATAAAAATGGTTATATGCTTTTTCAGAAATTTTTCATTTGTGTGTCTGAAATCCTTAACAGATGATTTTTTTACTAAAATAGTGATTGGTCCCTTTAATCTGGCAGAGAACATTTTCCTTGCAGGGAGACAACCTGGAATGTAACTCTAGCTTTGCTATGTGTGGAAATACTTTATGGGGATAATTACTGTTCTCTTGGACTTTAGTTTCATCATCTGTAAAATGGCAGGATTGAACAAGGTGATTTTTAAGGTATAAACAGTTTTATGAATATGTGGAAATTAGCAGGATTTATTCCCTCTATTGACTGCAAGGTCATTTCATCTTGGTGGGCTGTAAATTTTGTATTTCTGTGTGCTTAGCCTAGGGGAGAGTTCTGCTTCTCTCTTTTGGACTTGTTTCTCTCCTCTGACAAACAAACTTTCATAATTTAGGAGTGAAGAACTTGATAGTCCTGGCATGGCTCTTAACTACCCTGAAGCAGTCATCATAGTTCAGTGATTTGCTGGCTCAGGGCACCACAGGATCTCAGGATCTCCCCTATAACTCTGGGTATGCGTGTGTCAGGGTACAATTTTTCTGATTGTCATCTTCACCAACATCAGGTGATTCTCAAAAGAAATGGAGGTGGTAGATGGTAAAAATCAGTAGATATCCATTATAGGAAATGACAATTTAAAATTTAGTTTCTGGAGCTTATTGATCGGTATGATCAACCTACTTACATATTAGGGAGTAAACCAAGATTGCGGAACTTTAACTCTATTAAGTGTCACTGAAGAAAATATTTTACATAAGTAAAAGTCAGTGTAATATTTTATGGATGTGGCTTTCAAAAATTTCTGTTAATCTACTTTTAATATTTACCTGAGCATAAAACATTGAATGAATAATAAAACCATATTACAGTTCTTTTTATATAGTTCATTACAAAGTTTTCCCTCAGTTTGTGAATTTGAAAAGACTTATTACCAGACTCTATAGAACATATGCAAATAAAACTTTTATTTAAAGGCAGAGGATGTCCTGCAGCAGGAGAAACAATGCAGGTCAGCATTCTGAGAGGCATCCTACATGCAGGCTCCCTCAGGGACATATATACAAGAATTGTGCTGAGTCTTCAGCTCCAGCCACCAACATCTAGCTTCTGAGGAACTCAGTTTACCCTTTCAGTGATCAAGCCAGTCTTGTCACACCAGTTAGGTCAGTTGCCAGCCACTGGTAAAACGGTTACACTGGGGGTCACTTGGGGAGTTTGGGGAGTTTGGGACCTTGAACAAGCATATCATAAATCCCACTGCCCTTGGCCAAGAGTCAAAAACCAGGTATCCAGGTGTCTCTAGTCCAGCTCTACGTCAACTCGGTCTTCATACTTATTAAAGAAAGAACACCCTCCTCATTTTGGACTAGTATTACTAACAATGTCATTCTCCAGTTTGAATGATTTTATTTTCTAGAACATCACTGTTCAATAGAAATATAATGCAAACTGCATGTGTAATTGTAAATTTACTAATAACTATATGAATAGCAGTTTAAAAACATAAAATTAGTTTTAATAATAAATGTTTAACTCAAAATATCATTTAAACATGTAATCAACTTATAAATTTGAGACGTTTCACATCCTTTTTTTGTACTCTTTAAAATCTACTGTGTACTTTATACTTATGCCACATCTTGGACCAGCCACATTTTAAGTGCTCTGTAGCCATGTGTGAGTGGTGGCTAACATACTGGATAGATGCTCTAGGCTGGAAACATAATTGCTGTGTAACAACTATATCAGTTAGAAAATGTGTTCTACATTCTAAATATCAAAATTAAAAACAAAGGAAACACTTGTTTTTGTCAGTGATCCTCACTCATTTTTAATGCATCTTCATTCATTCATTCATTCAGTAGACATTTATTGAGCACCCCCTATTTACCAGAGATTAAATACTGGAAATATATTCCCCTTGAAGAACTCAGATTCCAGTGAATGAAAATTATCTACTAACAGATTACTAAAATACATATTATAAGTGCTGATAAAGGCATACACAATATGCTATGGAAACAGAATTAATATGTTTTTGGATGAAGGGTGTAGGAAGATTTCACAAATTCAAGTTATATGAGCTTGGTCTTAAAAGATGAGTGAGGTGTGATAAGATGGGAGAGAGCAAAGCAAGGTTATTTTAGTCAGAAGATACAAAGACATAATCAAAAGCAGGATGTTCTTGGAAAACTGCTAATAGTTTAGTATGGCCAGAGTTAAAAATACCTTTGGGCAAGCTGCAGGAAACAAAGGCAGAACTGCATATGGAGGCAAGAATATATATTGTAGTATGCTTAAGAGTTTGGATTTCATGATGGAGACCTAAATGATTTTACAATGAGAAACATAAAAATTTATATTTTGGAAATACTACTTTGATGGTCGTGCATTAGGTGACCTGGGGGCAGAAGTGGGAGACCAATTAGGAAGATTTTGTAAACAATAAATGAAGATTTCAGTTGTGACAGCAAATGGGAAGAAATGGACATACATTAATACAATTCTGCAATTTAATCAACAGGACTGAGGCCAATTTTTTATGGCTGGGTGGTTTACAGGAATGGGAAGCAGGGCATAGTAAAAGGTAAATCAGATGTGACTTGGAGGCTTATATGATTTATTAAGTTGTTTTATAATTTACCAGCTCTTTTCAACAATTTATCAAGGTAGTTCACAGGTATTTGAACAAGAACCAGTAGAATAAGCACAGGGTCTTGCTGCTTAGATGACACAGCAAGTCAGAAGTAAAATGACACCTGGTGGTGAAAATCAGGTGATCTTCTAAACATCCTTTAATTTACTTACACGTGCTTTGTAAGAATCTTAGCAAGGTCCTTATTACTTAACTTGATTTAGAAAATGGTTAGTCTAGGATTACAGATGAATAAATTTGCCTTTCTGGGATGTAAGCAATTATTGGTGACATAATTTAAGAAATTGGAGTTGAAAAAAAATCAGATTATGCCAATCAAAAGGACTCATTAATTTCCAAGCAAGATCCATGAAGAAAGATTACTATAAAAACTGCAAAATTTTTTACTTACAGAGATAATAAACCTACTCAGTTAGTATCCTTGTAGGGGGTGGTGAAGAAAGTTTACTTATAAAGAAACAAAAATTAGACTGGCTTTAAACTTTATTCTAAATTTGAATACTGGGTGTAGGAGAGGAACATAGAAGAATATTGAGCAAGACAAAAGCTAAGATTTTTGTACCTAGCCAGTTTTTATGCACAATACGTAAGCTCAAAACTTCTAAAGATTCAGTAGATATACCGTGTAATGCCCTTCTTTAAAAATTGTTCTAGCCACTGGAAGATTGGTGGTGAATATTGAAATAAGTTAAATTGAGTTATAACTGAATAATTGTTTACTTCATGAAGCAAAATGCATACAAAGAATAACTTTTGGAAATAAATGTAAAATTTGTGTCTGTAATTTCAAGTTCTGTCAGTCTGACACTCCCATTAGAGCTTTGGGGTGGTAGAAGAATAAAGGCCTGATGCTGGCCTTCAGAGCGACCATTTAAATTCTTTACTGAAAGCTCACGTATTTCTGAGCAGATTAAAATAGTGGTTGAAATTCTGCATTCCTTGTACAGCGCGAGGGACTCCTTTTCCGATTTAGGCCTCCTTTTTTCCTACCTTTCTTTTTTTCTCAGTTTCCTCCCCCCGCCAACAAACCAGCAGTCCTCTTCAGTTCCTTGGTTTGGTGTTCGACTTACTCTGTCACTAGCCACTGGATTTTTGTAAATTAAACTGCTAATTTAATTAGAGGTTCAAGTTTCATTGCACTGTCATTTCATACAAAATGGGAAAGAGATGATCCCCTGGGATCTTGAGGCAGGATTAGATGCTCTAATGTAAGTTGACAGGGCTGATTTATAAAAATGTAATGTAATAAAGGTGACATACTGTATCAGTGGGGAAAGAAATAGTGGTTCAACAAATAGTGCTGCCAGGTGCATACTTCTATCACAATTCTTCAGATTGTGCATTTTAAATATGTGCACTTTATTGTCCAGCAATTGCAGCTCAATAGAACTATAAAAATAGCTTTGAAATTATTAGAGGAAAAATATCTTCCCTATGCCAAAATATACTTCAGAAAATAATTAAATGTGGTAAGTGAAACTATAGAGCAATTTTAAGAAATTGCAAAAAAAAAATTTATATGATTTTGATGTGGGAAAGAACTTCCCAATAAGCTCAAAACCAAGGAGGGGAATGATAAAAAAGGGCTGGTAGCTTTTTTCATACATATACATACATATTATTTATAAATGGAATCGTATCTTACCAGTTCCTTCTCCCTCAGCCTTCCTCCATGTTAGCAGCCCAGTGACTAGGTACAGTACGTCAAAAAACTTACAGGTGTTCTTCAAAAATATATTTCTAATATATATTTCTAATTTTAGAATATATAAATATATTCTAAATTTATATATTCTAAATTCTAATATATTCTAAATTTATATATATGTGTATATGTATATATACACACACATATATATACACATATATACACATATATGTATATATACACATATACATATATATACACATATATGTGTATATATATGTATATATATATTAGTACACACATATGTAAATATGAGGAGTTTTGCCATTATTTTGCATAAAATGGAATTATATTACTCTTTCTTGTATGTTTTCTTAATCTGCTCTACTTGAGGATAGTCCCTTCATGTCATCTGGCATAGCTCTAATTCCTTCATTTTAATGGTCATGTAATAGCCAGTTTTGTTCCCAGTTTTTCACAAAGTATTCAGCCTTTCCAACATAATCAGTATTCACTTTATTTTCAGTTCTTGATCACTATAAGTTATGCTGTCATTACCATCTTGTACATATTTAATAGGCGTTGGTCCTTTTGTTTCTATGAAATAAATGCTTACGAATAGAATTGCTTTTCCTAAGAATTAGAGTTTTAAGTATGCCTATTTTTAATTAATATTCTCAGACTGCCTTCCGGAGAGACTGTATCCTATGCACATTTCTTTCTGTCATGTATGGGTACCTCTTTGGCAGTGATCCTGCCAGCAGTAGGTGTTATAGCCCATTTTACTTTCTGTATTTTACTTTTTTTTTTTTTTTTAAACTTCCTCTTTTCTCAAGGTTTCAGAGTCAACCAGAGAGGAGTGACTGGGGCTTTCTTCTTTGTCAGGTATTTTCTGGGCATGCACATGACCTTGCACATGTGTGCAACCTTTTAGTCCTGGAGTGTGCTCAGTTTTTCAGGATTTACTTTTAATTCTTGCTCAGGCTCTTATTTGACTCACTTAAAACCACAGCCTTAGGCAGTTGTGATATGCCAGCAGATTGCTGTTATTTTGTGATGTCCCGGAAGTGTGAGGCCTTCTATCCCTCTGAGCTGATGTCTGTGTCAAATGAAATTGCCACGACACCCTGGGAATAGAAGTTTCCAGGGAATATTGATTGTGATCTTAGGGAAGCTGGTTTTAATGGAATTGCAAAAAAAAATTTCAGCCCTGATTATTTCGCTGATACTATTGGATTTTCATGTCTGCCTAGCTACCTAGCTGGGGAGTGAGGAAGATGGGAATAACCCTTATCAGAATGTTCTAGCCCTCCCTGTCTTAACCAAGGTTTAGTAATTTCTATTGGTTAGACAATGTTCCACTTGTTTTGTGGCTTCAGTTTATATCCAGGGTTCTGAAGTGATTAACTTTAATTGTGCTAGTATTTCAGTTTTTGTGGGAGAGGTCCTTTTGGGTTCACAGAGGTCCTTACTTTGTCATTCTGGAAGTTCCATTCCTTTTCCTAATTTTTTTCACTATTCATAGGTAGTGAGTCCACCGTGTAAACTCAAGTCGCTTTGTGCAAATCAAAGAAAAGCTGTTGGAACTTTGTGCAAATCAAAGAAAAGCTGTTGGAACTCTAATTACATTGAATTTATGAATTAATTTTAGAAGAATTGACATTTTAGGATTTTAAGTTTTCTCAGCTGGAAACATGATTTTGATAATGACACTAGGAAAGATGTTTGTAACATATGATGGATACAGTATTAATGAGCTTTGAATATAAAATTTATTTTTAAATGTAAAGAAGATAACATACAAGCATAGGTAAAGAACATAAACTATTTTTAAAAGAAGACGTACAGATGACCAGAAAGTTGAAGAATATTCTAGAGATTAAAACAATACAAATTAAAATTAGATACCCTTTCTGATTAAAAACAAACAAAAAAAATAGCATTGTTTGGGAAGAATGTGGCAAACTGTGGTCTTAAACAACTAATGGAAGTATGAATTGGTACAGTGTGTTTGGAATACAGTTTGACCCAGATACCCCTTTTCCTAAGAATTAAGCCTAAGGAAAAATCATTAATTTACTCACTTACTAGTTACTCTGCACCCACTGATATGTCAAACAATACTTGTCACCAGGGATACATCAACAGAAAGCGCACATACACTTAAAAAACGTTTGCTTTCATGGAATTTACATTCTTCTTGGTGAGTCAAACAGCAAACAATGAAATTTTAAACAAAAGTTTATTAGAATGAGCTAGCTGTATTATGGGTGGGGGGGGGAAGCTGGGAAAGAAGTATTGGGATAGGGGCATGTGTCTAGGATCTCCGAAAATAGGATATTAATATTGAGAATGATCTCTAAAAATGAAGATATGTTTTATTTTCTTTATTTTTTCTGAGTTGTTTCTACAATGAACATGTTGGAAATAGCAGGAATCAAACTTTTTTTTAAAATAATATATAGAGGTTGGTTTATTTTAGCGGTCTTTTTGGACATTACAATAGATGGATTTTACTTTAGGAGAATACATATAAATGAAGTTATTAGCATAGATTTTAATTTTGCAACTGTCACACTTGGGTAAAAACATAATTTAGATTTGTTTTTCTCAAATCTAGCTATTTTAAACTTGAATTCATTTAGAAAATTAAAATTCTGCTTGCTTATCTGCAATTAGGAACATTGGGAAGGCTATCAATATATTTTGCAAGAATTTTGTCACATAAAGGTCATTACTAAATTACTCTTACTTTTCAGCACTGAATTTCAAACAGTAGATTTACTTGGTTATTTTAAATATTTTATATTAAAATACTTCTTTTCAAAATCATTTTAAAATTTTTGTGATGTATTTCATTTTACTTTCATTTTATATATAAATTATCAATATAAGAATTTAGAATAACTTAGAATTCTAGAATTTAATGCAGGAAAATATATTTTAGGAAAACAGTTAAAGGATGGGAAGAAGCCAGAACCATGCAAACCTATCCTCAAGGTGGAATTCAAAACGACTAGATCTGGGTAAGATTTTACTTCATTGCCAATATTCATTGTATATAATTACTCAAATAGCACTAAAGGCTATTTTATCATTATGTTATAAAGCCTACTTTAGAATTGTCTAGCTCAGTCTTAAAATTTTATGCATTCTTTATTTAACAAAAAAACTAAAATTGATAAGTTTAGGTTAAAGTATTTCTTTGTATTCTCTTTGTCTTTACTAGTTTGTAACATCTTGGAAGCTTTGAATAATCTTCCGTGTCAAATGTTATACATTCTGTTAGTCTTCAGTAATAGTGTTTATTCACTTCTGAAAATTGTGGAATAAGCAGTGAAAAATATTTAAAACTTAACCTATTTATGATATATATGTTAATTATGAAAGTTAGATGTATTCTTCAAAAATTAAATCTCATAAGAATATTTGACAATTACAAAAATACATACAGTTTAATATTAAAGGAAGTTTGCCAGTTTGTATTTTATATTTTTTATATGTACCAAATGTTTAAAAATATAATAAAGGAAAAAAATTACAAATGTTTCTTTGAAAATGCCACATTCCGTTAACCCCTAAAAAATGCCTTTTATTTGAGTTCTAGTTTCTGGGAAAAGTGTGTGGTTTTATTTACTACAGCTGTGTAAGAGAGTGAATTTACTTAGTATATATAGTGCATTGGTTCCCGGACTGTGGTCCTTGACTAGCAGCATTAACTGAGAACTTGTTAGAAATTCAAAATCTCAGACTCTACTTCAGACCTTCTGAATCAGACACTCTACCGTGGCTGGAGCCAACTGATCTGTGTTTTAATTAGACCCACAGGAGATTCTGATACATGGAATTTTGGAACCACTGATGTATGTTTTTATATACCAGTTTATGACCACTGCTTGTTAAAACTGGCTTACTTCCCTTTGTAATTTGCCATTCTTCTAATCATAATCATTTCAGCCCTATTCTCATTTGAGAAAAGTCAGTAAGCTAAAGAATTGTTAAGATTGTTATTATTTGTCCTTGATCCTCATTAGCCTTCTTCTGGGATTCAAAAGATGTACTGTGTTCCAAAAAGAGGTTGAATGAACTCCAAAAGGAATGGCATCTGTTTAATTGACTGTGGCACCCTCACTGTGTGACCTTTGGCATAGAGTTACTTGATGTCTTTGTGCTTCAGTTTTGTCACTTATGACATGAATATGATAATATGTCAGAAGGTCATTGTGATGACTTAAGTAAGACAGTCATATATTGAAAATATTTTACAGAGGTCTGGTACATAATAAACTTTCTATTGGTAGTTGCTCTTACTGTTTCTAGGAAAATTCCTACTGCCAATTGATTTTTTTTTTTTTTTTTTTGCCGTAATTTGTTGTATGGCAAAGGAATGTAAGTAGGAAAAGCAATGACAGCCAAGGAAAAAAAAAGTGTGTGGGGAGAACCAGAAAAAAACCTGTTTCTAGTTTATAATGAAGCATCCAATGAATTGTCTAAACATTTAAATTAATAGTGCTTATTGTCTTCTGAATTATCTGTTCATTTTAACAAATACTGATTGTCAACAAAGATAAAAGTCCAGGGAAGTTCTTTATTTTTTTTCCCCTCTGTGTGATTTACCTATTCCTGGTTTTGATTCTTATAAATGGTAATACTTGTGTTCTCAGTTTCTTCAGGATGGCAGCAATATTTTTTCTTCCATAAGATCAGACATGAAAAAAAAAGTCTAGCTCTTTTGCATGCATTTGTAGATACTGTGTGTGTGTGTGTGTGTGTGTGTGTGTGTGTGTGTGTAGATACTTTTAAATAGATCGATAGGATCACTCTCTGAGAACATTCTTCACCAGCTTTCCAATTTCTTTTTCACCTGGGATAGGACATGCAGTAAATTAAAAGGTTCTTCTTTCACCAGGGCCTTTTTCCTTGTGACTGTTCCCTAGAATTCCAATGTGTAGCCAATGTTGAGAACTACTGCACCCCTCATTGCACCTATAGCAGAATCACCCTCTGTTAAATAAGTTAGTTGGCTCTCACCTTTTCCTGTTCCTAGCTAGTGTCTTGAGCAGGTGCCAGCTAAAGGGATTCAGGTTGGCAACAGGGAATGTTGGCAAATTGCCAGATTTGCCTTCCTTCCGTCCTCAAGATCTTCTGCATTTTCTTTTTTTTTTTTTTTTTTAAACCAAGAAATCATTTTAGGCAGAAAGATTCCCTTTCATCCTTTATAGCTTAGCAATAATATCACTGCTTTGAGGATGTTTTGGCCACGTTACCTAGGTTGGGTCCCCAGTAATACAGTCTGAAAGTGTGCTATGTGTTTCCTTTCTAGAATTTGTACTTGTCACTGATAATGAAATTATTTGTTAAATGTATGCCTTCCCCTTTAAATATTAGCTCAGTGAAACAGCATGGGACATACCTGTCTCACTTCTACTTGTCCTTGCGTAGTGTTACTGAATATATGGAAGAAGAACATAAGCTGGTGTTTAGAAAAGTGTAACCATGAAGAATTAGCTGTTATAGGTTAACAATAACATAATTTAACTATGAGGGAAAGGTACACTCTGACAAAAAATGGAATCAAGATTTGTGTCTTTTATTTTCTAGTAAATAAAAGCATGTATTACATTGGGAGAGACCAGATTTTTCCTTTACATAGTGAATAGTAACAATATAATTAATACAGCATTTTAAAAGCACTTTTATTAAAGATAGAGAACTATTCTTCATATGGCCAATTCTTAATAAAAAGTCAAAAGTTAAATGTTAAGTCAGTTCCGTTGAAGTTGGTTTTTTGAAAAACTGGTGTGACCCAAGTGTGAAGTGCTGCAGCCAGTGGGGCTTAAGCAAAGTGACTAAGAGTGAACTCTGGAGCTGGCCCACCTGGGACTGATCCTTCTTCAACTACCTGTTCATTGTGCCGTTTTGGGCAAATCGACTGAGCTTTCTGTGTGTGTTTCTTTATCTGTAAGATGGGAATAATAATAATAGTGTCTACCTCAAAGAGTAGTTAAGAAGATTAAGCAAATACATGAAGCATTTGGAACATACTCTTTCATCCAGTTGTCTCACATATCACTAGTCTCAAAACAGCATTTGATAACCCCTGTCAAATGTCAGCTTTTCCCTGGTTTTCCTTTCACAGAGTTGATGTGCAAGTTGCAAGGTTGACAAGACTGTAACTACAGAACCTCACTAATATTCTTCCATAAATTGAGAATTCTCTTAGTCTATGACTTAGTGCAGCATTTATTTATTTATTTGACACACAATGTTACATTAGTTTTGGTAGTACAAATGCAACAATTCTGTGCTTTGTGCTTTGCTCACCACAGGTGTCACTACCATCTGTCACCACACAACACTATTATAGTACCATTGACTGTATTCCATATGCAGTATCTTTCATCCCTGTGACTTATTCATTCTGTCACTGGAAGTCTGTAATGCCCACTCCCCTTAACCCATTTTACCTGTTCCCTCACCCCTGATACTTTGTTTTTAAATAGTAGATAGTGGTCATCTGTAAGTGGGTTGTGAAAATATTTTTGTTGGTTGTGACATCAGCTTTTAACTTCTAGATTAGAATAAGAAATAGAGTACACTGCACATTTTAAGGTTAAATATTGGTTCATGAAACTTGTCCAATTGTATGTACTAATATATCTGTATACTGTATCATGAAGTAAAGTATTCTTCTTACTATGAGTCATGATTATCTTATTTGAGAGCCCCTGATTTAGTGAAAATAACTGACACTTTGGATTCTTAGACTTAGGTTCAAATCCCAGTTCTGCCACCCACAATGGCTCTATTGTCTTTGGCAAGTTGCTTAACATCACTGAACCTCTGTCCTTACCTCAGTGAAATAGGGATGGTAATTTCCACTTAATAAAATTGTTGTAAGGACTTGAAAGAAAAATATGTGTTTGGCATGTGGTAGATGTTTGGTAAATGGTAGTCCTTTTTCCCTCTACTTCTACCTTTTCATTTCACTATTAGACTACATAGGAAGTTACAGGCAGGGCCAAATTTTCAACAAGAATCAACTCAGGAAAGGTTTAAGTTTTCAAACAGGTATTCACTTGAACTCCTTAGAGTTTTACACGATGAGCATTAGAAGTTAGTCTCTCTCTTTCTTTTTCTTTTTTTTTTTTTTCCCAATTTTACTCATTTAAGAGAAACACACGAGCAAAGAAGGGGCAGAGGTAGAGGGAGAAAAAAAAAATCTTTTTTAAGATTTTATCTGTTTAACACAGAGAGAGAGGCAGAGAGGCAGGCGGGGGGCGGGGGAAGTAGACTCCGTGCTGAGCAGAGATCCTGATGTGGGGCTCCATCCCAGGACCCTGAGATCATGACCTGAGCTAAAGGCAGAGGCTTAACCCACTGAACCACCCAGATGCCCCTACAGGGAGAAAATCTTAAGTGGTCTCTGCACTGAGAAGAGAGCCCTGCATGGGGCTTGATCCCACAGACCTGAGATCATGATCTGAGCCAAAATCAAGAGTCAGACACTCAACTGACTGAGCTATCCAGGCACCCCGGAAGTTAGTGTCTTTTAAGAAATGGGCTACCATTCAAAGAATTACCAGTTTTGGGGGGAACATCTATGTTTGGGAACCTAAAAGTGAATGTTATCTCAGTTAAAAATGGCAGTTTAGTCACATTTGGAGAACCATGTCTAAGAATTAATTTACTCCCTTTCCTTATAACACATACTATGGCAAACTATTTGTGTATAGGGCCAGAGAATAAATATTTCAGGCTTTGCAAGCTGTCCAGGTCTCAACTGTCAGCTATCCAGTTCTGCTATTGTAGCCCAGAAGCAGCCATAGACAACTCATAAATGAAAGAATACAACTGTGTTCTAATAAAACCTTCTTTATAGACACTGAAATCTGAGTTTCCTTTAATTTTCATGTATTATGAAATATTCTTTTGTGTATTTTTTTTAACTATTTAGAAATGTAAAAATCATTTTTAGTTTGCAAGCCATACCATACAAAAACAGGCAACGGGCCCTAGTTTGCTGACTCCACCCACCCCAGCCTGATATGCACACATGTACATGCATGATATATCTGTTTATCTGTAAGCAAATTTGAGCCCCCCCAAATGTGGTGCCTGAATTTGTTTTCAATATGCACACATGTACATGCATGATATATCTGTTTATCTGTAAGCAAATTTGAGCCCCCCCAAATGTGGTGCCTGAATTTGTTTTCAATATGCACACATGTACATGCATGATATATCTGTTTATCTGTAAGCAAATTTGAGCCCCCCCAAATGTGGTGCCTGAATTTGTTTTTTTACTTTCATGTGTACACTAAAAGCTGTATGGATAGCCTATATAAGAATATGAAAAAACACAGGGGCACCTGGATGGCTCAGTCAGCTAAGCGTCTGACTCTTGATTTTGGCTCAAGTCATGATCCTTAGGGTTGTGAGGTTGAGCCCCACCCATGTTGGGCTTCGTGCAGGAGTGCAGGGTGATTCTCTCTCTGTACCCCCTCCCCCGCTCCCCCCCTGCTGGCACACACAACATGTGCGCACACTCTTGCACTCTCTCTCTCAAAAAAAAATTTTATTTGAAAAAACAAAAACAGACTAATAAAAACTCAGGATACATTTATAATACTCTAGTTCTGAAAATATCTAAAAGTTTATTTCAGTAACATCCACAAACTTGCTACCAGTGAGTTTCCCCGGCTGCTACTAGAAGTGTATCCATTGAGAGAACCCTAACTTTCTGAAGCCCAAAAACAAACTCCCTCATGCAAAAAGATTTTTTCCCCCAGAACACAGGCTTGCTCTCAGTTTTTCTTTCTCAGCTCTAGATTTTTCTTAAATAACTGTGTCTATTCAATAATCCATAATAACACTTATGCTGTGCTTACTGTTTGCCAGACACTATTCTAAGTGCTTTATACATCTTACTTTATTTAATTTTAGCGAGCATTCTATGAGGCAGGTATTATTACCTTTGGCTTACAGATGAGGAAACTGAAACGAAGACATTGAGTAACTTGCCCAAAGTCATACAAGCCATAAGTGGAAGACCCTAGATTTAATTAAGTCTGTACTCTTACTTTACTTCCTTTTTAATGAAACCTGCTCTCTGTTCACATTAACCACCAAGCCCCAAGATCATATAATACCTGCAGATCTCTCAGAAGCAATTGCTCTGCTAACCTATCTGATAAAACTGTGATGAAGAAACTCAGCAATTTAGTCACAGATATGTTGACCATTGAGAATAATATTTTAGAATCTAGTCTTTATATCAATAAATGTGTTTATATTGTCATTTTCTATCATGCATGGAGCTTTCTCTTTTTATCTTCTTGGCACCAAGTGTATTAGAGTCAACAAATGTTCCATATTCATTCTCTCTCCATCCCAGTTGATGGTAAGCCATAGCAACCAGAAGAGACTCATTCAGATAGCATGCCCACTTTCAGAAACAGAAGTAATTCCCTTTTGTATTGTCTTAACAATTCTCATAGCCTTACTTGAGATGAAACTAGCTTCTTGTCTTTGGAGCTCAAGACTTACTTAGATGGCTTGGCTTCCAAGCACCAAGAAGAAAAAACTAGATGAACAACATTTGTTATTGGACTTCTATAAGCCAGGTATTCTGCTATGCAGTTTGAATGCATTACCTTCCATAATTCTAACAACACTTTGAAATAGGCACCTTTATCATCTGTATTTACAGATATAAATAATAAGTTTTGGCTTAAGTTAACTTGTCCTACAAAGTAGCAGAGCTGGAATTTGAGCTCAGGTTGACTCCAGAGATAGAGTTGTTTGTCAGTATACTGAACACTTTCACAAGTCAAGATGGATTAGGATAGAACTGTTCTAATGATTCAGAGGTCACTTGGTTTGCCAAGAACTGATTTTTTATTTTATTTTTTAAGTAATCTCTACACACAATATGGGGCTCAAGCTCATAACCCTGAGATCAAGAGTTGCATGTTCTACCAACTGAGCCAGCCAGGTGCCCCCAAGATTTCTTTTTTAAATTTGCTAGTTTATCAGGTCATCTTCATTAATTTAACATTAAATCCTACTCAATATTAGTAATCATATTAATGTGAACTAAGAGGAGATTCTGTTTGTGTCTGTTTAATAGGGTAGATAACTTAATGTAAGTAACCTTAGCTACTCAGAGGACTAGAGAGCTTCATAGATCACTTCTAGGCTACAAATTCTAATTTGACAAAGTCTGGGTTTGGGTTTTATGGTATCCTCTTGTGGTCATGGCATTTGATCTTAACACTGTTTAGGAAAAATCCATAAGTCGATTTATAATTAATTGTATCTAATGAGAGAAGATATCTTTGAGCCCACAGATTTAAAATTTCATATTTCTCAGCAGATAATGTTTCCTTTTCTCCTGTTACTTTTCCCATGTTGGTGAGAGAGTTTCCATCTTAGGTTGGCTAATTCTCATTTTGTCACTATCCTCAAAGGCATTCTTATGACCTACCCCAGATTTATCTGTATTATCTTCAGTCTCTAAAAACATGAACACTTTCTCCTAGCCTTAATCTCCAGACCTCTTACCTAACTAAAATAAATTACCATTCACTTTCTTAATTTTAAGATAACATTTGACTTACATTCCCTAACACTGTAATTGTATAATCCCACATAACTAGACAACAAAGACTACTAGATTAATGGCTCTGTCTTCTGATATTAGAATACTGTATTTAGCAGCTGTATGGAGATTGGGGTTTGTCTGTGGCTTCTATGAATTTAAAGCACTAAGATCCCTCTGTTTTTAAGTTTTTCACTAACTTAGTTTTTTTTTAAGATTATTTATTAGAGCACAGGTGAGAGGTGGAGGGAGAGGGAGAAGCAGACTCCCTGATGAGCAGAGAGCCCCACGTGGGGCTCGATCCCAGGACCCTGAGATCATGACCTGAGGGGAAGGCAGACGTTTAACTGACTGAGCCACCCAGGTGCTCCCTTAAAATTGGTTTTTAACTCATTGTTAAGTTAAAACTGGTATGACTTACTAAGTCTCCTGATAAATGCATTTTGTGATACATTTATGTATCACTGGCAAGTTTTACTTGGTAACTATGTTTGAAAATAAACCTGTATTAAGCCCTTGAGGTACATTTAACCAGTAGTGGTTGCTGAAATGAAGGTGAAGAAAAAGGTGTAAGAAAAAGGAGTGCATTCAGAATGGTTCCGACAGCTCAGAACCCTTTATACAGCTGAGGCTCTAAGCACTGGTATTTTATTTTGAAAAACACAAAAATGAAGATGTAGAAAAAGGAGGACTAGTAGATTTTGAACAGAAAAACAAAAGCAAAAACAAAAATAGAATATTCCCAGAACACATCCTTGAAGTGTTTGTAGGAGAGAGTAAGTAAGTAAGCCTTGTTTGCTGCTATAGAAAGATAGGTTAGAATAACAGAAGGAAGATTAGAGGATACTCATTGTAAGAGGAATTAATTTGTAAGAATATTTTATTAGCCTTGTTTCAAACATGAGCCAGGATGTAGGAACATTGAAAGAAGGAAAAAGAAATGGGTGGATTAACAGAAAATGCTGGTTTGTTTATTTATTTATTTATTTTTAAATACTGCTTTAGAACATGTGTTTAGTGTATTCAACAGTAGATAAAAGTAGCATTTACATTTCATCAGGAGGAGTAAGACACAATTTTGTTTTCATTGTAACTTGGGGAAGACCTCCATATGACAGATGGCAGAAAAGAAAGAACTGTTGGAATAGATTATGCTAAAAATGAAAAGGAAATAATTTGGGCAGAAAGTTATAGAGTGAATTTCTCAGGATTAATTCAAAGTACATGTGAAGAAGATAATTTTCTTTCTGAATACTAAAAGCATTGTTACATGATTATATGATCTGGATTCTTCTGAAAAAATGTTTTGGCTACAGAACTAAAAGTCTTAGGATTAAGGTAAGTTTTGGGTTCTGAAAAGGAACCCCAAAATCAGTAAAGTAGATGATGAGTAAAAAGTGCAGTAATAGAGGAGTGGGGTATGCTGGCCAAAGGATGGAGTGAAGCTGGAGGAATCAAATGATGGAAGATAAGACTTTTGGGCCCCTTCTGTGGGGACCAACACAGTTAAGCACTTGGTAAACACTTGCCGAGTAGATGAATCATAATAATATTCCAACTTATTTTGTGTAGCAATTCCTGAGTTGCCTAGAAAGCAGATAATAATTCAGCATAAGCTACATTTTTATATTACATTGTAATTCCAAAAGTAACAGTCATAGATAAGGAAATGATGTTAAAAATTGGCGAACTATTTCCATGGTTTTCATAGGAAAAATGTGGGCTTTTTTAAAGTATAATTAGTCACAATCATTAATATTAATTTCATTTTTTTTAAGATTTTATTTTTTAAGTAACCTCTACGCCAAACTTGGGGCTTGAGCTCACCACCCTGAGATCAAGAGTCATGGAGGGCACGTATTGTATGGAGCACTGGGTGTGGTACATAAACAATGAATGTTGGAACACTGAAAAGAAATAAAATAAAATGAAATGAAAATAAATAAATAAATAAAATGAAAATGCCCTTACATTGTTTGGGTAACAAAATTACAGTTGCCCCCCCCCCCAAAAAAAGTCACATGATCTTCCAACTGAGCAATCCAGGCACCCCTGTTAATTTCATTTTTAACCAGTACTATCTTCTTCTCTAGACTGTTTTTAGAAGTACCTAAGTTTATTTCTTTTTTATTATAACATTAAATAAAATCTTCACAAAAGAAACATATTACCTATAATTTCACTATTCAAAACAAATTTTTTTCTTCTGTTCATTTTCCCTCAATCTTTTTTCAGATACATGCACATTTTCACTTAATTATATTCTTAGAGCATATTCAGTCTGGTGAATTTTTTTCCTACTTAACATGTCTAAAATATTACTAGTTCTTACCCCTTAAAATAATTTTAAAGCTTATGTGCTTTACGCAGACATTCTTCCCTTTGGCTGAACATTTAGTTTTTGATATTATAATCACGTTTTTCATATTACAGATAAAAATATAGTAGTGAACAGATTCTCTTTTTTGATGTTATAGTTAATTCAACAGATTTTTTTTAACAATTATACTGTTTCTTTACAGTAAATTTCCAATGGTGAAATTTTGAGGATAAAAGATTTTTATGAATCTTGACAAGTTCCCACATTGCTTCTTGAAAGTATCCATGTGCACTTCAAAGACTTAGTATAAACTATAACAGTTTCATCAGTCTCATCAATGGGAGATGTTTTTGTTTTATTAATTTCCTTACCTTAAAAGTAAGCATTTATGCTTTGGAATCATCTTACATTTTGTCACCACAGTGTGAACTCCTAAATGACTACTGTTATAATAGAAAAGGCAACCTGCTCTGATAATAGGGACCTGAAGTTAAATTTGTTTCCATCTGCATATTAAGTGGTGTTTCATAAACATTTTACAACTTGATTTTTTGCAAGCAGTCACCCAGCTCAACTTTTATGTTTTGGCAGGGACCAAAATTATTTATATGTTTATCCATGCCCCTGTATCTAGAAGTAGATGAATTTAACAAAGTTGGCATATTAATGGCCGATACTTATTTGGTAACACATCATCCTTTTCTGGAATCCTAAAATAGAATTTTTAAAAACCTTATAGTTATTTTTTTTTAGTCTAGTAGTTTTTGATGTTTATTATTTATAAGAAGGCACAGCTTCATTTCAAATCTAATTGTTTCCAAAATTATCTCTTACTTGTTAAGGATATTCAGATAGTCCTTTCTTACACTTTGTTTTTTTACACTTTCTTACACTTTTTTCTACTGCTGAAGTTCATTCTTAGCTTTCCTATGGTTTCTTCTTTTAGAGTCATCCCTTCTTCATCATCTAAATTGGTTCTCTGTTGCATCCATAAAGCTTTATGGCTTGTTCAAACTAATTTAAGGGTAGGTTTCCATCATAATCTGCTTTTTTTTTCCATCTCTAAAATGCATCTACTTATGATCTGTGCATGGACTGAATATCTTAGTGATGGTTCACTAATTGTTCTAGTCCTGGGCTGCTTATAATATATATTGATACCAGCTTATATGCTTTAGGTTATGTTGTTCAAGGGGACAGGGATCAAATCCATGTAAGATCTTGTCTGCAGTAAATGATTTTTTTTAAAAGATTTTATTTATTTATTTATTTATTTGACAGGCAGAGATCACAAGTAGGCAGAGAGGCAGGCAGAGAGAGAGGGGGAGGCAGGCTCCCTGATGACCAGAGAGCCCGATGCGGGGCTTGATCCCAGGACCCTGAGACCATGACCTGAGCTGAAGGCAGAGGCTTTAACCCACTGAGCCAGCCACGTGCCCCTGATTTTGAAAACTGTGCAATGTTCTTTCAGAGATAAGCTTTGAAATCATACTTGTAACACTATGAACTTCATGTATAGTTCATGTAATCACAAATATTCTGCATGACAAAGACTTAATTGAAGGTTTTAGGTTTCTTTTTGAAAAAATGCCTAATCGTTTCAAAAGTTCTTTCATTTGAATTGATAATAGAAAAAAAAAGTAATGGACTAATACAGATTGCTGTAGGGCCATATAAATCTCATGCATCCTAACCATCCTGGATCATGGAACTATAATACATCGAAACCCCAAAGCATAATTTTTCTGGAATTTTTATGGTTAGGTTAGGTCTACCAAATTCGGTACCTTTATCTCATTGACTTATCATGTTGATGCTTAAGTTTATTTTGCTTTCCAGTTTAATGTCAGCACCAGAATGGATGCTTTGCCCTGGAAAGCACAGGTAGAGAAGAGCTGTGTTGCCATAGACATGACAACTTCATTATAATAGCTTTTGTTATGACTGTCAGCCTTTACTGGTTACAAGAGAATAGTATAATTCTTCTAAATTTATTAAGATTCATGAAATGTTCAGTTTATAGGGGCACTTAAGCTTCTGCCTTCAAGGTTGGGAAGATGTTCTAAGAATTTTTTTTCTTTTTCTTAAGTGAGGACTGTAGAATTCATGGAGTCTTTTTCTGTCTTATCTCCAAGTTGAGTCTTGCCAGCCACTCATTTACGTGAATTTCACATGTTGGAGGACATGTTATTTAGCACGTTATTGCTATGTAACCCCTAAGTTCTTATAGTTTGACTGGTAATGAGAAATCATAAAGACTTCAGTGAATCTTCATCATTGTATTAATGGTCAAAAGACCATAATTTAGAGAAGGATGCCATTTTATTTCTTTGTGTGGTACTATTATTATTACCTTTATTATAACACCCTTTTATATTATTATATAATCTCTTAATAATTACAACCAATTGTTTTAACTTGTATTAAAATGAAAACCTGTCATTATTGCCAATTTTCTTTTGTGTGGGCTTAATTTTTATGTGTATACTATCAGTCTCTAAACTGGTCTCAGGACCCTTTACACTCAATTATTGAGAACCCCAAACATCTTCTGCTTTATGTAGGTTTTAACTATTGATATTTACCCTACTAGAAATAAAGTTTAGAATTAAAAAAATACTTATTAATTCATTTAAAAATAATAACCCCTTGCATGTTAAGATAAGTAAAACATTTTAAAATAACTCCTTCTAAAAATGTACTAGAATTGTTTATTTTGGAAATTTCTTTCAAGTGTAGTGTAATAGACTACAGCTAAAATCTCAGATCTGCTTCTATAGTCAGTCTTTTGGGATAATGTTCTTCTAATTGAGGCATACAAAGAAAATCCAAGTTTACACAGGTATGTAGTTTGACTTTTAAAATAATGGTAAATATTCTTTGCCACCACACCCAAACTTGACAAGTAGTAGATTCTTAAACACTGGTTGTAGTGGGAGATCTGAATTGCTTATTGGTAAAATTCTTTACTCTCTTCCATGAAAATTCTTTGGTCTTTCAGCACTTGCAGTGACTCTTTCACTCTTGCATGCTTTTATAACATCATGGCACTGGTAAATAGGAAAATACTGATTGACTCTTTCATATCTTCTATTATTGAGGCATTTCATTATATATCTTTAAATTGCTGATATCACCACTGATCTCCTGAGGAAAATCTTGAAGTATTGGGAAACTGTGAAATTCATGGCAGGTAGAAGTTCCCAAACTCTTGATTTTTATTTGAAAGCCCAGATTTTATCATTGTGAACAAATTATGTCAGTTGCTTTTCCTAAAA
Organism: Martes martes; assembly: GCF_963455335.1. Classification (NCBI taxonomy): domain Eukaryota; kingdom Metazoa; phylum Chordata; class Mammalia; order Carnivora; family Mustelidae; genus Martes; species Martes martes. The sequence goes on along the minus strand of NC_137893.1, from coordinate 55,489,817 downwards.
TAAGATTGACTTCATTCATTTTTGGGAAGATGACTGTCAATTACCCAAACCTAAATTACAGTTTGTTAGTCATCTTGTAAGCAAAAATAATAGATAGTTTAGCTCACAACTCAGACAACAGTACAAGTGCTTTTCTGGAAATAACTGTCCAATTCAGTGTACAGAAGTGCTTTGTGTATATTTTAATTTCCCTAACACAACATTAGAAAGACATATTAAGGGTCAGTATTTAAAATTAGTCATTTTACTACTTCACCAAAGACCTTTGGAAGTGGAAGGGGAAAAATCCTTTTAACGTGAGACAATGAGGAATAAAATGAGTAGTCTAGGTTGGTGCTATTGCTTTGGTTCATGCTGAGATACCAGGAGTTGAATCCACCTACTATTACTTTTGTGCCATCAGTGCAAATATCACCACAGTGAAAAGGCAAATAGTGTCTTAATACCATAATGAAATGGTTTTACCCTCGACCTTTTGAAAAGGATCCTGGAAACCCTTAGGGGTTCACAGACCACATTCTCAGTATCACTCTTGTATACTTCATGGCAATTTATGGAAGTGTTTGGAGATTCCACATTTTTGATAACTAAAAGGATATGTATTAAGTCTGATTACTTTAACTTTTCATGAAAATTATATCAATAAAATAAACATAACAATATTAAAATCTTAATTTTATGCAAATACTGCAATATACAAATCTACCAAAACTATACCATTGTTAAATTGCTCTTTTAGACAAAAACTTGTCTAAATCATGTTCCTTTATTTTTCCCCCCAAACTTCTATCTTTTTATCTATATTAGCAAAGGATAATATTAGGGTTAGTCACTAGTGAAACATAGCTTCGAGGTGGCTACTCTAGTTCTCAGAGAGTCCTCTTAAAATTGGCAGAGGTACAGATCTGAACTAGAAGGACACTGGAATATTATCATCATGGTGCTAGTAAAGTAATAGTCACTTCCTGAGAATGAGTTTTGTACTGGGCACTGTAATAAGCCATGTATATGCAATGTCACTTTATCTTTATAATAACTCTATGAGGTGTATATTACAGAAGAGAAAGCTGAGGCTCAGATAATTAAAATAAGTTGTTCAATCCTCATAGGTACAAAGTAATAGAACTAGGATCTGAACATAGATGTCTTCTTCCAAAACTTGGGTTATGACCCATTGTGCTTCTCTGCATTCAGTTCCTTATCATAATGGCTTATTCTTATGCTACTTTGTTATTTTCACGTTTACTCAAAAAGGTCCCTGGTGAAAACTTGTCATAACTAAGCAGTAGTTCTCTTATCAAGTAGTTGTTTTAAAGAATTCCATGGCTTCTGAATTAACTTCAGAGTGTGAGGGAGTTTGGCACCTTGCAGTGAGGTCTTCAGTGACATCCTCACATATCTCCCTGGTCATGATAGGGTAAGTCAAAGCAGTATCCTTCGAAGGCTCAACTTTTTGTTTTCTAGACTAGTGCTACTCCAAGTATGGTGCATGAATGGTTCCAGTTGGCTAACTCTCTGATACAAAAAACTTGGAAACTTGAATATCGTTTGATATTACCACAACATCTGTGGACACATTTAGTTGTTTTTCTTACAAAACACAGATTTTCAATGAATTAAATTTTTTTAAATAGTTCTTGACCACAGACAGTTTAAGAAGCATTGTTTGAAACTGTAGCATTCCATGATTAAAAGAGTGCTTTTAATTCGTCTCCCTATATTTTAAGTTTTCTTTTTTGCTTCTCAGCCCCTAAAAATTCATTTTTTGAAACCCTCATTTTTGATTATTTCATTTTGATCTGATACTTCAAAAAACTTAGCCTTTAGCTTTTATGTGAAAAGTAAGCAATTTGACACCAAATATGAGATCATAGTTGCATAGATTTTTTTTAAGACTATTCAAATTAGATAATCATAGTTTGGAATTGGAATTTGAACTGAAAATCTTAGAAATTTGATATACGGTCTCATAAAAGTCATATGTTCATTCAATAAAAAGCTAAGCACTGGGGGGCGCCTTGGCAGCTCAGTTGGCCAAGCAGCTGATTCTTGATTTCAGCTCAGGTCATGATCTCAGGTGTTGTGAGATCGAGTCCCGTGTTGGTACTGGGCGTGGAGCCTACTTAAGATTTCCTCTCTTATGCTCCCTCTGCTCCTCACCACCCCCAAATAAAGTTGAGCACTGAGATTAGAGTGGTAAAGAGAAGATATTTGTTAGCTTTCAAGAGCCAAGGTATAATTCTGTTCACCAAATTTATAGTTAAGTGTTTCCTTTGAAATAGAAGGGCACATCTGCATTTGATGAAAGTTGGAGAATTTAATAAGGCTAGTAATGTAAATTGAGGACATATGAGAGAATTTGGAGCTTAAATTACAATTTTAAAAATACATAGAAGTAGTGAATAATACAGGTATCAGTACTAATTATGCAGAAAGAGTATCAGAACAGCACAACAGTTACATTTCAAACTACTTTAGGCAGTGTTTATTACCAAATTTGGCCAAATATTACCAAATCCTACAGCATTTCTGATTGTAAGTCCTAGTATTAGTGACCATCTGAGTGATAGGTTTAGTGGTATTTAAATATGTATTTGATAAACACTTTTTGGGATACCTAGCTAGGGCCTGGGGTTGCAGAGATAATTATACCCTCTGTTTCCTAAAGGAGCTCACAATACAAAGGGTAACTAGATAAACATAATGACAATTCAGTGTGGTAAATGCTGAGAAGAAGTAGGCACAGGATTCTAGGAACACAGAAAGGGAACCAAGCACAATCAGGGTGGATGGATCAGGGAAGGATTTTCTGAGGAGATAGTAATTGGACTGAGTTTTAGAATGTTAAAGTCAAACAGAAAATGAGGGGAAGTATATCTCAGGCAATAAACAATGTGTGCAAATGCTATTATAATAATTTCAGCTAAGGGTTATTAGGGCCAGAACTAAAGTTCCTTGGGGCTGATATGGAGGAGACAGGTTCTTAAGATCCTGATACAGGGAACAGGATGCACCTTACAAGATTTGGAGTTGTGTCATCTCTTATCACATTTTGCTTTACTCACTGTGTTGTAGCCCCATTGGCCATTTAGTTCCTCAGATGTACCAAACTCATTCCTGACTTGGGGTCTTTGCCATTATTCCTGCTGCCTAGAATGTGCATCCCTTTTCTCCCAACCCCAAGCTCTTTGACTCCTCATCATTCCGGCCAGCTCATCTGTCATTACTTCAGGGATCTTTTCTGACCACTCTTACAGTAACGGCTCTGTGGCCTTCCTCACAGTCAGCCTACCACTCCACGTTGTTTTATTCTCTTTCTAACACTTGTCCCAATGTGCTTGTTCATGTAGACTTGACATGAGTGTACTGTTTTATTCTCAGGAATAGAGGTGCTCAAAATAAATTTGAATGAATGGGTAATGTTGCAGAACTGAGCTGAGCAAATTGGTTATAAAAATGGCTTTTTGGGTAGAAGTACTTCCTTTAACTGAAGAGTGCTTCATATGAAACACAACTTGAGCCAAACCACTTATTAAGGCCAGTCTGGGGAGGTTAGAAGACAAAGGAATTAATTAAAAGTGTCCAGCCTCTTAAAAATTTCAATCAGATTATGAAAGGTCCAGGAGCATCTGGGTGGCTCAGTCCCAGTTAAGCATCTGACTCTTCATTTCAGCTCAGGTCATGATCTCAGGGTGATGAGATCTAGCCCCATGTCAGGCTCCACGCCCAGCATGGAACCTGCTTAAAATTCTCTTTTCCTCTCCCTCTGCCTGCCCCTACATGAGCACATGCATGGCACTTGGTCTCATAAATGAATGAATGAGTGAATGATTAAATGATTAAATAAATTACTAAAGTGTCCAGAAACCCTTCTAATGCAGATATCTTTACAAAATGACAATCTTGAGGAGCACCCAGTATCATTAAAAGAAATTCTACTGAAATTCTATGTTAAGTTATGGGATAAAAATTATCTTTTCTCCAGGTCTTACTATAACATCAAAAAAACTAACATTGTGCTTAAAAACAGATTCTCCACCTCCATAATTCATATGCTACCTAGAAATAATCTAGATTTCTAGAGTTTTTTATATAATTCTAAATGCCAACAGAACAGTCTATGTAATTTTCAATATCTAGTATTAAAATACTTATCATTGTATTTATGACTACTTATTGTAAAGTATTCATCTCATTAATATTTACTCTTCAAAGTTTGGTTCTTTATAAAGAAAAAATATAATCTCTTGGGTGTTCATAAATCAGGTGATTCCTGCCTGGCAAACTTAGATTATTTTTTTTAAAAACAACACATAAGATATAAGGGGAAAAAATGTCTTTAAATGTATACATATATGTATGCATATGGGGAACTTTAATTATGAATAAGAATATTAACTTGGTATCTCTTTGAAACCGCTTCTTACTCATATTTTTTATTCTTATATTTTTATCCCTATTTTTTTCATCATGTATTTTTTTCTTTCCTAAGTTTAGAAAAGAAGCATAGGCAACTTACAAGGCCACTGAATACACACTGAGTTGCCTTTTGAGGATAAACCTACCTAATTGCCATGATGTTATTAAATACCATTATTAACAATTTATCTAATAAACTGGTGACTTAACCTGGCAAACCTACCTGATATTTCCATGGAAATTTTTTTCTATTATGTAGCTCAGCATCTCCCTGTTCCTGGTTTTTATATAAACAATGCTGCTTTTTTTTTTTTTTTAAGTTGGCTATATGTAAAAGCATTTATCAGACTATTTTTGAAATATTACTTATAAAATACATGGCCTGGGCCTCCAATCTGTAAAAGATGAAGTCAGAGTCTTCATCCTTCTTTCTAGTATTTTATATTCAATTGTATGGAAAATTTCAAAGTACACAAGGGAGGAAATGTATCCTATTTATTCGTTATATGTGGAACAAAAGGAAAGGAAATTAAATATGCTTTCCTAACTATAGTCATAATAATAACACTGTGCAAAGTGATTGAAACAATGTATTGGTATAGTTCTGTTTGGGAATTTTAACTTTGATTACTGTCACTTAGGTGGAAAAATAATATTAACAAAATCATTTTAGTGGTGAAAAATCTAAATGATAGTGTAAACTAAAGAGTGGTTAGTGTAACATACATTTCTGTTAATTCCATTCATTTATGTATTCATTCTACTAATTCACCAAGTTTTGGATACAGCAAGGAACAAAATGAACAAATCTCCATGCCCTCGTGGAGCTTACAATTTAATGAGAAAAATAATGAACAAAATAAGTTTTAATGATAAATTCTATGAAAAAAACTAAAACAAGGATACATGAGAGTATAGTTTTAAATAAAATACTATACACACATACACATATCCCGTTATATATATTAAAATAGGTAAAATGTTTCAGTATTAAAAAACAATTGAGTTATTTGACCTAATATTTGTATTTCCTTATAAATTACACATTTGTACTACTACTCTAAGTAAATTTTAGTGAAGTTTATTTATTCTAGAGTTTATTTTAGATAAAAATAAACAATTTAGAAATTTTAATGTTTCCACATGCCAAAAGAAGGGGATCTTTCATAATGGATAATAATGGTAATTTGATGATAGTAGTAATAATAGGTAAATCTTTCCAAAGATATGCTATGTGCCGCACATTGATGTCAGTGCTTTGTGTATATTAATTCAGTAGTTGTCAAGGGTAGATAGATACCACTCGGTCTCCATAGAGAGGTTAAGCAACTTTTCAGTATCACACAGAAAGGAAAACCAGAGCTGAGATTTAATTTAAATTCAGGCAGCTTAGTTCCAGAACAAGCACGTTTTTTTAAAGTAACAAAATATTGCTTTAATCTAATTGTCTTATTATTCACAGCCATATAACAATAGACAAACAAACATCAAGTTGAATATAAGAACTAGCATTTTTTAAAAAATAATAAGTAAATAAGAACTAGCATTTTTAACAATTCCGTATTATTACATACTGCTTATACCAGATGTGAAGAGGAGGTAGGTGAATCTACTGATCTTAGAATAAGTATTCAGAAAGTACCTAAAATAGCATGAGGGGATTTAAGAAAATCTTACCTCAAACTTTTAAAATCATCTGTTTGATATACCATAAACAGCTTCCCACCCAACAAATGATGAGACACATAGCAGATCAAAGCTAATTCCTTAGAATCAACGAACTCTTACCAAACAATTAGAAAAGGATTACTAATCTAATGAAAACGTGGACAAAAAGCATGAATAATCAAGACAAAGATAAATACAGGCCAAAACATATGAAAAGATATTTTGCCTTTTGCATATTTAAGGATACAGTTTTAAAAAGTGAATCTAGGTGAATCATTAAGTAATGGCTAATAGGGAGACAGTTGTAGAGTAATCAGAAGTGGCAAGCTGGCAGCTAGTGGATGTACATGGGAGCTGTGGTTGGAGAGCATACCAGCCAAAATTCCAGAAGTCCTCCAGAAAATGATTTTGAATAACTGTTTTCTCAAGGGTGATTTATAGCTAGTACATTCCTGCTATATCAATGAGAAGTTAATTTGTTACATACAGTGGATGCCTCAGGCCATAAATGCTCTCTTAGATCTGTTGAGAAGGCCTGGTTATTAGGATTGGAAATAAAGACTGTACATTCAGGAGACTTGACCAGTAGAAACACAGAGAGAATTTTTTGACAGTTGTATAAAGAGGATTAAAGAAAAAAATTTTAGGGACCAAGGCAAGGTATGAGAGTCAAATGTGGTCATTGTTCATTCTTACTGTAGGTTAATTTTCATGAATTCACTTGGGTCTTACTTAATGCCATTTTAAAAATCCACGAGTATTCAATTAAATCATGCATTAAGATGTTAGAATTTATTATTTCACTAATTAAAACATTTACAATACAGCAAGAAAATAGACTCCACTATGCTATTTATAATCCTGCCTATGTATTTTATTTTCAGGGAACCTTTTATTATTTTATCAGGAGGTTTGTCCTATGATACTGTAGGAAGAAGACCCTGCTTAACAGTTATGCATGGGAAGAGTACTGCTGTGCTGGAAATGGACTATTCAATTGTTGATTTTCTAACGCTGTGTGAAACACCGTACCCAAATGGTAATAAGCTTTGCATCTTTAAAACTCATTCTCTATAGATCTCTCCTATTCAGAACAAAGACCTGTACGTTTTCTAAATAGTTTCCTTGTCTTAGTATGCTGTAATTCTTCTGGGAGAGAGATGCTGTCTTCATAGCTTTGCAAGTTTTATCTCAAAAGTTAATTTTGTTTAATAAGCTTTATCTGGTTAGTATGAGATAGTAGCCTTTAGTGCCACTTAAGGGCAAACAAAACTATGGACTTTAAGAAACATTTTAGAATTCTATAGAACACTAGTATATTAATCAGGGTTCTCCAGAGAAACAAAACCAATAGGGTATAGAGAAAAGAAGAGAGAGAAAGAGAATGAATTTATTTTAAGGAACTGGTTCATATAATTGTGGAGGCTAATAAGTCAAATTCATTGAGCAAGATGGCAGGCTGAAAATTCAGAAAAGAGTTGTCTTGAGGCAGAATTGCTTCTTTTTTAGAACCTGTCTTTGCTCTTCAGGCCTTCAGCTGATTGAAGCCCACCCACATTATATCTGATAATCTGTTTTACTCAGAGTCTACTGTTTCAAATGTTAATCACATCTAAAGAATACCTTCACAGCAACATTTGGATTTGTGTTTCACTGAACAGCTGGACACCAAAGCAAAGACAAGCTGACATAAAATTAGTCATCACAACTAACATATATTCTTTCAAGAGGAATTTAAATCTGGATCCGTTTTACTTCATTTGAAGCCAATTGAAATGTAAAGCTGTAATGTATTTTATAGTTAAACAGGTACATATAAAATATCTAAGAAATTATAGTAGTATAGTAGTACTCGAGTTCCTATGAGATCCAATAGTAAGAATTGTTCTTACAGTTGTTGCGATTTAAATTTTGGGTTTGTTGCCCATGCCCTGCCTTGGATTTTGCAATACCATAGAAGTTACTGTGAACTTCTTGTCTTATTCATCTTTACAAAACTGAGATAATTTTGTCTGAGTTATTATATAGATCTATCTCATTGAAGACAAAATTGTCTTAAATTACATGAAGTACAATATCAGAATGTTACATACTTGAGAGGATGGAACAAAATAATAAAAAAAAAACAAGCAATGTTTATGATCTAATTCCCTATCTTCTTGCAAATTTAAACTATTTAAAAACTATTTAAAACGTTGTTTTCCTATTCTAGATTTTCAGGAACCATATGCTGTAGTGGTTCTTCTGGAAAAGGATTTAGTACTTATAGACCTGGCACAAAATGGGTAAGAAATAAAATTTGGTGAGAGTTTATTTTAGTATGTGGTGAAAGAGAATCTTTTTAGCATAGGGTTGCCTATTTCTTTTGTTTGAAAACACTTTATTTATATCCATAATCTTGACCTCTTTTTACAGATCCAGACACACATTTCTAATTACCTGCCAGACTTACCAGATCCAGTATGTTGCTTATACAGAGTTTCCATTTTTTTAAGCCAAAATTTGTTGAATTTCTGAAATTTAATATGATTCAACTTAATACCTGGACACCGTGCAGGCAGACAAAATAAGTCCAGAATTGATCCCATCACAGTTTACCTCCAGATAAGCTCTGTGCTCTCCCCACCCCAGTGCACTCTCTGGCACTGTCACGAATCCCGTTGTCAGAGTAATTTTACACATAGCACCAAGCTTGTCACTGTCCTCTTTTAAGAGTCTCATACTCGGCTAATGGAGCCAACTGGCACCCTGTTATTCTCCTCTTTAAACCACTGTGGTTGCTACTGTTGTTTGATTTGAGAGCCCCACCTCGGCTTGCTACTCTACACAGTAGAAACTTAGGATACCTTTCCAGCCTGATTTCTCACTGTCTTCCTACAGGTGCCTTATTCCCTAGAAAAACTGAACTGTGATCAAACTTCAGTGCTTTTTCTTATATGGCTCCCAAGAGCTGCAAACTTCACTTGCTTCACTGATGTCAAAACTCCATAAATCTTTCAAAGTCAGCCCTCATCTCCTCTTTAAATGTTTCCCCCTCTCTCTTAAAAAAAAAAAAAAGTGTATATATATATATATATATATATATATATATATATCAGATATATATATATATCTGATCTGTAAATTGTCACCATAGCTCCTTGGCAACTTTTTGTGGTATTTGCTGTATTCTGCTTTTTCTAACATAGATGGTAGTATGTTTACTTATAACATCTTTGAATTAAAGTACATTGCAAATAAATAATATTTGTATCTCCTGGAGATAATCATTAAATATTTAATTGACTTTACCCATTCATATTCAATGTTTCTCAGGGACAATTTTACTATTTTCCCACTCTCCCCCCAGATACTTAACGTCTGTGTGAATGTCTTTTATAGAAACTGCTGGCATCTAGTGGTAGAGGACAGGGATGCTGCTAAACATCCACAGTGCACAGGAGAGTCCCTCATAATAAAGAATTTTCTGATCCAAAATGTGAATAGTACCAGGATTAGGAAACCCTGAAGTATAAGTGAACAGTATTATTTACCTTATTTTAAGGCATTTCTAGATTTACATCAACTTATGTGCTACCTGTAATGATCAGTTGGGTATTTTTATCCTTTTAAAAAATTAGATAGATTTTATATATATATATATATACACACAGACACATATATGTATATATATATTTTATATGTGTGTGTGTATATCTATATCTCCACCATAATGGAGGAATTTAAAAATATTATTTCTAAATGGTAATCCTAAGGACGCCCAGGTGGCTCAGTCTGTTAAGCGTCTGCCTTTAGCATGATCTTGGGGTCCTGGGATCAAGCCCCACATCAGACTCCCTGCTTAGCAGAGAATCTGCTTCTCCCCCTCTCTCAAATAGCATCTAAGAAATACTGATAATAAAAAAAAAAAATGACAGCCCTAGAATAAGTTATTCTTTTTTAAAAAAGATTTACTTATTTATTTTAGAGAGAGTGCGAGGGTGGAGGGCGGGGAGGAGAGGGAGGGGTAGAGACAGCCCTAAGCCCACTGCACGCTGAGGGCAGAGCCCAATGCAAGATCGGATCCCACGACCCTGAGCTCATGACCTGAACCAAAACCAGGAGTTGGATGTTTAACTGACTGTGCCACTTAGGTGCCCCTAGAATAACTTCCTCTTAATAGATTTTATTTTTTTCCCTTAGCTAAGTTTTTAAATAGTATGTGAGACTTTTATGTGTCATCTGTACCAAAAAATATTTAAATTAAAATACTGTGCAAATAATTTGTGGCTAGGCATTTTAAATAAAAATAGCAAATGGATCAGTTAAATGTATAATAATAGTGAGATTATTGAGCTTAAGTATTATAAAATGTGTTTTTAAAGAGAAAAAAGTTACCTGCCATTTTTTAGTTCATGTTTTTGATGGAGGTTTTTTTTCTGTGTTTTTATGTGTGTTTGAGGAATGAGTAATGACAGTTTGGTTCATTTTGAAATCTAGAAAGGAATTTTCTGAAATTATTCTTTAATTTTTAAATTATTACCAGTAGTAGACTGATAAATACATGTAATTTTTGCAGATGAGCCACTCTGAATTTTTTAGACTTTATAGCCATATTCTGGTTTTCATGATATTTTTAAGTAGCCATTCTCAAGGAATTCAAACCAGAAGAGAAATATCATTGTGTATTTAGGTAGGATTTTACTTTAATTTTGAGATTTTGGAAAGCATTTTTTGCTTTATTTAATGAAATAACTTCATATCTAGAAAACCTTTAAGGTAGAATTTTTTTTAGATTATCATTGAAACAAGAGAGTATCTCTAGATTAAATATTGTACTATTGTATTCCATTGATTGGAAAAAAAGGAGAACTGAAAATTTGTATTAGCTCTATTGATATAAAGGTGGGCATCTGTTGATTGAGAACCTCAGACCTTCATGGTTAGGAGCACTGTTTAAATTCTGCTTCTCCTTGCTAGATGGCATGCCTTTGGGACATTACTGTTAAGTGTTTGTTCTTCAGTAAAATGTCCGCATCATAAGTTTGGTGCAGGAAGTAAATAAGGTATATGTATATATAAAGCACTCAGTCCAGTGTGTGCCACATGGTACATTGTTCTAACTGAGCAACGTACATTATAAAAGATGCTTTTTTTTTTTTTTTTTACATATTTGCATGAAGTAAATCTATTAATCTTTAGGGTAAAATGTATGTATTTCTAAAAATACGGAAAAGAACATTGTATCTCAAAACTTATAAATTCAGATAATCTGTTCTATAGACCTTCAGAGGATGTTATCTTTAAATCAAAGTTAAAAAATTGTTTTCACTCCAAAGCTGTAAATATTTTTTAAAGTTTTTGTTGTTATATTAATTTCATTAAATTAATAAATATTTTTCTTTCCCTGTTGTTAAAGATATCCCATATTTGAAAATCCCTACCCTTTGACTATACATGAATCCCCTGTTACATGTTGCGAATATTTTGCTGATTGTCCTGTGGACCTTATTCCTGCACTTTATTCTGTTGGAGCTAGACAGAAGCGGCAAGGTTACAGCAAAAAGGTATCGAACATGAGTTTTGGTATTTAATCTTACATTTCAGCATTTTATATTTATCAATTTGGAGTATTTGATAACATTGATATCTTTTTTAGAGATAATAAATAGAAATCCTTTTTGGAAGCAAAATATGTTGTTTACTGTTGTCATAGAAATATATATGGAGATGTATGGTATGCTTGGAAGTTGCTTTATACAATAATCTTTTTTTATAGGAATGGCCCATTAATGGAGGTAATTGGGGCTTGGGTGTTCAAAGTTACCCAGAAATAATTATTACAGGGTAAGTAAGATCCTGTTTTACCACTAAATCACTAATAGCTAAATATAATTAAGAATATATAGACTTTAATTAATTGGGCAAGTACTGCTTTCCTTTATGCTGTAATGTATTAAGAAATGTTATTGTTTAGAACCTGCCAACTTACCTTGAATTTTACCTTTCTTCATTTGGTTGCTATCTTTTCAAATAACAGTATACTTCAAAGAAAGAAAAAAATGTGATTTTTCTTTTCTTTTTTTCTTCACAATTTTAACTCATTTGCTTTTCATAGGCATGCTGATGGGTCAGTTAAGTTCTGGGATGCTTCTGCAAGTAAGTATTTAGAATATTGTTACATGTTATGCAATCACTGCTTCTATACAATCTGTTTTATAATAATTTTGTAACCAACATTTAATTTAAAATTTAGAAGCTATAAAGTTAATACGTGATTTATCAAGTATACGAGTTTAGAATTTCTGATAGAGGTAAATATTTTTATGGATATTAACTAGTAAATTAAGAAGGATTCTCAACAGAAGTAATCAAATCCTTTGTTCAAAATTTCATCAGACTTTCTTTTTTTAACTCAAAAATAAGAGGGAATATACGGGCACCTGGGTGGCTCAGTTGTTAAGCATCTGCCTTCTGCTCAGGTCATGATCCCAGGGTCCTGGGCTCGAGCCCTGCATCTGGCTCCCTGCTTGGCAGGAAGCCTGCTACTCCCTCTCGCATTCACCCTGTTTGTGTTCCTCTCTCGCTGTGAGTCTTGATGTCAAATAAATAAATAAAATCTTAAAAAAAAACAAAAAAGGGAGAGGGAATATATTTCAAATCAATAGAAATTTATAGAGTAATTTTAATGCCTGATTCTAAGCTAACAGTAATTTGTGCCATCTTTGCAGAATATATATATGGTGGTTACACAATAGCAAAAAAAGGAAAAAATGCTTTGAATTGTCAGTGTTTGCAAAACATACATGGTAAGCAGTGAGAATCCAGTTAACTCGGGATATTTTCTGTTTCATCATGTAGAAATGTGAGATAGTATTAGTACCTTTAATAGAGAAAATAAGTAGGAAATCATTTTAGAAAGCAAATATGTTCTTTATTTTCATTATATTTATATATATATTTTTTTTTTTACAAAATCTTTTCATCAGTCATTTTTTTCAGGTTACCTAAATTCATCATCATGATGCAATTTTTTCTTAATGAATACAATTTTTTGGTCAATAGGTACAGTGATTGCTTTATCTAAAAGTCTAATAGAAATGTAGACCTGGAAAGAAAAATATGGTTCAAATAAATAAAGGCTATTTTCCTTAGATAGTATGTCTGATTACATATTATTTTATATTTGTCCTATTTGTATTAAAGTATCTAACATATATTATGTTTTCTTTTAGTAACTCTACAAGTATTATATAAACTAAAGACATCTAAAGTATTTGAAAAGTCAAGAAATAAAGATGAGAGGCCAAACACAGACATTGTAGATGAAGATCCGTATGCCATTCAGATCATCTCATGGTGTCCAGAAAGTAGAATGCTGTGCATAGCTGGAGTTTCTGCTCATGTTATTATCTATAGATTCAGCAAACAAGAAGTGATTACAGAAGTCATTCCAGTAATAATCTCTTAATTATTTTCAGTGTCAGATGTCTGACATTTTAAAATTTTTGAATTATTTAGATTATTTGGGATCAGTTTTATCTAGAATTTTAAAGAACACTTAAGTGTTTACATTGCCATCTATCTTTTGTGGAAAATAGTATACTTTACCCATATCTTTTTAGTGAGCATTTAAATTTAAATCTTTACATATACTATATGTTTCATTTAAGGAAAGTTAATATGAATATAAGCATACTCTAATTTGGTATTAACAGGAATGCAGTAAATTCTAAAATCATTTTTAAAAAGCTGAGTCCGAAACATGTTTTTTCTTTGCTAAATCTTTACCTTTAGAAATCTTGTTACATTTTTACCTTTAAAAATGTTGTTCCCACTGAAGCATATATGGGTATGTGTATAAACTGTATGAAATATTCTAATAATTACTCAAAGTAGGCAAACTTTTTTTTTTAACTTTTTTTTTTTTTTTTTTTACAACAGATGCTTGAAGTTCGATTGTTATATGAGATAAATGATGTGGAATCCCCAGAGGGAGAACAGGCACCGCCTTTGCCAACACCAGTTGGGGGTGCCACTCCTCAGCCCATTCCTCCTCAGTCTCATCCTTCTACCAGTAGCAGTTCATCTGATGGGCTTCGTGATAATGTCCCTTGTTTAAAGTAAGTTATTAAAAAATACAGATATTTTGGAAATTATTTTTTAATTTAGATAAATTATAAGCTTCTTACAGTACTATTTTCCTATGATAGAAACAAATGACATAAGATCATTTCTTTCAGTGTTTTGCTATGGTTAATCCAATTCATTTTTTTGTGGCATCAAAAGGAATATGATTGAATTTTGAGATTTTTATCTTTAAAGTGCTAAGATTTGATCTTTAAACATACTGGTAGAATAGCATGGATCTTTTCTGTATATATAGGTCAATCTTCCAAAATCCATGGATATTTTCTAGTCTGGATTCATATGGATCAAATGTACATGTAGACTGCTTTCTACCCCTCTGAAAATTCTGGTTTTTTGGTCTCTAGAGATTCAATCATTTTGTAATCATTTTCTCTTCTTTCTGAATCTACTCTACCACAGCAGTATCATTGTTTAAATGCCTTTACTGTAGCATTCCAAATTTGAATATAGTTTGCTTTTTATACAGAAATAATTGGATACAACTTTCTTTTCCTTTTTTTCTATCTAATTTATATTATTGAGTTGTTAGATTTTTCTAAAGGGTATGAGCCTTAAATATGGCAGAGAAATAGAACAGTGAGGAAAGAGCTAAGATCACTGAAAAATTTTATGAAGACTATGATTAACTACTTTTACAGGGAAATCAATTAGGGTAGTGACTAAAAAGTGGATATGGAAAGTCTCAAAGCAATTCAGTACAAAAATTGAGGAGCAAAAGCCAGGTTAGTAAATTCAAGCTAGGGAGGCCTGGTGAGAGAGAATTTGCATTTGTTAAAAGAACCAGGCTTTGCCCTGGTTTTGTTTTAGATCTGCTAGAGTCACTTTTCTTGGTGAATAGTCAAAAAGGATTGCTGTGGAGAATGTCTGTGTAACTAAAATTGCATTGCAATCACCCCAAAGACATGGCAGATTTTTAAATGTCAAAATTGTTTAAAGGTATAGCCTTTTTTTTTCTTGAAGATTTTTATTTATTTATTAGAGTGTGGGGGGAGCACAAGTCCCGGGAGGGGAGAGGCAGTGCAAGAGGGAGAAACAGGCCTCTCCTGAGTGGGGAGCCTGATGCAGGGCTTGATCCCAGAACCCCAGGATCAGGAACTTAGCTGAAAGCAGCAGCTTAAAGACTGAACCACCTAGGCACCCCCAAAAGTATAGACTTTTTAAAAAATAAACCTTTATATGTTTATATAAATTTGAGATTGTATGTTCTGTGTTAGTGTTTCTCAAGCAGGGATAATTTTGCTTCTTTGCATTTATTTGCCAATATCTGGAGACATTATTAATTGTCCCAACAGTAGGAATAGGGTGCTACTGGTATCTCGTGCAGAGGGGCCAGAGATGATGCTCAAGTGCACACAGCACTGCCCTACAACAAAGAACTTCCCAGGTCAGAATGCCACTGGGGCCAACAATGAGAAACTCTGATCTGATCTAAAAAATGTAAGCACTGAGGTTAAGCAACTACATTCCTCAGAAGGGTCTCAAAGTTTCATTTTGTCCCTCTCATGTACATACATGCACACCCCTCTGTGACAGTTCTGGCACATGTTTAGCTAGAATGAAACTTGGAAATACAGAATTCCACTTTCACCCCTTTTGTTACTTATTTAGTACTACTTTGCTTTAAACTTAAATTTGTAGAATTTCCATTAATGCTCTTCTGATTTTAATGTTTATTTTTCTCCAGCCTTTTGTTAAATTTATATCTTATAAGCCTATAAAGTACAGTTTGTCTTTGACGTTTATTTTGGTGACATATTTTTGGTAGTAAGGTTTTGAGATTTTTGTCTAAAATGGACTTTTTAATCACAGGCAATTTGAGTTATACCTCATTGTTTTCCTTCTTACTAGTTTTTTGGTAAATGCAGTTATTTATTAATTTCACATTGTTTTAGTCCACAATCTGAAAAGCCAATTTTTAAATGTCAGAAATATATCCAAATTAATATTAAAATGACTAGTACTGAGTTTGTTTTTTATACAAAATGCTTTTATATGTAATTATTCCTTTGAAGAAACATTTTATTTTATTTTATTTATTTTTTATTTTTTTTTAAAGATTTTATTTATTTATCTGACAGAGATCACAAGTAGGCAGAGAGGCAGGCAGAGAGAGGAGGAAGCAGGCTCCCTGCTGAGCAGAGAGCCTGATGAGGGGCTGGATCCCAGGTCCCTGGGATAATGACCTGAGCCGAAGGCAGAGGCTTTAACCCACTGAGCCACCCAGGCTGCCCCGTAAAGAAGCATTTTAAAAGCAGCTATTTGATTTATTCCTTTTACCAGTGAAGTTTTATATTTTTAGTATTTTAATTGAGCTTTTGCAGTTTATTTGTCCAAACAGAAACATTTTGAAACTGCTAAGCCTCCAAACGTACATTTAAAATGCATTTGTACAAATTATGGAGTTTTTTGTTTGTTTCAAATTATGGAGCTTTTTATTAATACTCAGCTCCTTGTCTTTAAAAAATAAAACCTTAATTTACATTTACTAAAACATTAAAATAATACACATGTAAACATTGTACACATAAAACATTATACCCACCCATCCCCCATTTTGCATTTTTAACCTATACTATCATTTCTTGATCCAATTTTTAATTTTTTACCAATTGGGAATTTTGTAGCAGGCTTGGCTGGCTTGTTTTTGCTTAAGAACTATTTGCTTTAAGAACTTAAAAAACTTGCTTTTAAGAACTCCACAAGTTCTTTCTTATTTAATTTTATTTATTTATTTATTTATTTATTTGATAAAAAGGAGAGAGCACAAGCAGGGTGGCAGAGGGACAATGAGAAGTAGACTCCCCACTAAGCAGGGAGCTGGATGCTGGACTTGATCCCAGGACCCTGATCATAACCTGAGCTAAAGGCAGATGCTTAAGTGACTGAGCCACCCAGCCATCTCCCATGAGTTCTGTGTGTCTTTATCACTGAATTTTTAAATGTGTCCATATACACACTTCAAATTTTCTTTAATGCTTGTTCTTGCTCTAATCTAATGTGCGTGTTAAATATGCTGAAAGAAGATAGACACTTCTCTGAATCTTACCCTAATTCATCCAAGAAGAAAATAACACACAGAGACTCTTCTATTCAGAAGAGCTCTCAGTCTTCTTTTCTATCTCTTGAGATGGACAGTTGCCACTGATTAGTGTATATTTCCCTGAGAAAAACCAGAACTTCTCCTCCGCCAACATACAGTTCTGAGTGTACTGCCTTACTGACTTTGCATGAAGTGGCTAACTCAGTTCATATCTGGAATACCCTTAGTGATTCATGTTAACCCTAAAATTTAGACAACCACATGTTTGGTCAGGTGTCATGGTCTTCTTCACCAGAATTACCAACTAAATGACTCAAAATCATCCTTACCTCTGAATTTGGTGTCAGGAGATTTAACATTGAGTAGTTTTCCTGCTGTCCTTCTGTCATTACACTGTCACTCCAGGGCAGAGCCTCAAAAATTACTGAAGTAAGCAGGCTTTGTGTAAGTTTTGCAAGAGCAGTTATTAGAGAAAGAGTCTAAGTAATCAAAATATTCTCACCTTAAAGTCAAAGTAGATTTTTTTAATAGTGAAAGTAGTCAAACTCAGAAATATACTACTCATTTTAATTTTAATTGATTTAATTAATAAATTAAAAAAGGAAAATTTTATCTTCCAAATCCACTTGAAGTTTCCTGATGCAAGTATTATAGGTGTTGTATCTAACTGGCTCTATTCTGGGGTGCTTGAGTGGCTCAGTTGGTTAAGCACCTGCCTTTGGCTTGAGTCAGACTCACTGCTCAGTGGGGAGCCTGCTTCTCTCTCTCCCTCTGCCTGTGCGCTCTCTCTTGCACACGCACGCTCTTTCTCTCTGTGTGTCAAATAAATAAATAAATAACTCATTTTTGAAAAGGTAGGTGGCTGTATTCCTTAGAAAGTCTTGTATTCAAGATAGGAATCCCTCAAAATCCTAGAGGAGAACATAGGCGGTAACCTCTTCGACATCAACCACAGCAACTTGTTTCAAGACACGTCTCCAAAGGCAAGGGAAACAAAAGCAAAAATTAACTTTTGTGACTTCATCAAGATAAAAAACTTCTCCACAGCAAAAGAAACAGTCAACAATACTAAGAGGCCCCATGGAATGGGAGAAGATATTTGCAAATGACACTACAGATAAAGGCTGGTATCCAAATCTATAAAGAGCTTCTCAAACTCAATACCCAAAAAACAAATAATCAAGTCAAAAAATGGGCAGAATACATGAACAGACAATTCTCCAAAGAAGACATACAAATGGCTAACAGACACATGAAAAAATGTTTAGCATCTTTAGCCATCAGGGAAATTCAAACCAAAACCACATTGAGATACCACCTTACACCAGTTAGAATGGCAAAAATTAACAAGGCAGGAAACAACAAATGTTGGTGAGGATGTGGAGAAAGGGGAACCCTCTTACACTGTTGGTGGGAAAGCATGTTGGTGTAGCCACTTTGGAAAACAGTATGGGGGTTCCTCAAAATGAGCCTTCAGCTCATTCATTCTTTCAAATATTGAGAACCTCTTCTGTGCTAGAGTGTTAAAATTAACTGCAAGGTTTCTGCCTTCATGAAGTTTTGAAGCATTTGTGATTCTTTCTTCATGTGTTTCAGATCTACCTTTTTCTTATTGTTTTACATTAATTACAGGCACTTTTCTAATTGTTTTCCTATTCTACTTCACGTTGCAAACCTCCACCAAATTAATCTTTCTGAAGTATTTCTTATAAACCTTCATTGGCTTTTAATTCCTTAGAATAATGAATATATTTCATATAAATTGACCATTGACAGCTCTTTCATAGGCACTTGTACTGTGATTAGATAGTAATATTCCCACTTTTTTAGACAAGAAGACAACTGGAAAATGGCAGAGCCAAGACTTAAACTCTAGCCTTTCAAAAGTCCTCAGTTCTTTGCAGCCAGCCCCTGAAGACCCTTTAA
This sequence comes from Martes martes, assembly GCF_963455335.1. NCBI lineage: Eukaryota > Metazoa > Chordata > Mammalia > Carnivora > Mustelidae > Martes > Martes martes. The sequence continues at coordinate 55,470,634 of NC_137893.1, read as the reverse complement.
AGTCTGACCTCAGCCTATTTTACTATATTGATTTCTCACTGTTAGTACACACGCCTACACTGTGAGCAAACTTATACATTTGTTAATCTTTGACTATTGGCTTCCTGCTTCTTGTTTGCATGTTTGCAAAAGCAATTTATTTTGAGCATTTATTCAGCAATTACTGGAGAAAGAGTCTACAATCAAAATTACTATCAACTCAGAGTGTATTTCTTTAATAGTGCAAGCGTCATGCAACCAAAAATAAATTTCTCACATTTTTTTAACTCCTTGTTTTTGGCCACTTTTTATTTTCTTAGATCATATATTTAAATCTACTTTTCTAACTTGCTTTTTTTTTTTCTAATTTCATTTTTTTTCTTCCTCTTCTTAATCCATGAACTTCTCTTTCTTCTCTCCATACCTCCTTCCCCTTCCTACCCATTCTCTTTTTCTCCCTCTTCACTTCCAACCCCCCAGTTTATAATGGGGACTTACATATGCTTTCTTATTTTTGTTATTTATGTACATGTTTTGTCTCCATCTAGATTAAATGCCTATAGAGAACAGGATTCAGTTTTTTTCATTTTTGTATATTTAATTCCATATACTTTGTGCATAGTTATTTATGCATGACTTTATAATTAATAAGCTAATAAGATACATGAAGATAGGTTAAAAGGTAATGTTTTCCTTTATTACAGAGTTAAAAATTCACCACTTAAGCAGTCTCCAGGTTATCAGACAGAACTAGTTATTCAGTTGGTATGGGTTGGTGGAGAACCGCCACAACAAATAACCAGCCTGGCAGTCAATTCTTCGTATGGATTGTAAGTATAATTTATGTGTTTCTCAGTCTCTTCGTAGTATTCCATACATTTTTTTTAATTTTTAAAAATAGTATGATCTTTATTACAACATCAGTTAAAAAGTTGTATATCTTTGGGACGCCTGGGTGGCTCAGTGGGTTAAGCCTCTGCCTTCAGCTCAGGTCATGATCTCAAGGTCCTGGGATCGAGTCCCACATCAGGCTCTCTGCTCAGCGGGGAGCCTGCTTCCTCCGCTCTCTCTCTCTGCCTGCATCTCTGCCTACTTATGATCTCTCTCTGTCAAATAAATAAATTAAAAAAAAAAAGTTGTATATCTTTAACTTCAGATCAGATTTAGTGTTTATTTGGAAAATAATTCTGTTCTGAATAATCTACTCTGGGTATGCTAGCTTATAGTGCTTTCCAAAGAATTGAGATAAAAGTTTAAAGTCAATCTGTACTTTCATGGATATATTCTCAGAAGTGATTTCCTTATTAATATTCGGTATAATGGAGGTCTTAACAGCATCAACTCAGAAGACTTTGTTCTAAGCTAATTAAATGCTGAACCAGAGCTATATAATTTCTTCTTTCTACTTCCAAAATTCACTTGTATAAATTATAAAGACATAGTAATAGTTTGGTAAAGTATTATACTACAGTTGTATCATCAATTCATACCTTTAAGTATTGAGTATGATTTATAATACTTTTTATTATAATTTGGTAGACTTACCAAGTATTTTTGTTTATTTTAAAAATCAACATTGTGGTATTAGAGAAGCCATACATTGTTTATTCCCAGAGCTATTTATTGGGTTACTTGGTCATCTTCTTTTATGCTAGCCCTAGGGAGGGACTCATCTTTTTCTTCTTCCTGAAGCTGTTACCACTCACTCTTATCTCTTACAGTTGTATACCCAGCTAAGACTGGCTATAGTCTGAGATTCTCATCTCTCAATGTCTTTAATTTGCTGCCCCACAATGTAAGAACACAAACCTTCTCTCTTTTACTATTTCACTGCCCACAACCATAAAGAAAGAGGGAATAAGAAAAAGAACCAATAAGAAATTTCAAAGGAAAAAAAAAAAAAAAAGAAATTTCAAAGGAAGTTGCAAATTGGTTGATCACAGGCTGATGGACTCACAATTAACATTTTTTTAGCCCTTGTTGCATGTTTTTAATATTTGAGCTGGCTGCCAAAATTGTTTAATGTGAAATCCATATTTAGAGCTTTAACTGAAAAATCTAATTACCTGGCCCATTGTCTCTAATCCTGCTTGGCAGTGGTCAGCATGAACAGAATTGAAACATTTCCTCTTTAGATGGGTCATCTAACATCCTTCTGTGGCTTGTTTGTCTTACTTACAGAGTCCCTATGTACATTTCAGTTTTCAGCTTCTGACTTTAGATATCTTAAAAGAGTCAAATCCTTTATTCATAGTTGCTCGGTTTGTAGTACCTGACTCATAACTGGGAATGTATTTGGAGTACTCCAAAGGGAGACCTCCAACATTTATGTTTTCCACTTTATTCTTGACTGAATGGATTACCAAAACTTTCTCAGAGAGATAATCTGCCACTTCCCTAGTGGAAGAGAATGTCTTTATCTGAGCTGCTCAAAATGTCTCTAAGTCAGAAAAATAAATGTCACATTTCCTAGCATGGAGATTTATGTCTGTGATCAAGTTTCACTTCCTATGCCAACATTTTTTTTTAATGATACAGACTTTTAATCATTAATGTCTGCAGAAGATCTACATAGTTCCATGAGAAGTCATACGTAACCTGTATTTCCATGTCTCTGACAGTCTTTAGTTGCAAAGGAGAATTTTCTGGAAAACCCATCCTCTTCCTTTTCAGCCTTATAGACTATGAGTACATTTCCTTATAATTACTTATTTGTGCTAAAATATTTACTCTTTTTCTGTTCCCAGGGTAGTTTTTGGCAATTGTAATGGCATCGCAATGGTAGACTACCTCCAGAAAGCAGTACTCCTCAACCTGGGCACTATTGAATTATATGGCTCCAATGATCCTTATCGGAGAGAACCCCGGTCTCCTCGTAAATCTCGACAACCTTCAGGAGGTATAAAGAAAAAAATCCCGAGTTTTAGGATTTCTATAAATACTGAGTTACTTCTGTGAATATAAATACTTCAGTTAGATACATAGCTTGTCTGACTTAGTCTATATATGTAAACTGTCAAAACTAGTAAAAGGTTTGAGCCTTCTTTGTTTTTGTGTTATTAGATTTCACTTTTGTTTTTAATATCCTAGGATTTTAATTAATGTTGGGAAAGAACCACAGTGGCAAGCTTCTTCAGCTAAATTATGAGATGAAAATTTGTCTCATTATTATGGAATAAAAGTTAACTTCAAAGTTTTGCCCCTTTTATTGTTTGGTATTGTAAGACCCAAAATTTGTTGTTCCACCTATGTTATTTAAAGGGATCATTTCCTCTGTGAAAAAAAAATGTAAATGCAAAAGTGAATTTGAATTCTATGAAAATGTAGTGTTCTTAGATAGCCTTGATTCAATGCAATCCCAAATCCATTAAGAATTTTCTTTATAGCATTCTTTTATATTTGCTAGGTGATTAGTCTTAATTTTATAATATTTAAAAAAATTTTTTTAAAGATTTTATTTGAGAGAGTACATGGTGGTGGTGGGGGGGGTAGACTCCCACTGAGCAGGGAGCACAGATGTTGGGCTCCATTGCAGGACCTCCTGGATCATGACCAGAGCTGAAGGCAGACACTTAACTGACTGAGCTGCCCAGGTGCCCAATTAGTCTTAATTTTAAATGTTCTAATATGTCTAGTTGGTGGTCTTTACCAGTACTTGTCACTTTTTTTTTTTTTTTTCACACCTCCTGGCATTGGATCTCTGGCACATAGGGATATATTAGTGAGGACTGCAGCAGTTACTGGCCTGAAAGCTCCAGTCTCCTCAGGACCTGTTCAGCTGGACCAGGGATTGAGGGGAACCCTATCTAGAGCAGACTTAGCCTATCTGCAGAACACCAGTGTGCAGTAAAACACTGGGAAGCTCTGGTCTATACTTAAAACTCAGTCTCTCCGATTTTAAATTCTCTCTGAGATTCATTTCTCATTTGCTCTTATGGCATAATTAGCTAATACTACCTGTATCACAGTTCATAAAAGAAGAAAAAGAAAGGTGGGGGGATATAGACCTTATTCTCACTTTGGTTTGGTGCTTGAATTTTCTTTTCCATTTTTGTTTTTGTGTGTGATCATTTTGTCATGTGTTATCTTCAGCAGAAATTGTCCCAACCATACCATTCTTGTACCTTTGTCTCCTTTTTTTCCTTCGCTTTTCATTGCTTCACTAAGGCATGCTGATTGTGACTTCTTGCATGTGCGGCCTTTCTAGCTTATATTCTGAATCTGTGAAAAAACTCCGTTCTTCCTTAAGTAAGTTACTTATTCCATGTCAGTAAAGTCATGGCATGTTTTTTTTTGTCTGTAAAATCATTTTTCTCATTTATTTTTAAAAGAGTTTGTTAAAACATTATATATCTAAAATGGCATACTCATTCCTTAAGTTCATCGTCCTGTGTATATGAAAACAGCTATTGAAATGTTTGTGTCGCAACCAGGTTTCCTTATAAAGCAAACTAATATTTAGTATTAGAAAATTAAAACATTGTCATAATAGAGGAGACAAGTACTTTTAGCAATTTTACCACAAACCTGTGTAAAAACTTTATCGCTCCTAAAATGAATTAATTTCTCTTCTCCTTGATACCTCATAATAGTTTCATAAAATTGCTAGGAATTAAATACATAAGCTTATCCAAGCTTATGTATTTAATTTATGTATTTTGCCATGTGATTTCAAAAATGTTTTTTTCTTAAATTTCATTGCATCCTCTATCCCGTAGTAAATCTCATAATATTATTTATATTATTATTTGCTTTATTTTATATTGAAGAGTTAGATGTTTAAGTACAGGAGAACTGTTTGAGTTTTTCTTTATCAGTTTAAGATATTATTATGCTCAGTTATAACAATATTTAGGATTGTGTCTTAAATAAAAATTAAAAGAAAAGTTAAATTAAAATTAAAAGAAAGTTATTTTAAAATGTACTTTAACATTTTAAGAATATTTGTGCCTTATTTCTAAAATATAATTGTTTCAAATAAAATTAAATATAAAATAATTGGTAACAATTCTTTAACTGTCTTGATAAAAAGGCTATTCTTATAAAAGTGCATATTTTATAATAGGTTTTAGAAGTGTAGCCCAAATACCTCCAAATTCTATCTTTTTTAAAGATTAGCTTGGAAAAATGTTTTTACTACTAGTAGATTCTAATATGATTTCATAAAGAGTGAGGTGTTTGCTACTCATGAAATTATCTTGTAAACATTATAGTTTGTGTTTTACAGCTGTATTAAAATACAGTTGAACCCATAACTAAAATGTGTACAGTGTTTTCATAATAAAAATTATGAGATTTTTACAGGAACAACTAGCAATAAAGTATTTCAACTACCTGTATATCTGCTTGCTGAAAGTCTTAATTATAACAAAAGTGAAACGTGATTAATAGGTGTCTTGTTTTGCTGACCACTTTTTCACTCAGTGAAGGACACAAAAGGGAAATTTCTGTTCTGAATATAATTCTAAACCCCAAATAAGATCTTTTTGGTGATGTGAAAGTGATAAACCCATGAAAAGAAACTTAACTTAGTCTTGGAAATTGATAATAATGAAGAAAGAAATTAGAGGGACAAAGTTGTGCATGACTTTAGGAAAGATACTTCCGAAAGTTACAAAGAAGTGGCTCTAAAAATATGAGGATTTGGGCTATACAATTACAATTAATTTCAAGTCTTCAATATATTCAGTAGGATAGAAAAAGAAATAGCTACCGAGCACCATAAACTAGTTGATATTTCTGTGTGTGTGTGTGTGTGTATGTATTATAATATATAAAACAAACTATATAAGAAATGAGGGATATAATCAAGGATGCATAATAAGTTTTGTATAAATGCTTAAGTACTGTGTTGAGTATAGGCTGGTCTTAAAAAAATGGTATAGCAAAATGTTTGGTTTCAATGAAAATATTGTTAAAGAAGGATTAGGACTCTAGGGATCATTTGAAATGATAGTTGAAAAACAGAATATAGAGCTAAATAACTTTGTTTGTCAACCCTTCATTAAGAGGAATGATTTATCTTTCTGAAAATTATGAAAAATAAGAGAAATGAAAATCTAAGCTATATTTTGTATGTAAGGCAGACCTTAGTAATAAAAAGTGATAAAGTAATAAAAACGTATCAAGAGAATTTGTGAAAAGAATTTGTAAATAGTACTCAAGTTGATAAAGGACAAATAAATCAGTAAATTTGATGTACAGATCATTCAGAATTCTAGAACGATTTGTGTGCGTATTGAAATGCCTGTGTGCGTACTGAAAATAGAGCCATCAACTGAAGTCCTCAGGAATCTACTAAAAGTCAAATGTACCAAAATTGGTGTTACTTTTTTAATCTCATTGATGGCTCATAGCACTCTGTTGACATAATGTTTCCTAAAGTTAATGAGATACTTAATAAAGAATTCCATATATATTTTTTATGAACTGTGCAGATGGAAGTGACCTAGTCATTTTGGCAGTTGCAAGATTGATTAAACCAGGAGTCAGCAAACTACTGTTCCTGAGCCAAAGCTGGCCTACTGCTGGGTTTTGCCAGTACAGTTTAATTAGAACAGCATCTTGCTTATTTTCTTAGCAGGCCTCGAAACCAATCTAGACCTTCACAGACCAGGTTTGCCAACCCCTGGATTAAACCAGGGTCGATTTGTAGCCTAACATTAACTTGTATGTAATTAACCTCAGTAGATATATTATGATGAATAACATATGATTATGGTTTGTTGAACATTTTGATTAGTAAATTAAGCTTCCTACTTAAACATGTGAAAAAGAAGGTATGCTTTTTGTCAATAAAGGGTAACTACTGCATTTGATGGCAAAGACCCAAAAAGATAATTGTAAGTAGAAATCATAAATTGTACACTGTAACCACATTGTATAAACCATAGGATCATATATATCAATCAGTCATGTAGGGTTGGACTTGACTTTTACCCTGAGCTCAATGGAAGGCTTAAAATTTCAAAATTGATTATCTAGGCTCACTAAAGTAGTAGATATACTATCGTGACTATTTGTTATTGAGGTATAATTGGCTATATAATCATTATATTAGTTTCAAATACTGATTTGATATTTGTATACATTGCAAAATGATCACCACAGTAGGTCTAACAGTCGTCATCTTACATAGTTAAATTTTTTTTCCTTGCAATGGGAACTTTTAAGATATCTGCACTATCATTAACTATAGTTTTGCTGTATATTACATCCCTTATTTATTCTATAACTGGAAGTTTGTACCCTTGACCCCTTTTATCTTTTTCCACCCACCCCCCACACCCTGCTATGGCAATCACCAATTTGTTCTCTGTATCCATGATCTTGTTTCTTGTTTTTTTTTTGGGGGGGGGGGTTTTGGTTCCACTATATCATATAAGTAAGATCATACAGTAATTGTCTTTCACTGTCTGACTTATGCTGTTTAATGTAGTGTCCTTGAGGACCATCCATGTTGTCACAAAGAGCAACATTTAAATCTGTTATGGCTGAATATATCCCATTGTGTGTTTGAATGTATATATGTGTGTGTATGTATGTATATACCACCCACATTTTTATATATGCCACATTTTCTTTAGCCATGCATCTGCTGATGGACACTTAGGTTGTTTCTGTATATCACTACTGTTTAAAGACCTGCTTTTTTAGTATTCTATCAAGAAGGAGTCCATTATATAAACAAGTATTTTGTCAAAGATTAAATGCATACCTAAAATTCCATCCATCGTCTTTGAACCATAAGAACTATTTTTTTTGTTTTTTCCAGAATCACAGTTTAATAAGCATTAAAAAGAGAAAAAAAATTACTGCTTGTTATTCAAAACTTCCTAGTGAAGAAAAATAATGTATAAATCAAAATAGAAAAACCCTTCTTATAAACTCAATTGGGTACTCCATGTTCTCTGAAAATGTTACTGTGAAAGCTTTCTTAGTGATTGGACTGTGACATCATGTCTGTATTTACCAAAGGATTGGAAAAGTTGATAACGATCATATATGCACATATGTCAGCATAATAGCTAACTTCTTCTGAGACCTAAATAATAATAGCTAACTTCTTCTGAGACCTTCTAGCCTCCCCAACCCCATCTGTTGCCCAGCTATCCCAAATTCCTGATGTATGTTTATTTGTAATTTTTAAAGAATTTGCAGGAATTCTTTTCATTCCAATTACCAAGGAACTTAATATATGTGCAAATCGTTTACTCTGTATATTGCCTTTTTTTTAATCCTACATTTAATTTAACTGTCTACAGCATAAAATACCTTGCTATGGTTTCTCCTAAGAATCTAGGCCATCCTATAAGATAGATTAGTTATATAATTCATATAAATCTGTGAAAAGGAAGTATTTTTTTAGAGCTCTTTAAAAATGTGTGGTATAGCTTTTAAGAAGTATAGTCCTGTAAGATAAGTAATGTACAATATTTTAAATATTGGAAATGTGGAGGCACAAAATTATTTTAAATATTCACAGAAGATGTTTGAGACATACTTAGCAAAAACCACTTTGACGTTTGAGTTGAGAAGTTTCTATGATGTAAAAATCACCAAATTTACTACCAAGTATTTATTTTCCTTCAAGAGAAATCCAATAAGTGTATCATATACTCTCAAATTACTGATTTTAAGCAAAGTCCTACTTTTTGTCTAATGTCCTTGAAGAATAGTAAATTATCTCCTAGAACTTTTCTTTTTGCTTAACTAGTAACTACTGTACTATTTTTAGGTATTTTTAATATCAAATGCTCCTATTTCCTATCTCAAGATTAATGGGCATAGTATGAATGCCAGTACAGTCTATTCAACTGCTGGGTTTTTAACAAAGGACAGTCATTAAATGTGTACTGTAAATAGGACATAAAACTGCACGTATGTAAATTTGTGTTGTGATTTGGTTTCTGGTTTTCTTTTTTAGCAGGTCTGTGTGATATTAGTGAAGGGACTGTAGTCCCAGAGGATCGCTGCAAATCTCCAACTTCTGGTAATTTTTTATTTCATTAATAATTAAAATTCCAAAAAAACAATACAGTGTGAAAATTCCTTTTTACAGCTAAGCTTATAAAATAACACCTACAAGGAACTTTTGTGTCACATATTTTTCTCAAAATAACTATTTTTTGCATTCTCATTAAGTGAAAAGAAATGCACTAGATAAAAATCCCACAGCTGTTACCCATTAAGAGTTATATAACTATTTACTTAGCTTTCTTATGTTTATACTTTTTTAGGGAAAATATATTTTACTTGTTACCATTGGATCAGATGGTTTGGTTAACCTACAATGTTGTCTTTGCTCTAGGCTTGCCTGTTGTCATCTGTTAGAATAGTGCTCTAATTCTTGAGTAGTATCCATTTAAATATTATCAAAGATTTTGAACATTTATAATCTAATGGTAACTGTAGACAGAATAATTGTAGACTAATTGTATATGTTTTTGTTTTTGGTCAGAGTGATATTTGATATAATTTTATGGCTGTATTAAAGCAGTTGTCTTTTTTTGTCCATGTGATATCGGTCTTTATGTAACCTATGTGTATATTAATATTTTAGTGGAACATAACTTTTAGTATCTTTTCAGTCTCCTTAAGATTAAGAGGATCATGATTTTATTATTATTTTAAGTGGATAGAAACTTTGTGAGTCTTTACTACAGTTGAATTCACAGTTCTAACTACCATATTAAATCATTCTGGCTGGGAATATTTGTCAGTTTTGCCTGCAAAGATTGTTCTTAGGATAAAGTGACATGGTTCTCCACTAGATTTTGACCCTTCCATAGCTGGTTCTACTACATCAGAAGTCATTATAAACATGGGAACTTTTGGGAAGTGCGTTTTACTTTACTCATATTTCAGTTTAGCATTTTGTTAGACAAAGGACTATAACATTTTTGTGATGTTTTCTTTTTTAAATTGCATTTTCCTGATGTTGCACAAGTTATACCTTAAGATACATCCACCTTCTGGTTTTCTTAATCTTTAAATTTTGTATTTAAATTGACTCATTAATAGAATATGGAACTATAGGAATTATTTAATTAGCACCTAATGTTAAGTCTGAGCATGGGTACAGTAGCATTTGAATGAATAATATGGAGCAAGTAACTGTATATCTGATCTCACAGAACTAGAGTTATTTCTGAATTTGGAATTCAGAACTATAGTATCTTCTTTATTGCTGTTCTTTGTCCATCTGCCTACAATACTGTTCTGATTTTCTTACCTACTTACTCTAAAGGCCATATGAATGCAGTTGTCAATATGTTAAGGCTAAAAGCCAGACTGGATAATTTGGACATGTAATTATCTTTTAATATATTAAATGACCATCAGAATTGTTTTGACAAGACTCAGCCCAAATAAATTAATACTCATTATTATCCTAAGCTGAACTATAAGTAGTATATACATCTGTCAATTTAGAATAGCCAATAAGAGGTAATTATAGATAAGTATTTAATTAAGTATATTAAAATTTGAGTATATAAATATAGAAAGTATGTAATAGTAGAAACCCTCCAAATCTTTCTCTGAGAAACTCATTGTTGAACATTTTCAAATATATTTTTTGATCCACATGAAAGGACAGTATAGCTTTAACATACAGAAATTTATCTGACACTAGGTATTTTATTGTTTCAGTGAGTTGGAACTACAAAGTAAGAATTGTGACTGCAAAAATCATTGATAAATCAGAAATTCTGATCTTAGAAAACTCTTAACTTGTTTCGTTTAGACTTTGATGATGCCCCAAAAGATACAAGAATTTTCTGAAGAATTATATGCATTCCTACATATCAGGAAAGATAGCTTTTATAAAAAACAAATCAAACTTTAGTAGGTAGTAGTTGTGCCTGAAACGTGTTTCATAGAGCAGAAGATAGATGTCACTCATACATATGAACTAAAACATATACTAGAAACTAGAGTAAAATTCTGGAAAGCTAACCCTTTGACAGTATATTCTTATAATTATGTCTTTCACTATTGGTCCATCTTAAAATAGTAGTGATTCTTGCTACCCATCTTGGGCCAGTTTTCTAAACTTTGCACATTTGTAACTTTTTTGCCTTCATTCTTCATTCTTGTTCTAATAAGGAAATAAAGGAATAATTTAGTATCATTTCTCTCACCAAACATGCAAATTCTACTAATTTAGGATAGTCAAAAAAGAAGAATGGATGGGAGTAAGTTTGAGGTGAATCAGAAGAACCACGAGGTGATCATGTTATTAAAATAGAAAGTAGTAATTAAATTGCCAGCTTCAGGTACTTTCCGCAGTGTGGTAGGATATATATAAATAATTAAATGATACAATATAGATTATTAAACCAATATAGCTAATAGAAAACAGTGTATCATGAGAGAAGAAGAAATGTATAAAAGTGGGTTAGGAGTTCAACTGAGTTACTCATAAATACTAAGAGGCGGACCACTATTATAAAAATGAAAAGTAGCCATACACCCTTTATCAAAATCAATGTGTTTATTCAAAATAATAATACAAATGAAGAGCAAATTTTTATGAAAAGCATTTAAGTCCCATAATCAAAATTGGTTGTCTCAACACTTTAGCTGATTCAAAGAGCTCAATTCAAAGAGCATCCTGAGAAAGTACAAGTAATGTATATAGTTTGGCTTTTCCATTTGTTTTTAAATAAACCAGCAGTCTCTCTGAAATAGAATATTAAATCTGTCATCCTGAATTAACATAAGAACTTCTGCTATCTCCATTTGATCTTTGTATTTCAAAGAACTGATTGCTTTACTGAGCACTTTAATTATTTTGAGATTCTGTTTTAGTACTGCATCAGAAATGTGTGTGTGTGCATATGCATATGTGAAAATGATAAAAACATTTATTAGGTTATTTCAGTTTGAAGAAAACCCAGGGCTACATAGGCCATAATATAAATGCTGCCTTCAGGAGTTGCCATATAACCCAGAAAAACCAAAAAGCTATAAATATTTTCTATGTTTATTTAATCATAATTATTTGGTAAATATATTCAGGTGGGATATGCTTAAAGCATTTTTGGAACTTCGACAAAACTTCTGAAGACCAATAGTAGGCAATTTCAGTTAAGGGAAACATAAATCTTTTCTTTACATTTATGGCTTATGTTGGAAATTTTTTTTGGAAATACTAAAAAATATTTTTTATTGTGTTATGTTAGTCACCATACCATACATCATTAGTTTTTTGTTGTTGTTGTTTTGTTTTGTTTTTTAAATATTTTATTTATTGGACAGATGGAGATCGCAAGTAGGCAGAGAGGCAGGCAGAGAGAGAGGAAGGGAAGCAGGCTCCCTGCTGAGCAGAGAGCCCGATTTGGGGCTCGATCTCAGGACCCTGAGATCATGACCTGAGCCGAAGGCAGAGGCTTTAACCCACTGAGCCACCCAGGCGCCCCCATCATTAGTTTTTGATGTAGTGTTCTAATATTCATTGTTTACGTAATTACCCAGTGCTCCTAAAAAAAAATTTTATAATTTTATATTCATATTTAGATTATAGCTATTACTCTAATATGAAATATATCAAATAAAGCAAGTATTAATAAATTTTTTACATTCCTATGACTATTTAATATCAGAGGTGACTGTGATATTTTAAAATATTTGTAACATCTTATAACTGTTATCTTCTTTGAAGAACAAGTATACCCATTTCTAATCCTGAAAATAACATTGACTCCAGTGTTACGTGATATTTTTTGATAAAGGATTTATGAGGATCCATAAATTCTACCTAGCAAAAATAACTTGGTTTTTTAAAGGGTAATCTTTTAAGACTATTATAGAAGTAATTGGATGCTGCCAATGTTACAGGTTTTACTTGGTCTATGGAGAGATTTCAAAGATATCTTCCACTTCACCAAAGAAAGTATGATTTTTCCAGGGGAAGAGATCAATCTTTGACCTTATTTATTAAGGTTCAATACTTTCACTGGGACAAAAAAGAAGAAAAGTACAGAAAGACTTTATTTACTTCCAGTTATGTTTTAGGTATTTGCTTCTATCAGAAAAGCTTTTTATTCATTCAACAAATGTTTACTTAGAGATTGCTGCATACAAAGCATTCTCCTGAGTGCAAAGAGAGTGCAAAGGTGAATCAAATGGAAGCCCAGTTTTTAGAAGTGCAGTGCAGTGGGAAAAGGGTACATGTATGTAAACTTTTTAAAAAATGAGATATTAAGTGATAAACATCATTAGAGAAATGTACAGATGAGGGATTATTGGAACTTAAAAGACGGGGAATGATTTGTAGCGAGATTGTGAAAATGTATGGGTGAGATGTCATTTGAAATGTGCTATTATAAAGGACAGATCATTTAATAAAAGTTGCCAACTAGAATACTACTTAAGATTTTTTAAGATTATGTTTATAAATAAAACATTTATGTTAGAAATTAAAGAGTTGTGATGAAAAATTAGAAACACCTTTTTTTAAGGAAAAAGGACAAATAAAATCTTAATTATAAAAATATTAGATAAACTTATTGGAGGTCACAGCCAGAATAAAATTCTTACCTCATTAAAAGTAAGTAAATATTTGAACATACCTAATATTATAAGTAATATCCGTAGTATTTTAAAGATCCCTGTGGTAAAATAGAATTTATATGTGATTTTAAACTTTGTATCTAGAAAGTTAACCCTAAAATATATTTTGCCAGTATACTTCTTGCACAGGATTCTTAGTTCTAGGTGAACCTTATTCAGTTAACTAATGTCAAAGAATTTTTGCATTTTCTTTCAGAAACAGTTAATTGCTGCTTATATTTTTCTTTATCTGTTCTCTAACATCTATACCAAGATTTTTCTAAATGGTTTTAACCTAAGGAAAAATAATTATAGATTAAAGTTAATATTTATATATACTAGGGATCTCTCTACTGTGGTAGATAATGCACTGTTGTTTGCTGTTCTTACTGTAGTATTATAAGAGTTGTTATTAATTATATTCATGACATTTTCTTGTGGCCAATAATATGGAAACTAATCTTAGAAGTTACCAGATTATTTTGTCTGTACTTTTCCCTATGAAGACTCAGTGTTTGTGACTGACGATGTGCCTGTTCCTTCCATTGTCTTCGTTTGTGTAGGTTCTTCATCACCACACAATTCAGATGATGAACAAAAAATGAATAATTTTATAGAAAAGGGTATAGTATCTTTATTTTAAAGTATTTTCTTTTAATTATGTTTAATTCATTTAGTTTACTTTGACTAGATTTTGACATTTTATATCAAAATATTATTTTCAGTGAAGACCAAAAGCAGAAAGTTTTCCAAGATGGTAGCCAGTGATATAGGTAGGAAATAGAAATTTCTCTTTTGTTTCTAATCCTTGCTATATGCAGTGTTACTCAACACCAGAAAATGATCTAATGCATTGCATTTTGTATATATTAATTTGTTATTTCTATGCTAAACAATAATCTCTTGGGCTGTTTCTTCTAAACTTATTGGGGCAGTAATTATTAAAAATCAGTTAAATTGGGATTGTAGTTCTTCTGACTTACAATGTGAATTATTCTGTTTTTGTTTTTGCTTTATTTAAAATAAAGCAGGGTTCAATTTATGCCATAAATAGTACAATTTTATACTTTCAGATTTTGAGATCTTTTTCCTTTGTAGTTTTAATTGTATTTTCTCCTACCTTTATTCCATCTTTCTCAAATTTTCAAAACCCCCAATTTCAAGGAAATGGTTCTCTACAATACTGACTCTTTTGTTCTGTAATCTGCACTACCATTAAGTTAAATGGGAATTTTCTTAAGACTCACCCCCCCCCCATTCACACAAGTAAAAATGATTGATGGAGAGTATTTTATATTAATCATTTTGAATGTTTTTATGAATGTACTTTGAAATGAATCATCCAGTTCAAGGTTTTCAATATAAAATAGGAAGACAAAATATAATCAAACTCTCAGGATATAATCAAACTCTTAAGATTTTTTGATTGGTCATAAAAATTTGAATATTCTCTTAGGATTTTTAAAGGCTTGAGAAGCACTGTTTTTACAAAAAAAGAATAAATTAATTCTTTGATTTAATCCAAAATTTTTATTATATGATTATTATGTTATTCCTCCAAAATGCCTACCATATATTCCTTGAATTATATTAAATGATGTGCATTTCTAGGCAGCTGAAATAGATTTACCTTTTCTCATGATAAAGCTTAGTATATAGTAAAATTAAATTTCTAAAATTTAACAGAAGTACCATCCATATTATCTGCATGTTGTAAATTGAACCCTGTTTAGTCATATTAACGTTGGCTGACTGTTAGCACCTCTGGTCATTTTTTAAATAAGATGGTTTATTCTTGGGCAAAGGGCTTTTCATAATATGGGGAGTTGATTATCTCTTCGTGGTTTTATAGTGAATCAGTTGGTAATAGTTAAATCACTTTAATTATATATTAGCACTATAGCATAAATACTTTTTCAACCAAATTTTTTTAATAGTCTGTCTTAACTAGTACTTATTGTCATATAATGTAAAAAGTTAGAAAGGACTTTCCTACGTACACTTAATCAAAGAACTTTTTGAATTTAATTTTCTTGGGATTTTACCTTGCATGAAAGGAACCTGGTATATAATTACATTTTTTAAAAATAATTTCTTTGTCCTATTTTTGATCCTGGGGTTATATTTGCTTTGTTAAATGTGGTAACTAGCTCCTTTCTTTTTTTCTGTGTTTTGAATAGAATATATAACATGAAATATCTGAGCTTGAATATTTGAAAGTCTTCAGTTAACAAATTTCTTAGACGAGGAACATTATTAGAAGTTCTTTGGTAATGTTCTTGCTTACTTTTTATGTTATTGGCAAGTTTTTCTTTTTGTCATTTATAGTTTTGGGGAAACATGTTTACTTTATTAAATTTTTCAAACTTAGTTTAGTTACATAGTTATATGTGATTATTTTACATCTTCAGAAACTACTACTTTATCTCCTATTTTATATATAATTTTGTTTGGTTTTGGTGGTAGTCTTTCAGTGTGGTTTTTAATCCCAACATAGATACAAGGAAAACTCACTTCTCAATTTTTTTCTTCATTCAAATGGAGACAGCTCCATTTTAGACTATAAAGATTTTACAGTTAAAAAAATGAGTTTCTCTCTACACTAGTGTCTGGTTTTATAATAAGAGTTATAAAATATGCTATTGAAAAACATAAAATGTCAGTGAAATATCAGGAAAAATGTGTATTTTTCTCTCTGGCAAGGTGTATTTTCTTTGTAAAGTTTATGGTATCAGAAATGGTAGGTTCTTTGAGGGGTGCCTGGGTGGCTCAGCTAGTTAAATGCCCAACTCTTGGCTTCAGCTCAGGTCATGATCTCAGGATCATGAGATTGAGCCCCACATTGGGGCCCCAACTCAGTGGGGAGTTGGTTGAGATTCTCTCTCTTCCTCTCCTTCTGCCCCCCGCCCATGTGCTCTCTCTGTCTCTAAAATAAATAGTGTGGTGGTGGTGTTGTTGTTTTAAGTGCTAGGATTCCTTGAGCATTCTCAGCTCAGTGTTCCCTATCATCCAGTCCTGTACTTGCTCTGAAGTATCCTGAGCCTCATAAAATTATCACCTCTCTCTTCCTCAGTCTACAGACATTTATATCTTCAACTGTAATTGTAGTGATGCACTGGCCTAATAAGGGAGGACATAAGAATTAGGCCTAGACCCTCAAGATTGACACTAGTAAGAAAGCCACCTTGATTAGAAGGCTGACTGAAGTGTCTTGGCTCGAAAACTTTGTTTCTAGCTTTACCTTTTCTTTGAAAGTAATTGCTGCCGCTGTTGGAGGGGGAAGGTGCAAAAATGTCATTCTTTAACATTCTAACCCAAGTTTGGAAAATCAATCTGTTTTTTACTGCCCGGCAATATAGCTGAGGTAGCAGAGATGATGTTTATTTATGTGTGTGTGTGTGTATGTATATATGTGTGTATATATATGTATACACACACACACACACACACACACACACTTAGCAATTACAGGTTTTCTGACGTCATGCCAACCCTTTATAAGTAATATTTTTTATTTAATCCATTCAATGTAACTGCAGTGAGCTACATACTGTTACTTCCCTATTTTATTGATGAGGAAACAGAGAGGCAGAGTGTAAGTAATGTGCCTGTTAGTTATACAGCTAATGATTGACAGAGCCAGGATTCCCACCCAAGTAGTCTGACTTCACTGTTTGTCCTTTCAACACTCTACTACTATATTAGTTCTTAAGACAATTTACTGAAGTCTTTAAGGATTCAAAAACAAATCCATTGTGTGATTTGTAACTAGATATTCTGGTTATGACCCTGTTCTATCTATATAGTAACCTAGAAAAAAAGATGGTTCCTGTTAAGTTCTGCCCTAGCACCAGATCATGGTTGGTGTGTTGGTGACTGTCACCCAAACATAATATACAGTGCCTAAAAGTCTACCTTTCTCAAACACCAGACTCCAGGAAAGTAACCATAGCAAACAGTAGAGCCCCTAACCTCTCTACCAAAAAGCCTACCCAAAGCCTAGCTTCCTTGTTTCCCGGCTGACAGCTTACTTGGATCAGTGATGCCAACAGTGACTTCCTTGTTCATGCATAAGAACAGCAGCCTAAAAATTCATAACTCTGTCTTGTGAGTTTAACAGAAAAAATATGGAAGAATATAATGCAATAAGAAAGGTGCATGTGTGTAATACACATATAGTGATTTGTTTTACCTGTTCATACTTGATTAATTCTTGTTAATAAAATCTTAATGACCAGCATTTCCAAAATCAGTCTTTCCTGTAGTGTTAACCATTTCTGTAAGTCATTTAGAAAATAAGAGTAGTTCCCAATTTTTAATTTGTTTATTATTTATATTTTATAAAACTTTGGAAATACAAAATTCTGTAAAGCTTTTTGTTAAGTTTATAAAAAAAAGTTCTAAAATGCACATCTTTGTTAAAGTGTTAATCAAATTGTTCATGATACCTTATGAATAAAATATGGTCCAGATGCTAGCATTATTTGGTAGATTTTGAAACTGCAGGATCTACTTTTTCTAAAGATTGCTAATTCTATTTCATTGATTCTATTTCATTGTGCAAGTAGATTTCTAGCTGGATTCTATGGTCTATAAGCCCATGTCCCATTTTATTACTAATTTTCATATAGAAGAAATGATTACATGATACTGTGAGGGGGAAATAATAGCTAGAGATTAAAATATAAACATTCAAAAATACAGTGACTTCATGAGCACTGGGGCAAAACAAATACAAATCTTGGCTCCATTTAGTGAGTACCTCCCAAATTCAAGTCACTGTAGCTAGTCTTCAGGTGGTATTTATAAACCTAGAAAAGATTATACCTCCATGGTCCTTTTAATCTCTCAGATTCTGGGCTAGCAGTTACTTGGATAATGACTAATTTTCTTTTTTAGCAAAAACTGAAGGAATTTTTGAAGTCAGTTTAAATGAAGGTAATGATCATTAGTACTGTTTTCATTAGTTCTCTTTTACCTAAGTCCTGGTGATTCCTTTTTTAAATTAAAGAGTTCTAACACAACTTAAATAGGTTCTTAGTCATTATATTCTAAATCATTACCTCATTAAATCCCACAATTTGAAATCTGCTCAGGCCCCCTTATTCTTCAAGAAAAGAGACTGAGTCTCAAAGAAGTTAAGTTGCACATCCAAAGTAATGTCCCACAGTAATGAACTAGTCAGGATCAGAGTCCAGGTCTCTTGACTCTTATTTTACTATATTATAGCATGCCTCCACTCTCATGCTGTAAAGTCTCTTTTTCTTGTGCTGTCTTCGCAATTGTTTTATATTTACAAGTTGAAAAAGAAATTCTCAGAGGTCCATTTGGAGTTTGCCATGTGAATAAGAAGGTATGTCTCAAATTAATTAAGTAGAATTTTAAGTAATAAAATTATTCTAATCCATTATATAACTCAAATTAGTACTGATATTTCTACTTTATATTCTCCAATATTCAATCTCAAATGTGTGGCTGTTACTTTAATAGAAGTTCATCTTTATATTTAATCCACAATATGGCTATTGAAGAGTAGAAGTTCATCTTGAAGGAGAAGATGAGTCAAGTTTGCAGTAATACCGTTTTTACAGGTAAAATTACTTTTAATTTGTGAAGAACTAAATTTCACAGTCAGGTACTTTAAAACCATTATACAAGTCTGAGGTTTTCTAATCATTCTTTTTCTTTTTTCAGGATGACTAACATCTGAAGAGTATGGCATAGTGTGTTTTGGATTTTAATTTTATTTCAGAATGTATTTTCTGTCAAATTTCATAATAAAATCTCAGCAAAGTCTGTTTGTTTTTTATATCACAGTACTTCCTGTGTGTGCATTTCTTTCTCCATAGAACCTTCTTTTTCTTACATTGGAAGAATGTAAATAGTCTTACTGGAAATAACTTATTATTTGATTCCTAGCATAAATTAGTCCAAATTAAAGTTACATTACTGAAATAATTTCTTTGTCAAGTACTGTCTGAATAGAACTATTAATGTGGTGATCCCGTTCATGAAGATGGTGCTGAAGGTGAAGAAGGAAGCCGCTGACTTTCCCAAAGCTGAAGCCAAAGCAAAGGCTTTGAAGGCCAAGAAAGTGGTGTTAGAAAGTGTTCACAGTCAAAAAAAAAAAAAAAAAAAGACATCTGCGCATCACTTGCATTCCAGTGGCCCAAGACACTGCATCTCCAAAGGCAGCCCAAATACCCTTGAAAGAGCACCCCCAGGAGAAACAAGCTTGACCACTATGCCACCTACTTCCTCCTGACTACTGAGTCAGCCATGAAGAAAATAGATGACAACAACACACTTGTGTTCATTTTGGATGCCAGAACCAACAAACACCAGATCAAACAGGCTGTGAAGAAGCTCTGTGACATTGATGTGGCCAAGGTCAGCACCCTGATGAGGCCCAATGGAGAGAAGAAGGCATATGTTCAACTGGCTCCTGACTATGATGCTTTGAATGTTGCCAACAAAGTTAGGATCACCTGAGTCCAGCTGGCTAAATCTGAATATAAATTTTACACGCACACACACACAGAGAATGGAAATTTATGTTCTACCATTACTTGCTGTATTAGTTTGCAAATAGCTGCCATAACAAAATACCACAGACAGGGTGACTGAAACAACAGAAATTTATTTCCTCTAGAATAGCTCTAAGGGCTAGAAGTCCAAGATCAAGATGTTAAAAGGTTTGGTTTTTTCTTGGCTTGCAGATAGCCACCTTTTCATTGAGTCTTGTATAATCTTCCTTCTATGCAGGTGGAACTGTGGTGTTTGTGTGTTTAAATTTCCTCTTCCAGTCAGATGAGATGAGGGTCTATCCCTAATGGCCTTATTTCCACTTTATCACCTCTTCAAAGCCCTGTCTCTAAATACCTCACATTCTGAAGAACTAAAAGTTAATGCTTCAACATACAAATTTTGGAGGAACAATTCAGCATATAACACTTAGGGTTTTATTCTGTAGAAAATGCTGCAGATTTTATTATGATATCCTAGACATTAAATTTTATGAATTTATGGAAAGCAAATAGAAATGGGAAAATATAGAACACTAACACTATAGAATTTCAGTAATTAGAAGAACTTGCTATAGGTGAATCTTTAAAAGACACTTTAAAGATTATCCTTCATTTCAGGTAATAGATATGTGTTCCATATTTCAAAAGTGATCATTTGATGAATAGGGCTGTGTTTAATTTGTCCTTTTTTTCCCTTTATTTCACTTGTGAGAAAATTCAGTTTCTTTCTATAGAAGCAAAATTCCAGTGACAGTTTGTGCTTATTCATTTACTCATTCATCACCATGCTCATTGACCATACATTAAGTATTACACACATACCTAGATGCAGTATTTTACAAGGTAAATTTTATCTCCAAACTCATGGAATTTATATTCTAACATGGGAGATAGACATGGATAAACATTGATATTATTAGTTCTAATGGCTAATAAAATAATGTGTGATAAGTGATAAGAATTTTTACTACTTCATCTCACTTCGTCCTTGGATTCCTTGCCATATCCTTTAAGCTGATTTTTAGTCTTGTTACTATTCTGATTTTTAAAATTTAATATACATACATTTCAACATTTTGCTTGAAAAGTGTGGCATTGGATCTCTGAAGATGGTGAAAAAACTGATATTGTCACCTTCTTTTAATTACTGAACCTCTTTGTTTAAACAAAGATTTGGGTTTTTGGCATCTACTGCCATAATAAGAAGTCCTTTTACCTGTTATTGTTGGCATACTATTTCCTAAAAAAGTCACATTCCAAAAAGCAAAAGTTATTCTTTTGTTTTCCTTTCTTTTAAGAAACCTTCCTTAGAAAAATAAGATGTGGAACACAGTAGATAGAAAAAGTAAAGGTAAATTATAGAACAGCTGCTTAATTTCAAAGAAGCAATATGAATCTACATACTTTAGAAACTTTACAAAGATTTGTAGAGTTGCAAAGAACTAAAAAAGTATCAGCCCTGACAAAACTGTCATCTGTGGTACAGAGATCCAAGCACGGCTCTCGAGATTTGTTTCTCTCCTTGCCGTTGAAACTACCATTGCAGACGTGATTGTTGTGATCATGTATCACTTCATTATTCCTACCAAACAAATGAAGCTCTTTCAGTCATCTTGACACCTTCATTCCAGTTTGTGAGAAGAGAATAGAGACTCAGGTTTACAACCTGCCAAGACATTATCTCTGAGACCAGTTTTTTCAGGTTGAAGAAACTTTATTGTCATTCTCCTCATTTCTGCTGTGGACAAAGGCCTAGGAAAAGAGAACTAGTTTATAATTGCTAGTGACAAAAGATTTCAAATCAAGGGAGACATTGAGTACAAGGACCAAGAGTTGAATACACAGTCAAAGAAGAGAAAAACAGACAACTTATCTTCCAAGAACTCATTCAAATTGTATGTCTTCAGTTTGAAAGCCTCAGTGGGAGTTGAGTAACTCCAAAGCATGAGCAGAAGGTTCTTTATACATGCCGTGAAATCAGCTGACAAGGTAACTGGGTTGGCAAGTGCTTCTGAGACTCCTAAGAAGTAAAAATTTAATCACCAAAAATTGGTGGATAAAGTCTATGATAACTTCATTCAAAGAATTATACTAGGGTACAGAGTATATGCTAGGAAGACTAACTAGAGGTTTTCCAGAGGTGGATCTGCCTCTTCCAGGCCTACCATCGAGGAGTTTGATTAAACAGACCTGAAAATAAGTATATTGCCTAGAAGTCACAAAGTTAAAAGATAAAAATACATGGCCTAAATTTCAACTTTAGACCTTAGGTTTGGGACTTAGCCTTCCACAGAAAACAGCTGTAAAACTGGTCAAAATATATAGGGTCTTCTTTCTAGGTATTGAGCAGCAGGCATCTAAGGCTGCCATCCTTGAGAAAGGAAAAATACGAAGTGAGCCACATGTCCTCCCCAGTTTCTGCTGTGGAACACTTTCCTGTTGCAGTGCGGGGTGGGTTAGAACTCAGGAGTTGCTGCGGTTGCATCAAGCTAAGGAAGCAGAGAGTAGAGTTCTGGGCTGCTAAAGTGACTAGAATTTGTGAGATAGTGTACTTGAGAGGAAGGAACTGCACACAGAGGGGACATCCCGGAGTCTGGGGTTGGGGGAGGGCGGTGGTTAGCTCAGGTTTAGCTCCATTCTAAAGCTATACCTGAACTGGGCAAGACTCTCTGAGGCCTAGCAGCAATCACCTGCTATGAGTCTCAGAGCTGGCAAGGATACCAGCAGTCATTCAGTGCCAGGAATTGTTGCCATTAGACCTTTTCAACACCTTGGTCATTCTTGATAATCCCAGAAAGGCCACTCTGCTAGTAGGGATCACTACTTAGCATAAAAGCCATATCCTAGAACTAAATTCAAACTGAAATAGACCTATACTAACAATAAAAACAAACCAAGAACCCACCAGTAATTTAATGGCAAGGTGCAGAGCAAAGCTCAACACCTACTAACACCTACACAGACTCCCTTCAACACATTATCCACTCTGTCCAGTATCCAATCAAAAATTCCTAGGCATGTGAAATATTCAAAATCAAAGGTAGGAAAATGTAACCCATAATTGAGAATTAAAAAAATTAACAGAAACTGACTTAAAGATGGCCTGGATGCTGTAATTAGCTAAGGATTTTTAAAGCAGCTGCTATAATATGTTTTAATACTAAAAAGAAAAAAATGGTCCTAATGAGTGAACAGACAATTAGAGAATAGCAGCAGCAGAGAAAATAGCAACTTTATGATGAATAGAATGAAAATTCTAGTATTATAGAACAATAAAATTCATTTATTCTATAATGAATAAAATGAAAATTCTCTATCACTGGATAGAGATTACAGAAGAAAGGGCTGTGGAACTTGACAGCAGATAAATACAAGTACAGTGTGGAATGCTGAGGATGTAAATCCTTCCTCACCTCCTCCTCCTGTTCTTCCCCTCGATATAACTATCCATAAAAAATAGACAAGTTACATTCAAAAGTAGGCAATAATCAGTCTGGCTTTACATTTCTCAGCTACAAACAATGCTATAAGAAAATGGAACAACTTGAGTTTTAAGGGAATATAGTTGTAAGTTGGGACTTACACATATTACCAATTTCTCTCATCCATGTTTGTCTTTGTTTATGTTTTCAGCTAAACAAAAGTTTGTGAAATATGTTCATATGCCTTTCTTTTAAAAAAGCTGCTTCTTGAAGACATACTTTAGAAGACCTTGGTGTTTGAGGAAAGTTGTACTAGAAATGATTGTTCCCTATGGAACTCCCTTCTAAGGAAATAATCAAAATATATGAAAATATTTTTATACATTTTTATTGCCTTATTTATTGGGAAAAAACCTTATTGTTTAATAAGTGTTCATAAAAATAATATGAAGCCATTGAAATATACTAACGACTGAGGAAAGAAAATGCTTTTAGTAGAAAAAAGCATGATACAGATTTATATGTTAAATAAAAATGGATATTAAAAAGTAGCAGGAAATATGTAGACATTTTGCCTCTTGACTATGGGCATTTGTAGTGGCCATATTTTCTGTTTCTATGTTTTCCAAATTTTCTATAAAGAACACAATTCAAAAAAGCTTAAGGTTAAATTGCATATATGAGGGGACAGAAGATGTTAATCTATTAATGCCTGTGAAACTATTATTGGAGACTGTTTTTTCATATAAAAATTCTAATTTTAGAAAGAATGTAAGCTTTGAAATATTTCGGGAAGAAGATAAAGAATATTGTCCCGGTGAAGGATGCCTTACACAGGAGTTTATACCATGTCATTTCATGCATATGAAATTCTAGAATAGGCAAAACTGATAGATGGTAAAAAACAAAAAACAAAAAGCAAACAAAACCCAGAACATGACTATTTCTAGGGATGAGGACAGGAATTGCTTGGGAAGAATATGCATGACCTTTCTTGAATGTTGATGAGTTTCTATATCATGTTCAGTAGTTACATAGGTATGTACATTGTCAAAACTCAGTATGTATTTAAGATTTTGTTTGTATGTAAATTTTACATCAAGAGAAAAATACTGTCAACAAACAAGTGGGGAACATGTAGTTTTTCCAAATGTGCAAAGTCTGAGTTATCCTTTGCTGGCTTTATCTTCATGTCCCATGGTCTTAGATGGGTATTCCAGGGTAAGAAAGTTGTAAGTTCAGTGTACTCTAACTGGCACCTTGTGTATGCATCTGTTAGTACCTGGTACATTGCAGTGGAGTTATTTCATTCCTCCAATGAAGGGCAGGAAGTATGTCTTCTGGCATATGGCTGGCATGTGCCCAATAAATATTTAATAGGTTAATAAGTATCCCTCTACCCTTGTCCCCACAACTGTGCATAACAAAAATGTTTCTCTATTCATTAAAATTATTCTGTATCTTTTTTATAATGTTAATTGGTAAGTGGGATTAACAAAATAACAAAGGTTAATCTTTTAACATTTGTCATTTCAAGTTCTGTGTTCAAGAAGATTGCTCAAAATATATCCAAGTGTTATAGCAGTGTGGCTTAAATATTTTGAACACTGTGATCAGGTTTGTGGTCAGGTTGTGGGTCTCCAGTTGCACAGTGTTCAGGAAAAAAGTTAGACCCCATAATTAAATCATTTTGTGACATTTATATTAAAGTCAGAAAATCTGCCTAGTCTTTTCTGTGTGTGATTTTAACCACAATAAAATGCCAAAGTTAGACCAACTGAAGAATTATTTGAAATTTGGTTATATTCAGGTTTTTTTTTTTTTAACATGGTAAAGAAATTATGTAGTGCTAGACCAAAAAAAAAAAAAAAAGTGTTTTGTGGGAAAGGTTAACTTAAATTTTTTTAAATATTTGAAAATTTATATAAAAGAATTTCTAGTAGAAAATCCTGAAGGAGATTGAAAGCATATACTTAAGAATTCAAAAGGAAATTTCATGCTAGTGAAATTTTTTGGCAGAAATATGTATTTGGTTATTGAGTGAAAGATTCAACAGATACATTTCTAACTGACAGAATTTTTACTTAATTTATTCTTGTTAATGAGAAATAAACTTGATGTAACTTCTAAATTATTCAAGTTATTTCTCTTCTTTGTTATGTTTAGCTGTATATTGAATTTAGTTTTTGAGACAAACAAGGTTGAACTTACAGTGGTGCATACTATTCTACACCTAGTGTCCTAAGGGTTTCTTTTCCTTTTTTTTTTTTTTTTTTTTCATTTTCCTGTTTTAGTTCCTTGCAGTATTATCACAGAATTAGAATAAAGGAATGCTGGGTTGTTCACAAGTATATTAATAGATCATTTGTATAGCATTATACAGTTTGTTTAGAAATCATATTTCATTTATTATTAGTAACTAACATCAAATCCACATTGTGTGTCAGGTATTATGCTCAGTGCTTTGGCTTACATCATCTTGTATAATCTTCACAACTATGAAATTGGTGTTATCTATCCTCATTTAACAAATGAGGAAATTTCAGGTTTAGAGAGGCACAGTGATTGGCCAAAGGTCATACATCTGGTAGTCAGGTGAAGTGGATTCCATTTAAGGTTTGATCTGATGCCAAATCCAGTCCTACCCACTATACTTTACCCTTCCACATTTTACAAACCTAGATATTGAAACTTGTCAGGGAATGTTTCTTATAGACTAACTGCATATGTATACTGGGTTTGCTCAATTAGTTTTGGTTCTTATCCTGAAGTTTCTTATAGTCTAGGGACCTAGCTGCTCAAAATGTGATTCATAGACCAACAGAATTGGCATCTTCTGGGAGCTTGTTGGAAGTGTAAGATCTCAGGCTCTCGTCCAGTATAGAATCAGAATCTGATTTAACAGGATCGTGAGGTGACTGGTGTGTACTTCAAGTTTTTGATAAGCATGGTTTGAAAGAATAATTGGATCAAAGCTGAGTAATGGAGTCTAGAGAAGCATCCACATTATCTGACTCATGTCTTTAGATTCTACCAGACTGATTTTTCTACTTCAGATAACATATGATATCGTATAGATATTATTTATCAGTCTGTGTACATTGTACCCATGGTATTTGGTGAAAACATCTTTGAATTCTTTTAAAAGTGTTAATGTTGCATTTTGGAAGATGGTTTTGGGGGTATATCTTCTAATTTTAGGGAATTTTATATTAAATATGATGGCAACCATTAAATCAACTAACCACAGATTTCATTGGCTAGATTTTTTTTGGGGGGGGTAGTATATTTTATCTTTTAACTGATACTGATTATGTCAGGGTGCAAATGGGTTAGGACTGATTGTATATTTTAATCACTTGATTTTTAAAGGATGATGATTAGATTGATGAAGCTTAGAAATGAAAACTTGAATCCCCCACCCCTTCCCGGTTCGCCTCATGTCTATTTCCTAATACTGGATTTGTCATTTTTTTAGATGTGGAAGTTATATACTATGACTGGATTTCTCTTTGTTTACATGGCGCCCTTATGGACTAGCAGGGTCTGTGCTTTAAATATCTCTTGACAGCCCAGAATTTAACCCATATATGCATTCATGTATTAACAAGTGCTTGTTCAAAATTGTGCATAGGAAGCACTATTCTGTTACGCATGCATTGCCACTAACATAATAGATATAGTTAAACAACTCCTAACTCTAAATCCTAGATTAAGGCAATAACTGACTTTGAGAATGGAAAGTGAATTCCAGTAAGTTTATACAGAGGCTTTTTTAATTCTGGTGCAAAATAGAAATTGACATATAGTTTACATTTTTGTAAATACCATAATTTCAGATTAGCATGACTTTGTTTCATTTGTTTTTCACTGATATGTAAATAAAGGTGTTAACTTGTATCAAGAATAGGTGAATCCAGATAGTTGTGTGATGTAATCAAATACCTAAATTTAATCTTAGATAGTTTTATATTCTAGAGATTAACTTAAAAATAATGAACCCAGTAGCTATGAAGATGAAGAACTGGAAAGATTTTATTATATCTACTATCCAAACTCCGTCTTCTGCCTCTATTGCCCTTACCTGCAACACCTTCCGTGAAATGACTCTGCTTCTCTTAGAAAAGCCTAACCCTTTCCTATGAGCCTAAGAAATAATTAACAGTTAGAATTAAAAAGCTTTCTTGAAGTAACAGCTTCAAGCACACAAAGATATCACATCAAGTAAGTACAAACTTATGAAAAGTTGAAAACAAGATTTAGTTTCCACCTATAATATTATTCATCATATTTTAATTATCTTAGCATCTAGATTTAGTAACAAAAGTATTTACTTCTATCTGGAAGGGCAGTTGGTATTAATAAATATGAATCAAATATTCTTCAGAACTTTAAAAATGTGTTTTGTTTTTCAGCAAAGATGTCAAGGAAGTTAAGCTTGCCTACTGACCTAAAGCCTGACTTAGGTAAGTAAAATAAATAAATAAATGAAATCCATAGTAGTTAAACTCCCTTCAAAGGGAAGACAAGGAAATCAGAAGATTTAAAATTACCATAGATGAGATTTTTAACAGAAATCAAGTTTAAAATGACTAAGATATTTAAGGATTAGTAGCCTCTATAATGCCATCTATAAATTATAAAAGATTATAAATTCAAGCAATCCAAAATAATACATTTTCTCAGCTCTCATACCTTATATCTAAACAAGATTTAGTATAAGACTAAAATTTGTGCAATTTCAGATTTCTTAAAAGTTGTTATATCCCATTTAACTATGTGAAAACTTATTTGAATTTTATAATTTATAAACTTAAAAAGTTTTAACTTTTTCACAATAAATTAGTTTTCTGTATTACAATGAATTTCTCATGTCAAGAATCATTTTTACTCTTTGGTGATAATAAATTGGGAAGTAATTCTTTTTCTACAGCACTTTCTAGGCAACTAATCCACTAGGAAAGCAGAGTGACCATATTCACACATTCCTTTTGCTTTATATTGAGCTCAAAAACAGCTCCCTGATATCATAGAACAGGGACAAGACATTTCAGTAAAGATAAAAATAAACTTGCAGTGTTTCTTTTTAAACTCACTTTTTTTTAAATTTTAGAAATTTTGATGGTCTTTAATGAAATAAAAAGTAGACTGAAGATGGTTTCACCTATCTTTTTCTTTGAAATAACTAGATTTCTTCTTTTGCTAATCTTCTCACTGTTTATTCTCTAGATTCCTTAACTCCCTTTTTTTTGCATAATGCAAACTTAGGTATTGTCCATTTCACCATACTATTTTAGCATTTCCAAATCATAATCCTATCTCAGTTATACTGATAGAAGATACACGACTATCAGTGAGTGGGCATAATAACTTCCATTGTCAGCAGTACAAGGTTCCATTCCTGAACATAGGAGAAACAATTTCGTAGAATCCTGTAGTAGAACTGGTCTTACGGGAACTAGGATTAACGTAGAATATAAGATAACGTGTTTTGAGAAGGGAATAGCTCCCTTTACTATATAAATGAAAGATCTAATTTGACACTAAGTGTATTTGGGGGGCAGAGTTTTCATCACTCTCAAAGGCCTGTGATTTTAATAACACTAAATACTGCTAGTTAAAATGGTTTTGTGCCTTCCAGTATCTTAAAAATCTGAGAAACACATGGAAAAGTACTTTTAAATTAATAAAAATGCCATAATTATTCTTAAAAAGAGTATCATACGTTTATAAGTAATTTAATCTAGATACATTCCATGCTTGTATAGATCATCTTTATTCAGTTTATGTTTAACCTTACATGCCCATGTATTTCAGTGCCCTAAGCCAATTACAACTGATTGTACAACTGGCACAGTCTCCGTGTTTCCTAAGTAATTTCCCTTCAAATCCTTGTACTGCTGAACTATTTTTTTGTAGAGATTCTTAGCTGCTAATTGTTTTACATTGGCTGGGGAGTCAATTGGGAAAAATAATTTTATTGATAGGCTCAAACTACCAGGTATTCCTAAAGCAGCTGAGGCTGTTGGACTATCCTGCAGCTCTGGAAGCTTCTGTGACTAGAATTCACTTTGGCTTATGAGGAAATTGTGCAATGCTACACTTTGACTATAGCTTCACCATCCCAGATTCCATGGCCCAGCCTCGGGAACCGTGGGTAATATTGTTAGGGTTCTGATGTTACATTTCAAGTGGCAACAGAGGGGAAAAAAAATTCAGACTTTTATACCTTAATGTGAGTTAATTTTTTGTCCTAAAGTTTACCTTGACCAAATTCAACTATTGGCATAATGTTTTGACTGGGGGAATAAAATGTTGTTGCATAAGGCTCTATGTGGGAAGAAAGGGTAATATAGAGGTAGAATGCTCTAGGCATCCAGAGAGTAACATGAAAGCAATGATTTGTGGCATGCATTAATAGAAAGCATTAATGGATAGAAGCATTAATGATAAATTTTATCCAAGCTTAGAGCTTCCAGAAACATCACATGTTCAAATATATTTTTGAATTTAAAGACTGAACTCTCAATAATAACCAAAACCCTCTTATATTTTGGTGGTTTGACTAATCCCATGTCCATCTGGAGTTGCCTGAGAAAGCTTTAGACTTGGACATGACACAAGTCCTGCCTTTTCCACTAATTAGCTTTGTCATCCTGGATGAGTTATTGAACCTAAGTATCTATTTTATTAGTCATTAAATTATGATAATAATGCTTTTCACTTACTATGTGGATTCAGTAGAATGATAAATTTAAAGTGTTATGAGAGGGTGTATCACATGGTATGGCTTGCTTAGTGGTAGCCATTTTCATTTCTGCTCTTATTACTAGAATTAAAATAGAAATTTCTAGTCCACTTGTTTAGATTGCACAATTTCTAAAATTTAAGCCACAAAGATCCACAACATCTGACTTAACAATAGTATAATTCATGAACTGCTAAAAATTCTAACTTACTTTCCAACAGTTCTAGGCTGATAGAATTTGTAAGTTTTGGATTGATTCTTGATTTAGTTCATTTTCACATATTGATCTATACTTAGGAGTTCCTTTGGTAAGCCAATTTTTACAGAGAAGTCATTATAAAATGCACTTGTAGTTTGTGAATTTTATATAGTTAAATTAGTCCATTAAATTAAAACACTGTTTATTTGGCCTATGAATTAAAGTACAGATTGAGGGGTGCCTGGGTGGCTCAGTGGGTTAAGGCCACTGCCTTCGGCTCAGGTCATGATCTCAGCGTCCTGGGATCGAGCCCCGCATCGGGCTCTATGCTCAGCAGGGAGCCTGCTTCCTCCCTTCTCTCTCTGCCTGCCTTTCTGCCTACTTGTGATCTGTCAAATAAATAAATAAAATCTCTTAAAAAAATAAATAAATAAATAAAATAAAGTACAGATTGAATTTGAAGTACAGATTGTTGTGAATCACCTATTGTAATTCTAATAGATAAGAGTAAGAATTTTACACAGATTAATTTATAATGAAATTTATATTATCAAGTTTATATTATCAAATTTTCTTTTTTAAATTTTTTTAAAAGATTTTATTTATTTATTTGAGAGAGAGAGAGCATGAGAGGGGAGAAGGTCAGAGGGAGAAGCAGACTCCCCATGGAGGTGGGAGCCCGATGCGGGACTTGATCCCAGGGCCCCGGGATCATGACCTGAGCTGAAGGCAGACGCTTAACCCACTGAGCCACCCAGGCGCCCTCTTTTTTAAAATTTTTTAAGATTTATTTATTTGAGAGCGAGAGCAAGGGGGAGAGGCTGAGGAAGAGGGAGAGAGAGTCTTAAGCAGCAGACTCTGTGCTGAGCACGGACCCAGATGTGGGGCTCAATCTCATGACCCTTGAGACCACCTGAGCCAAAACCAAGAGTTGGATGCTTACCCAATTATGCCACCTAGGCGCCCCTCAGATTTTCTTAACAAATTTTCATTGATTTCTATCTTTGTCACTGGGTCACAACTGAAAATATATGTCTAATCACCTTGTATGTGTATGATTTATTAAAGTAATGAATATTTTTATCATTGGAAAGTATATTTAAAATTTCTATTATTTGAGCTGCCTTGCTGGCTCAGTCAGTAGAGCACGAGACTCTTGGTCTTGGGATTGTAAGTTTGGACCCCATGCTAAATGTAGAGATTACTTAAAATCTTAAAAAAGTAAGAAAATTTCTATTATTTTGCTAAAATAACTGAATACTTTAGAGTTAACATTTGGAATCAGTTTATATATTTAATATTACACACTCATCCAGTAATGAGCCATTGCTTATGGAAAGTTGTTTCATTTATAGGAACTAGTTCTTTTTTTGCCATGTCAAAATCTTTAAGAGGAATTACAGGCAAAAGAGAGACATCTTTAGGCACTATAGTTAGAAATTACCCATGTTATTGCCATAACTCGTAGCTTTATTATTTTCAGAGGCTAGCTATAATCAAAATTCTGTTGTATATAGTTATCATTTGGGGAAATATTTGTCAATCTACAAATTCAAATTTTTTAAAGATTTATTTATTTAAGGAAGAGAGAGAGCATGCATGTGCAATCAGGAGGGGCAGGGGGAGAGGGAGACAAGCAGACTCCCCCCTGAACATGGAGCCAGACATAGGGCTCTATCCCAGGAACTTGAGATCATGACCTGAGCTGAAATGAATTCTGATCCTTACCTGACTGAGCCACCTAGGTGCCCCTGAATTTAAATTTGATTACAAAAGCTTTTAGGGGGTATAGTTAGGATTCAATTATACATTTTTTATTTAATAAAGTGCAATTTAGAAGACTTTTTTTATTTTTTATGACATGAAGCCATTTCTTTCATGATAACATTGAAAGCATGTGATTTGAGGACCTATTTGTTAGATAAGAACAGTAAAAACTCCTGGAAATTTTAATATGTCCCAAGGGTGTGGCAGCAAGACATTGGTTTAGATACTTTCAACTATAGATCTGTCTTCAACAAGTAATTATTAGATACTTTTATAAGCTAGGCACTATGCTCAAACTGACACAGCTCTTGTATTCAAGAAACTTAGAGTCACTTTAGAGTGAGGCCTATGACAAGTCTGGAAGAACTACAGAACAAATGTACTATTAGTGCCATGGGAGAGAAAAAACTATCGAGATTCAAAAAAGAGAAAAACCATATATGCTTTTAACAATCAAGATAAAACTTCATGACAATGATGGTACCTGAGATGGCCAATAAGCACAATCTTGGTAGAGAAAAAGGTGAGGCACAGGAACCAATCAGAAAGAAAATCACAAGCAGAAGTCTAAAATAGGTGAGTGCAAGGTATGTCTAGAGAACAATGAATGACTCAGTTTCTTCCCACAAAGTCCTGAAAAGCAGGGTACCATTGAAGATAAGGCCAGAAAGGAGAGCTGAAATAGTTTGTGGAGAGTCTTAAAAATCTGAGTAAGATATTAAACATCAAATAAAGAGGCACCACTGAAGACTTTTTTAAGTAGAGGTAATAGAATTATGACTGTAACTTATAAAATTCAATTGAATTGTGTTAGAACAGTGACAGAATGAAGGTGGGAAGACCACTTGTGAGGCAATCGGCCTGAATGAAGGGTAATGGAAGTTGATTGATCATGAAAAAAAGGAAACAACACTGGAGAAAAATAATATAGGACTTGGCATCCCATCAGATGTATAGATAAAGTGAAAGGAAAGAGCCAAAACTGAAACTCATTTTAAGTCTTGTTCCCTAGAACTGGGTTGTTATGAATATAGAGAGTGCCATTAGAAGAATTTAGAACTTTAGGGAAATAATGTATTTTGATTTTACATAGTGAGACATAATAGGAAAAAATTCCCATAAATTTGGAAATGCGGTTGCAAGTGAAAAGAGGCCAAGGCTCAAGACAAAACTTGCATTTGGCCCCAGTGAAGAAGGCAGCTGAAGACAAGAGAGAGATTATTACTATAATTTTGAAGTATCCCTGTCATTACAGAAAGAGGTGAAAGCAATACACTGGTATGAAATTAAGTATGAGCCAGATACCAGTCATACGTTTTGATGTAAAATGCCTTAAATGAATGTTGATTACAGTTAAAATGGCTTTCAAGGAAAACGAAGGCTAAATTTTTATGGATTAAAGACTTTCATATGGACAGAGTTGAAAAAAAAAATCTTCATTCAACAAATTTGAAGGTAGTATCAGAGTACTTCTAAGTGGAATTTTTAAACGTAAATCACTGAAAATGCAACAAAAACTTACGATGTACTATATGCTGGCTAAATGAACATAATAAAGAAAAGAAAAGAAAATGCCTGCAATTTTTTAGTTCTACCCAACCGAGGAATTAGCATTACCAAAGGAAGAAACAGCATCATTAGAAAAGAAGGTGGTGAGGTCTAAGATTAGAAAAGCAACCTGGATTCGAACAAATAGCCACACCAAAAACCATATAGATCACACAGCCAAAAATTCACTGGAATTGCACCCAGCTCTCTTCTGAGAAGTATGAATTTATCTATTTGTATTTTATATCTGAACAAAGGAAAAATTATTACCATAAAAGTAAATTGTTTTTAATTAAAAACTAAAATATGCTATAGGTTTTGTCTTTTTGCAAATTAACCATTTGGTCAGATTTTTATGATATTTTATAACAGGCAATCTCACCCATTTTAATGCATTTCAGATATCAAAGATAATTCCTTCAGCCGATCACGGAGTTCCAGCGTAACCAGCATTGATAAAGAATCTCGAGAAGCAATTTCTGCTCTTCATTTCTGTGAAACTTTTACTCGAAAGGCAGATTCATCTCCCTCCCCATGTTTATGGGTGGGTACTACGTTGGGAACAGTGCTAGTTATTGCACTGAACCTTCCCCCAGGAGGAGAACAAAGACTTCTTCAGCCGGTCATTGTCTCTCCAAGTGGTATGTATGCTTTCATGCTGTGCTTGCACTGAAGGTCTGACTTGCTATATTTAGTAGAAGGCTTTGCTTTTCATTTTTATAATTTTTTTAAAGATTTTATTTATTTATTTGTCAGAGAGAGTGAGCACAGGCAGACAGAGAGGCAGGCAGAGGCAGAGGGAGAAGCAGGCTCCCCGCTGAGCAAGGAGCCCGATGTGGGACTCGATCCCAGAACCCTGGGATCATGACCTGAGCCGAAGGCAGGTGCTTAACCAACTGAGCCATCCAGGCGTCCTTGCTTTTCATTTTTGAAATTATCTGTGAATTCTAAAATGTAAACTAAATGTTTACATTTAGATGTAGTCTTATGTTTTTAATGAAAGAATACATGAATAAGATGCCAGTGTATCATTTATTTATACAGCCATCCAGGTTTTGCATTTTTTTTAACTCTGCCATCATGTCTAAAGTGATTTTCATTAGAAAATGAAAAAAAATTAAAAAGCAACTGCTCTTCTAATGCATTCAAAGATACCTTAAAATGCTATGTTCTATAAGCAAAAGGGTAGTACCATGTTTAGGAGAAAAAGCAAAAAGTATTTTTTTAAAGAGCATATAGTTGGCTGTTTTTAATATCTAAATGTGAAGTCTTAAATTATGTTGTTTTTCTCCTTTGAAGTATTAGGAAAAAGTGACTTAATAGCAGATCTTAAGAAAAAAAATTATGACTTGTATATTGAAAATGAGATTCAATTTCATCAATGTATGATACATCAAATGTATGTGGAGTCTGAGCTGGAAATAACTGAGAAAACTGGTTTTCATTACTAATTTATGCTGATTTAGATAGAAAAAAATGTGATTGTGCTCATTAGTGTATCCCTTGTTTATACAGTGGACTTTAACATTACTTGGAATTTAAAATTAAAATGTAATTATGATTTTAATGGTAATTTGTGAACTATCTTTACATCAAAGACACAGTTTGATTTATTCATCCAGCTCAATAAATATTTGAGAATGTTCTGTGTGACTAGTTGTTAGAAAAGGTTACATAATGATAATATTCTTACTAATCTCCTTCCTTATAGTAAGAATGTGTATAGGAAAAAAAAAAAGCCAGGAAAGATAAGCCACATAAAGAATGTTCTGATAGCCATATTTAAAAAGTTAAAAAAAAGTGAAATTAATTTTAATGACACTTTATTTAGCCTAGCATATCTAAAATCCTATCATTTCAGCATATAACCTGTGTTTTTAAATTATTAAGATATTATACTTTTTTTTTTTAATGAGTCTTTAGATCTGGCATGTATTTTACTCTCACAGCATGCCACAAGTTGGACAAGGCCGTATTTTCAAGAGCTCTGTAGCCATATGTGACTAGTGGCTGCCGTATTGGACCATGCAGCTCTAGACATCATCCACTTGCTCTCATGCTTGTTGGTAGTACACTTGGCAGATATGAGAGAAGACATAGTTCCAGGCATCCCAATATTTATTTGTTTGGGACATGTTCTGATTTCTTTTTCCAGATACATGCTCAGATACATGCTCAAAGAAAGGTTGAAGCCCTTTAGTAAGCTGGTGTACAATTTCAATTTCATATGCATTCAATTTAATATGCATTCAATTTAATTCATATGCATTTAATTCATATGCATTCAATTTAATATGCATTCTATGTGTTGTTGAATGTCTTTTATGTGTCAGAGTTGGAATATACATATTTGCTGTAGGGGTTAAAATACTTGTTATCTACTAAACTTACATATTTTAGGTACTATATTGAGGTTAAAAGGGGCGATCCTGAGAATGGCATTCCTGGATACCACAGGCTGCTTAGTGCCACCCGCGTATGAATCCTGGAGAGAACACAATGTTCCTGAAGAAAAAGATGAAAAGGAGAAATTAAAGAAACGACGACCTGTCTCCGTATCTCCCTCCTCTTCTCAGGAAATTAGTGAAAACCAATATGCCGTGATATGTTCTGAAAAGCAAGCAAAAGTCATCTCACTGCCAACTCAGAACTGTGCTTACAAGCAAAACATTACAGAGACCTCATTTGTGCTTCGTGGAGATATCGTAGCATTGAGTAACAGTATTTGCCTTGCCTGCTTCTGTGCCAACGGACATATTATGACTTTTAGGTAAGAGTTACACATTTTTAAAAAACATAAAGATGGCATTTACACCCTTAAAACATAACACTACGGAATTACATTCCACTAAAATGAAATGCTTTTGTTTACAGTCTTATACACTGAGAATTTATTTTCATTCAATTAATAGTGAACAAGTTTATGAAGCATACAAATCAGTTTTATCTACCTCTCAAGTATACTAAATCGTAAGATTTATAAGGTCCTGCCATTTTTGCCTTCTGTAATACTTTGTTCAAGACTAAAACCTACCCTGTTTTTTTTGTTTTGTTTTGTTTTGTTTTATTTCCAGTTAATTAGCATACAGTGTTGTATTAGTTTCAGGTGTGCATGAGAGTAATTCAACACTTCTATACATCACCCAGTGCTCATCATTACTGGTGTGCTACTTAATCCCCATCACCTATTTCACCCATTCCCCCAACACCCTCCCATCTGGTAACCATCAGTTTGTTCTCTATACTTAAGAGTTTGTTTCTTGATTTGTCTCTCTCTCTCATTTTTTTCCCTTTGCTTGTTTGTTTTGTTTCTTAAATTCCACTTATGAGTGAAGTCATATGGTATTTGTCTTTCTCTGACTTATTTTACTAAGTGTTATACACTCTAGCTCCATCCATGTCATTGCAAATGACAAGACTACATTCTTTTTAATGACTGAATAATATTCCATTGGCTGTATATACACACACATATATATATACATGTGTATATATACACACAATATATATGGAAGAAGATGTAGATCTTCTTTGTCCATTTATCAGTCAGTGGATACTTGGGCTGCTTCCATATCTTGGCTATTATAAATAATGCTGCTATAAACATAGGAGTGCATGTATCCTTTGAATTAGGGTTCTTCTATTCTTTGGGTGAATACCCAGTAGTGTGATTATTGGATCATAAAGTTGTTTTATTTTTAACTTTTTGAGGACCTTCCATACTGTTTTCCAAAACCTACCTTGTTTCTTATTAACAATTTTTAATATTTTTCTCAAGTTTGCCAAGTTTAAGGCCTCTACTGGATGTATACTACTTGCCCCTCACCAACATGCGGATAGCCAGAACATTCTGCTTCACCAACAATGGACAAGCATTATATCTTGTTTCACCTACAGAAATCCAGAGACTCACTTACAGTCAAGAGACCTGTGAAAATCTTCAGGTAAATAACAAAAATATTACTATAATTTCTTCAAAGGTGAAATATTCTCTAAGATCCCTTACTTTTGTTTATCTCTTATACTCTCAGTACTATACAAATGAGCCTATATGGGAAAATCCAAAGCCTGACTTCAGAGCATATGCTTTGAGACTTGTGATAAAAGTAACTTCATCAGACTCTTGTTATAAGAGGGACTTATCTCACTGATCCGTATTTTTTTAACCCAGTGATGGTATAGAAATATGAAATATTACATACATTTTATACCTGCTCTCCACGTATAATAAATACCAATTATGCACACAAAGAAACCTTTTTAAGGAAGTGTGTTAAAGTGGAAATAATTATATCTGCATATTGTTTCATCCTCTCTCATACACTCTGTATTCACGAGGGTGTATATATATGTAAGAAAAAATAAGATTTCATAGTTTTACTCTGAATATTTTTGTTGATCTGTTTGCAAGAGACTACATTTTTTAAATATAAAACGTTTCTTTTTTTAATATTCAAGTGCCTTATGTACTTGCATATACAGTTGACCCTTGAGCAAGATGTGTTTGAACTGCACAAGTGGACTATACACAGATTTTTTTCCAAAAAATACAATACAATACTGTAACTATTTTTTCTTCCTCATGGTTTTCTTAACATTTTCTTTCTTCCAGCTTACCTTAATGTAAGAATACAGTATATAATTAAGTATAACATATAAAATATGTGCTAATCCACTCTTTATGTTATCAGTAAGGCTTCTGGTCAGCAGTATACTGTTAGTAAACTTCTGGAGGCTTCAAAAGTTACACAAGAATTTTTGGCTGTGCAGGGCAATTGGGCCCCTAACCACCACACTGTTCAAGGAACAACTGTATATTAAAAACTATCAGTTTCATTTCACCTTTTAAAATAAAAGTGCTTTTAAATTGAGTTAAAATATTAAAATATTAAACATTCTATATATTAATTGATACTTAGAGGAAACCATTATCTAAGGGAACTTTCAGGGAACATGTTAATGAGACTTTTTACATTTAGCCCTATTTTACTTGTCTGTAATGGATTTGTGGCTCATTTTTAGAATATGAGCTTTAGAGTCAAGACTGAATTTAAGTCCCATCCTTG
Source organism: Martes martes (assembly GCF_963455335.1). Lineage (NCBI taxonomy): Eukaryota > Metazoa > Chordata > Mammalia > Carnivora > Mustelidae > Martes > Martes martes. Next base: position 55,431,821 of record NC_137893.1, on the reverse strand, counting down.
CTAATAATTACACGATGGTGTGATCTTAGACAAGTTACTTACTGTCTCTGAGCGTCATCATCTTTAAAAATAGGATTAAAAATAATATCCACGCTATAGGATATGGTATGAATTAAAGAAGACAAAGCATGTGAAGTGCTTAGCATAGTGCTTGGTACAGGGTATGTGCTTACTGTCAGATGTTAGTATTATTTCAGTAAGCTAGACTGTCCTGGAAATGTACTCCTAATGATACTATTATAAACCTTGAGAGTGAAACAGAATTGTAGATCTGATATGTTATATATAAAGTTACATTTACATTTGGGTGGAGATGTTTTTTCAAAGATTCCTAGGTTTCTGAATTAAACCTTTGCTTTTTATGGGGAAGGTAAAATTTTTCTTTAGTGTTTCCTTTCACTAGTAAAATGTTACTGTATTAAGAAATAATATGGGCAATTTAATTTATTCTTAATTCATTTTCATCTGAAATGTGGTCTTAATTCAATTACTCAAAATTTTAAACTTCATCACTTTTTTTGAGATCAAGTCTATTCTTTGGTCAGTGTTTTATTTTAGTAAAAATCAATAGCAGCAGTAAACTTTACCTATTTATTTTTAAATGAAATGGTCCTTTAGTAACTCAATTTCTTTTAATAACTATCTGCTATGTACCCTCATGATATAAAGATAAATGAAAAGTGAACTCTAAGCAGTCTGTGATAGAATGTTTCTTTGAACATTATTGACATTTTATTTACCTCTGTATTTTCAATGCCTAAAAGTAATGCTTTGATAAAAATATGTTGTAAGTACCATTGACTTTATAAATACTATTCCTTGGTTTCCAGAGTGCCCTGATTGTGCATTCATTTTACTTTAACCAAAAAATAAAGAAGATGCCTACAAACATTAATGGAGTTTCCAGCCCAGCTGGAATAATAGGGACCAGATTAACCCTCCTGCCTGAAGCAACCCCAAAAAAGCAGACATGAACATGAAATGACAGTTTTCAAGATCCTGAACATTTGCAGTGAAGGAAAGTAATCCCTGAGAGACAGGAAACAAAGGAAGTGCTCTAGCTTTAGTGCCTTGATAGTTTCCAGAGCATGCATAGAGGGAAGGTACTGAGGCAGAGTCTGACCAACTGTGTTTAGGAGACTCTGAGGCAGAGTCTGACCAACTGTGTTTAGGAGACAGAGCCAAGAGTCTGGGAAGACCAAGTAAGTTAGAGTTCTTAGAAGAGAGTACCAGAGAGAAAAGAGGTATAGAGAGGGAGAATATCTGCAGAGGGTCTGCCAAAAGTTTTCAGTAGAGTACTGTTGAGCACATGCATGTAGATACTCTTTGGCCTGGGAAAAAGCCATCTGATAGGAATAGAAAATTAGAGGGATTTGTGTGCCTGGTCCTAGGGCCAGGCACAGTTCCTGCTCCCAACAGCCAAGCTAAAAAATGGATAATCGATGAGTGTGTTAGTTTCCTGAAACTGCTATAGCAAATCACCTCAAACTTGGTGACCAAAAACAACATAAATTTATTCTCTCACACTTCAGAAAGTCAGAAATCTGAAGTAAGTTTCACTGAGCCAACAGCAAGGTGTTGGCAGAATCATGCTCCCTTCAGGGGCTCTAGAGAAGACCTTGCCCCTTTTAGGTGCCAGCATTCCTGGACTTATGGGTGTGTTATTCCAATCTCACCCTCATGGTCACCTTGCTTCCTCCTCTTGTGCCTGTGTCAGATCTCCCTCTTATAAAAAGACTTGTAATTGGATTTAGGACCCATCTAGATAATCAGGATAATTTCCCCATGGCAGAATACTTAATCACATTTGCAAGACACCATCTCCCCTTTTTGTTTTTCAAGATGTAACATTTATAGGTTTCGGGGATTAGAACCTGATTTTTTTTAAAGACTTTATTTATTTGAGAGAGTACAAGAGAAAGAGAGCATGAGTTGGGTGGGGGGGCAGAGGGGCAAAGGGAAAGGGAGAAGCTGAGCACAAAGAGCCTGATGTGGAGCTCAATCCCAGGCCCCTGGGATCATGACCTGAGCCAAAGGCAGACTCTTAACTGACTGAGCCACCCGGGTGCCCCTAGAACCTGATATTTAAATGGCCATTATTCAACCCAATTCAATGACTAATTGGGTAGAGTATGCAGGAGGGTCTGGGCTCATTAGTTGGGGAATAATTAGCCCTAAAAGGAGTGCTGCTTCCAACCTGCCTAACAAATTACGAAAATGAGACCCAAAAGGATCAAAATGTTTCCTGTTGCCCCAGAATGAAGCTTAAGACAACTTAGCAAGATGAGAAATATCCAGTACTCAACAAGGTAAAAATCAAAAGATCTGGCATCCAGTCAGATTGTCAGGAAAATATGACCCATAATGAGAAGAATAATCCATCTTTTTAAGAAACCAAACCAGAACTGACAGAAATATTACAATTAGTACAGAAGAACATCAAAACAGTTATTATAAATGTCTTCCATACATTCAAAAAGTTAAGTGGAGACATGGAAGATACAAAAAACCAAAATCAAACTTCTAGAGATGAAAACCTCCCGTGCTTGAGATGAAAAATATACTGGATGGGATTGACAACAGATTAGACATTGCGGATGAAAAGATTAGGTATTTTAAAAGCATAGAAATAGAAAAAAAAAAAAACCTGAGTGTTTAAACGTGACAAATTCATAGCAATAAACCACTTGTATTAGAAGTTCTTATCAAATCAGTGACCTCAGCTTCTACCATAAAAAACTGAAAAAGAAAAGCAAGTGAAACCCAAAGTAAGCAGAAGAAAGACAATAATAAATATCCAAGCAGAAACAGTGAACAGAAATAGAAAACAAGGAAACAGTAGAAAAACCTCAATAAAACTAAAAGTTTGATCTCTGAAACAAATAAAATTGATCTCAAGCCAGTCTGATTATGAAGAGAGAAGTTACGAATTATCAGAATCAAGAATGAGAGAAGTAGCATTACTACAGATTCAACAAATATTGAAATGGACAATAAGGAAATATTATGAAAAACTTCATGCCAATAAACTCAAAAACTTAGATGAAAATGGACAAATTCCTGGAGAGACACAAATTACCAAAGTTCACTAAAGAAAAAAAAGGTAAACTGAAGAGTACTGTATCTGAGAAGAAAATTCCAAGCCCAGATGGCTTCACTGGTGAATTCTATCAACGTTTTAAGGAAGAAATAACAGTTCTACACAAAACTCAAAAATTGAAGTGGGGAACTCCTTCCCTATTCATTCTAGAAGTTACAATTAACATGATATAAAAAATAGACAAAGACATTACAAAAATTATACAGAGACCAATATACATCAGTAATACAGATGTAAAAATTAGGAAGAAAGTTTTAGCAAATTGAATCTAACAGTATATCAGAAGGATAATTCTGGTCATGATTAATTATCATGGAATTTACCCCAGAAATGTGTAAGTCAATCACTGTAATTCACCATATTTGTTAACTAATAGAAAGCATTTGACAAAATCCAACACCCTTTCCGAATTTAAAAAAAAAAAAAAAAAAAAAAAAAACTCAGCAAAGAAGAAATAAAAGGGAGCTTAAAAGACATCTAAGGAAAATCTATACCTAATACTTAGTGATTAGTTACTGAATAATTTTTCCTTAAAATCAGGAGCTAGAAAGTGATGTTTACTCTCAACACTTTTGTTCAGTGTTGTATTTTGTTCAGTGTTGTATTTAAGGTTCTACCCAGTGCATTCTGGCAAGAAAAAGAAAGAAAAGAAAAAACATCTCAACTGGAAAGGAAAAAGTAAATCAGTTGTTATTCACAGATGACATGATCATCCATCTAGGAAATCTATTCAGAAAGCTACTAGAAATAATAACAGTTTGACAGTAATGCGAGATATGAGATCCATACGCAGAAAAAAAAAATTCTGTGCGAGCAGTGGGCATTTGGAAATTGAGACTTAAAAAACACTACCTAGCAGCCCCTGGGTGGCTCAGTGAGTTAAGTGTCTGCCTTCGGCCCAGGTCATGATCTTAGGGTCCTGGGATTGAGTCCCACATAGGGGAAGGTGGATATCACTGTTCAACAGTGAGTCTTTTGCCCCTTCCCCCAACCCCTGCTTGTGCTGCTCACTCTCTCAAATAAATAAATAAAATCTTTTAAATAAATAAAAACACCATATATAATAGCAACAAAAATATGATCTACTTTGAGTAAATGACAGAAATGTGAAAGACTTCTACATTGGAAATCACAAAAACACTGAAAGAAATTTTTAATAACCTGAATAAATTGAAATATGTACCTTGTTCATGGGTCAGAAAATTCAATATTAAGATACCAGTTCTCCCAAAATTGATCTATAGATTTGAGGCAACCTCACAAAATCTCAGTGGAAATTTTTGGGGGGAAATTTATTCTAAAATTCATGTGGAAATGCATGGGACCTAGAATAGGCAGGACAACTCTGAAAAAGAATTAAGTTTTACCACCTGATTTTAAGAATTACTATAATGCTATGTTGACCAAAAGAACATGGTATTGACATCAAATTAGATAACTAGATCAATAGAACAGAGTATAGAGTTCAGAAATACTCCCACACATATATGGATAACTGACTTTTGATGAAGACAATGCAATTGAGAAATGATTGCCTTCCCAACAAATTATGCTGGAAAAATTGGATATTAAAATACAAAAAATGAGCTTTGATCCATACTTCACAGTACATATAGCAATTGACTCAACATGTATCATAGACCTACACATAAATCCTAAAACTATAAAACTTTTAGAGGGAACCTAAGAGAAGATCTTTGTTAACTTGGGTTTGGTAAAGATTTCTTAGCTACAACACCAAACTCACCATCCATAAAAGAACAAATTGACAACTTCAACAAAATTTAAAACTTACGCTCTTCAAAGACATTTAAGAAATAAAAATATAAGCCACAGTCTAGAAGAAAACCTTGGCAAAACATGTATCTATCTATAAGGGAGTTATATCCAGAATATGTAAAAGCTCTTAAAAGTCAAACAAGATAACCCAATAAAAGCATGGGCAAAATATTTGAACAGCTCCTTCACCATGAAAAGATTTTGTTCAGCATTATTAGGCCTTACAGAACTGTAAGTTAAAACCATAATGAGAGAAAAAAAAAACCATAATGAGATACCATAAATACTTAACTAGAAAGGCTAAAATTAAAAAGAACACTAGGGCAACTTGGTGGTTCAGTCAATTAAGCATCCAACTCTGTCTCAGCTCAGGTCTGTATCTCAGGGTCATGAGTTCAAGCCCGCTGTTTGGTTCCATGCTCAGAGGGGTCTACTTCTTCTCCCTCGCCCTCTGCTCCTCCTGCTTGCACTTGTGCTCACATTCTCTCTCAAATAAATTTTAAAAAAGGAAGAAGAAGAAGAATACCATGTCAAGTTCTCACAAGGATATAAAGGGTCTAGAACCCCAATACACTACTAGGACTATAAACAAACAAACAAAAAAAAAACAGTACAACCACTTTGGAAAACAGCTTAGCAGTTTCTTTAAAAGTTAAACATTCCTAAACTGAAGACCTACCATTCTATTCCTAGTTTTTTAACTCAAGAGAGAAGGAAATTGATATTCATAATTGTTTCATTTGTATTAGCCAAAAACCTGGAAACTACCTACATGTCCATTAACAGATGAGTGAATGATCAAATAACAATATATCCATACAGTAGAATAAAACTCATCAATGGAAAGGAATGAAAAGTTGATAACATTCAATATCATGGATGAATCTCAGTAATTATACTGAGTGAAATAAGCCAAGCCAAAAAAAAGTTTACAAAATTGTATAATTGCACTTAAATAAAACTAAAGAAAATTTAAATTAACCAAGGTTGAGAGAAGGCAAATCAGCATTTACTTGGTTATGGGGGTTCGAGAAAGAACAAGAGAAGGTTTTCCCATGCAAGCACAAGGAAGCATGAGTGATGGCTATGTTCATTATCTTGATGATGGCAATGATTTCACAGGTATATGTTAAAATTTTATACTTTAAGTATGTGCAGTTTGTCGTATGTCAGTTACCTTAATAAAGCTGTTTTTAAAAATTCATGGCTCCAGAACTTTTTATTGTCATGGAGAGGTGGTTAGTCCAAACTATATGTTTATAGATTGAAATAACTAAATTGATTTTTACAACATTATTCTAACCATATCTTGAGTAAAAACATGAGCAAAGTGTACAAGTTATCTTTTCAAACTGACAATTTGTTTTTATTTTTGAATTTAAATAAAAAACATAATTTTAAATAAGAGTTGGAACATATGAATTATTTCAGTTTAAACAATTTGTTACTGTCCTAAGCACCTTAATACTGTAATTTATAAACAAACTCCCAAATACTCACTGAACAAAATTTTTGACAGTTTATTACTGTGCTCATCTTGGAAGATATTTATTTAGACTTGGTATTTTTATAACATAGGATTTTCTTAATCAAAATTATTAAAATCTGATTGATGTATTAAAAAGAGTTTAGTGATAAAGCATATTCATTGACCCATAAAATCAGTCCTAAATTTTACCCCATAAGTTTATTAACACACATGAAAAATGAAACCCAAGAGTTCAACATCAGATTTGTTTTTGTATATTCATATTTTAGGGTAGTTTAAAAGTTCCAGATACTATTTCAGACATACAGTTTACTATTATTAGATGTAGAAATATATCATAGAAAATACAAGTCTATTTTAGATTTTGCTAGCATTATTCGTCATTAAAATTAATCCTTCTAAGTAGTAAATTTAATCGTAGGTAAAATCCTTATTTAAATACAAGCAAAAAAAAATCTGTAGATACTATTTAATGTTGTTGTAATATATGCTTTTTTAAAATCAGTGTTTCTCCCCAAATTTTAATACTGAGACTGCAGACTATAAGGAACCCCTACTTTTAAACTTCCTTTAAAGATAATCTATTCATATTATTGATCTACTGATAAATGATTTCCACATTTCCTAATTTTCATCTTTTGTGTGAAAGGAGTTTTTCTCTTTTAGTGTTTGTATCATTGGGTGTCTACTCTTGGCACTTTATATGTTCATTATCTTTAATCCTTGGAACATTCCAGGAGTAGATATTATTACCTCTTCTTTTTAAAGCTGAGGAAACCAGTTCTTTGTGAAACTGATTTGCCTAAAATGTCTCTGTGAATAAAAGGCAGAGATGAGAATCAGACCCAAGTCCATGTGTTTCCAAAGTTCATTCTCATTCCAGTAATTCCTACACTATATAAATGACTCTTCATTTATAAATGTAATTTTTTATATTTGAATTTGTAAAATTTAAGCTCATTAAATACCAAATAAATTAAGAGCTGTAATTCTAAAATAAATGTTTAAATGCATATCTACATACTATCACTTGTTACATGTCATATTACCCTTCTGATTTAGCATAAAAGACACTCAGATGATAGCTGTTTGCCATTTTTGTTTTATCAATAGATACAGTTTAAATTGGAATCTGTTGTAGTACAGTATAAAAATGATCGGGAATTTGCCTAAAATCACCTTTGTTATATAATGTAATATAAATTTGAATTAAATAATAGTTATCAGTATATTCATTAGTAAGTTTTAACAAGTTTGACTTACTGACTTCAGGAGATTTTTTTTTTATTGTGACAGACAGCAGTTATGTTTATTGTGATGAATACTGAGTAATGTATAGAATTTTTGAATCATTATGTTATACACCCAAAATTAATATAACATTGTGTGTTATACTTTAAGAATGAAAAAGAACAATAAATAAACTGGACAAAAGTTTTCCTAAACAAAGATGAAAAACCAGAAGCAAACATCAACAGGGCCTTTGGCGACTATATTTTTTGAACACGTCTCCTTTGCCTGCTAGACTTCCCTGTATTTTCTATCTCACTGATACTAACCTACTTTCTTGTAAACTTTTAGGCTTTTAAAATATATGTAAAAATAATCTCATGCTAAACTGATATTTGACATATCTAAATAACCACGCTTACTTAATCAGTACCATCTTTTCTTTTTAATTAAAGTCTTTTGTAGAAACAATAGTCCCTTTTGTGTGCATCTTTCCTGTATATTTCTGAAATGCAGGGGGAGGGTCTAGACAATCTTCCACTTTCAGGAGATTTTTCATTCTAGTTTTGTTCCACTTTGTAGAATTTCAGAGGAAAAAAAAATGTACAGGCTTCAATTCACTTCATTATAAATGAAGCTCTTGTTTATATTGTATTAACAATTATGTCTTCCCATTTATAATCTGGTTGGAGAAACAACATTAATATGAATAACTTTAAAGTAAAATCTTTGAACATCCTTAATTAATTTTCTTAGCCCAGCCCTAAGGAAGAAACTAAAAAATACATGCTTCATCTTTAACTATAATAATGTAAAACCAAATACAGCAGAACACCTATACAGAACCAATAATGTACTTGTCTTTTGTATCATAGCTACCAAAATATAGCTTTTGTATCATAGCTACTACTCTTAAGTGGGCAAAAATGCAATCCCAAAGCCACACTATACTTTTACTTTGATTCTAAAGCTTCCCAGACCTGCCTTATAAATAATGGTGCTACCATTCTTCTCTTAAAGAAACTCCTCTTCCCTCTCTATGTATAATTTACAAAGTCAATAACATGTCAGCAACCTTTACTGTCTCCTGAGTTAGTTTTACCATTTCTGTGCTCTAAAGAATGATAATTTCAGACAATAGAGAAAGAATCCTTCCTATCTCCCTGCCGAATTTCTGGAATCCCAGGTGTGTGTTGGCATAATTCTCTTCCTAGGCTATGTTTACGAAAAAAGAAGTTGATGTGTCTTTCTAAATTACTAGTTTTCTGACTCAGCTGAAAGTGATAATTCCAGAACTGTGTATCACCATCATTACACTAAAGTAGCTTTTCTTCTTTCTAATGTAGGAGGACCTAAGTTTTAATCCAGTTATCAATTTTTGATGTTAGGAATTATGGGAAAATTTTGTCATACTGATTGGAATTTTCTTAAGATTAAGCAAGAATATAATTTTTGCTTGAAATGTAAGGAAAATAATCTAGCCAAAGTAGCAAACAGCAAGTTAGTTTTAGTCAATTTAGTCTTAACTGTTTCATTAAGTCAGTAGGTGCTGGATCTAGTCATTTGAAATGGGCTCATTGTCTGTGACATCAACAGGTAATGTTATAAGCTTAAATTAGAGTTTACAGTGATGGTTTTGTGAATTATAGTTTAGTTTCCCTGTAACTTTACCAATTACAATTTGTTTTGATTTTAAAGGAGATGTTGGGTGAACTCTTCACTCCTCTAGAAACACCTGAAGCACCAAACAGGGGATTCTTTAAAGGCTTATTTGGAGGTGGTGCACAATCTCTTGATAGAGAAGAACTGTGTAAGTTGATTTATTTAATTCAGATACTGTATCTGTAAATTTGAAACATTCAAAGCATTTAAATTCTTCTTATATGTATAAATTATGTACACCTTTTTCCTCTTTGTCACAATTACCATATCCATGTTTTTAGCAAAAATATATAAAAGGTTTTTTGTGTCATTTTAACCCAAGTCGGGGGAATATTTTACTCAGGGAACCAAGAGGAGAATAGCTTTAGGTGGTTAAAAAGGAGTATTCATAACTTTAAATGAATAGCTTACAAAGTATTTTATTTTCATCAAATGTGATTCTTATTATTTCAATTCTATAATTTACTTTAATTGATGACCTTAACTTTGAAAAAGTTTTTAACCTAAACATTCATTTTACAATACCTCCAGAACTATTATCATTGCACTAGAAGATTATTTAAAATAGCAAAGTCTTGTTCATTTACTGCCTTCTGCATAATTGGCACAGAGTAGAAATTGGTCCTTGAATGAACTAATAATAAGTCAATGACTGTTTGACACTTCTTTCAAATAGGAGCTGTTATGTCCTTAATTTTTTTTCTTTTTATTCTCTTTCTGTTTTGCTAAAATACTATAGAATTTTCCTTTTGTGTTTGAATGACTAATTAGAAAAACTGTAAGATTAAATATCAGTAAGTAGCAGTGCAATGCAATTTAATTTTCAAAATTTACCCAGATTATCGATCAATCATCTTGGTACTAAGGATCAGTCAGTTTTAATTCATTTTGAAAAATGAAGACTGTTGTTTAAGTTATGGGGGACTGATAATTTGGAATAACATTCTCACCAAAGATAATTGATAAAGTTACACAAAATTTAAAATTTTTTTTTTTTTTTTTAGTTCTTAAAAACATCAAAGAGCTAACAGTATAGTAAGGATATGGGGAAGGATAAGAACCCAGAGTGCTGAGTCTGGCAGACTGAGGCCACTTTGACCCTGGAATACTTTGCTAATCTGAAGTGGGAACCTGAGATACTAAACTGTGTTCATACTAGCAAGGAGGGCTCCTACAAGGAGCAAGCGTAGGGATCTTGTTAAACAACTTCTCCTCTTTGAAAGGACATTTACGAGTAAAGGTGAACTGGAAATCAGTCAGCCCTCACACACACAGACTGAGCTCAGCTTTAAATTATCTGAATGTCCCAGAAAGCTTTCAACCTTAGTTAAGTATTTTTACAGACTGTTCAAGTCCCTAGCACCTGGCAGAAGCAATTGAAAATGTGTTCTAAAGGAAGATAACATATTCCAAGTCCTCAAATTATTTGTAGAAATAATTTTTCAACTATGTCATCAAAGTTAACCATGAACACTAGTAATCAACACCATGAACAATGAAACAAAAAAGGCAGAAGCAAATCACAGGTACTTCAGATATTAGAATTATCAGACATAAACTGTAAAATAGTTATGCATATTGTATGTTCACATTCACCATGTCTGAACATTTTGTCAGATAGCTGAAAACTCTAAAAATCAATACCAACAAATATGTAAAAACTAAAATGAAGTTCTGGAACTGAAAGATTAAAAAAACAAAATTAAAATCTGAGTGGATAAATTTAACCACAAATGAGACACAACTGAAGAGAAAATTATATAGCTTGAAGATAGTCAAAATAGACCATCTAGAATGTAGTACAGAGAAACAAAAAAGATGTAAAATACAAAGAAGATAAATAGAAGTTGCAGTGAGAAGATCTAACATATGTTAGACTTCTCAAGAAAGAAATAGGAAAGCATGTAAAGAAGCATCAATATGTAAACATACATGACTGGAAATTTTTCAGAATTGATAGAAGATACTAATTCACATATTGAGGGAAACCTAATGAATTCCAAGAGTATATATATTTTTTTAATTCACAGCTAGAGGGGTGCCTGGGTGGCTTAGTCGGTTAAGTGTCTGACTTTTGGTTTTGGCTCAGGTCATGATACCATATTCATGGAATTGTCTCCTGCTTTGGGCTCAGCATGGAATCTGCTTGGGATTCTCTTTCTCTCTCTCTCTGCCCCCTCAACTATCTCTCTCTCTTTTTCTCTCTCTCTCAGATAAATAAATAAATCTTAAAAAGTCAAAGCTAGGGGCGCCTAGGTGGCTCAGTGGGTTAAGCCTCTGCCTTTGGCTCAGGTCATGATCCCAGGGTCCTGGGATCGAGCCCCGCATCAGGCTCTCTGCTCAGCGGGGAGCCTGCTTCCCCCTCTCTCTCTCTGCCTGCCTCTCTGCCTATTTGTGATCTCTGTCTGTCAAATAAATAAATAAAATCTTTAAGAAAAAAAAAGTCAAAGCTAGATATGTTAAATGAAAATAGAGTATATCAAAGACGAAAAGAAAATCTTCAAGGTGACTAGAAGAAAATGAGGTATTTTTTAACAAGCAATAGACTGACTTCTCAACAGTCAAAGATAGAAAATATACTTCAGGAATGAGACTTTTAAACAACTTGCCACCACACTAAAGGGAACTCTAAAAGCTGTACTTCACGTAGAGGGAAAATAATCCTTCATGGAATGTCAGAGCTGTAAGAAACAATGTTCTAGAAAGAAAGTAGCAGGTGCATGCATAAATATAATATTTATGAACTGTAAAGCAAAATCTTGTAGTATGTGTATACACATATAAATAAACTGTGACCCAAAACACATAAAATCAAGGGAGTCACAAAGGGTAATGAATTTAAAGTGAAATGAGATCATACATTCTTTGAGAGTCTTTTTAAAAATATCTAGCAGCATTAATAAGGATGCATGTGAAAATTTCTAAGGGTGACCTCTACAACCTAGTACATAACTTCCAGGTGAATAGCAGGAAAATCACAATCCTTCCAAAATAAGGCAAGAAAGGTGGAGAGAAAGAACACAAAACAGGTGAGATAAATAGAAAGCACATAAGGGACTGTAGACTTAAATATAAATAACCATAGTAATTATGTCCCATTTAAAAGGCAAAGGTTATCCAACTGACCTTAAGAAGAAAGAAATATACTTTGTTTACAGCAGACATATTTAATACAGATATTTAAATTTAAAAGAAAAACATGAGCACAAATGAAGACTCAGCTGGTTTAGCTGTATTAATATCAAAATGTAAACATTAAGGCTTTATTGAATACACCTTATATTTTCACTTCAAAATACATAAAGAAACAATGACATGACTACTAGAAGAGACCATTTCCCAATCATAGCAGGGAACTGCTAATATGCCCCTTGATTGAGATATAAAAGCAGACAACAGTGTCTTCTAGTAAAAGATACAGAAGACATGAACAACACAATTAATGAACTTAAACCTAATGAAACATACACAGGATGTTCATAAAATATATTTGTAGGGGCACGCCTGGGTGACTCAGTGGGTCAAAGCCTCTGCCTTTGGCTCAGGTCATGATCTCAGGGTCCTGGGATGGAGCCCCGCATCGGGCTGTCTGCTCAGCAGGGAGCCTGCTTCCTCCTCTCTCTCTCTCTCTGCCTGCCTCTCTGCCTACTTGTGATCTCTGTCAAATAAATAAATAAAATCTTTAAAAAGAAATATATATATATATATATTTGTAGGGAAATTATAGATGTATATTGAATTATTTTGGAGTAAGATGTCATGTCTATAATGAATTTTGAATATTTTATTTAAAAATTTTACCTGAAGACACTCACATAGCAAAAAATGTTATCTATTACCAAAATTAGATAATGAGTGTATGAATGTTTATGATATAGTTCTTTTACTTTCCTGTATATTTGAAACTTGGCATTTTAAAAAGTTGGGGTTTAAGTTAACCATATATTAAGTGATTTTTAAAAAACAAAATTTCAAGGGATTAAAATCAATTAAGCATTTGTGATCTAATCACAATGCAGTTATGCTTATAATTAATAACAAAGCTAATTTTAAATCCCCATATTCAAAAATTAAGAAATAAACTTTTTTTAATAACCCATGTGTCAAAGAACTGATAACCATTGGTATGCATCTAAAGTAGTAGTGACATTTATAGCCTTAAATATATATATAATATTACTTGAAAAGAAAATGTGAAAATGAGTGAACTGAACATCCGTCTCTAAAAGGTAGAAAACACTGCAAAATAAACCAAAGAAAATAGAAGGTAATAAGATAGTAATGACTTAGTAAGCAAATACAAAATTGAAAAAAAAATCAACAAAACCAAAAGTTGATTCTTTAAAAACTTAATAAAATTGATAAATCTTTGGTGAAACTGAGCAAAAAAAAAAAAAAAGGAAAGGAAGAAGAAAGGAAGGCATAAGTGAACACTATCAGGAATGAAGAAAGATAAAGAATGTAACTGCCCTACTTAAAGTATCAAAGCCAGCAACTTGTTGAATCTATTTTTCTGAAGCCCTATCTCTCTCTCCCCATAGCTGGAAAGAGCTCTTTGCTTGTGATTACAATGGGTTTACCTGGATGGTCTGTCTCCAGCTCCTTAACTTAATCACATCTGCAGCATTTCGTTTCCTGTGTGAGGTAACATAATCACAGGCTCCAGGAATTAGAGTAAGATCATCTTTTAGAGGAGTGGGGGACATTATTCTGTCTACCACAATCATATCAAAACAAACAAAAGAAGTCAGATACTTAGAAATAAATCTTAACAGATGTTTAGGACTCTGTGGGGAAAACAGGTAATTATATAACTTTGTTGACAGAAGTTAAAGACCCAAGTAAAAGAAATATATCATGTTCATGCAGTAGAAGATTCAGTAAAAGGCAACAATTCTCCCAAAACTGATTTCTGCATTCACAGATATACACTAAATGAAGACCTTCTCAAAATCACCTTCCCCCCCAAATTTTAAACTGATGGTAACCTTCAGATGGAAATTCAAAATGTCTTACCTCTTCTATTTAGCCTCATATTAGAAGTTTAAACTAAGACAATTAGGCAAGAAAAGGAACTGAAGGGCATCCAGATTGGAATGGAAGAAGAAAAATCTGTATTTGCAGATGACATAATCTTGCAAATAGACAATTTTAAGGAAGCCACACCAAAAAAAAACCAAACAAACAAGTAACAAGTTCAGCAAGATTGCAGGATACAAAATCAATATAAATAATCAATTTTATTTCTTCTATGTACTAGCAATGAACAAATCAAATATTAAATTAAGAAAATAGTTCCATTTATAATAGCATCAAAAAGATAAAATACTTGGGAATAATTTAACAAAAGAAGTGTAAAATGAACTAAAAACTTCAAAACATCATTTAAAGATATTAAGTCATAGAGAAATGGATTGATATCCTGTGTTTATGGGTTGGAAGTTTAAATAGCGGGAAGATGGCCATGGTCCCCAAGTTGATCTATGCATTCAACACAATCCCTGTCAAAATACCAGCTCTTTTTTTTTTTTTTTTGAAGAAAGAATGCTCCTAACATTTTTATGGAAATGGAAAGGATCCAAAATAGCCACATATACACAAAAAATTTTTTAAAGAAGATAAATGACAGAGAACTCAACATCTTTCAATTTCTGAGGTTACTGCAAAACTATAATTATCAAGATAGTGCAGTACTGGCATAAGGAGAGGTGCACAGACCAATGGAATAGAACTGAGAATCCAGAAATAAGTCCATACATTTATGGTTAATTGATTTTCTACAAGGATGCCAAGAAAATTCGAAGGTAAAAGGATGGTCTTTTCAACAGATGGTGTTGGGACAACTGGATATCCACATGCAGAAGAACGAAGTTGATTCCTCCCTCCCACCATTCACAAAAATTAACTCAAAATGGATCAAAGACCTTAATGTAAGAGCTAAAACTGTAAAAGCCATAGAAGAAAACATAGATATAAATCTCTGTGACCTGAAATTAGGCAGTGATTTTTTAGGTATGACACTGAAGTCATAAGCAACCAAAGGAAAAACAGATAAATTGAATTTCATTAAAATTAAAAATCAACACTCTCAAGAAAGTGACAAGACAAACCACAGATTGTGCTAAAATATTATAAATCTTATATCTGATACATCTGAAATCTGATAAAAGTCCAATATTCAAAATATATGAAGAATTCTTACAACTTAACAATAAAAAGACAAATAGCCCAGTTTTTAAGTGGCAAAGGTTTGAGTAGACAGTATTCCAGACAAAATATACAAATGGCCAATAAACATATAAAAGGATGTACAAAATCGTTTCTCATTAGGGAAGCACAAATCAAATATCACTTCACACTAGAATGGCTATAATCAAAAAGATGTTAGCAAGAATGTAGAGAAATTGGAACTCCTACATTGCTGGTGGAAATGTAAAAATGACAGACCCTCTTGGAAAACTGGCAGTTCCTCAAAAAAATAAACATAAAGTTATCACGGGACTCATCAATTCCATTCCCAAGTATATACCCAAGAGAACTGAAAACACATATTCACACAAAAACTTGTACAAATGTTCATAGCAGCATTATTCATAACAGCCAGAAAGTAGAAACAACTCAAATGTCCATCAGCTCATGAACTGATAAACAGAATGTCTTATCTCCATACAATGGACTATTACTCAGTGATCAGGAAGAATGAGGTGCTGATGCATGCTACAACATGGTTGAACCTTGGCAACATTAAGTGAAAGAAGCCAGACGCAAAGACCCATATTGTATGAATCCATTTATATGAAATGTTCAGAATAGAACTTATAAAAACAGAGTAGATTATTGATTGACAAGGACTGAGAAGGGAGGGATGGGAAGTGACTGCTAATAATTAGTATAGGGCTTCTGTTCTTGTTTTTGTTTTTGAAGAAAATGCTCAGGAATTAGTGATGATGGTTGCACAACTTTCTGAATAAACTAAAAGTTGCTGAAGTGTTCAGGGACAAATTTATGGTATGTGAATTATGTTTCTAAAGAAAAATATATGCTGAGGGAAGAGGAAAAATCTGACCTCATTCTTTAACAGAATTTAAGACTTGCAGTAATATAGGTATTAGGTAATCAAGGTCTGGATTATGTAGGGAAAGGAAGGAGTGAATTTCTGAGATCTTTTGAAGGAAAAATTTGGTCTATTTGTAAATGACAAGATAAATGGAAAGAAGGGGATGTAGCATATGGATACTGAAATAGAATAATGAATAAATTCTTCATTTTTCTTCTAAGCTTAAGCTTAGTATTTAAAGTATGAGAAAGCATGGAATAAATAAACTAAATCAAATCTGTACATTTAATTTATCTTTAATTTTTTCCAGACCTAATAGTAATTTTTTACAATTATGTAAACTGGTTTCATTATGTCCATCATTCATTGTGACAAATTATCACTAGTCCCTTTTTTACACAAATTTTATTACATAAACTAATATAGAGTAGAAAATTAGTATACATTCTGGTTTTGCATATTTAAAAAACTATCTAAAAGTTATTAAAATCCTATAAAAACATTATGAAGTGAAATATATAAATATTTCAATTACATTGTTACTGCACCTAAAAATTGTGTTTTAATGTTATATAGTAGGATTTTTATATTAAAATTTTCATTTGAATTTCTCTTTCACTTATCAAATCTGTTCAGTTGGAGAATCATCCTCAGGAAAGGCCTCAAGAAGTCTTGCACAGCATATCCCTGGCCCTGGCGGCATTGAAGGCGTGAAAGGAGCAGCATCTGGAGTCGTTGGTGAATTAGCACGAGCCAGGTTGGCACTAGATGAAAGAGGGCAGAAACTTGGTGACCTGGAAGAAAGAACTGCAGCTATGTTGTCCAGTGCAGATTCATTTTCTAAACATGCACATGAGGTATGTCTATCAAACAAATATTTAAACAAAATAACCTCGGTAAAGCAAGTATGAAAATTGTTGTTTTTTTTTAATAGCTATTATATTTCTACACAAGGACTTTCATTTATCCTCTGTACAATTGCAAATTCCTGATTTTTGCCACCAGAGGGAGCTATGACAAGAATATGTTTCAGTAGCCTTTGGTCTCTTACTGAAGTTTATGAATTATGAAGGAAGCTGCTCACCTTCAGGCTTTTTGTAAACAAAGTCAATGATTTTGCAGCTGTTTTTAGGGAATGCAGAGGCCTCTGATTTTACTACTAACTTCTAAAAAAGAAAATAGTTTGCCTCTCTTCATTGTTTAGGTTGATCTATATAACTAAAATTGACAAATATTTTTATTTAAATAAACAATACTAAATCTATCTGTAGACTAGTTCACACAGAGGGTGAATGAGATGCATTTTTGCAACAGATTTATCCTGATGACTTTGGAAATCATGGGACCTTAGAAATGAATGCTGTAAAAAAGGGATCCCTAGCTGGCCTTATAAGTATACTTTATTCGCCAGCATAGTAACACCTTAGAAAATGACCTTAAAGGCCGTTAGGTAGAATATAGATCTTCATTTTGACACAGAGGTCTGCCACTCTGTGATGCCTTACACTGGGTTACTTCACACACTTAGTTCCTAGCCTAGTCCTTGAGGACATTTTTAGTTTATTATCTGAAGGAACCGTATTAGGGTTATTTTTACATTTGAGTACCCAATCTATCAGTAATAGCTCTCTAAATTTTTCGATCAAAAGTCATCATTTCCTTGCTCAAGAATGCTGACACTGGAATGCATGAAAGAGGTCACTTGACCTGAGAGAGATTTGTCCAGGGCTTCAAAGAGATTTGGAGATCCCTTGTGAGTCCTTGTACTAAGCTAACACACACCTCAGATATAGGCTAGTGGCCTTGGTCAAGAATTTTGTTGGCATAACCCTGCATCTGACTGTGAAATTAACATTTCAGCCAATTTCAGAATATACACACTCTAAGTATTTAGCAAAGAGCTCAGATTCAGACTGATAGCTTTTCCCTTCTATCAAAAGATATTTGTGAGCCATATTTGAGAGTCTGTAAAGATAATATATTGAGGTGGTTAAATCCATGGATTCTTAAATCAGACAGTGTGGGCTCAAATCCCAGTTTCACCATTGTGTTACCTTTGGTATCCCGTATAAGCCTTATTCTCTTTATTTATAAGATGAGGAGAATAATAATCTCTAACCACAGAGCTGTGAGGACCAAATGAATTCATGTAAGGAAGGTGTGCTATACAGTGCCTATCTCAGAGTAAGTGCTCAGTAAGTTTTGGATGGCAGCAAGAGTACTGATGTCAGCCTTCCATTCACCAGGCTTTTTAACCATTATTTTTAGTTCAAATCAGAGAACTGAAAGTTACCTTATTTGTAATGTATTAGCTTAGGTCACCAAAGAATATACTGAAGTGACGTTTAATTATGTCACATTTCTAAAAAATAAGAGGACCTTCTAGGCTATAGTTCTTAAATAGTTCTGGTCTTTTCTCTAAATGGAACAGTTCTTATTGCTTTCAGTGTAAATTGATATGAAGTAAGCAATATAGTAACGCTATAGAATGTTTCAGGATAATAGAATGTTTTGGAAAATTATAGAAATCATTTATAACATAAATGTTTTGCCATTTTTAAAACACTTTCTGTGTTTTCTCCCCTTTAGATGATGTTGAAATACAAAGATAAGAAGTGGTACCAGTTCTGACAGCCAGAAATCCAACTAAGTCCAACTTCAGCGAGAAGGAAAAGGAATTTTCCTTTTTTATTTTATTGATTTCACTTTAGGAAAGTTAACATTAAAGGGATGTTCGTCACTGGATACCGTTCTTTCCTAGCACAATCATGCACTGTTTTACCTCAGTCATGTGGCTTTACCTGAGGAGTGTCCACACACACTCAAAGTGGAGTAGGTGGTATGTGCCGGCTATGAGTTGACAGTTTGGAAACTAAGCAGGTCACTTGTTACAAATGAAGAAACAAAGGGGAATGTGGAGGAAACCTGGCAGGGACTATTCCTGGATCATTCCTGTATTAAACTTTCATATGCCAAAAGATTTTGTGCTGTTGTATCTGCCATCAGTGTTTGACCTCTTTGAGGGAGAGACAGTAAGTCAGAAGTCCTGAAGCTGAAGTAGTTATGTTTGTGTCATTGACTGAATTATAAACAGCTGTCTTGGACTTTCCCTCCCTTAAACTGAATGGTCATCAGTATCATTAGTGAAAAAGAAACAAACTGTTTGTTACCATATCTTTAGACAGATAAGCTGAATGGTGGGCTTTAAATAATAAAAACATACACATAGTTGACTTGTGTATGGGCTACTCTTGGATTCTTGTTATTGTATACTTGTGTTTAGTCCATATTTTGTCAAAAGCAAAACAAGGTGATAACATCACTTTTCATTGAAAAGAAAAGTGTAGAGCATGACTGAACTGCTCATCATTCTGGGAGTTTCCATGTAGTGGCTATACAGTGTGGAAAGTGAGAAAAACCTCCATTGTGGTGAGGAGAATACTTCAATGTCCCTTGTCCTCGTTCTCATTAATTCAGCTAAAGGTGGATTTGACCAAAATAGCTACTGGTTAAATTTGTAGAAATGTTGAAATTGGCTAAGTTTTTAATTTTGCTTGAATTTTTATAAAATGTTTAACCAAATGTACCTTTGCATTATTTAATTAAAATTGCTAAAAAAAATGTTTCATTATTTCAGTAAAATGCTCAGCTCCCTTTTTAAAATACCCTTTATTTGCTAACAGTTCCAGTACACTCAGGTGATGAGCCAATTAAATCTTAGTGCACATGCTGTCGCATGGAAAATTAACAAGCATCTGTTGTCAATAATTATCTATATAAGAGTCTTAGTCTGATGACCTACAAAATATTTTCTGTAGAAATATACTATAAATCTGTACATGTCCTTTTGAGGTTTTAAAAAGCCAAAAGGAAAGGAAAATATGTGCATTTTTGATAACTAAATTATTTCTGTATTGGAGTATAATGCAAGCAAGACTGTCAGTGAACAATAAATGATCCGTTCCTAGGACAGCATTGCAGACAGGGAAGAAATGACTTGGTAGACCTGGAAGTAAGTGATACCATAACACAGGCTCATCTGAGATGATTATTGGTGGTTCTTAAAGCAACAAAGGAAGAGCAAAATGGAAGCATTATACTTACTCTTAATGAAATTTAAATATTTTCTTCTATAAAAAATTGTTTAAAACATTTTCTTTTTTCATTAAGAGATAAACAGAGCACAAATTGATAGCAAACTTGATGGTTGCTTTTTCTATTCCATATGATCATTTAAGGTATGTGTAGAACATCTTAATTTCACACAGTCTGTTATGCATCTTTTCCTCTTTATTCTTTTCATTAATAAAGCTTTTATGTTTACGTTTTTATAATGTGCACTATGGGATACAAAAGTTTACATTAAATTTAATTTGAATATCATTAGGGAGGGACTAAATACATGTGATAATTGATCGAGCCAAAGTAGATATTTTAAAAGTAATCATTTTCAAAAGGTTTTGAATTTATAGAAAATACCTATGGATAACATGTTTCTGTTTAGTTAATGTCAGCAATATGGTGAAAAGTCAGAAGTTTACAGATGGCATATTTTGTATCCTATGTTATCTAACAAATCCGTTGTTCCATGATCTGTCACAGGAAGTAGTAGGCCCTTTTTTTAAGGTACAGTTTTGAGAATGTCATCAATAAAATTAACAGTTAAGGATTTGAAGTTGAGAAGCATTAAGTAAAATAATATACTGGTGGATTCCTCATTAGGTGGAAGGGCATGTTAGCTCCAATTATTTAATTTGCTCTGTTATTTTGTGTTAATTGTACATCAGCTTTATTTCTATGGTCATTTTTCCTGTTGTATATAAAATGAACTAATCTTGTAATTATTTTCAAATAGAGAAGTAGATACATTTATCTGAGATGGATTTTATAAGAAAATGTTAAATCAATATTTTGAGTTATTTTATTTTGTTTTTAAATTAATCTACAGATTATGCACAGCAAACCTAGAAGCTCACTTAGAACTAGAAAGCTTGAAGTATTTTTGAGAATAGGAAATAGCTTCTCCGAGTTATACTTGATTCAGTCTGTAGATAAGAGACAGTCTGCAGTAATAACTAACCCAGGGAATTTATTGTAATTTGAGAGATAACATCTCTTATTTTTTTCTTTTCAAGTGCAAAAAGTAAGTCACCAGCAAGCCAGGATTTCAGGAAAACAAACCAAAAAAAAAAAAAAAAAAAAGTCAAAAATAGAAAATATTAGAAAGATGAAAGATTTGTGTGTGCTTCCTGCATATCCTCATTTGAGGACATTATTCTTTGTTGCATTTGTCCTTGGCTCTAAAATCATTAAAGTATTTGTTAATTAGCAGCTTGTCAATAGGAAGTTGTTTCCCTGTATGTACCACATATCCAGTTCACTCTTCAAACTTAAACTCATATGTGTTTGCTTAGAAAGTTATTTGAAATCTTAGTACTCTGACAAATTCTGTATATTACATCCATTTGAAGTTTTGCATCATCTTAATCTCCTGGGTTTGCATTTCTGTTTAAAATGTGTTTTCAAAATGGTTATAGATATCACTGAGCTATGATTGACTTCTTAATTTGCTTTCTTTATGGATGTGAAAAAAATGCTGCTATTTTTCTATGTTATGTGTAGTATATTACAATTTAAGTACAGTACATTATAGTAAAGAAAGAAGCATTTCTTTTGCTTAGATCTTAATTGTAAGTTTCTCTGAAGTTCTTTTGTGTAGATATGTGAGTGTTTTAAACAAGTCTGAAAGTGTTACACATTTTTAGGTTACAGGGGGTGAAGGGAAGACAGCTGAGCAAAGGAAGATGGGAGACCCCCACAGAGTATAGAGTTTTACCCTGAGTTCCAGATTCCATATATGTTTTGCTGAAGGCATTTTTTCAATGACATTAGAAAAGCTATATCCAAAGGTAAATTTTTTGTGGCAAAGATTTATTTTACATTTTAACTTCGGGGATTTTGTTTATTTGTTTTTGCAAAATAAAGAGCACTGAACTTTAAACTTGAATTTTTTCTGCACTTTTTTAGGTAATGAAAACTTTTTATTATCATTTAATCCACATTTCTCAGTTAAAATCAAATGATACATATGTATAAAACATACCAAAATCATGAATATGCTGCTAGCTGCACCTTTAACAATTAAACTGATCATAGTCTTAAAACCTTTAATAGGGCTTTATATAGTTTTCAAGGAAAAAAATAGTAAAATAATTTGCTGTATGTTTCAGTGTTCTAGGTCTTAAATTATTGCAACACTTTCAGATTTGTTTTAAGATCATACAGTAACATGTTATATTTATACATACTGCTAGAGAATATACTTTTAATTTTAAAATGAAATTTTTATAAATGTACTCTTTAATTTTAAAAATGGTGAACTTGTTAAGTTTAAGTCAAAGTACTTATAAAGTATGTATATTATCCATACAAAAGTTATGTTTTACGCTTATACTAAGAAATACTGGTATCTCATATCGAGATACAATTAATTTTAGAGAATCATACATTATTCAAAAGTCTTCACGCATTGACAGGAAAGATAATCATTAATATGGTTTAAAAGAAACCCTCTATTGAGCATTTTCAAATATTAATTTTATTTTGGGAAAAATGCCCACAACAATAATTGCAAGATTTTTCTCACTAGCTGCAGCTTGCTGTCGGACGCCTACCTTAACTATTGTTTTAAGAAATATATATATTTAAGATAGTTTTCCAGGTATTTTCTTCTACCTTTTTTAAAAATAAATTTCCAAAAATGAAAACAGAGTTTATGTATTTTTGTCAATGAAGGTTTTTATTTTGTAGTTTATAGAATTTGTTCCTTATCAGTTTGATACTTGATCACTATTCCTAGACTTTTTAATCTGTATTTACTTTGAAAAAGAGCACTTCTCTATCTTAAGTGTCCTCCTTTTGTTCTTTTCCTTTTTAGAGTGTTTGTTCTCTTCGATTGAAATTTATGCCCACAAATGATTTTTTTTCATTTGAAAATGAATGTGAAGATACTGTTTACAGCTTTTGTTAATCACACTTTTCATCACTGATCAATTTCTTGTAAAGTGCTATGGGGATTATTTTTCCTGTGAATATTAATGATCTTATTACTGCCACAGAAGTTTTCAAAGTTCTGTGGACAGAAAATAGTTGTAACAACAACAACAAAAATTAAAGGGAAAACCTTAGTTTACCTTTCTCAGCTGAATTAAATGGTTTTAATAACTTCCCAGTTATCAGGGTTATAACATGGCTTTCTTCAGTTACTAATACAATCTTAAATTACTTGGCACAATTCATTTACAAATTGAGTACAGCAGTCCAGAGCTACATATAATTGCTCTTGTTATTGCATATTGCACTACTATTACATCAGAAAAATCATGAATGTCAGTTTTGCCGGTATTTTGCAATGAATGAGGCTCACAGTTTAATTTAAAATTTTATAGTGTATGAGATGTAAATAAGTCAGTACTAATTTATTGTAGATTGTTTGGCTCAGGCATTTAAAATGCACATAGGCTAATGGCAATGGAATCCTCTGACTGGGAGTTTCATTTTTTTAAAATATACTTTGCTAAGTGTTTTGTGTTGTTCGAACTTTGCTTCAATTGAAGACAAGGTGACGAGTTTAAAAAAAAAGACTCAATATGTCAATAGAAAGCAATGCAAAGAGTAAATCATATTTTAAATTTTTTAAATTTTTTTTGTAAATAAATGGTACTGTGATACTTTAGGTGTGACCTCTGCTTAACATGATAGTTAGAACCAGAAAAACATTTCTTTCTAGTTATACTATTGGTTCATTGTAAATGCATCACCAAAACAATATTAAAAAGAGCAAGGATAAGTTTTCCTAACATTGTCCACGTCAGGGGCAAGCATGCTTGGTATAGAGCTCTAGCTTGTGTCTACCTTAAACCCGCAGGCAGTTTTCAGTTGCTGCACTTTTTTTTTTTAATTTTGTTCAGTCCAGTAACTATCTTAAAGGTAATTGCTGGAATATGTATTTTAAATATGGTAAAAAAAAAAATCTCTGTGTACTGTTTCATTTTAAACAAAAACAAAAGCACTATTGCAAACACTAAAAATGTGTTAAACTTTGTAGTTATTTTGCATTCCTGTACTTTACAAAATGTCATCACAGCAAAAGGTTTAAAATTAGGTAATGAAATATTTTTGTAAATAAATACCGTTTAAGCTGGTATTTTAAAAAAATGTATTATAATGTTTCTGGAAAATGTTCATATATATGTATATGAATGTCTCTTTATGCTGAAGGGCTCTGATTGGGCAAAATAAAATACTCTAATCTCTCCTGAAACTAAACAAGCCCTTTTTTCTGGAAAATCTGTTTTAATTTTTTCTCTGAATTGTGGAATTAATCCCATTAGTTTAACATAAGCAAATAATAGTTAAAATAGATTTCTACATTTGCAAAGATAAAGTCAATTCAAGTAAGAAAAACTATTTTTCTTAACTAGGTGGGTTTTTTGGTAAAAGTCATGTCCCCTGCATTGGGTGGGGTGAGATCCCCCTATTGTAGGAACTTAACAGTAGATGAACACTTCTTGGCCTGTAGTGTATGGAATCCCCTGGGCATCTTGTTCAAAGGCAGATTTGGATTCAGGGTATTTGAGGTGGGGTCTGATCTCATTTCTAACAAGCTCCCAGGTAGTATAGATGCTGCTGGTTTGTGGAAAGTACTTGAACAAGATGTAGATAATTTCCATAACTGGCATTTTGCCAGTTAATAGTAGTGTCCAACTACTTGTACCAAGAATGAATATCATATTAATGGATTTAGAATAATATAACTCAAAGAAGACCAAATAGTACTTACTGTCTCCATTGTATTTCCAAGTAAAGAATATGGTAATTCTCTTATTAAATTGAAGGTTTATTTGGTTTTGAAATCTATAATTTTACTGTCCACATGGTGGCAGTCATGTCTCATCTTATTGTCTGAGCCTTTAACAGGTGCTTACAGTAGCCTGTAACAAGGGAAAACCAGACATTGCAAAAGACTAATTTTCATTATAATTAATTTTTATTCAGAGAGTTATTAAAGTCTTGGATATGGAACAGAAAAACATGTATTTCTAAGCTATTTGTTATAAAGTTATACAGAGCGTTTAGTGGAATGATCTAGTTTATTATAAAAAATTAGTGTTTTTCCAGAAAATCTAGGCATAAAGTGATAATTTTAAAAACTAAAGATTGTCTTCATGTCTCTGTTCGTGGTCTTTTAGAGAACCTCAGTTGGCGTGTCCTGTGTAAATAGTATAGTGCCATCCACTGTTTTATAGAAACATAAGTCTTCACAGGAGTTTATAGGAAAATTCTGATTATTTTTCATTACTTTAAGGATAATATCATTGCTACATCATTGTACTTGTTTTAGTTTTAGTACAAACGTGATCTTTTAAAGAAGAAAAAACCTCAAGTCATTTTACTTTTCATACTTTATCTGCATAAAATCAGTACTCTATGTTCACTCAAAATTCTAACCCTCAGTTTTGGTCATATTATAAAATTCTTAACTTTAGAAAACAAAGCAACATAGTCTTTAATAATTTCTTTTTAAATCAACATAATAGTAAGATATACATTTCATTAATAAAAACAAAGTTTCAGGTAACACAATATGGTTTTTGTTTGTTTTTTTTTTTAAAGATTTTATTTATTTATTTGACAGACAAGTAGGCAGAGAGGCAGGCAGAGAGAGGAGGAAGCAGGCTCCCTGCTGAGCAGAGAGCCCGATGCGGGGCTCAATCCCAGGACCCCAGGATCATGACCTGAGCCGAAGGCAGAGGCTTTAACCCCCTGAGCCACCCAGGCGCCCCACAGAATATGTTGTTAACTAGCAAAGGAAAGTAGAGAAATACCAAACTCAGGGTCTTCATTTTCTTTCTCTTGCAACATTTCTGTTGCAATTTTCTGTCACTGTGCTGGCAGCCCTCAGGTCCAGTCCCAGCCACTTTGCTAGGGTGTGTAACCAGATGATTTCCCTTTCAAGACCGAAGTGTCCAAGAATTCATTAGCATGCATTATATGCATGGCTATAAAAGAAGACCACATTTTTAAAAAATGTTACCCTCCATGTTCCTTTAATAATAATGTGACTACAAAAATCATTAGTCCAAGCAGGGGTTCTCAAACCTGAATATCAAAATCTTCCAGAAACTTTGTTAAAACATAGATTGCCAGGCTACACCCCCCAAGTCTCTTACTAAGACTGGATTGGGACCCAAGAATTTGTATTTTTAACAAGTTTCCAAGTAATAGTGGTGCTGCTGATCCCCAGACCACACTTTGAAAGCCCCGATCTACAGTAATGCTATAGAACAAGTTCTCTTTCATAGCACAGGTATTTTGGATGTTTCCTTTACGATGCTCTAATGAAACTCGTATTTGCCTCTACATGTAATCTTTTAAAATTGATATAATGTCCTAATACACCAAAGATATGAAATGAATGTGGGTTTTAATTTAAAAAATGGATTTCAATATGTAAATCCTAAAGTTACACACTAGAACAACAACAACAAAACTTCCCACAAATGTTAAAAGCACTCCCAACAGGGTGACCCCTGGGATGCTCCCCCAACTTCTCCCATGTGAACTGTTGGGCCGGAGAATAAGACCAGCAGCAGGACAAGTCGTTTTTCCTAGCTGTTCACATTCAGAGGGGCTGCTGAAAAAATGGTCATAAATGTTATGCCATGATGTATATAAGAAAGTATAGAAAAGAAGTCTTGACTTAATGCTAGTTTGGATTTTTTGTGTATTTGCATTAATCCCTCTAGTAAATTCATGTTCCCTTTTACTTAATCCATGCTCTTCAGCTGGTCAGAGTGGATAAGAGAATAGGACTTTCCTTTATAAATTTATGCCTGAAACTCACAAATCTTAATACCTTAATGGTGTGGTTCTCCTAACAAAAACTCCTCTTGATAAAATCCACATATACAGATGTAGTGAAAAGAAGGGCCATCTGTACCCCAATGTTTATAGCAGCAATGGCCACGGTCGCCAAACTGTGGAAAGAACCAAGATGCCCTTCAACGGATGAATGGATAAGGAAGATGTGGTCCATATACACTATGGAGTATTATGCCTCCATCAGAAAGGACGAATACCCAACTTTTGTAGCAACATGGACAGGAATGGAAGAGATTATGCTGAGTGAAATAAGTCAAACAGAGAAAGTCAAGTATCATATGGTTTCACTTATTGGTGGAGCATAACAAATAATATAGAGGACAAGGGTAGATGGAGAGGAGAAGGGAGTTGAGGGAAATTGGAAGGGGAGGTGAACCATGAGAGACTATGGACTCTGAAAAACAACCTGAGGGTTTTGAAGGGGCGGGGTGGGAGGGTGGGGAACCAGGTGGTGGGTATTAGGGAGGGCACAGATTGCATGGAGCACTGGGTGTGGTGAAAAAACAATGAATACTGTTACGCTGAAAATAAATAAAAAATTAAAAAAAAAAAATCCACATATAGGACATAACCTTACTAACAGTCTATGGGAAACTTTAGTGCTGATGACCAAAACTCAAGGAGTGATTATTGGTTAGTTGTTAGGCAAGTAGAACTACCTTGTATTTTACTCCAAGTTCATTAAACGGTGGCATTATCTACATCCCCTTTCAAATGACAAGCACTTTGGCACGAAGGCCAGTATTTCCATCCTTGAGTTTAGTACCGAGTCACTCAGCCTCTACTTCCCTGTTTCCATATTTGTAAAACTAAGGCCTGAATATTGGTCTTACCTACCTCACAGACTTGCAGGGGTATAATAGAATAACCTCTGAAACTCATTAGAAAACAAAATTAGTCCACAGACATAAGGCTTTATTAGCTAAAGAATATTAGTCCCTTGGAAGCTTTGTGAATCAGAAGTATATTTCAGCAATAAAAAACAAGTAGCAAATCTTGTATCAGGATCAGCAAATCAGGGAGTATTAAAAGCACTCTAATGAGGATAAAACCCACAGATATATTTAATAAAATAATGAATGGGGATCAATGAAATTAAAATGTGTTTGAATTTAATAAGCATCTTTAGTTTCAACTAAATTTCTTCTTTGTGGTATGTTACTTCAAGATGATTTATTGCCAACAATCATGAAGATATAAGATCTTACTAAAATTAATATGCAGTTTCTTTTCAAATAGAACAGGAATCCCAGTGCCTGGCATTTTTCTTAAATAAATACAAATCTATAAATTAATTTTTTTCTCTCTGGTATAGAAAGTAATTACTTTCTTGGTGTTTAATCATAGCATAGTTGATATTTTTCAAAGGTCAATGATAGATTATCTAAAATATAAAAATTGTCTGAATTTAGGATATTTTATGGAGCATATTACCTTTGAAAGACTTTGTTTTTGTTTCTACTTAGCCAGTAAAAGATAGACTGGATCAGGCCAGGGTTCCAGCCCTTTACCGCTGTGTACCAGCAATATGACCCTAAGTTATCTAATCTTTTTAAAACACTTCCCTCAAATATTAAATACAAATAAAAGCAGTGCCCATTTTATAAGCCTGTTTTAAGGGTGCTGTGAAACTCAGCAGAGGGACCTCATTGTAAAGGGACCCCCTGTTCTCCAGCCTGAGAAGCGGCATGGCGTCCAGACGGGCACAGGCTCTGAGGAAGGAATGCTTTCAATCCCTGCTCCACGCTATGTGTGTCAATCAACTTCAGCAGGTTATTAAGCTTTTCTTGCGTCAGTTTCCTTGTCTATCAAATGGTAGTGATTAAGTCAGGACGTGAAAACACTCAGCCTCGTGTCTGATGGGTACAGCTCCTCTTAAACTAAGGGGTCACTAATAGCAACATACCGTTATTGGTGCCACTAAAAAAAAATGCAGATGATTATAAGGCATCCTGACTTTCAAGATGTAAACTACATGAAAATGGGTCTACATCTAGAACTGATGAAATATAGTAGGAAACACTCAAATATTTCCCATTATTAGGAGAGCTAGAAATAACTTGCACTTGTAAACACATGCAATTCCTAGATCAACCACCTTGGGGTGCAGGACAGAACTTCTAAAACTCTCCCTCTTCAGTATTTTCCCAAGCACAGGTCTCATTCATGCAAAGCTCCCGAAGCTGGGACTCACATGGCTCTATCTTAGGTAAGGTGGAGTTTCGGGAAGCATAATACAACATAATGCAATCCAACATAATACAATACAAGATGAAAAATAATTTTGGAAGTATCTCATTCTTTATTCAACTCTCTCAGAAGATGCTAAGGAAACCCAATGCCTAGCCCCAAAGCATTTCTCATAGCCATTCACTCCTTTGAATTTTTAATCCTGTCGTACTCTGAACACTTTCAGATGCCAAAAACTTCAGTATGCTCTCTCCCTCTCTTCCCGTAGACTGATGCCCAGATATGCACGAAGAAGAGTGCCCTAAGTCCTCTCCCCGCCTTCTGAGTCTTAGGTAAGATATTGTCATTCTGGGATGCTGGACACTTGGGGGGCTCTCTCAGAACCTCTGCCACACCATGCCACCTGGGCGTGTCTGCTATCATGCCATCACAGGGCGGGCAACTCCTCTGAACTCCAAAGGGAAATGGAACCTCAGTCCTCCCAACTCTTAGACCCTCAAACTTTTCAGAGTCCTATTATCCCTCTACCCTCCCTGAAGTTGACCCCTGATGGGTGTCGGGCTCGGAGTCCTGTCTTTTTTTCCATTCCAGCCTGTAGGATTATTGTCTTCTCTGAACAGACAAGAGAAAGTCTTTCTGCATGCTTCCTGTTTTGACCAGTCCTCAGCTCATCGGTTTAACCCCAAGCTGTCATTTACTCAAATTCTTTTTTCTTTTTTCTGCCTCAGCTATTATCTCTACCATGAGCTCAAACATTCCATTCTGAGGGGTGCCTGGGTAGCCGCAGTCAGTTAAGTGTCTAACTCTTGATTTCAGCTCCAGTCATGATCTCAAGGTGGTGAGATCGAGCCCCATGTCAGGCTCTGTCCTCAGTGGGAAGTCTGCTTGAGATTCTCTTTCTCCCTCTCCCTCTGTCCTCTCTTCTGCGTGCGCGCACTCTCTCTCTCTCTCTAAAATAAATAAACCTTTTAAAAATACTCCATTTTGAAAGTCAAACATAGACTTAAAAAAAACCTCAACAGGTATTTATTAGTCACTAAGATATGTCAGATTCTGTTTTCAAATATTGGAAATAGAAAAGCAAACAACACTGAGACCCAGCCCTGGAGTTTACATCCAGTGGCAGTGACACTTTTCTTTCTGTTTCTTCAGGAATAGTCCTAAACTTGAGGACAAGGAGGGTGATGTGCCTTTGCCACAGGAGCAAGGGAAAACAGGAATTTTATACGTGGGGTGAGGAAGTATATCATTTAAAACATTGCAGCAGGGGCGCCTGGGTGGCTCAGTGGGTTAAGCCTCTGCCTTCGGCTCAGGTCATGATCTCAGGGTCCTGGGATCGAGCCCCGCATCGGGCTCTCTGCTCAGCAGGGAGCCTGCTTCCCTTCTCTCTGCCTGCCTCTCTGCCTACTTGTGATCTCTCTCTCTCTCTGTCAAATAAATTAAATCTTTAAAAAAAATAAAAATAAAAATAAAACATTGCAACATTATCCCACCAACACATTCATTAAGCACCTAAACTCCCTTCCTCAGCACCCACATCTAATTGGTCAACCATGTGTCCTATTACCTCATAAATGATTCTCCAACATGGCCTCTTGTTGTCCTCCCTGCTCTATGGTGACCTCAGCTTCAGCTTCCTGGTGTTGATTATCCTCCAAACTCATCTCCCTTTTCAGGCGCCTCCCTCTCTAGTATGTTCGATCCCAGCTCCAATTAAGCTATTCTCCTTTTAAATTTCCCTAAGGCTCCTCCTATGACCTATAGTGAATTGTTATGCTTCAATATGGCGCTATGGTTCCCTAACCATCTACCTGCTACATGCCGTGATTCTGGTACCCTTTATGGTTCCAAACCCATTGCCTGCATTTACCTCCTGCCCTAACAACACATGCTGTCAATTCTCTGGACTCCTGTTCATGCTTGGACTACCCTTCCTGTCTTTCTTAGCTTGGAAAAATCCTACTAATCCTTTATGGCCAAGCTGCAATGTCATTTTCTCTTGGAAGCCTTCCAAGCTCCCAGAAATGATTAATTACTCTCTTCTCTCTGCTGCAATAAACATTTCCTCATACCACTAGTTGGATCCTTATCACAATGGGGTTCAGTTACTGGTTCATGCATCTGTCTCTTTGATCATGAGTTCCTTGAGAAAAGAGATGGTCTTATCCAGATACTGGAGATAATTCTGGCATACTGCCTCTTAGTAGGAGGTGTTAATATTTGTTATTAACTTGACATTACCCAAGAGCTTATGTGTACATATACATATATAAATAATATTTATACATAGGCATACACTTTCATCTAAACCCACGTGCACATATATCTTTATATATTTCATATTTTATCCAAATTTTAATACTTCTGTATTTCTGCCACAGTGTTTAGTAGCTGCTGATATCTCCTTTGAAATTTCCTTATAAATACAAAATTGCCTTTATTTTAAATGCACTAACATTCTATTTGAAGGCTTTTCGAGTTTTGACAGTTCTGAAAAGCTGACTGGTTTCTGGAAGCTTATTATTAATTCTATAATACTTTATATTCTGTACTGTATATCTATATTTAATACTCTGTTTAACTTAAATAAGATTTCCTACATGGTTAATAAGACACAAGTCAAATGTGTGAGTCAGAGGCAGGAATCTATGCGATGTCTAGTCAAGTGATATGACGGTTTGAAGTAAGCAATCAGACACTCATTCCATTTCATAATCACTGTTTAATTCTCAGAGAAGAACATTTAAATTTAGCTTTTTAGATGAAAAACTAGAACAGTATAATCCACAGGAGAATCATTTTAGTCTTATTTCTCTTATTGTCTTTCTTTCTCATTAGTCTGTGAAATACTTTCATGTGGAAACAAGCAAGATCCTCATTTGATACTATAATCTAAAGAAAGGTAGAAATGTAGTTAAGTAAACTAATAAAAATGGGTATCATGTGCTAGGCTAAAGATACCTCGTTTTTAACAAACCACAACTTCCCAAGTGACTAAATTCACTTTGAATTTCTAGGTTGGGAGTGGGGGTCATAATATAAGGTAACTTTGGCTGACGAGAAAAATTTTGCATAATCCTGGGTGTCTAAAATCTGGGTAGTAAAATAGCTCCTTAAGAAATTCATGTTCTGTCTCCATACATAAAACTGACTTGTTATTATGATTATAACTAATACTACACTAATGTTTTAAACCATAATTTAGATGTCATTACAACTAATGCGAGAGGAACAAAATCACTCTGCAGCTATGTAAATGTAGGATTCCAAACCTCACACTTGGAAAACCCTGATGTCAAAAGAATTCAGAGTAATATGCCAAGAGCCACAGGGCTAGTTGGTGGCAAAGCTAAGATTAGAATTTCTCAGAGCAAAATCCAATCTCCGCATGGTCTACAAGGCCCTACAGACCAGCCTCTTCTTGTTCCAGTAGCCCTTGTTCTTCAACCACACTAAACTCATTTCCACTTTAGGGCTTCTGAGCCTGCTGTTCCTTCATCCAAAACATTCCTTTCCTGTCTTTTCACAGGGTTCACCCTTTCTCATCTTTCAGGTCTCCTGCTCAAATAGGCCCTTCCTGAATTCGGTGTCTGAACTCAAGAGTCTAAAATAACCTCACCCTGCGCCACCCTCCTCCTGCCCTTATCAAATCATCCTCTATCAGGGAACATATTCAATTTCTTCAGACATGGACCACAATCAAAATTATCTTGTTTATTCATTTCTTAGTTTGTTTACCTGCTTCTTCTAACAGAACATAAGCCCCATGACAGCAGAAGTTTGGACCATATTGTTCCTTGCTGTGTTCCTAACCCCACAATGAGGCCATGTACACAAGGCAATCTTATTTATTGATGAGCTCAGATCTCTTCTGTCTTGCTTAACTGGGAGAGGGAAGGAACATTGAGCTTAGAATTAGAAGAAGGAGCTTTGTGTTCTGGGCAAGCCACAAATGGTATCATCCTCGCTGTTCTCATTTTTGGAACAGGAGGAACAATGGGCTCCTACTACATGGATGTTGAGAGAAAAAAGCAAATCATATATGTAAAAATGCTTTAAATAGAAGCATATCTGTATACAGATAAGTCACTTCCCCCATGCCAGACTTCTTTAAATCTTCTGGACACCAAGTGCTATTGTCCTCAGTGATCCTTTCAGACCATATGCACTTGTTACTTTCCCTGAGGCTTGGGCAGAGCAGGCAGGTAGATGGATCTGGCAAGATTCCAGCATCAGCTCACATTTGCCTGGAACCAACTATCCTCTTCAGTTGCAGAGGGTCAATGCTTTCTTTGTGTCAAAAGATGATTACTGCCTCACTTCTCTTGTCACTGCTTGAGGAAAGAAAAAAGAAAAAGGAAGCTTATTGATACCACTTACTTCTGGTCTACGTCTGTATGGCTAGGGAAGCTTACCCCACTGCGGGAACCATTCATTCTGAATGTTGAGGCACAAAGATGGAATCAACTCTCTCTCTCTCTCACTCTCTCTCTCTCTCTCTCTCAATCTTTGTCCCTTCATTCCCCCATCCCCTAATTTTCTGGCCCTTAGCTTACAGATGACCCTTTAACAGTGCAGGGATTAGGAACCCCAACCCCCATGCAGCTGAAAATCCATATATAACCTTTGACTCCCCCCTAAAACATAGCCTACTCATAGCCCACTGTTGACTGGAAGTCTTCGCTAATAACTGATAACATAAACAATCTGTGAACACATGTTCTGTATATTACAAGTATGATATACTATATTCTTACAATAAAGAAGCTATATAAAAGAAAATGTTATTAAGGACATCATAAGAGAACACACATTGGGGCACCTGGGTGGCTCAGTGGGTTGAGCCTCTGCCTTTGGCTCAGGTCATGATCTCTGGTCCTGGGATTGAGCCTTGCATCAGGCTCTCTGCTCAGCGGGGAGCCTGCTTTCCCCCTCTCTCTCTGCCTGCCTCTCTGCCTACTTGTGATCTCTGTCAAGTAAGTAAATAAAATCTTTTAAAAAAGAGAAAGAGAAAACATATTTACCATACTGTAAAAAAAATCTGCATCTAAGTGGACTTATGCTGTTCATATCTGCTGCTGTTCAAGGGTCAGCTGTAATTAATTCCCAGAAAGACTGAAATGAGAACATCTTTTCCTTCGGGGAAAAACTCTATTATCATCAGGGTGTACTCTAATCCCCATGGCTTCAACAATCCCCAGTGGTCCCTTCTTTTTTTCAATTTATTGAGGTATGTCCATAAAATCTTATACCCAATGTTATAATTACATAAGAGTAAATTACTATAGAACTTAATACATATAGGTCTTAGAAAACAAAAGAGAACAAATGAGGATATGTTAATTAGCAGCGGTCATAAAAATGTGTGTGTGTTTATTTATTCTTTACACTAAGCTAAATGGAACTTAAAATCCTTTTCCAAAATACATTTAAAGTAACAACCATTTCTTTCAAAGCATAGGAATTCAAACAAGTGCCAACTTTGAATATCATTTGGAAAGATGACATGAACTAAGAACAGCCTGAGGAGAAGACAGTCAGGGTGAACAAGATGAAGTGGTGTTTCAAGAAACTAAAGGAGAGGAAGTAGACTTATGTGTTCTATTCTGGGAGCTTGGGAAAGTCAAACTATGAGATGCACCACTGGGCTGAGAAAGACTGCTCTAGCAAAGAGTTCAGAACATTCTTATACAAAAGTATCCTAGACTGTCTCCTACCTCTCTCTTGTGCCTGTCCTGCCTTTCTTTGTTCTCATTTTTACCTCTATCACTCTTGCCCTGAGTCTTTTTTCTCTGCCATTTAGAGTACTGTGGATTGGGTTTGGGTTTTGCTCTATTTTTAGCTATTTCTACTTATTTAAAGGCTCATAAATTTTCAGGCCAGAATCTGAAGTTATCTAAAGGAAAGACAGTATATAAATCAGAAAGTAAAGTATAGAAAATGCCCAGGTGGCTGTAAAACGCATGCTAAAGCAGAAAGAAGGGCACTCATGGGAGATTGAGGTTTAAATTAAGTCCTCACTCTGGATATTTTGTATATATTGTGCAGCTTACATTCATTCAATTATTTATTTACTCACCAATTCATTAAAAAAAAAAAAACCTAAGCACGTAATATGTATTCATATTACATAAAACAAATATTCAATTACTTATTTACTCAAATTATTTATTGACTTACCAATTCATTCAATAAATACCTAAGCATGGTTATATAAATAACCATAAATATATAAAGATGGTTAATTACACACTGAGATCACATTCCACTAGCAGAGACACAGAGGTGAACAAAGTACAATCAGCGTTAGCAGTGAATCGATAAAGGTAAGAACAAACACAGAGGAGAGGTCCCAACTTGGCCTTAGGATGTAAGGTGGAACATCTCCAGAGGGAGCCAGTATGAAGAGAATCCAGGAGATGAACAGAACTGAACTAAAGGAAACCTGGAGTGTCATAATGTTATTCCAAACATTTATGGTCCATTTGGAAACTGCAGGTAGTATAGAGAGACTGGAATCCATAGAAGGAGGGAAATGGCAAACACCGAGCCATTAGAATATAGATCATGAATTTGAAATTAGCCTAAGAGGGATGGGAAGCCACTGAAAGTTTTCAGTTGGAAAGAAAGGAGATGACATGATGGGTTAGAAAGATTTCCCAGTGAATTCAAAACAGGAGAAAATAAAATCTACTCTAGCATCGATATGAAATTCTAGCCTATTTTATAAGCTGTGTACAAAATGTGCTCTGTGGCTTTCACTCAGGATGTAGAAAACTGGAAAGAGTATGTCTTCCACCCTAACAACAAGAAAAGACACATAATCTACAAAATCATAACTTCTGTTAAACCCACCAGAGACCTAAGATCACAGGGCAACCCACTAGACTGAAATCTGCATAAACACAGTTACCTTCAAGGAGAGACAGGAGTCAGACTCCAGCTGTCCTGGGGAAGAAGGTAGAAAAAAGATAGGGCTGACATACATGTGGGCAAGAAGACTTTAGCTAAAACTTTTAAGGAATTGTTACAGGCCAAGCATGGCCTGCCCCCAGAGTACAGAAGCCCTGGAAGCAGAGAAACAGAGGGAGTTCACACCCACTTATGACCTCTTCTCCATAGACCCCATCTTCTGCTCACAACAAAGGCTGGGGGTAGAGAGACATGAAAAAGGTTCCCTCATAGGACAGATCTGGGAAGTAATGAGAAGTCATCACTATGAAAAAGCACACAGCCTCACCTGGATCCTTATTCTCTATGGTATAAGCCTTAAGTAAGTGTGGAAAAGTCACCAAATCCTGACCAGGAGATAGATAAAAACACTGCATCTGGAGAAGGAAACAGAAAACAAACAAATAAACAAACAAACTCTGTCTCTAGGTGGGGGACAAGAAACTATTTGGGGCCCCAGACATTTGATATTCTCTACAGCTGTAGGAGGGGCAAGATCCCTAAGAATGCTCTCCCCCAGAGACTTAGAGACACAGTCTGCCAAATACTGACATTGAACCAGTACAAGAGAGAATAGATACCACTCCCACAATACAACCATCAAGTAAAAAATAACAGCAGTCTACTACTGTGAGAGAAACAAGAACAAGGAGAGAAACATTCATCTGATAAAGGCTTGAAAGCAGCTCTTACACAAATGCTTCAAGAAATAGTCATGAAGACTTAAAATTAACAGAAAGTTTAAAAAGTTCAAAAATACACAAAGAATAAAATGACAGTTAAAGAACTAAAGAATTTAATAGCAAAAAATTCATTGAGTGGAATGAAGAGGATAATTGTAAAATAAAGGAAAGAATCAGTGAAGTTGAACATAGATCAATAGAAATAAACCAAGACTCGAGGAGTCAAGATGGCGGAGAAGTAGCAGGCTGAGACGACATCGGGTGGCAGGAGATCAGCTAGACAGCTTATCTAACCATTGTGAACACCTACAAAACCAACGGGAAATCGAAGAGAAGAAGAGCAACAATTCTAGAAACAGAGAATCGATCACTTTCTGAAAGGTAGGACCTGCGGAGAAGTGAATCCAAAGCGACGGGAAGATAGACCCCGGGGGCAGGGGCTGGCTCCCGGGAAGCAGTGGAGCAACAGGAGCACAAAATCGGGACTTTTAAAAGTCGGCTCCACTGGGAGACATCGCTCCAGAGACTAAACCGGGGGAAACCCAGGCGGGGTCAGCATAACCCCAGGTCCCGCGGGGTCACAGAAGGACTGGGGGTGTGTGAGTGCTGCAGAGCTTGCAGGTTTTAGAGCGGGGAAGCCGGCTACAGTGACAAAGCCGAGGAGTGAGCTCTAAGCCCGGGGTTACCTTGTGCCGGTCGCAGGCTGGGTGGGCTCGGAGCGCGGGCGGAGGCCACGGAGACTGAAGCGACCCGGCGCTTTTCTCCAGCTCCAGCAATTGACTGCTTTCCTCAAGGCGCGACCGCAGGCCAGGGAGGCGGGGCGGTTGGGTGCTTTGCTCTGAGAGCGCACTGAGGAGCGGAACCCCAAGCTCTCGGCTCCTCCGGGCCAAGAGATTGGGAGGCCGCCATCTTCATTCCCGTCCTCCGGAACTCTACGGAAAGCGCTCAGGGAACAAAAGCTCCCCAAAGCAAACCCGAGCGGATTACTTAGCCCGGCCCCTGGCAAGGGCGGTGCAATTCCGCCTGCGGCAAAGACACTTGAGAATCACTACAACAGGCCCCTCCCCCAGAAGATCAACAAGAAACCCATCCAAAACCAACTTCAGTCACCAAGAACAGCGGAATTCCACAGCAGGAGAAAGCGAATCTTATCTGGACAAAATGACAAGGCGGAAAAACTCACCTCAAAAAAAAGAACAAGAGGCCGCACCGAAGGCTGGAGACTTAATCAATATGGACATTGGTAACATGACAGATCTAGAGTTCAGAATGACAATTCTCAAGGTTCTAGCCGGGCTCGAAAAAGGCATAGAAGATATTAGAGAAACCCTCTCCGGAGAGATAAAAGCCCTTTCTGGAGAAATAAAAGAACTAAAATCTAACCAAGTTGAAATAAAAAAAGCTATTAATGAGGTGCAATCAAAAATGGAAGCTCTCACTGCTAGGATAAATGAGGCAGAAGAAAGAATTAGTGACATAGAAGACCAAATGACAGAGAATAAAGAAGCTGAGCAAAAGAGAGACAAACAAATACTGGACCACGAGGAGAGAATTCGAGAGATAAGCGACACCATAAGACGACACAACATTAGAATAATTGGGATTCCAGAAGAAGAAGAAAGGGAGAGGGGAGCAGAAGGTATATTGGAGACAATTATTGGAGAGAATTTCCCTAATATGGCAAAGGGAACAAACATCAAAATCCAGGAGATGCTAAGAACGCCCCTCAAAATCAATAAAAATAGGTCCACACCTCGTCACCTGATAGTAAAATTTACAAGTCTTAGCGACAAAGAGAAAATCCTGAAAGCAGCCCGGGAAAAGAAGTCTGTAACATACAAGGGTAAAAACATTAGATTGGCAGCGGACCTATCCACAGAGACCTGGCAGCCCAGAAAGAACTGGCATGATATATTCAGAGCACTAAATGAGAAAAACATGCAGCCAAGAATACTATATCCACCTAGGCTATCATTGAAAATAGAAGGAGAGATAAAGAGCTTCCAGGACAAACAAAAGCTGAAAGAATTTGCAAACACCAAACCAGCTCTACAGGAAATATTGAAAGGGGTCCTCTAAGCAAAGAGAGACTCTAAAAGGAGTAGATCAGAAAGAAACAGAGAAAATATACAGTAACAGTCACCTTACAGGCAATACAATGGCACTAAATTCATATCTCTCAATAGTTACCCTGAATGTTAATGGGCTCAATGCCCCAATCAAAAGATACAGGGTATCAGAATGGATAAAAAAACAAAACCCATCAATATGCTGCCTACAAGAAACTCATTTTAGACCCGAAGACACCTCCCGATTTAAAGTGAGGGGGTGGAAAACAATGTACCATGCTAATGGACATCAGAAGAAAGCTGGGGTGGCAATCCTTATATCATATCAATTAGATTTTAAGCCAAAGACTATAATAAGAGATGAGGAAGGACACTATATCATACTCAAAGGGTCTGTCCAACAAGAAGACCTAACAATCTTAAATATCTATGCCCCTAACATGGGAGCAGCCAACTATATAAACCAATTAATAACAAAATCAAAGAAATACATTGACAGTAATACAATAATAGCAGGGGACTTTAACACTCCCCTCACTGAAATGGACAGATCATCTACGCAAAAGATCAATAAGGAAATAAAGGCCTTAAATGACACA
Organism: Martes martes; assembly: GCF_963455335.1. Classification (NCBI taxonomy): domain Eukaryota; kingdom Metazoa; phylum Chordata; class Mammalia; order Carnivora; family Mustelidae; genus Martes; species Martes martes. The sequence continues at coordinate 55,392,068 of NC_137893.1, read as the reverse complement.
CTGGACCAGATGGACATCACAGATATATTCAGAACATTCCATCCCAAAGCAACTGAATATACATTCTTCTCTAGTGCACATGGAACATTCTCCAGAATAGACCACACCCTGGGTCATAAATCAGGTCTCAATCAGTACCAAAAGATTGAGATCATTCCCTGCATATTTTCAGACCACAATGCTCTGAAGCTAGAACTCAATCACAAGAGGAAATTTGGAAAGAACGCAAATACATGGAGACTAAACAGCATCCTTCTAAAAAATGAATGCGTCAACCAGGAAATTAAAGAAGAATTGAAAAAATTCATGGAAACAAATGATAATGAAAACACAACGGTTCAAAATCTGTGGGACACAACAAAGGCAGTCCTGAGAGGAAAATATATAGTGGTGCAAGCCTTTCTCAAGAAACAAGAAAGGTCTCAAATACACAACCTAACCCTACACCTAAAGGAGCTGGAGAGAGAACAACAAAGAAAGCCTAAACCCAGCAGGAGAAGAGAAATCATAAAGATCAGAGCAGAAATCAATGAAATAGAAACTAAAAAAACAATAGAACAAATCAACAAAACTAGGAGCTGGTTCTTTGAAAGAATTAATAGGATTGATAAGCCCCTGGCCAGACTTATCAAAAAGAAAAGAGAAAGGACGCAAATAAATAAAATCATGAATGAAAGAGGAGAGATCACAACCAACACCAAAGAAATACAAACAATTATAAGAACATACTATGAGCAACTCTACGCCAACAAATTTGACAATCTGGAAGAAATGGATACATTTCTAGAGACGTATAAACTACCACAATTGAACCAGGAAGAAATAGATAACCTGAACAGACCCATAACCAGTAAGGAGATTGAAACAGTCATCAAAAATCTCCAAACAAACAAAAGTCCAGGACCAGATGGCTTCCCAGGGGAATTCTACCAAACATTTAAAGAAGAATTAATTCCTATTCTCCTGAAACTGTTCCAAAAAATAGAAATGGAAGGAAAACTTCTGAACTCATTCTATGAGGCCAGCATCACCCTGATCCCAAAACCAGACAAGGATCCCACCAAAAAAGAGAATTACAGACCAATATCTTTGATGAACACAGATGCGAAAATTCTCACCAAAATACTGGCCAGTAGGATCCAATAGTACATTAAAAGGATTATTCACCACGACCAAGTGGGATTTATTCCAGGGCTGCAAGGTTGGTCCAACATCCGCAAATCCATCAATGTGATACAATACATTAATAAAAGAAAGAATAAGAACCATATGATACTCTCAATAGATGCTGAAAAAGCGTTTGACAAAGTGCAGCATCCCTTCCTGATTAAAACTCTTCAAAGTGTAGGGATAGAAGGCACATACCTCAATATTATCAAAGCCATCTATGAAAAACCCACCGCAAATATCATTCTCAATGGAGAAAAACTGAAAGCTTTTCCGCTAAGGTCAGGAACACGGCAGGGATGTCCGTTATCACCACTGCTGTTCAACATAGTACTAGAAGTCCTAGCCTCAGCAATCAGACAACAAAAAGAAATTAAAGGCATCCAAATTGGCAAAGAAGAAGTCAAACTATCACTCTTTGCAGATGATATGATACTATATGTGGAAAACCCAAAAGGCTCCACTCCAAAACTGCTAGAACTTATACAGGAATTCAGTAAAGTGTCAAGATATAAAGTCAATGCACAGAAATCAGTCGCATTTCTTTACACTAACAACAAGACAGAAGAAAAAGAAATTGAGGAGTCAGTCCCATTTACAATTGCATCCAAAACCATAAGATACCTAGGAATAAATCTAACCAAAGAGGCAAAGAATCTATACTCAGAAAACTATAAAGTACTCATGAAAGAAATTGAGGAAGACACAAAGAAATGGAAAAATATTCCATGCTCATGGATTGGAAGAACAAATATTGTGAAAATGTCTATTCTACCTAAAGCAATCTACACATTTAATGCAATCCCTATCAAAATCCCACCCATTTTTTTTAAAGAAATAGAACAAATAATCCTAAAATTTATATGGAACCAGAAAAGACCTCGAATAGCCAAAGGAATATTGAAAAAGAAAGCCAAAGTCGGTGGCATCACAATTCCAGACTTCAAGCTCTATTACAAAGCTGTCATCATCAAGACAGTATGGTACTGGCACAAAAACAGACATATAGACCAATGGAACAGAATAGAGAGCCCAGAAATAGACCCTCAACTCTATGGTCAACTAATTTTCGACAAAGCAGGAAAGAATATCCAATGGAAAAAAGACAGCCTCTTCAACAAATGGTGCTAGGAAAATTGGACAGCCACATGCAGAAAAATGGACCATTTCCTTATACCACACACGAAAATGGATGAAGGACCTCAATGTGCGAAAGGAATCTATCAAAATCCTTGAGGAGAATGCAGGCAGCAACCTCTTTGACCTCAACCGCAGCAACTTCTTCCTAGGAACATCACCAAAGGCAACAGAAGCAAGGGCAAAAATGAACTATTGGGATTTCATCAAGATCAAAAGCTTTTGCACAGCAAAGGAAACAGTGAACAAAACCAAAAGACAACTGACAGAATGGGAGAAGATATTTGCAAACGACATATCAGATAAAGGGCTAGTATCCAAAATCTATAAAGAGCTTATCAAACTCAATACCCAAAGAACAAATAATCCAATCAAGAAATGGGCAGAGGACATGAACAGACATTTCTGCAAAGAAGACATCCAGATGGCCAACAGACACATGAAAAAATGCTCCATATCACTCGGCATCAGGGAAATACAAATCAAAACCACAATGAGATACCACCTCACACCAGTCAGAATGGCTAAAATTAACAAGTCAAGAAATGACAGATGCTGGCGAGGATGCGGAGAGAGGGGAACCCTCCTACACTGCTGGTGGGAATGCAAGCTGGTGCAACCACTCTGGAAGACAGTGTGGAGGTTCCTCAAAAAACTGAAAATAGAGCTACCCTATGACCCAGCAATTGCACTACTGGGTATATATCCTAAAGATACAAACGTGGTACTCCGAAGGGGCACGTGCACCCGAATGTTTATAGCAGCAATGTCCACAATAGCCAAACTGTGGAAAGAGCCTAGATGTCCATCAACAGATGAATGGATAAAGAAGAAGTGGTATATATACACAATGGAATACTATGCAGCCATCAAAAGACATGAAATCTTGCCATTTGCGACGACGTGGTTGGAACTAGAGGGTATCATGCTTAGCGAAATAAGTCAATCAGAGAAAGACAACTATCATATGATCTCTTTGATATGAGGAAGTGGAGATGCAAGGCGGGGGTGGGGGTGGGGGGAGGTAGGAAAAGAAAAAATGAAAAGATGGGATTGGGAGGAAGACAAACCATAAAAGACTCAATCTCAAGAAACAGACTGAGGGTTGTGGGGGGGAGGGGGGACGGGAGAGGGTGGTGGGGGGAAATGGACATTGGGGAGGGTATGGGCTATGATGAGTGCTGTGAAATGTGTAAACCTAGCGATTCACAGACCTATACCCCTGGGGATAAAAATACATTATATGTTTATTAAAATAAAAAAATTAAAAAAAAAAGAAATAAACCAAGATAGGTGGTAGGTACACTTGTGGTAAACATAGCATAATGTGCAATCTTGTCAAATCACTAAGGTGTACACCTGAAACTAAGATGACATTGTGTATCAACTCTACTCAGACTTTAAAAAATAATAATAATTTTTTAAAGTAGAAATAATCCAATCTTAAGGAATCTCCTTAATAAATTAAAAATAGATCTACTTTATGACCCTGCAATTGTGGGTATTTACCCCAAAGATACAGATGCAGTGAATAGAAGGGCCACCTGTACCCCAATGTTCATAGCAGCAATGGCCACAGTTGCCAAACTATGGAAAGAAACAAGATGCCCTTCAACGGATGAATGGATAAAGAAGATATGGTCCATATTTACAATGGAGTATTATGCCTCCATCAGAAAGGATGAATACCCAACTTTGTATCAACATGGACGGAACTGCAAGAGATTATGCTGAGTGAAATAAGTCAAGCAGAGAGAGTCAATTATCATATGGTTTCACTTACTTGTGGAGCATAAGTTATAACATGGAGGACATTGGGAGATGGAGAGGAGAAGTGAGTTGGGGGAAATCGGAGGGGGAGATGAACCATGAGAGATTGTGGACTCTGAGAAACAAACTGACGGTTTTGGAGGGGAGGGGGATGGGGGATTGGGTGAGCCTGGTATTATGGAGGGCAGGTATTGCATGGAGCACTGGGTGTGATGCATAAACAATGAATTTTGGAACACTGAAAAAAAAAAAAGTAAGAAGTCAACAACAGAAAGCTAACTTGCGCTCACCCAAGAAACTTGGAATAAAGATAATCATGCATAATGTTCCAAATAAGTAACAGACCAAAAAAGAAGTTATAATAGAGACTGAAACATATTTAGAACTAAATTAACAATGAAAACACAATGTGTCCAGACCTGTTAAATGTGGATAAAGTGGCAGCTTCACAAACCTCTTTGGTCTTATAAATTTATATCAGAAAATAATAAATATGAAGAATTTAAAAAAAAGAAATAATCTGATCTACACAATAAAGAACTCAGTTTAGATTTCAATATCTAGGAAAAATATCTTTCAGGACTGAAAATGAAATAAAAAACATTTCCAAATGAAGTATACTTTTCAGTGAAGTATAGAATTTGTCACAAGAATTGTTGAAGATAGAAGGGAAATGATACCAGAATAAAACCTGGAACATCAGGAATAAAGGAAGAGCAACAGAAGTGTAAACATTTGGGCATATACAATAGGCTCTTCTCCTATTATGTTCTTTAAAATATGGTTGATGATTGAAAACAGAAATTACATCATTTTCTAAGAGTTGTGTCAATGGATATAGATGTAATATGTAAGATGATGATAACAGAAATGGGAAGAATAGAAGTTCTGTAGGCAATAATATTTCTACATTACACTTGATAAAGTAATAATAGTAAAATGATAAAAGTAAAGTATGTACATTGTAATTCCTAGAGCCATGATTAAAAGAACTATACAAAGAAACATAAGCAAAATCACAATAGATAAAACAGAATACTAAAGTTTGTTTAAAATACCTCCACAAAGGAGCGCTTGGGTGGCTCAGTCGGTTAAGCATCCAACTCTTGATTTCAGCTCAGGTCATGATCTCAAGGTCATGAGATGTAGCTCTGTATTGGGCGTGGAGCCTGCTTGAAATTCTCTCTTTCCTGCTCTCTCTCCTACTCTCTCTCTCTCTAAAAAACAAAATGTTAATAATAATAATAAATAAAATACCCAAAAAAGATAGAAAAAACAAGGAAGGAAAAATTTGGAAAACAAATAAAAGCAATTAATAAAACAATAGCCCTAAATCCAAACATATCAATAAATACATTAGCTGTAAATGTCTTAAAAAATAATATAAATGTAAGCAGTCTAACCACCATTTAGAGAGAATTTAGAGAAATTGTCAGAAAGAATAAAAACATGACTTAACTGTATGTTGTTCATAAGGCATTTCAAATTAATGATATGGCTAGGTTTAAAAGTAAAACATGAGAAAACTAGAGTGGTTACATTAATATCAGACAAAATAGACTTCAGGGAAAAAAATCACCAAGGGTCAAGAGGAACATTCCATATTCATAAGGGCAGATTCTTCAAGAAGTCTTTTTAATCCCAAATGGATATGCACCTAACAACAGAGCTTCAAAATACATAAAGAAAACTGACAAAACTGAAAGGAGAGATAGATAAATCTGTAATTATCATTGTACATTGTCCAATTGTACATTGTCCAATTGTACATTGTCCAACTATCATTGGACATTTCAACACCCTTATCACCGTAATAGAACTAATAGAAAATCAGCAACAAAATAGAAGACCAAAACAACACCATTAATGACCTGGCTATAACTGACATTTATAGAGAACTCTACCCAGTAGCAGCAAAATACATAAAAAGAGTACCTGGAACATTCACCAAGATAGACTATACCTTTGATTTTTAAACAAATTCTAATAAATTTAAAAGAATTGAACTTATTCAAAATGTATTCCCTGATCCAAATATAATTAGACCAGAAATCAATAATGGCAAGATATAAGAAATATCTCCAAACCTTTGGAAATTAAACCACATGCTGATTCCAAAACCAAACAAAGACTTTCCAATGTTCCTTGAAAGACCAGGAGCTCATCAAAGGAGAGGTCATTTTTGTGGGCAATCCACTGCTTCCATTTACAGAAGGGAGAAAACTGCACAAGATCTCCATACTTCCATACACACTATCTCCCTTAATCTCATGTAATCAGGGGAATGTCCAAGAGGACCATAGACGATTGCTGCTTAACCCAAAAACCAGAAAAAATGGGCAGTGAAGACACTATTTCTGAGAACTACAGTCTTGTTCAATATGAATGTTTTTACTTGAGGAAATCACCAATCCGGGAAGCAATGAATGAACCCACCCATATCCCTGATCATCTTCCCTGTCAGTGCATTCCATCTCTGGATAGCTTTAAGCAAAGACAGTTGGGAAGGCTTTAGAATTATGCTATAAGTTGTAATATTTATCCAGTACTTGTTACCTGCATTGTGCTAAGCATTGTGCTAAGCACTTCAAATACACAATTTTACTTAATGGTTCATGATAACCATACAGGGTAGGTAAGATTTTTATTCCCATTTCAGGGACAAAGAAACTGAGGCTTGGAATATTTAAGGAGGAAAGATGTTGACTCCTGATCCTCCTATAGCTTAACTCTGAAAGCTTCTCTTGCCTTTCTTGTACCATCCCCCACAACTGAATTGTCCCCTTTACAATTTGCTTTAATGAAATGAAATTCTGATGGCTCTTACAAATCTTAGTTAACAAAAACACAATATTTCTCTCATTCTAAGACCGTCTATAGCTTTTGTCTGGATCAAGAATAAAATTGAGCTTTTTTTCGTGTCTCTTTACAAGTGTGGACATTGCTGTTCATTGGCAACAAAAAAATCACGATGAACTTAGCTTAAGGACTAAAATTGCATTCAATAAGAATTTTGATCAATAAATAAATGTCTTCAGCATTGTGATGTCTATGGCATGGAGCCCATAGCCCAGGATTCCAAAAGAAAATATAGATTAAAAGCAAAATGGAACAAATTTAAAAATAAACTTCTCATTGAAACTTGCCTCTGACCAGTGTTTTGAGACACCCAGGCTCCTGTAAAATATACTCTTCCTTTCTCCAGTTTTCTCAAAAAGTGTTATCTCAAAAGCAAGGCATGAGACCTCCTTCAAGCACCCGTCATTTTCTTTCCTTCCAACTTGGGCCAGTTTGATAACATGTGGAACCATCCAAAAAACTGCACCCCAGGCCCCAATGCTAGCGCCCACTAGAGTCTGTGCAGAGCTCTGCTTCTCTTCCTTCCTCTTCTGCACTAGATGCCCAAATGCAGGTCCCATGCTACTGGTTCCCCAAAGTCTTACAGAACTTGTGGTAGCAAGAGCTCCTTTCTTTTTTATTTGCAGCCCTGGAGCAAAGGTTCAGACCCAGTCCTGTGGGCTTGGGCGAAGGCCATCCTTGAATTTGACATCTCATCGGCCTTCCCATGCCCTTCTTCCATGGAAATCTTATTACTCTTCTTGCCTATTATCCACATGCTCTGGAATCTCATAAACTATTTGACAGGAGGCTTGTGCTCCATTTTGAGGCTACCGTACATCAGTGCATAAGTCCTGATGCTTTCCTTGGGATCTGAGACCCAGAATGGAGAAGGGAGTGTCCTGGCTGCCCCTGCCACGTGCACCCGAAGCGAAGTGACAGGTTTTTCAGATGGGTTAGTTATCTTTTCCTTAAAGCAGTCTTTCTCTTAAAGGTACATGAGTATACCACATGTCTTCCCACCAAGATTCTCCTGGCAGAGTGCACCATGGTGGCCCTGGGCCTCTGCAGGACACTGAAGCCTGGTCCCTCAGTCAGTCATGTTGCCAGTTCTCGTGGTTGTTCCTGACAGCTGGGGGGAAACTCATCCATGTGCCTTCTCTGGGATGTGGAGGGTGCAGGTCACAATGCTGTGCAGATCTACTCAGGCTTCAGTACTGTGGGTTGGGAGTACCCCACCCAGGAGGCTGGCACTCTTTTTTCAACTCCCCAGCTATGACAACAGCTGAACTATCCTACTGTTTTGACTAGGAAAAATCCAAGAGCAATAATAATCAGCTTTACCTGTCAGCTTTAAAGATGAGCAAGAAATAATGTTCCAATCCTATTATTCAGATCAATTACTAATATGTTTACCTAGGCTTAGACATCATAAATTCAATGTGCCATAGCAATTCCATTGGAACCACCTACAGCCCCCTTGCCTTTCCCTGGTGTGGTCATGGAGCCATGCACCTTCAAACACATCAGGAGTCCTGCTCTCCTAATTCTCCTCCCCTTGCAGGGGTCACTCTGACTTTGAACGTAAGCATGTATCCTGATCAGACCTCCCTTTCTTGCTTGGGTCACTCCAGCCTTAATGCCTTGTATGGGTCCTGCTTCCATCTCACTTTCCCAAATGCATTGCCATGGTTTGAAATATATGTGTATGTTTAGCTTCCTCTGCACAATTACCTCTTCAGTGCCTCTTTCTTCATGCTTCCCTGGGCCTATTACTCATCCTCCCACCTCTGTACTGCCAGCAGCCCTGAGAGCTCCACCTCCCCCCTTCTAAGCTCATTTCAGAATATTCCAACAGCTTTGCTTGAGAAAAGTTACTCCTTCTGTATGATTTGTTCTTTATTTCTTTCCTATTTTTACAGATCTCTCTTCCAACGTCCACATGCAGAACAAAGAAAAGCCAACTTACCTTTCTTATGGGCCAGGTGTTTGCCAAGGTCCTCATTTAATACTCTGTTCTACCAGAAAGAAATTATTGAACAGATGAAGAGGCTTAAGTTTTAAGAGATTTGGTAACTTGTCCAGGGTTGTGTAGCTGGGCCCAGAAGTTAAATTTAAACACAGAATCTGTATGATCCCCAAACTCCTTTTTCTTCTCCCTCCTATGACACTGCCTCCATAACATTTCTTTAGATTAACAAAATTGAATTTTAAGTACAAGGATCCAAAGACATGGATGTGTTTGGTGGTCTTCTAGAAGACTCAGTGCAGTATTTCAAACTACAGATAGGTGATCTTTTGGCAAACAATTTCTCAAAATCTAGAATTCTAGAAATGGAAAGGACCTGAGAGAGTATTCAACCTCATTATGTGTGAGGAACCCAGTACCCCTGGGAGTTTCCATGACCCATGCTGTGAGCTGGGGAAGCTAGGCATGATGAGAAGCGAGTCCTGCCCCTGTGAGTTCCTTCAGTGGCCCCACACCTGGAGTGAGCTGAGTCATTGGTCTGTCTGCTCTCAGGGCAAATTCAGCACTCCAGTCTTCATGATAGCCTTCTGCTGCCACATGATAGCAGAGTCAGACCTCCATCATCACCAAGATTCTTTAAAAAAAAAAAAAATTTTTTTTTATGTACCTGAGAGAGAGCACATATGTGCAAGGGTTGGGGGAAACAGGCAGAGGGAGACAATTTCAAGCAGACTCTGCACTGAGCACAGAGTCCAACGCGGGGCTCAATCCCAGGACCCATGAGATCATGACCTTAGCTGAAACCAAGAGTGGGACACTTGGTTTTGACAGAGCCACCCAGATGCCCCCAACACCAGGATTCTCTGTCCATATTTCTTTCCCATTCCTGCCATGTACGCCGCCTCCTCAGGCACACACCTTCCTGATCCTTTCCTTCATGCCCCCTATAAGCCACAATCATTAGCAGATCTCCCTACTCTTGAGTTCATGCCATTCACTTTGTTGACTTAACTCTGTCCTGATGACACTTCTCACTGTAGATCTCTAAGGAGAAGCTATATTTTCCCCTCCTATTCCAAGTCCCTGAAGGTCTAGAAATGGAGCAGTTGGCCTGCTTGCTCTCCTTCCTTGATAAGAAACAATTAGATGAGAGCTCCCTCATTACCCCACTACAAAATTTACCAGCCTACAGGCATCCCATTCTGATTCCCTGCCATCCCCTCTGTCTCAGTAGGAGTATTCAGGCCCACTGGGGCCACCCTCCCATCTTATGCACCATGTTCCATCACTTCCACATCCTCCTGTATCAATTTATCTCTTTCTTCCAGAGCATTATCATCAGCACAGAAACATACTCTAGTATCTTTCATGTTTGAAACAGATACTCCTTGACTCCCATGTCACACCTTTCCAGTTCCATCACAATTCACAGCAAAGTGATCCATTATCTGTATTCACTCTCCTAACCTCATTTGTCTTTAACTCTCTCTGGTCAAGATTCTCTCACTTCCAGTCTCCTAAACTTGCCAAAGTCATGGTGACTTTCATGTTGTCAAATCCATGGGGTCTTCTCTGCTCTCAGCAACATTCAATGTACTTTCTTCTCTTCTCTTGGCTTCTGGAACACTGCCCTCTGCAGACTTTCTTCCTTCTACAGAGTATGCTTTTCCTTAGCATTCTTTGTTAGGTCCTTCTCCTCTATGGGACAGAGGATACATTCTATATTTACACTCCTTCCCTCAGTAATCCCATTTGGTCCCATGGCTTGAATACTATGACTCCAAAATGTATATCTTCACCCCAAGATGTCTCCATGAACAAGAGGGTCACATATGGAGTCATCCATCCTGACATCACAAAGTTCACATGTTCAGAACAGAACTTCTATGTTTTGGAATTAGATACCAGTAGTGGTCATACAATATTGTGGACGTACAATAAGTCACTAAACTATTGACTTTAAAGGGGTTAGTTTTATGTTGGGGGAATGTGACCTCAATTTTAAAAAACCAGGAAGCCTAGAAATTTTGATTTCCTTCTCCACCAAAACTTAGTCTTCCCCTAAATTCCCCATTTTAATATAAATGTACACCTACCTTCTTCAATTTCCCACTTCCCCTTATATCCAAATCATAGCCAGCTTGTCACTTCTATCTGCAAAGTTTCTCTCCAACATGTCTACTTCTTTCCATCTCCACTGAGGCCACCCTCAGCCAAGCCTCTACTACCCATCCCTATAATTATGATCAGTCTCCCTGTCTCTACTCTTTTCTGCCTACAGTGCCTTCTCCATATAGCAGTCAACTTGATATTCTAAACATTTAGATCAAACTATAATTCTCCCTGCTTAAAGCATCTAATAGAGTCCCACAATACTTATTAAAAAAAAAAAAAAAAAAAGCCAAACTACTTCCTAGAACCTGCCAGGCTCTCCCTGGTCTGACCCCTGCTTATTACTTCTCTGATCTGAACTCTGTCTACTTTGTTCTTCACTGTCCATATGTGATCATACTGATCTTTCTTTTCCTTGAAAATGCCAAGTTCATTTTCACTTCATTTGTTCATTTGTTTATTTGTTTGTCTTTCTCCTACTAGAAGGTAGGTAAGTGTCTGGTCTGTTTGGGCTGCTATCACAAAATATCACAGATGGGTGGCTTATATACAACAGAAATATTTTTTCACACTGTTCTTGAGAAGTCCAAGATCAAGGTGGCGGCATGGTTATGTTCTGGTAAAGACCCTCTTCTGGACTGTAGACTGCCTACTTCTCACTGTGTCCTCACATGGTGGGAGGGGCTTGGGAGCAACGTGAGATCTCTGGTATCAGATACTAATCCTGTTCATGAGACTCTGCCCTTATGACTGCTGCACCTCCTAATACCATTGCATTGGGCATTAGGATTTTAACATGAATTTTAGGGAACACCAAGATTCAAATCATAGCAGTAAACTATTGAAGCAGGGGCCTGATCCATCTTGTTTAGCCCCATTTCTCCAGTAATTAAAAAGCCCCAGCCACATAGTAGGTGCTAAATAAATTAAGTGTTAAATGAATAAAGCCCCGGATCTTTCTGGCTTTGTTTCTTTATAGTTGCTTTTTTCTTTCTTTTTATTTAAGTAAAAGATGGAGAAGTATGTAGAACATGATCATGTTTTTTTCAAAGCAAACAATGAGGGGAAGGGCTTGCAAATATACAAATATATATAAAGGGAGAAGCAGGTTCCCCAATGAGCCAAGAGCCTGTTGTGGGACTTGATCCCAGGACCCTGAGATCATGACCTGAGCCAAAGGCAGAAGCTTAACCGACTGAACTGGCGCCCCCAAAGTGGTATTTCTAATATATAAAAACCTCCTACTAATTATTAAGGAAGTGATAAACAACTCAAAACAAGCTAATATTGGGATTGGCATTTCATGGAGGAGGTGGTGACTTAAGTAGCTCACAACCATACAAGATGGTCATCTTCACCTAGATTCAAGGAACTATGAAGGAAACAGTGATTTGCCTGTTTTTAACTGTCAAAATTGACAAAACTTTTAAAGAACAACAAGATCCAGACTGGGAATGATTGGAGAACGAGTACTCTGTCTACTGCCTATGAGATGTGTGGCTCACTGGTTCCTCCCTGCGGCGTCTGGGCTGCCTTCTGTGACTCTCTTGACAGATAGAAGATGAGAGAGTGACTGACTGAAATTCCCTTAGAGCAACTGCTGGCTCAGAAAAGGTCCACAGCTTCACCTGAGCTCTGAGACTGCCCCATTGGAGAGATCTCCAACTTGGAGGTGACATGGAGAAGACTTGAGAATATCTGGAGAGAGAGAGAGAGAGAGAGATCCGGGCGGCCCCCAGCAGGTTCGCCCCACTATGCAAGCCGTCCCAGCTGTGGACCTTGACACCTATGGAGTCAAAATCCAAATCATCCCCCACCAGATTCTGCTCAAACTGAAGCTTCATGATGTAGTAACTGGTGGTGTTTTTAGCCACTAAGATTGTAAGTGGTTTGTTGTGCAGCAACAGATAACCAGAACAGGAGCGAACTGCCACAATCATTATGTGAAGTAATCAGGTAACGCTACTAAAATAAATTAAAAATATAACAACCTTCAAACCAGAAATACCACTCCTCAGAATCTATCCCAGGAAAATCAAAGCACCAGTACCTAGGATATATGAATAGGAATATTTATTGCAGCACTTTTGTTGCAGAATTAAACAAAACAAAACAAAACAAAACAAAATTAGGAAACAGAAGCCTGTCACTAGAAAACTGTCAAATATATTATAATATATTTAAAAGGATGAGAGTTTTATGATTTTCCTTTGAGGGATGTGCACGTGGTACAGGAACTGAGTGAAAGCAGAAAGAGACATGCCAGTTTGTTGACGGAGCTCAGAGGCCTTGTGTTTGGAGTAAAGGATGAGGAAAGGGGTAGGGAGACAGGCAAAAAAGAAAAACAAAGGCTTAAAAGAAGACAGCACACACAATACCCCATTTAAATAAACTATGTGCTGCATTTGCAAAGCAACTAACTCATGGGGAATGCCCATGAAAAATCGTCAAGTTAAAAAACCAAACTAGAGGGGCGCCTGGGTGGCTCAGTGGGTTAAAGCCTCTGCCTTCGGCTCAGGTCATGATCTCAGGGTCCTGGGATAGAGCCCCACTTTGGGCTCTCTGCTCAGCAGGGAGCCTGCTTCCTCCTCTCTCTCTGCCTGCCTCTCTGCCTACTTGTGATCTCTGTCTGTCAAATAAATAAATAAATCTTAAAAAACAAACAAACAAACTATAGAGTAATGAACATAGAATGTTTCTCTTTTGGCAAAAACAAAACACCTACATGTGCTCACATCTCTATGGGCCTGGAGAAGTTTGTGGACACTTCGGGTTGGACAGGATTATTCTTGATATAGGATTGTTCCACTTAGAAGAAGCATTATTACTTTGTGATTTTTAAAAAACTAAACAAAATTAAAAGGCACACAAAGCGAGGGAGGGGAAGTACATCGTGTTGCCATATAGGTAAAAATAAATCACCAAAATAAATCACCAGATTTCATTCACATTTCAAGCATCCTCAACAACCACCATCATCATCTCTGGTTCATCAGAAAGGAGCAGATCATGTGCTGATTACTCCATGATCGATTATAAAATTCAGCCAAACTGTCACAAGACTTGAGCATCTTAGTCTATTGTCAACACTCTTGTCACCATAATTACTTGGTTCAAACATTTAAAAAACTGCCATTGATCATGCAGAAACTGAAGGTTTTATTCCTGTCCTAACACTGGAAAAAATTAATGTCATGTTGCCATTAATAGGAGAGAAAAGTAAAACTGAATCTGTCCCCGAGTACAACTTAACTTTTCTTCTACTTTTGAAAGGTAACTGAAAGACCACTAGAGCTAGAGTCAAGAGGAAGGTCTGCAGCCTAGTTATCTGTCTTTCTAGCTATGTGTGCCCAGAAACAAATCATTCCTCTCTTGGATGTCAGTTTGCTTATTTGTAAAGGGAAGAGGGAAATCCTTACCACACCAGCTTCGAGGATTGTTATGAAGACTGAGAAAACATGTGTGAAAACATCCAGTTTGTGTCTGCCCCGTGAGAGTACTTGCTAGATTCCAAGGGTCTTCTTAAAGATATAGTAGAAAGAGAAAAGGAGTTTCAGAATCAGAGACCAAGGGTTTTTCCTGTCACAGAGAAATTCCCAAATTCTTTAACTATCCCCATAAAGCTACGTACATACTATATGCACATAAGACACCAAAACTATTTCTTCACGAATGATAATGAAAAGTATTTCGCTAAGTCCAGATAAAAAATGAAGACAAATATTTTCTATAATCCTCTTTCCATAAAAGTACACAATCTTCATTTATCTTCAGGGATGACATCTGTTCGTTTAAAAATATTTCCTATAGTAGATGCATTTTCGCATCTGACTGAGCCTCTCCAGGATTTTCACATCCTCTTTGGAGGGCCGAGCCCTCCCATCTCTTGCGGAGACTGGCTTCTGCCGACTTCCTGCATTCCGCCTGCTGACTGATGGCTTCTTCCTAAGGGAGCTGCCTGAGAGCAAAATGCACAAATTGTACTTTGCCCCTGTTATGACGATAGTCCCACATGATTCTTGTCAAATACTGTATTTCACTTCCTCTCATTATAATGCATGATTAATTGTGTTATTAATAGTTTGTTTTTAATGACTATAAAGCATAATTGCATTCAAGGGAATGTTTGAGGTTTTTGATTTTAACGAATTCACCATCTTTCTTGACACGGGATGCTACCTATCACTCAGCTGTCCCTAGATAGCCAATGGCTCAGATCAGATGCCTCTTCGGTGGTTCATTTTCTGTGTTAGCTTCCCTGGACCCTGGGGTGCCCATATTTTATCCAATATTATCCTGGGTTTTTCTGGATGAGATTAACATTTGAACCAGTGCACAGAGTCAAGCCGGTCGCCCTCCACTGGGGTGGGTGGGCCACAGATTAATTGAAAACCTGAGCTGGGGGTGCCTGGTTGGCTCAGTGGGTTAACCCTCTGCCTTCAGCTGAGGTCATGATCTCAGGGTCCTGGGATCGAGCCCTGCATCAGGCTCTCTGCTCAGCAGGGAGCCTGCTTCCCCCCACCCCCCCCCCCGCCTACTTGTGATCTCTCTCTCTGTCAAATAAATAAAATCTTTAAAAATAATAATAATAATAAATAAATAAATAAATAAATAAATAAATGAAAACCTGAGCTGAATGAAGACTGAGGAAGGTGGAATCTTGCCTGCCTGTGTGAGTTGAAATGACAGTCTTCTCCTGTCCTCAGACTGGAATTTAGACCATCAGCTCTCGTGGTTCTCATGCTTTCAGACTTGGACTAGAACTTACACCATTGATTCTCTTGGGTTGCAGGTCTTCCAATGTGGACTGTGGACTGGAACCATCTCGCCAGCTCTCCTGGCTCCCCAACTTGCCAACGTCAGATCTTAGGACTTCTCAGCCTCCAGAATCATGTGAGCCAATTCCTTATAATGAGTCTCTTTATATATGTTTATATATATTTATACAAAAATATATTCTATTGGTTCTGTTTCTCTAGAGAGCCCTCACTAAGCCTTCACAACCTCCATCTAGCCTTCAAAGTCTTCCTTAATTTGACCTCACCCTCATATCCAGTCTCATTCTACAAGAATAGCATTATATGACTATAAAAACAGTTTACACCACCGCATGCCAAGCACTTGCTAAGAACTTTATGTGCATTACCCCAGTTAATCTTTATAACAATGCCTTGAGGTAGGCTTATTTTTATTTCCATGTTGTAGATGAGGATGCTTAGATCTAGAATAATTCTGGGAATTCTTTTATGTATTTTTTTTTAAATAAACTCTTCCAACGTGGGGCTCGAACTCATGACCCCAAGATCAAGAGTCACATGTTCTACCTAATGAAGCAGCCCAGTGCCCCTCCTCCTGGGATGGAAGCCCATGTCTCTCTGACTCCTACACCCCTATTCTTAGACTGTCTCTACACCACCTCCACAACTTGCTAAATGAGCCCTTCTGTAATGAGGTCAAATCTTTCAATTCATTTTGACCTTGGTGTCTTAGGAAGATAATCGTTCTAAACTTTGATGAATAACAGAATCACTGGGAAATTTTTTAAGAGTCTGAATCATTCAGCGCTAACCTTCAGAGCTACGGATTCTCTGTGGCGTGGTTCGCGAATCTGCCGTTTGAGGATTCTAGGTGAGCCTAGGAGGTCAAAACACAGGCCAGTATTTGGGAATAAGGGCCTTAGGGTAAGCCAGTGGCTCTCAGTATGAATCGCTGGGAAGGCCTATTGAAACACAGACCGCTGGGCCCCATCCTCGGTGTTTCCAGTTTAGTAGATTTGGGGTAGGGGCCAATCCTCTGCATTTTTAACAAGTTCCCAGGGGATGCTTTTGCTGGTGGCCCAGGGACCACACTCTGAGAACTACCGGGTTCGGCTGTTCTTGCTTTGAATATCCTCCTTTGTCCCTTCCTCTAATCCAAATGTCTGTCAATTCTTCAAAGCCACCTTCTTCACAACACCTGTGTGCTCTGAACCTTCCTTCTTCTGCTTCCTGGGTCAGCCGGGCTTAGCAGGTCCCAGAAGCTTCAGGGAACTCTGGGATAAGAAAAAAGCATTCTTTGTTTCTGTTCTTTCCTTCAATTGTAGGACTTCCAACTCCTTTTTTAAAAAGCCCAACAGGTGTGTTTCAGGGTTGCCTGGGATCCCCCCAACTGTGTGCACGTGCTCTGAGCCATTGGCCACTCCCCACCCCGACCTCTCCCCCATTCGTCTGCCCCTGTTCCCTTTGACTGGTTACTGAGGAGACTTCACAGAGAAGCCGCCCGTGCAAGGCTCTGGGAGCTTCTGTGAAGTTACCAGCAGCCCAGAGACTGTCAGATCTGGCAGCTGCCCTTGCCCGGCCTGCCCCACCAAAGGGCCGCACCTTGCACTCAGCACTTCTCAGAAGTTTCCGTAAGACTGCCCTCAGCTGTCATCCCTTTGGCTCATCCCCTCGTTCCGAGCCAGGGCCCTCGCCCCAGTTCCCAGCTGTGAATCATGATCACGGTCACCCGTAGGACATAAAGTGGCGTACTCTGACCCCTGGCCCCGAGTCTGTAGGCCGTGAAGGATGCTTCACTCAGGATGAGTTCACTCTTAGGAGGCACCTCAGTCCCTCTCGCTAACTGAATCCCTGGCAGAGGCCTCTCTCGTCTCCCAGACATGCCTGTTTTGTTGTTGTTGTTGTTTTAAAGATTTTATGTATTTATTTGACAAACAGAGATCACAAGCAGGCAGAGAGGCAGGCAGAGAGAGAGAGAGAGGAAGGGAAGCAGGCTCCCTGCTGAGCAGAGATTCCCAGTGCGGGGCTCATTCCAAGACCCTAAGACCATGACCTGAGCCGAAGGCAGAGGTTTTAACCCACTGAGCCACCCAGGTGCCCACCAGATGCACCTGTTTAAACAGCATGTCGGAAGCAGGACTGAGTTCACCGTGGGATTCCAACTACACTTGTAGTATTTAATAGGGAGTATTTTATAAGAAAGAAAAAGTCCTTGAAGTCACGTGTTATTCTTTAAAGTATAAACTTGTTGCTCCTTATAGGTGACCTGCAATGCCTAGAACAGTATTAAAATACATGCAGTCGCCTCTTAACACAACCCCAACCCAACATATCCCCAGCAACGTCTCCCAACACTTGCCATGCCTGTGCCTCCTCCCTTCCCACAACACTTTGCACTTTTCCTCCTCTTTTCTTCCTGGACCCGCTCAAATACTTTTCTTTTATGAACCTGTTCTCCTCCCCCTCCACCCTCTACAGATTTCTTTGCTCCTCGGTATTAGGTTTCTCTTTCTTTTTTTTTTCCCTTTTTTCCTCTTTTGAGTTTTTATTTAAAATGCAGTCAGTTAACATACAGTGTAATATTAATTTCAGGAGTAGGATTTAGTGATTCATCACTTACATTCAACACCCAGTGCTCATCACATCACGAGCCCTCCTTAATGCCCATCCGCCAATGGGTCCATCCCCCATCCGCCTCTCTCCAGCAACTATGTTTGTTCTCTATAATTAAGAGTGTTTTGGGGCACCTGGGTGGCTCAGCAGGTTAAAGCCTCTGCCTTCGGCTCAGGTCATGATCCCAGGGTCCTGGGATCGAGCCCCACATCAGGCTCTCTGCTCGGCAAGGAGCCTGCTTCCTCCTCTCTCTCTCTGCCTGCCTCTCTGCCTACTTGTGATCTCTGTCTGTCAAATAAATAAATAAAATCTTAAAAAAAAAAAAAAAGAGTGCTTTATGGTTTGCCTGTCTTTTTTCCCCCTATATACATCTGTTTTGTTTCATAAATTCCACATATGAGTGAGATCCTATGGTATTTGTCTTTCTCTGACCGACTTATTTCACTTAACATAGTACACTCTAGTTTCATTCACTCCATTGTAAATGGCGAGATTTCAGTCTTTTTGATGGCTGAGAAATATTCTATTGTACATGTGCATGTGCGTGTGTGTGTGTGTGTGTGTTTACCACTTCCTCTTTATCCATTCATTAATAGATGGACACTTGCTTTCCATAAGCTGGCTAGTGTTGATAATGTGGCTATAAACTTTAGGGTATATGTACCCCTTTCAAACAGTATTCTTGTATCCTTTGGGTAAATATCTCAAAGTGCAATTGCTGGGTCGTAGGATAGCTCTATTTTTAACTTTTTTTTTTTTTTTTTTTTTTTTTTTTTTTTTTTTTTTTTTCATTTTTTTTTTTTCATTTTTTTATTTTAATAAACATATAATGTATTTTTATCCCCAGGGGTACAGGTCTGTGAATCGTCTGGTTTACACATTTCACAGCACTCATCATAGCACATACCCTCCCCAATGTCCATTTCCCCACCACCCTCTCCCATCCCCCTTCCCCCCCGCAACCCTCAGTCTGTTTCTTGAGATTGAGTCTTTTATGGTTTGTCTCCCTCCCAATCCCATCTTTTCATTTTTTCTTTTCCTACCTCCCCCCAAACCCCCCCACCTTGCATCTCCACTTCCTCATATCAAAGAGATCATATGATAGTTATATTTCTCCGATTGACTTATTTCGCTAAGCATGATACCCTCTAGTTCCATCCACGTCGTCGCAAATGGCAAGATTTCATGTCTTTTGATGGCTGCATAGTATTCCATTGTGTATATATACCACATCTTCTTTATCCATTCATCTGTTGATGGACATCTAGGCGCTTTCCACAGTTTGGCTATTGTGGACATTGCTGCTATAAACATTCGGGTGCACGTGCCCCTTCGGAGCACCACGTTTGTATCTTTAGGATATATACCCAGGAGTGCAATTGCTGGGTCGTAGGGTAGCTCTATTTTCAGTTTTTTGAGGAACCTCCACACTGTTTTCCAGAGTGGTTGCACCAGCTTGCATTCCCACCAACAGTGTAGGAGGGTTCCCCTCTCTCCGCATCCTCGCCAGCATCTGTCATTTCTTGACTTGTTAATTTTAGCCATTCTGACTGGTGTGAGGTGGTATCTCATTGTGGTTTTGATTTGTATTTCCCTGATGCCGAGTGATGTGGAGCATTTTTTCATGTGTCTGTTGGCCATCTGGATGTCTTCCTTGCAGAAATGTCTGTTCATGTCCTCTGCCCATTTCTTGACTGGATTATTTGTTCTTTGGGTATTGAGTTTGATAAGCTCTTTATAGATTTTGGATACGAGCCCTTTATCTGATATGTCGTTTGCAAATATCTTCTCCCATTCTGTCAGTTGTCTTTTGGTTTTGTTAACTGTTTCCTTTGCTGTGCAAAAGCTTTTGATCTTGATGAAATCCCAATAGTTCATTTTTGCCCTTGCTTCTGTCGCCTTTGGCGATGTTCCTAGGAAGAAGTTGCTGCGGTGGAGGTCAAAGAGGTTGCTGCCTGCATTCTCCTCAAGGATTTTGATAGATTCCTTTCGCACATTGAGGTCCTTCATCCACTTTGAGTCTATTTTCGTGTGTGGTGTAAGGAAATAGTCCAATTTCATTTTTCTGCATGTGGCTGTCCAATTTTCCCAGCACCATTTGTTGAAGAGGCTGTCTTTTTTCCATTGGATATTCTTTCCTGCTTTGTCGAAGATTAGTTGACCATAGAGTTGAGGGTCTATTTCTGGGCTCTCTATTCTGTTCCATTGGTCTATATGTCTGTTTTTGTGCCAGTACCATACTGTCTTGATGATGACAGCTTTGTAATAGAGCTTGAAGTCTGGAATTGTGATACCACCGACTTTGGCTTTCTTTTTCAATATTCCTTTGGCTATTCGAGGTCTTTTCTGGTTCCATATAAATTTTAGGATTACTTGTTCTATTTCTTTAAAAAAAATGGATGGGATTTTGATAGGGATTGCATTAAATGTGTAGATTGCTTTAGGTAAAATAGACATTTTCACAATATTTGTTCTTCCAATCCATGAGCATGGAATATTTTTCCATTTCTTTGTGTCTTCCTCAATTTCTTTCATGAGTACTTTATAGTTTTCTGAGTATAGATTCTTTGCCTCTTTGGTTAGATTTATTCCTAGGTATCTTATGGTTTTGGGTACGATTGTAAATGGGACTGACTCCTCAATTTCTCTTTCTTCTGTCTTGTTGTTAGTGTAAAGAAATGCGACTGATTTCTGTGCATTGACTTTATATCCTGACACTTTACTGAATTCCTGTATAAGTTCTAGCAGTTTTGGAGTGGAGCCTTTTGGGTTTTCCACATATAGTATCATATCATCTGCAAAGAGTGATAGTTTGACTTCTTCTTTGCCGATTTGGATGCCTTTAATTTCTTTTTGTTGTCTGATTGCTGAGGCTAGGACTTCTAGTACTATATTGAACAGCAGTGGTGATAACGGACATCCCTGCCGTGTTCCTGACCTTAGCGGAAAAGCTTTCAGTTTTTCTCCATTGAGAATGATATTTGCGGTGGGTTTTTCATAGATGGCTTTGATAATGTTGAGGTATGTGCCTTCTATCCCTACACTTTGAAGAGTTTTAATCAGGAAGGGATGCTGCACTTTGTCAAACGCTTTTTCAGCATCTATTGAGAGTATCATATGGTTCTTACTCTTTCTTTTATTAATGTATTGTATCACATTGATGGATTTGCGGATGTTGAACCAACCTTGCAGCCCTGGAATAAATCCCACTTGGTCGTGGTGAATAATCCTTTTAATGTACTGTTGGATCCTATTGGCCAGTATTTTGGTGAGAATTTTCGCATCTGTGTTCATCAAGGATATTGGTCTGTAATTCTCTTTTTTGGTGGGATCCTTGTCTGGTTTTGGGATCAAGGTGATGCTGGCCTCATAGAATGAGTTTGGAAGTTTTCCTTCCATTTCTATTTTTTGGAACAGTTTCAGGAGAATAGGAATTAATTCTTCTTTAAATGTTTGGTAGAATTCCCCTGGGAAGCCGTCTGGTCCTGGACTTTTGTTTGTTTGGAGATTTTTGATGACTGTTTCAATCTCCTTACTGGTTATGGGTCTGTTCAGGTTATCTATTTCTTCCTGGTTCAGTTGTGGTAGTTTATACATCTCTAGAAATGTATCCATTTCTTCCAGGTTGTCAAATTTGTTGCCATAGAGTTGCTCGTAGTATGTTCTTATAATTGTTTGTATTTCTTTGGTGTTGGTTGTGATCTCTCCTCTTTCATTCATGATTTTATTTATTTGCGTCCTTTCTCTTTTCTTTTTGATAAGTCTGGCCAGGGGCTTATCAATCTTATTAATTCTTTCAAAGAACCAGCTCCTAGTTTTGTTGATTTGTTCTATTGTTTTTTTAGTTTCTATTTCATTGATTTCTGCTCTGATCTTTATGATTTCTCTTCTCCTGCTGGGTTTAGGCTTTCTTTGTTGTTCTCTCTCCAGCTCCTTTAGGTGTAGGGTTAGGTTGTGTATTCTAGACCTTTCTTGTTTCTTAAGAAAGGCTTGCACTGCTATATATTTTCCTCTCAGGACTGCCTTTGTTGTGTCCCACAGATTTTGAACTGTTGTGTTTTCATTATCATTTGTTTCCATGAATTTTTTCAATTCTTCTTTAATTTCCTGGTTGACCCATTCATTTTTTAGAAGGATGCTGTTTAGTCTCCATGTATTTGCATTCTTTCCAAATTTCCTCTTGTGATTGAGTTTGAGCTTCAGAGCATTGTGGTCTGAAAATATGCAGGGAATGATCTCGATCTTTTGGTACTGATTGAGACCTGATTTATGACCCAGGATGTGGTCTATTCTGGAGAATGTTCCATGTGCACTAGAGAAGAATGTATATTCTGTTGCTTTGGGATGGAATGTTCTGAATATATCTGTGATGTCCATCTGGTCCAGTGTGTCATTTAAGGCCTTTATTTCCTTGTTGATCTTTTGCTTAGATGATCTGTCCATTTCAGTGAGGGGAGTGTTAAAGTCCCCTGCTATTATTGTATTACTGTCAATGTATTTCTTTGATTTTGTTATTAATTGGTTTATATAGTTGGCTGCTCCCATGTTAGGGGCATAGATATTTAAGATTGTTAGATCTTCTTGTTGGACAGACCCTTTGAGTATGATATAGTGTCCTTCCTCATCTCTTATTATAGTCTTTGGCTTAAAATCTAATTGATCTGATATAAGGATTGCCACCCCAGCTTTCTTCTGATGTCCATTAGCATGGTACATTGTTTTCCACCCCCTCACTTTAAATCTGGAGGTGTCTTCGGGTCTAAAATGAGTTTCTTGTAGGCAGCATATTGATGGGTTTTGTTTTTTTATCCATTCTGATACCCTGTGTCTTTTGATTGGGGCATTTAGCCCATTAACATTCAGGGTAACTATTGAGAGATATGAATTTAGTGCCATTGTATTGCCTGTAAGATGATTGTTACTGTATATTGTTTCTGTTTCTTTCTGATCTACTACTTTTAGGGTCTCTCTTTGCTTAGAGGACCCCTTTCAATATTTCCTGTAGAGCTGGTTTGGTGTTTGCAAATTCTTTCAGCTTTTGTTTGTCCTGGAAGCTCTTTATCTCTCCTTCTATTTTCAATGATAGCCTAGCCGGATATAGTATTCTTGGCTGCATGTTTTTCTCGTTTAGTGCTCTGAATATATCATGCCAGTTCTTTCTGGCCTGCCAGGTCTCTGTGGATAGGTCCGCTGCCAATCTAATGTTTTTACCCTTGTATGTTACAGACTTCTTTTCCCGGGCTGCTTTCAGGATTTTCTCTTTGTCGCTAAGACTTGTAAATTTTACTATCAGGTGACGAGGTGTGGACCTATTTTTATTGATTTTGAGGGGCGTTCTTAGCATCTCCTGGATTTTGATGTTTGTTCCCTTTGCCATATTAGGGAAATTCTCTCCAATAATTGTCTCCAATATACCTTCTGCTCCCCTCTCTCTTTCTTCTTCTTCTGGAATCCCAATTATTCTAATGTTGTGTCGTCTTATGGTGTCACTTATCTCTCGAATCCTCTCCTCGTGTTCCAGTAGTTGTTTGTCTCTCTTTTGCTCAGCTTCTTTATTCTCTGTCATTTGGTCTTCTATGTCACTAATTCTTTCTTCTGCCTCATTTATCCTGGCAGTGAGAGCTTCCATTTTTGATTGCACCTCATGAATAGCTTTTTTGATTTCAACTTGGTTAGATTTTAGTTCTTTTATTTCTCCAGAAAGGGCTTTTATCTCTCCGGAGAGGGTTTCTCTAATATCTTCTATGCCTTTTTCGAGCCCGGCTAGAACCTTGAGAATTGTCATTCTGAACTCTAGATCTGTCATGCTACCTATGTCTGTATTGATTAGGTCTCCAGCCTTCGGTACGGCCTCTTGTTCTTTTTTTTGAGGTGAGTTTTTCCGCCTTGTCATTTTGTCCAGGTAGGATTTGCTTTCTCCTGCTGTGGAATTCCGCTGTTCTTGGTGACTGAAGTTGGTTTTGGATGGTTTCTTGTTGATCTTCTGGGGGAGGGGCCTGTTGTAGTGATTCTCAAGTGTCTTTGCCGCAGGCGGAATTGCACCGCCCTTGCCAGGGGCCGGGCTAAGTAATCCGCTCGGGTTCGCTTTCGGGAGCTTTTGTTCCCTGAGCGCTTTCCGTAGAGTTCCGGAGGACGGGAATGAAGATGGCGGCCTCCCAATCTCTCGGCCCGAAGGAGCCGAGAGCTTGGGGTTCCGCTCCTCAGTGCGCTCTCAGAGCAAAGCGCCCAATAGCCCCGCCTCCCTGGCTTGCGGTCGCGCCTCGAGGAAAGCAGTCAATTGTTGGAGCTGGAGAAAAGCGCCGGGTCGCTTTTGTCTCCGCGGCCTCCGGCCGCGCTCCGAGTCCACCCAGCCTGCGACCGGCACAAGGTAACCCCGGGCTTAGAGCTCACTCCTCGGCTTTGTCGCTATAGCCGGCTTCCCCACTCTAATACCTGCGAGCTCTGCGGCACTCAGACACCCCCAGTCCTTCTGTGACCCCGCGGGTCCTGGGGTTATGCTGACCCCGCCTGGGTTTCCCCCCAGTTTAGCCTCTGGAGCGATGTCTCCCAGTGGAGCCGACTTTTAAAAGTCCCGGTTTTGTGCTCCGTCGCTCCGCCGCTTGCCGGGTGCCGGCCCCTCCCCCTGGGGTCTATCTTCCCGTCGCTTTGGATTCACTTCTCCGCAGGTCCTACCTTTCAGAAAGTGATCGATTTTCTGTTTCTGGGATTGTTGCTCTTCTTCTCTTCGATTTCCCGTTGGATTTATAGGTGTTCACAATGGTTAGATAAGCTATCTAGCTGATCTCCTGCTACCCGATGTCGTCTCAGCCTGCTACTTCTCCGCCATCTTGACTCCTCCCTCTATTTTTAACTTTTTGAGGAACCTCCATACTATTCTTCAGAGCGGCTACACCAGTTTGCATTCCCACCAGCAGTGTAAGAGGTTCCCCTTTCTCTGTGTCCTCGCCAACATCTGTTATTTCCTGTGTTGTTGATTTTAGCCATTCTAAAAGGAAACCTTTGGAATGGGAGAAGTTTCTCTTTCTCTCTTTCTTTACATTTAGAATTGCCAGAGGGGAGTTTAGGGGCCTCTTCTAGCACCCAGAGCCCACCCACCCCAATCCCTCATCCCCTCACTCCCCACTCTCACCCCCTGAGCCTCCAGCTGGAAGCAGGCCAAACCCGCACAGTTGCCCTGTTCCTCCACCCAAAACTCCCCGGGGAGCCAGCTCAAGGCTGGTCAGTTCAGGGACGGCTCTGCCCCCTCCTCTCCAGCCTTCTGGACTAACCCTGGATCCCAGAGACTCCAGAGCATGGGTGGCGGTTGCAAGTCCCGGAAGACCCTATTCTCTCATTCTGCCATTAATTACTTCAGACAATCTCTCTGCCTGCCCTGACATGTTGGCAGCCCCCAAAAGCAGAGCTTTCACTCTGGGTCAGAGAGATGTTTTGCCATCCATCCATCCATCCATCCCTCCATCTATCCATTGCCACAGATGGATGGCAATATTTATGAGATCCTTCTTTGGTCTCATAAATATTGGGACTTTAATTTCTCTTCCATCAGGACCCCCAAACCCTCAAACCAAGGGTCAGCTCTACCAGCTCTGTGCTCCTCACCCCAGACTCTAAAAGCACTTGTATAACTTTAACTTTGTTTAATAAAAAAAAAAAAATTTTTTTATATTTTTGCCCTAATCTTACCAGACTCTGTGTGTGTATACATAGGGCATATACGTAGGCGTAAATGTATATGTATATTCAATGGCCAAGAGTTTAGTGCATTGGTTATTCACATCAGCAGTAGACAGAATATGGCCATTCTTTTTTTCAAATAGAATTGGATTTGCTTAACTTGTGAACATCCTTTACATCATCCTTCTGGACACAGCTATTACCATTTTGTTCCTGGGCTAGTGTTTGTATCCAGTCATCAGACTTAAATTTTCTATTTTTCTGGTTGATTATCAAGCTTTTTGTCTCTTCAGGCTTTAGGCCCCATTCTAGAATTATCTTTAATTCAGTTTTATTATTTTCACTTATCATGTTCAGGACTCCTGTACCCTAAGACTTACCAAAAAAGACTAAAAAGACATTCAAGAGTTTCTTTGTTTTGTTTTGTTTTGTCTTGTTTTACCTTCATTTTACTGGACTGTAGCAGAGATAGGATGAAGAATGACAGCAGGTCTCCCTCATAAAACGGGCTAGAAATTCAGAGACTGAATTCTGGCTACGGTTTTGCCGTTCACATATTTATAACCCCAGGGAAATTATTTAAGCTTTTTCTCTGATCCATGACACACTTGTCAAATCATGTAGGATTTATGATAAATGTCCTCTGTGACTATGATCTATGCTGAAAACAAAACACGGGCTCATCTCTTTAGCCAGATACAATAATTAGCAGATCCAATTACTACAGCAATAGTTTCAAAACCTTAAAGATGAACAGAAGTGCCTTTCTGACTTTTAAAAAAATACACCGGTATCTGAGGTCCATCCAATCCTGCTGCATCAGATTTTTTAAGTAATTTCTTGGTAAAGAAGCAAACTGGAAGAACTCTAGAACTGCAGGCCAGACTTGTGAATGCTTGTGCAGTGGGCCCTCGCCATCCATCTTTTGGAGAAATTAGTTCAGAATTTTGTCATTCTGCCTAATTTCTCAGTAACTAATGAAAGATGACCATGTTTGAACAGTGGCGGACATGCCAAATTTGGAACCCATGCTGTTCACGGCAAGATCTAGGCTGTCAGGATGTTCACGCACATTTTCGTGGCACCAGACACAGGACTGTACTTAAAGCAATTAATGACTAGTCTTTATTCAAAATAAAACAATAAATAAATGGAAAGAGGAGGATGGAGTCAGTATTTCCTATTGCATATGCTTCTGTTGTAAATGTCAAGGCCTCAAAAACTTTGCATGAAGTGAATTTAGCAAATAATTACTCTAACCAAAAGGAGAGTCTTTAAAGAAGAATCTCAGATGTGGAAATATCCCTTTGGGTATTAGGATATAATGAGGCTTCTCAGCAAATTTGCCACCTCTTGGATAACTTTGTTCCAGAAAAAAAAAATCACCCCAAAACAAAAATTTTCACCCAAAAGATGTGTGATTTTTTTAGTCTTGAAAGTGTGCCATTCTCCCCAGTCCTGCCCTTCTGTATATATTCTTTTTTCTGCCACTTCAAAATAATACTGTGAGTTAGTGGCTTTCCCCAATTCCAAATCAAAGACTTACCTAGCAGAAACTGTGTTTCTCTTCTCTTTGTATTGGTGAAAACTCTGACTTCAATCTATCTCTTGGCCCACGGGCAGAACAGTTTCTTCTTCGAGTCCTAGAAATCTTAATTGCAGTGTTTCTTTGGGTTCTGTTTTATGGGTCCCTTCCCAAACCTCTTCGTCTCTTTTCCCAAGGGACCTTCTTTCCTTCAGATCCTCCCCCTGGCTTATTGCAACAGCCTCTATTATCTCACCGTTATCTCTAGACCATTCTGTCTGTAACAGCTTAAGTCTTCTACCATTGTCTATGCAAATGGAGCCAGGCTGGTCCCTCCTTAAAATCATCCTAAATAATGTCCCAACACACCTAAGGGAACGCATGTGCCCTTGCTAATAAGGCGGGGGGGGGGTGTGGGTGGGCACATTTTCCACAACAAGTATCAGAATGGTGTGCCCACCTTTCCAAGACAGAGCAAGTAGGGTTTGAAGAGCTACATCTCATCTCAAGAATTTGCAGCGGTTATTCCATCTAGGACTCATTCTCTTCTGTTCTTCCCTGTAGCCCCACCCCCTCACCAAGGGGTACGCACACATTCAGTGTTTACAGGGACTTCCTGACAAAAGGCAGGCCCTTCCACACCTCTGCGCTGCAGTTCTCGAAGGGCATTCTGTTCTGTGGAACAGCCTATGGGGCTCCGTGGTTGATGGCATAAGGCAGAATCTGCCTACTGTCCCCAGACAGGTGCTTGTTGTCACAGCCCTCCTGTCCAGTCCTCTGTGGGATTTACTTAGCCACTGGGTTCTGACAGATTTCAGGTTCTAGGGACGGTGTGGGGAGGGAGGTGGTGGCTTGCTGCTAAATGGGGCTTTGCAGAAATAGCGACTCGGGTTTGCGGCTGGAAATCTTTCCTACGGAGACTTCTTTAAGGTCAACAGATGGAGTTGGAAGATTTATTTTGGGATCTGGCTAGGGTGTCGGTGAGCTAACTGAGGGCTGCCAGGGAAAGAAGGACATATAGGTTTTATTTGGAAATTGTGCTTTTTATACCAACTTGCCGTTAAAATAAAGGATTTAAAAATAAGATAAAATACTAAAATGAAAAATGAAAGAAAAACAAATGTAGCAAAAGGATAAAGAAGATAAAATAGTTTATACCTAAAATGAAATAATTTATATATAAGTCTACACGTAAGAGATCATGTCAAGGGGCGCCTGGGTGGCTCAGTGGGTTAAGCCTCTGCCTTTGGCTCGGGTCACGATCTCAGGGTCCTGGGATCGAGCCTCACTTTGGGCTCTCTGCTCAGCAGGGAGCCTGCTTCCCTTCTCTCTGCCTGCCTCTCTGCCTACTTGTGGTCTCTGTCTGTCAAATAAATGAATAAAAATCTTAAAAAAAAAAAAGATTATGTCAAGCAATATCCTTGAGCTGATTTAAATAGATTAAAATTACCAACAAGTGGGGATGACTGGCAGCCTCAGTCAGTAGAGCCTGCGACTCTTGATCTCGGGGTTGTAAATTCAAGCCACACACTGGTTGTAGAAATTACTTAAAAATAAAATCTTAAAAAAAAAAAAAAGTTACCACCCATTCCTCTGAGAAAGAGAGATTATGGAGTTGAGTAGATATTCTCAAGGGAGAGGTGGTTTTAGTCTGGAAAGTGTGTGCTCCTTGTTTCTTTGGGTTTAATATTTGGTGTTGCTGTTTGGCTTCTGCATTTAAACAGTACAGGCAGCCAGACCTGGCTCCTTCTATGTTGAAAGGGAAACACATGACTGTTCTAGGGTCATCGTGGCCTCTTCTTTCCAGCTCACCTGGACATCACATTTAGAAAGGACAGAATCCCTTGAAAAGAATGGATACAGGATGGCAGCAGGCAGTGAAGAGCCATTAATTTATTGAATTAAATGAGAGTAATTGAATCCAAACACTAGCCTCAAACTATGAGCTATGGGGCACCTTGAAAGTTGATGTCAATCATCCCTATTCTTTGCATCTACAAACTGAGAGCCTTTACTTGTATATTGAAGCCAAAAGCACAGAACACAGAACCCTAAGTAGATATGTGCTCTGATCCTGATGGCTGCAAGCCACCTGACTATTAAAATCCAGACCACAGACTCAAAATGGACTCACTGATGCTCAGCCCCATGTCACCAAAACAAGACTTTATTACAGATTCACCTCTCCCCCAAATGGAATCTTTTATACCAGTCACTCAGCATTAGTTAGGTAATCCGCTAGACAGATTCCTGCCATCCCCTAAAGGAAAGTAACCTTGCAATAACCAGCTCACTTTTTTGCCTAGTTCAACTTCCTTGTTCCTTCTCTCTTCTGCCTATAAAGTCTTTCATTTTGTATAGTTGCTCAGAACTCCTTTCTATCTGCTAGACTGAATGCTGCCCAATTCATTAATTGTTGAATGGAGCCAAGAATTTCTTTAAAATCTACCCAGTTGAATTTTATTTTTTAACATTAGGTTTTCTCATTCAGGAATAATGAACTCAATGAAAGTATTTTGCATCAATACAACCCCCCACTGTTGTCATTTGAGCATCAAACAAGCAGAGAAACATGGCAAGGGCATCCAGGCTTCCATCCCCAAATCAACATTCAGCAGTTCCACACTGTAAACCTGAGCACTCTTCAGTTGCTAGATACATTGTAGCATTACCCTGTTTGTGGAGCTTGTGACCATATGCCCCAATGACACATCTGCCAGAAGCAAATTTAACTTCTTAAGTCCAGAAATGACTCTATCCATTGAGACTTCCTTCCGTAAAGTCTTAAAAATCACAACTACATTTTAAAAATAAATTATTTCCCATAACGCTGAAAACATTCACCATTAAAACAGCAGAACCAAAAAAAGGTGCATGAGATCTTGTGAAAGAGTCCCCTCTACACAAGACCACCTCATTCCCATTATATTTGAAATACAAGTGCAGGTTGACTTTTAGCAGAACTTTTTTAAGGGATTGGTGGTTGTTCAGAATTTCATGACACTTGCTAAGTTCAGAAACAAAGACTTTCTTCAAGAAAGGGCTACTGCAATGGAGTTTTGCACAAGGGAGAGATTGGGCAAGGTAGGGCTCAACTCTGAATACAACAGGGACAAGTGAGTATTAGCCAAGGGGCAGGGAGGGGGTGGTCAGTGGATGGAAAATTACTAAGAGGAAACATCAAGGATAGGGGAATTCTTTTTTCCTTCCTTCCTTTTTTCTTTCTTTCTTTCTTTCTTTTTTTCTTTCTTTCTCTCTAAGACTTATTTATTACTTTAGAGAGAGAGCGCATGAGCAGGAAGGGCAGAAAGAGGAGAGAGACTCTAAAGCAGGCTCTGAGCTGAGTGTGGAGCTCCATGCAGGGATTGATCTCATGACCCTGAGATCATGACGCTGAGATCACAACCTGAACCGAAAGCAAGAGTCGGATGCTTAACTGCCTGTACCACCCAGGTGCTCCGGATAGGGGGATACTTCTGGGAAGGCCAAGGTGATAAGACATGGAAGTTGAGGGATTTTCACT
Source organism: Martes martes (assembly GCF_963455335.1). Classification (NCBI taxonomy): domain Eukaryota; kingdom Metazoa; phylum Chordata; class Mammalia; order Carnivora; family Mustelidae; genus Martes; species Martes martes. The sequence goes on along the minus strand of NC_137893.1, from coordinate 55,360,983 downwards.
AAACCAGCCCAGCAGGGTTCCTGCTAAGACTGGACTGAGTGACCCAAGGACAGAGCCTGAGGTCAGGGCTTAGTTGAGAAGGCTCAGGGGAACCTGACTCATGTTTGGTCAAGGAGAAGGTGTCTTGTTTACTAGTTACTTACACATAACACATTTCCTGGTGGGGTTGCTCTCAGTGAGAACAGACACATGTCTGGCGAGTCTCATAAAAGGGAAGGCTCTATGGCTGTCCTCTCTCCTCCTCCCTGGGGAAGCCTGAGGGAGCAGGATGAGCACAGGTCCACATTGGGGCTGCTTCTGGGAGCCCCAGGGAGGGAATGTGACCTAGACCAGACTCACAGAGACTCAACTTCTTGGATTCCACAGTCTTCTGGCAGGACCCCTATGTCACCTCTGTCAGTGTGTGCCCTGCTGGCCTAAGTGGTGAGAAATGAAGTCTCTGCTCCCCACGGCACCCACCCCAGGCCTAAGGAGGATGGAAGGCAGCCTCTGGCATCACTTGGGTTTTGCACATGCCTTGTGAGTCAACATTCTCATTGTAAAGGCCCATTGTTCATGATTTTAAAAAGGAAGAAGTCTGTGCTTAGTTCCACTTTTGGAAGTAGAAAGTGTATCTTTAATCAGGCTAAAAATAAATGTGCAGGTCTGATCTACAGAGGCTTGCTAACAGTAGTCATGAGGAGGCCACATTTTCACATGGGCTTGAATGAAATAGACCAAAGGGTTAAAAAAAAAGTCAGAATCATCTGGAATCTGACAATATTCTTCAAGGCCTTTTTTTAGGTCTTATTCACATTTGTTTGGCTTTTTTGTAGTTCCTGTTTCCCCCAACTAATAGTTTTAGAACACCACTTTTATTTTGACCTTTGTAATTTCCTGAAGCTTGGTAGGGCCCAGTCCTTTGATATGTAAAATGGGATCCTAAAGGCGGGAGGTGGGAAGTGAAACCTGGCCTTGTTCAGTGTTCAAAGACCAAGAGTCTGCAGGAAAAGACTTCCTAAATACCTGGAGTTTTCCCTTTAGGCCTTTGGGGGGAGGAGTCAGGAGGGGGTGGGGATTTTGGAAGGAAATGGAACATTTAACCTCTCTCTATGTAAATGTTCTGCTCCTCCTCAAACTTTCCCTTGCCATTTTATTTTATTTTTAAGATTTTGTTTATTTGAGAGAGAAAGTACAAGAAGGGGGATCAGCGGAAGGAGAGGGAGAAGCCGACTCTCCGCTGAGCAGAGTCCAATGTGGGACTCCATCCCAAAACCCTGGGTTCATGACCTGAGCCAAAGGCAGATGCTTAACCAACTTAGCCACCCAGGCATCTCATAAGAGACTCTCCACTCTAGGACACAAACTGAGGGTTGCTGGAGGAGAAGTGAGTGAGGGGATGGGGTAACTTGTCAATGGGTATTAAGGAGAGAAAGTGATGTGATGAGCACTAGGTATTCTATGCAACTAATAAATTATTGAATACAACATCTGAAACTAAAAGTATACAAATAAATACAATAAAAAATAAAAACCTAAAAAAATACAACTTTCACATAGGGTTGGGTGCTCGAAAACTCCTTTTTAATAAAGATGAGTGATAACAAGGATTAGCGCTAAAAACTGGAAAGACATTCAAATTAACAAGATGTGCTTGCAATTTCAAAAACCTGACCACATTTAATTTACTTATATATTCAACCTACTTATATCAGAGTCCCACCCTTTGGGAGTTCCTGGGCTGTCTGTTGCCCTCCACATGAACTCCCAGCACCCCCCACCCCAGATGCACCCACTGCCTGGGAGATGTGCCCCTGAGGAACAGACACCCGCTCTAGAGTACTGACACAGCCTCCTGGTTTCTGGATCATTAAGAAATCATTAGTGAGGAGGGATTGCCGGTTTAAATTAGAATGACACTGATAGATCTATAATTAGTAGAAATGAAAATTGTTAATTAAACATGTATCTTATTTCCCCCTGGTGTGATCTCTATTTGCCACTTGGTTTCAACCAAAAATGAAACCATTTGATTTTTCTCAACCCAAAACAAACATTTAAAAAAATAGAAAAAAAAAAAAAAAAAGCCTAACTTTCTAAGGCTTAAACTTTGTCCCCTCAGAGCTCATTTTGAAATTAGACTATAGTGTGTGGATTCTGAAAAAAATTTTTTAAATATTTTGCTGCCAATTGTTATGGGCTGAATTGTGTCCACTCAAAATCCATAAAGGGCCAAAAACCAGGGGTGAAAAAAAAAACACAGTTGGGATAGGCTCAGCAAATTGCATTTATCACAGCAGACAGAGGAAGCTCACAATTTCAACTTGATCTATCAGTAAAGTGACCCATAATATTTTGCATAATTGCTTCTGATATTGAAAGGGGTTCAGTTACTAATTACTCCAGGAAAGAGGTACGACAAGTGGGTATTCTATCCATTACCATGCCTGGCCCCAGCACACTCTTGTCTATACCCTCCTACACCCCCATGACTGTTCTTGAATCCCTTGATCTTTTCACTGGATCTGAACCTTTGCATCCTCAGACTTCAGTATTGAGATCGGGCTCTGCAGCAACACAATGCTTATGTGTATTTTTTGTAGTTAATTCTACGCTGAATTGTCAAGAGCTGTCTGAATAAATCATAGACCAGAAGCTTTTCTCTCAATAATAAAAATGCTGGTCAGACAATATATTCAGCGATAGCTATAAAAAGCTTCATAAAATGAAGACATCCTGAGGTCAAATAGAAATTGTGTTTTTCAGAATAAGCACTCAGAGATCTCTGTGCTGAGATTCAGGCTTTCTGAGAAAGGTGACTAGGATGTAGGACCATCCATTAAACTCATTAAATTAAATCCAAACCTCTTTGGCTCAGTCGGCTCTGAATGGGTAGCTTTGATTGCTTTCCAGAAACTCTTGGCACTCACTTAGTAATATAATAAGCGAGATTTTTTTTTGGATGACTTTCGTATTGCTTCTAAGAGAAATTTTCAAATATTTTCCCCCAACAACAACAAAAGCCCATTTCTGGAAGGTTCCCAGCTTATTTATTTTCTTGTTTGCTGTCTACAGTCTCACGTTTACATGGAGCAAAACCAGTCTCCTCATAGGTTCCAGAACTTGGGATTTCAAAGTTTCATATAAGGATATATAATCCGATTATTTCATCTGGGGTCAACGGCAAATTACTTCGTATAAATAATGGTTTCCTAATTTTGATAAGCTTTCAATTTCACAATGAGCTTTTGTATGCATTATCTCACTTAAGTTTTACAACAAACCCTCAATGTGAGTCGCTTTAACACCATTTCAGGGCTGAGGAAAACGAAACTCAGACAGGTTGGGAAATTTGCTCCAGACTAGAGTCTGCAAATGTCCAAATAGACCTACACCCACTGGATTTGTACCCATTTCATCGCCACAACATCACCATTGTCTCCTGACATTTCATCTCAAGAGAAATTATAGCTCCTGAATTTAGAATGAGCTGATCCACTTCACCTCGCCCAATGGAAATCTCTCTGGTTTCTGGATTAGGCACAAACTAAACCTACTATCTTCTTTCTAATTTCTCTGTCTCCTCTTTCCTTTGAATCATATCATTTTTCCCTGGCATTTTCATGTTTACTCCTGCTCTTCAGAAAGTCTCTACAACAACATAAACGAGTTACATCTGGATCTTACCAAACAGAGCAGTGGGCTGAGCCTAGGACACTCATCTTCTGGTTTGGGGAAGCACTTTGTGAAGATTAAAAGGGGAGAGGAGGGGCACCTGACTGGCTCAGAGGGTTCAGCCTCTGCCTTTGGCTCAGGTCATGATCTCAGGGTCCAGGGATCGAGCCCTGCATCGGGGTCTCTGCTCGGCAGGGAGCCTGTTTCCCCCTCTCTCTCTGCCTGCCTCTCTGCCTACTTGTGATCTCTCTCTCTGTGTCAAATAAATAAATAAAATCTTAAAATAAATAAATAAATAAATAAAGGGGAGAGGAGCCTGTATGGCGCAGTGGGCTTCAGACTCTTGGTTTAGGCTCAGGTCCTGATCTCAGTGTTAATAGGATCATTGGGAGATCGAGCCCCATGAGATTTTCCCTCTCCTTCTGCCTCTCCTGCTCACGCACTCTCTCTCTCTCTCTCTTTCTCAAATAAGTAAATAAACCTTTAGAAAGAGAAAAAAAAAAAAAAAAAGCAGAGGCGCCTGGGTGGCTCGCTCAGTGGGTTAAGCCTCTGCCGTCGGCTCAGGTCATGATCTCAGGATCCTGGGATTGAGCCCCTCATTAGGCTCTCTGCTCAGCGGGGAGCCTGCTTCCCTCTCTCTCTGCCTGTCTCTGCCTGCTTGTAATCTCTCTTTCTCTGTCAAATAAATAAATAAAATCTTAAAAAAAAAAAAAGGCAAGGTAAGGAAAATCTATTTAGAGAAAACAACTTTTCTTTATCTAAACTCTTCCCCCGAAACTCCTTTTCAAAAAAGAATTTAGATTTTAAGTTCCTTGCGTAGAAGTTTGCTTTGTTTCTTTTTCTCCAAAGGACACAGTGACATGGTCCAGTGACTCATCAGCAGTATATTAATACAGTCTGTGCTTTTACTATCCTTGATAGTTTAGTGTATTCCAAACAGATCATCTGCATCAGAATGACCTGGAATGTTTGTTTTAAGTGCAATTCTTGGGCTCAATTCAAGACTTAAAAAATCAAAATATCTAGGTGAGCAGCTGGGGAATCTGCATTATAAACACAGACCTGGGGGATCCTCAGGTCTGAGAAGTGCTGTGGAAGGAACTCAGGCCCCCCATACAAGCTGCAGCCACCAGCATTCTCCTCGAGCTGGGACATCATGGCACTGAGACTCCCACCTTCTGAGAAAGGTGCCTGGGATGGTGGACCATCCATTAAACTCATTACAGTTGGGCAGACCTCAGTGGGATTATAGTACGAACCCAAAAGGCAGTTAAGGAAACTGAAGCCCACGGGGAATAAGTGACTAAGGAAAAGTCCTTTTCAATATTATTCACGGTTCCAAACAAAACAATGAATCAAGGGTTTCTGTTGTCTTTAAATCTCTGTGGGCCTGAAGCACTCCTCCAAGGAGATCTACCCCCCCTCAACCTCCAAACTCAAAATATGAAGTCTCCCTCTTTTAAAAACAACCGTAAATGTTTCATGGTATTGAGAAAAGTTCATCAGCCCCAAATACAATGGATTAAAGAGCTCTGATGGTCAAGGTGACCTTGGAGGCCAGTGGAATACTCCTTGTAGACTAGTTCTCAAATTTTGGGGGATAGAAACGGCTTAATCTGTTCACCTAGAAGTGTTCGGGTAACGGTACTGACAAGAAATGGAGTTGTAAAGTGGAACCATGATGGGATAATTTACAAAATCTCAATAATCAAAAATTCCCAATGTTCATGTCATCGTTGTAGCATAGAAGCATCTCTGGGAAGAAAAGGACTCAATGAGAATGAGTTGCAAAGTCAGCCTACGGGTCCTTCCTCCACAGTGAGACTGAAGGCTTCTTGGTTACCTGTCCTTATTCGGGAGCATCTAGTGGTTTGATTGCACATTTGTGTAGGTCTTCTACAACAGTGCTTTCCAGCATTTCACTTGGCATTGCTGGGGTATATAATATGGGTACGCTGAATGTTTAAAAAAACTACCTACTTGTTTTCCAAAGTGGCTGTGATATTTGGCATTTTTCTCAGAAATGTGGAGAGAGTTCAGCTGGTCCCCATCTTTGTCAGCACTTGGGGCTGTCAGTCATCTATAATTATAGCCATTCCAGTAGGTGTGTGATGCTACCTCCTTTTTACTTTAATTTGCATGTCCCTAATCACTAATGAGGTTGAATAAGTTTTTATGTGCCAAATTGCCATTTGTATCTCTTCTGTGATGAAGTCATATTTACCCTGTGTTTTGTGGTAATCAGCAAGCAGATTCTGTGTCAGTTTTGCTAGATCTATAGCTAAAGTTTTCTTTTTTGTTCTTTGGAGCTATTGTAAATGGTACTTTATTTACTTATTTTTAAAGATTTTATTTACTTATTTGTCAGAGAGACAGAAAGAGAGAGAGAAGCACAAGGAGGGGGAGCAGAGGCAGAGGGAGACGCAGGCTCCCTGCTGAGCAAGGAGCCAGACACGGGACTGGATCCCAAGACCCTGAGATCATGACCTGAGCTGAAGGCAGATGCTTAACCGACTGAGCCATCCAGGCATGCTGTAAATGACACTCTAAAAAAGTTTTTGACACATTGGACCCAATAGATTCAACAGAAATATGATTCAGTTGTGTGTGTTGACCTTGTATCCTATCTTGTGACTTGCTGATCTCCCATATTAGTATTAGTATTAGAAGTGTTTTTGTAGATTCACTGGAGTTTTTTTCTATGTAGGTAATCATGCTTTCTGCAGTTAGAGATGGTTTTATTTCTTCATTTCTAATGACTATTCTGCATAGGTATCTATCTGTCTATCTATCTTCTGTCTATCCGTCCATATTTTTTCTCATTGAGCTGGTGGACTTCCAGTACCATGGTCAATAGGAATGGCAAGAGTGTACATCCTTGCCTTTTTCTTGATCTTGGTTATTTTTTTCAGTTTAAAAAGTTCAGCTTGGTTCTTCTTTATATTTTCTGTTTCTTTGCCGAGGCTTTCTATGTTTCCATTTGTTTCCAGAATTTTCATAATTGCTGGCTAGAATATTTGCTTAGTAGCTGCTCAAGTCCTTGTCATATCCTTCCAACATCTGTGTCATCCCAGCATTGGCATCTGTTGATTCTCCTTCCCTGTGAAAGTTGAAACTGTCCTGGTTCTTCATATACTGAGTAACTTTAGGTTGTGCCCTGGACATTTTAATATTATCTTATAAGACTTTGGGTCTCATTTAAATCCTATGGAGAGTGTGGCCATTTTTGTGGTAGTGGGCGGTTGACTTGGTTAGGTTCAGGTGACAAGGTCCAATCTGTCTCTGAGGGGTGAGTTCCAAAGGCAGCTCTATCTTCAAAGCTCTTACAGTTCTATTCACATCCATCTTAGATGTATGCCACCTTACTGTCAGTTTGGGAAGTGAGCATGATTGAATGAAGTGAAGAAAAATAAATAAATATGGCTCTACTCCTTCTGCTCTCTGAGACAGAATTAGAAGCTTTCTCCTGGAGTTCTCCATCTGAGGCTCAGTTCCCGATTCTAGGTTTCATGCTGCATTGCATTCAGGCTGGAAGGTACCAGCAGAAAAAAAGTTATAAACTGTTAGATGGTAATACCCTGAGTTCTGTGTTTTTCTCCAATACACCTGGCACCCTTTACTTTTTGGAGTCCTCAAATGGATTCTTCGTGTAGGTGTTTCGGTGGCATTTAGTGCAGGACAGAGAGTGGCATGTGCTTCCTTCAACCCGCTTGGAGCTGGATCTTCTTTGCCTTTCCACATCCACTGGATTTTTAAAACAACTTTATCGATAAATAAGTTGCATACTGTAAAATTCACCTAGTTAAAGTGTACAGTCCAATGGTTTATATATATTTAGAGTTTGCAACCACCATCGATTTTATAACATTTTTATCATCCCCCCAAATGAACCCATGCCCATTAGCAATCATTTCCTATTTCCTTCAATCTCTCCATCCCTAGTCCTAGGCAATGACTGATTTACTTTCTGTATCTGCAAGTTTTCCTGTTCTAAGTATTTTATAAGAATAGAATCATACAGGGGCACCTGGGTGGCTCAGTGGGTTGAAGCCTCTGCTGTTGGCTCGGGTCATGGTCCCAGGGTCCTGGGATCGAGCCCCACATCGGGCTCTCTGCTCAGCGGGAAGCCTGCTTTCCTTCCTCTCGCTCTGCCTGCCTCTCTGCCTACTTGTGATCTCTGTCTGTCAAATAAATAAATAAAATCTTAAAAAAAAAAAAGAATAGAATCATACAATATGGTCTTCTGTTATTGGCTTCCTTCATTAGCATCATGTTTTTCAGAAGTCATCCATGTCATAGCACATATCAGTGCATCATCCTATGAGTGCTGCGTAATTTTCCATTGTATGGATATAACCCATTTTATTTATTCATTCATTAGTGATAGACATTTGGGTTTCCACTTATTGGCTCTTATAGATAATGCTGCTATGAATATTCTTATACAATTTTTGCTGTGAACATGTTTTCATTTCTCTTGGTTATGTACCAATGAGTGGAATTGTTAGGTTGTATGGTAACTGGATGTTAATATTTTAAGGAACTTCCAAACTCATTTCCAAAGCAAGTGCATTATTTTTCAATGTCATCAGCACTGTATTAAGTGTTTGGTTTTCTCCACATTCTCACCAACACTTGTTATAATCTACTTTTTTAAAAAATACGTAGCCATTGTATTGGGTATGGAGCTGTATATCATTGTTTTGATTTCCATTCCCTTGGTGGCTAATGTTTTTATGGAAGATCTTTTCAAGTGCTAATTGGCCATCATACACCTTCTTTTGAAGAAATGCCTATTTAAATCTTTTGCCCATTGTCATTTGTCTTTTTATTACCGAGTTGTGAGTATTCTTTATATATTCTAGATACAAGTCTCTTGTCAGATAAATGATTAGCAAATATATTTTTCCCATTTTTTGTTGTCTTTTCATTCTGTGGTATCTTTGAAGCAAAAAAATTAATTTTGATGAACATATCTATTTTTTCCAACTTATCCAACTTATTTATTGTTTTCTTTGGTTAGTTATACTTTTAATGTCATATGTAAGAAACCATTACCTAAACTAAGGTCATGAAACGTTTACACCTATGTTTCATTCTAAGACTTGTATAGTTTTAGCTTTTACATTAAGGTGGTTAAACAATTTTGAGTTAATTTTTGTGTGTGGTATAAAGCAGGGGTCTAATATCCCTTGGCATTGGATATTCATTTGTCATTTATGCATTCATTCATTCATCCATAACTATTTGTTGAGAAGGCTATTCTTTCTCCACTTTCTAAAACACCTTGGCATCCTTGCTAAATGTAAATGTGAAGATTTCTTTCTGGACTCTTTAGTCCATTGATCTCTGTGTCCATCCTTATGTCAGTCCCACCATCTTTATTAATATAGCTTTGTAATAAGTTTGAAATCAGAAAATGATATTTCTCCAATGTTGTTCTTTTTTTTTTTCAGGCCTATTCTAGGTTCCTTGCATGTATCTACCAAATTTAAGATCATCTTGTTAATTCCTACAAAGAAGCCAGCCATAATTATAATTGTGTTGAGTCTGTAGATCAGTTTGGGGAATATTGCCATCTTAACAACTTCTGAACAATGTACATGGGACATCTTTTCATTCATTCAGGTCTTCTTTAACTTCTTTAAACAATCTTTTATAGTTTTCAGAGTAAAAATTTTATACTTCTTTTATTAAATTTATTACTATTTTTTCTTTTGCTATCCCAAATATGACCTTTTTTCTTAATTACATTTTTGCATTGTTTCTTTGTGTCCATTGAATTTTAACTTCAAGCACTATATTTCTAATTCTTAGAAGTCCTGTTTGTATCTTTTTTCATATTGGCCTAGATATTCATGATTTGATATATATACCTTTTAATGTTTTAACCTTAATTCTAGTTAGTTAACATACAGTGTTATATTAGATTCAGGTGTACAATATAGTGATTCAACACTTCCATATACCACCTAGTGCTCATCACAAGTGTGCTCCTTAATCCCCATCACCTATTTCACCCATTCCCCCCAACCCATTTCCCCTCTGGTAATTACCAGTTTTTTCTCTATAGTTAGGAGTCTGTTTCTTGATTTCTCTCTCTGTCTCTCTCTCTTTCTCTCTCTCTTTCTTTGCCCTTCCCTTTGCCCATTTGCTTTGTTTCTTTCTTAAATTCCACATATGAGTGAAACCATATGATATTTGTCTTTCTCTAACTTATTTCACTTAGCATTATATTGTCTAGCTCCACTCATGTTGCAAAAAGCAAGATTTCATTTTTTTTATGACTGAATCATATTCTATTATATCGAATCATATTCCATTATAGATATACACCACTTCTTTCTCCATTCATCAATCAGTGGACTCTTGGGCTGTTTCCATATCTTGGCTATTGTAAATAATGCTGCAATAAACATAGGGGTGCATGTATCCTTTGAATTAGGGTTCTTATATTCTTTGGGTAAATACCAAATAGTGTGATTGCTGGATCATAAGGTAGTTCTCTTTGTAACTTTTTGAGGAACTTCCATACTGTCTTCCACAGTGGCTACACCAGTTTGCATTCCCACCAACAGTACACAACTGTTCCTTTTTCTCCACATCCGCGCCAACACCTGTTGTTTCTTGTGCTATTGTTTTTGCCATTCTGACAGGTGTGTAATATATTTTTTAACACAAAAAATTGTCAGATCCAGAACAATCAGATACAGAACTTACTCTGTATCTGATTATTCAATATCTGAAGTCTCCAGGTTATGTTTTCTCCCCTCATTCTATTCTATGTCTCTCTCATGAAGATTTCTTTCTTCCTTTACTTACTTCTTGATTTCATTTGCAGAAATGGTGTAAGGCTTAGATTGGAGGTGGTCATGTGTTTGCTTGTGCCAGATCCTGTGATCACTTGGATCTGAATTTTCAGATGTACTTTTACCACACTGGGAGTATGCATTCCTGTTCCCACCTATCTGAATGTTAGGGATTTTCTGGGGGACATCTGTGTTTTCTCTGTCACTCAGCCAAATTTGAGATAAATTTGAGGTAAATTTGCTAGATATTTGAGATAAATTTGCTAACTCTCTCCCTTCACATGGGGATAATTTTCTATTTTCTCCGATTACTGAGATCATCAACCTTTGTAAGCTGTCACTTTATATGTGGGTCAACTGTCCAACTCTCCACTCCGCTCAAGCTTCAGATTTTGTATGTGGATCTTTGAATCACAAGTTCTTATCCCCCAGGGATGGCAAATACCATGGACAAACACCATTCCAGAATTTACATGCCTCTTTAAAATGTGTACTTTCTTATCATTTTGCCCTTACTATTAGTAGTTTTCTTCCCACTCAACCATGTGTTATAAAATATTTCAAACAAAATTATTCAGCAATTTTCATTTCTTCCGAAAATTTCATCAACAATATTGCTTGCAATGGAACTTAATTAACGTCTTTTTAATTTCACTCCAACTGAAGTTAAAAGGTGTGGAATTTGATCCTGGTTCTAGCAGCATGACCTTTGGTAAGTCTTTTCGTTTTCTCTGTTCTTTAGTGACTCCATTTGTGAAAAATGAGGAGATTGGACTAAATTATTTTTATGGAAGCTTTCAGCTGTAGAAGTCCATGACTCTTATGTGCAATAATTCCTAATTGTACAGGAACTTCGATAGTTATTAATCATATTCAGGGAGTTCTTTCATATCAGTGAGGATGAGATAGTTCTACTCAAAAGTGTAGTTTTTCTCTGACCTGAGTGACTTATTCATTTTCTCTCAGATAGTGGGAGTGCTTTTAGTGGGGCCTGTACACCTGATTGATTAGTATCATAATTCTACTTTAAAATTTAAGAGTTAGACAAAATGTACCAAAGTAAAATTTTGTTATTTTTCTTCACGTGGATTTTAATAGTAGCCAGAAAAGGTAAAATAACAATATCATACCCTTGAAAGTAAGATATTTCAAAACTGTACTAATCTTGTAGTTGTGTTTTTGTTTTGTCTTTAAGATACGGTTTGGATTTTCTTTAAAAAATTCTTCTAAAATTTCTGATAAAACTCAGGGATAACTATGTTTTTAGCAGATTCAATATTTTCAAAGGCTTTCAATAAAACAAGCCATAAATTGGCAGCAGGTATCAAAAAGGAAAAGTCCTCTGAAGCAAACATTCTGTTTACTGCTGAGAACCCATGAATCACAGAGAGCAACATAACCTAAAAGTGTGTTTTCTTTCTGCTATTTCAAGTTGCAGGAGCAAATCTGTGGCCTTAAAGTAATGGAATGCACTGAGATAGTACAAAAATACATTATTCAGTTCCTTGCTACATAATGTGATTTAAATTGTTTTTCATTCCATTATCCTCGGGCTCTTGGGCACTTAAGTTGAGGCAGATTTATGAGTATTTCATAATTAACAAGTGTTCCTCTCTGACAAAGAAAGTAATTTGGTGGAGGGTGGGAGTCCTTGCTCTCTGTCCCTGCTAAGCTTCTCCTTCAACACCTTTGTTTCCTACCAGTCTAAGACTCCATTAACTTTAAAAGCAAATTAGAATCTAGCTTCTTTAACGGTTCTCACTTTGCTCAAATCAAAAGGCATTTAATTAGTTTGGTTCTAGGATATATTAGTACAATCACAGCATTTAATATAAATAGTTTAACACGATGGTCTAATACTATGAAGCATCAGTGAAAGACTTTGAAGCTGAATTATGGCCAATGCCCAAAGGACATCCTGGACAAAGTCTATGACTCTATTCTAAATTTGTAAGACTGTCATCCATATATAAAGCCTTAAAAGACACATTTCACCATGTTGGGAGGCAGTGAGTCCCTTGACAAAAGTAAAAGTTTGAAAGTTCTTTTTTCCAAAATGATTTTGGCAGAGCCTGTCTGTTCTCAACAAATATGAGGGGCTCTGGAAGGAAAGTAACTGATCTACTTTTCTGGCCCTGCCTCCAACACGCCCACCACTACAGGCCTTGAGGACTCCTTCCTGCTGTTGGCAGGGCCATGCCTGTTTCACTGAGCTACTCAAGAGTCGGCACAATCTTCAAAATTGAGGATGAGAAATAGGAGGTCTTCTGGCCTTCCCGATGTTGACGTGCTCTGTTCCCACACCCCACAATCACTTGAGGGGAAGTGACGTGGACATTTCCTAAATTATATCCCTCTTTGCCCAGATTTGGAAAGCACAATGTACATTCTACTGTATATTTCCCAGGATGGTTTAGTGAAACCAGAAACCAAGAAAAGAAAGTATAGTTGACCCTTGAACAAAACAACTTTGAACTACTGCAGGTCCACTCATATGCAGATTTTTTCAATAAATACAGAACACTACTGTACATGTATTTTCTCTTCCTTATGATTTTCTTAATCCTTTGGATTTGACAGTGAAAGTCACTGGTGACCATTCAAAAATGTAGAGAGAAAGATGTTTGACTGCAAGGAGCTGAGGAAAGATGAAGAAGTGGAGATCATGTGCAAAGATAATGGATAAGTTTGCTGTATAGAATAATAGGAAATCATGAGTTACCTACAGAGGGCCATGGGGTCAAGGAAGTGTTCTTAAGAAGGGAAATAGCAGAGAAGTGTGTGTGCAGATGAGAACAATCTTGTGGAGATGGGGAGACTGATACGGGAGGGAGAATGGACAGTTGCAAGGTCAAAATCACGGACAAAGTGGAGGACAGGGATACTATTGCTTCCATGGAAAAGTGGGTGGAGTGCCAGGCATGACTACTTCTCCCACTGAACTAGAGGGGCGGGTAGGTAGTTGGGTACATTTTGTTGTGTGAGGAGGTTCTCAGCTAATTGTATTAATTCACAAAGAATTAATGAGAGCAAGGAACACACCTATACTACTTTAAACTTTAGTACTTGAGGCTTATAAGAGAAAAAGCAGCCACTACTTAAGAAGGAGAAATTAATTTATAGTATAGATTAATATATTATTATAGATTAATATGATATAATATTAAATAAATAATTGGTTACTATCATTGACAAGAGCTCTTTTTCTATATGCAAAGGACTAGGGGCAAAGAAATGAATGAATCTGAGATAACACAGTAAAATAAATTAAGTAGTGTTTGAGGGTTAATATTTTAGGGAGGTTGCTTTTGCTGACCACAGAGAAAAATAGCAAGATGGTAAAATCAATTCAATCCAGAAATTTTAGGGAGCCATATGAAAAAATATATTCAAATGTTACTGAAAGTGACTAAAAGAAAAAGTGAGATAAACATATTCTATTCCTGAATTACAAGACTGATTTTAAGCAATCATATTCAGAAATCTTACTTTTTAAGGGAATTTAACAAAATGATTATAACATGCATTGGGAAGAATAGATAGGCTTGATTAAAATTTTCATTCAAAAAGAGGCCAGATTTTAAGCATCTTGAAAGATTATGAAAATTAAGTTGGTGTTGTATTGGCATAGGAAGAGATAAACTGAGAAATGGAACAAAAAAGAATGTAGAAACAGACCCCTAGATTTGAAAGTGTGGCATCACAAACTAGTGGAGAACGAACTGGCTAGTTATTTATTTTGAAATTCATATTCCCACTTCATAACATACTATAAATAAATTAAAGATGAACTAAAGAATCAGATCTAAAAAAATCAAACCATATAAAAATTAGAAAAGATTCTTTACCTGATTAGCTCATCTTTGATTAGTAAATCACTTCCTAATCTTAAAGCAAAGAAGGAGAATGAAAGATTTGAGAACATAAAATGTTAAATTTTCTGTTTAAAAAAATTAGAAACATATTTAAAAGACAAATGGAGAAACACTATTATAAACAGAGTACTCATTAAAATCAGTAAGAAAATAGTAAGTCCCGATAAGTAAATGAACCAAGTATATGAAAAGAAAGTTTACCATGAAAAAACACAAATTATTATAAAATAGCTGAAAAAAAAACTTTAGTAAAGAAATGAAAATGAAAATAACACTGATAAGCTAATTTCAGTTGTCAAAACAGGAAAAAAATCTTTATATGACTGATAACTTGGTAAGACACATATAGCTTTGGTGAAAGGGAAGTTGGTAGAATCTTCATGGAAAGTAATTACAATAGTACATATTGATGACCACTTTAGCAATGGATTGCCTCTTCCTGGAACCTGACCTAAGAAAAGGTAAACAAAGAGGAACATATAAAAATGTTCATTGGATGCCTGTTTATACTAGTGAAAAAAATTTTTATATGTACATATAAATGGGAAGGAAATGTGTCAAAGTGTTAACAGCTGTTATCCACAGTTGATGAGATTATGAATAAGTACTATTTTCTTCTTCATTATCTAATTTTCTAAATTTTCAACATGAATATAAATTTCTCTTAAACTCAAGAAAAAATACTTTTTAGATAGTTGAATGTGTCAAAAGCCCCATCAAACATGTGAAGATATCATTTCTCATGATAATCATCTAAATATAGTTTGATTAAGGAAAAGGATATTCTTATATGTGGTTGGAAGCACAGTATAGCCAAAAAAGACAACTGTCTGTAAGATTTTCTATTTTCTAGATTCACCATTTTAAGATAAGACTATTTATTCTCAGACCTAGTGTATAATTTTAAAAATTTAAAAATAAAATTTACAGGCCATATCTATTTATTTTTTTTAAAGGAATGGTATACCTCTCTCCTAGACCTACAAGCATTACATATGGAGCCACAATTCACTCAAGTGAGTGAACTGCACGTTTACAAAAATTGCATTAGAGGGGCGCCTGGGTGGCTCAGGGGTTTAAGCCTCTGCCTTCAGCTTGGGTCGTGATCTCAGGGTCCTGGGATTGAGCCCCGCATCGGGCTCTCTGCTCAGCAGGAGCCTGCTTCCCCTTCTCTCTGTCTGCCTAGCTCTGATTTCTCTCTGTCAAATAAATAAAATCTTTTAAAAAAAAAAAATTGCATTAGATGTATGAACTATGATCAAATAAGATTCCTCGTGGTAAATTAAGTGTATAAGCCAAATGTTTAAGAATACTTCTTTTTATATCTTAAGTGTAATAATTCTACCAGATGCAGGTTGTCCAGCTTTAAATTCGTAATTAGAATCTAGTCAAGCCGATGACAGAATAGATGTGTAGAATACAAATGTCCAATTTATCCTTGTATATAATTAATTTATGATATTCTCTGCTTTGCAAATTTTGAAAGAAGCCTCTGTATATCTCAAAAACTTATTTCTATTATAAACATTTTCACAAAAAACGTAATGATTTTATATTTAATTTAATTTTCATTATTATCTCCTAGAACAACTGTTTTTTCCCTGAAATATTAAAGAAGAAAGATGTTATATTGGGAATATAACTTACTTCAACAGCAGGACCTGCTACTTTATTTTTTATAAGGTATTTATTTTCTTGTATTTTTAAAAATTCACATGACATCAATTCATAGGAATGAAATATTTTTACATCCTCAAAGCACTGGGTATAATTTTTAAAGATCTGGTTGTGTCCCAATTCATAACATGCATCCATTATTTTTCTGAGCCTTGGTTTCAGGTATGATAACCAAAAACAAAGCAAAATCTTTCTAATGTTAAAAAGCACCTGAAATATTTCATCAGACTGTTATAAAGAAATAACACAATAGATTAGATTGTGACATTATTAAGACTGCTTCACAACCAACCGTGTGAGGGTCTCCCTGAACTGTAAGCTCTTTCTTACGCCCCTTGTAGTAACCATGGTCAATTTTGGGGTGATCGGGAAGTTCTTCAGCCCAGCAGCTCTCCTGTCCCCCATGGCTCCCTACAAATGCTCATAGTACATGGAGGGGCCATTTTAACCGGTTCCTCTAGTTTTTATTTTATTTTGACCTTGCCTTTTTTGTTTGCTTGTTTGTTTTACGATTTATTTATTTATTAGAGAGACAGAGATAGAGAAAGGGACAGAGGGAGAGAGAGAAACTCCAAGCAGGCTCTGTGCCGAACATGGGGTGTGATCTCGTGACCCTGAGATCACAGCCTGAGCCAAAATCAAGAGTCGAAGGCTGAACTGCCTGAGCTACCAAGGTGCCCCTTGACCTTTATTTGGATACATACTAACTGCTGGTTTACTTACTGCATCTCAACCTCTTTCTTTAATTAAAAAGATTATGGAAGATGGACTCTAGGCAAAGTCTTACGCCATGTCTCTGGCACGGGTGCCTCAGGGATATTTTTAAAAATCCATTTATTTCAGGTGCTCTGATAATTTTTGATCAAGGACCAATTAATATGTTCACCTGTTGTGGTGAAAAAACCATAGAATTTAGAGTTGTGAGACGTGGGGTTGATAATCCTTTGTCTGTCACTTAATAGTTAAGTGACTATGAATGACCACAGCCTCTCCAAGCCCTGGTTTCCACATCCTTAAAGCGATAAAAATAATCATTTCAAGCTTGTAATGAATGAGGTGCATAAGAGATAAAGTTCTCAATGTGCTTTCTACAGTGAAATACTAACGGTAGTACTATTTTAAGACTAATGTTTCTGACTTTGTCTTCCTTTTCCTCACAGTGTCTCTGAGGCTTTCCACATCTATAATTGAATCTGCTGTTTTTCTCTTTGTTAATATTCTAAGTTTATGCAAAAACCTAAATGCCACCATGCTCGGGAGCCCACACATTAGTACCCCATTCTTTCCCAGTTTATCTATAGGGGACAGGCACTGTTCTAGGCAGAGGAGCGTGCAATGTAGCACACGAGACTTCAAACAATGGGTGGACTGAGATAAATTAGCAAAGTGCTCAGAAGAACAAGTAAGGATGAGACCAATTTTCATTTTATTGCAAAGTTCTTTGAGGCTGTTATAATCATTCTGCTATAAATCTGCAAACACAGTAGACAGTGAATGTTTCAAAATAAAATAACCCAGAGGAACAGCCCAAGGGAGCCAGATAACTTAAATAGAGGTCTTTAAAAATCTTAATAAGTGTCTTAGAATTCCGCTGTGTATGTGTTTCCAAATAACTAGAGTAATGTATATCATTCCAGGGATGCACATAATGAAAAGATTTTCTTTACCAAAATTTGGCAAAAATGATGCAGACTCTTGTAGATGAGCTTGCTAGGTCTAGAAGTGCCTTGTGGATTTTTCCACCTTTACTGTCTTTACTGATCTTTTTAAGAACATCTCCCACTATGTATCATTTGTTCATTCATTCCAAGAATACTCATTAAACACCCACCCTGTGCCAAGCAGTCTAGGCAATGAGCAGTGCACAAACTCCCCACGCCATCAACGCTCTCGTTGGATCGACATTAAATCTTATGTGTGATGATAGTAAGTTCTTGGGAGAAAAATAGAAGCCAGGGAAGGAGCAAATAGAGGGAGAAGGTTTATCTTCTTGATCAGCAATTAATTTTTTAATTTTCAATAAACCTTGCTACAAATAGTTGTTTCATGAATAAGGAAAAATAGGGGTGCCTGGGTGGCTCAGTCATTAAGCTTCTGCCTTTGGCTCAGGTCACGATCCCAGGACCCTGGGTTCAAACCCTGCTAGTGGCTTCCTGCTCCACGGGAAGCCTGCTTCACCCTCTTCCACTCGCCCTGCTTGTGTTCCCTCTCTCGCTGTGTCTCTCTCTGTCAGATAAATAAATAACACTTTAAAAAATGAATAAGGAAAAATAGATTACTTCAATTTCTTTTTTTTTTTTTTCCCACTTCTGGCAAGACTGTGCTTATCTTTACGTAGTGACTCAACACTTCTATACATCACCCCGGGCTCATCACAGCAAGTGGCATCCTTGCTACCCATCACCTATTTCACCCATCCCCCACCCTTCTCCCCTGTGGTCACCAGCAGTTTGTTTTCTATAATTAAAAATCTGGGGCGCCTGGATGGCTCAGTCATTAAGCATCTGCCTTTGGCTCAGGCCATGATCCCAGGGTCCTGGGATCGAGTCCCACATCGGGCTCCCTGCTTGGTGGGAGGCCTGCTTCTCCCTCTCCTACTCCCTCTGCTGTGTTCCCTCTCTCGCTGTGTCTCTCTCTGTCAAGTAAATAAATAAAATCTTTTAAAAAAAAAATCTGTTTTTCAGGTTGACTCTCTCTCTTTTTCTTTCCCTTTGCTCATTTTTTTTGTTTGTTTCTTAAATTCCACATATGAGTGCCATCATACAGTATTTGTCTTTCTCTGACTGACTGATTTCACTTAGCAGTATACTCTCTACCTCCATCCCTGTTGTTGTAAATGGCAAGAGTTCATTCTTTTTTATGGCTGAATTATGTGTATATATACACCACTTCTTTCTCCATCAATGAGACACGTGGGTTGCTTCCATATCTTGGCTATTGTAGATAATGCTGCTTTAGCACAGGGGTACATGAACCCCTTTGGCTTAGTGTTTTTGTTTTCTTTGGGTAAATACCTAGTAGTGTGATTGCAGGATCATAGGATATTTCTGTTTTTAACTTTTTGAGGAAACTCCATACTGGTTTTCCACTGTGGTTCACCAACAGTGCACAAGGGTTCCTTTTTCTCTGCATCTTCATCAGCACTTGTTGTTTCTTATGTTTTTTATTTTAGCCGTTGTGACAGGTGTGAGGTGATATCTCATTGTAGTTTTTGATTTGCATTTCCCTAATGATGAGTGATGTTGAGCATCTTTTCATATGTCTGCTGGCTATCTGGATGTCTTCTCTGGAGAAATATCTGTTCTTGTCTTCTGCCCATTTTTTAATTGGATTATTTGTTTTTGGGTATTGAGTTGTATCAGTTCTTTATATATTTCGGATATTGACCCTTTGTCAGGTATGTGATTTGCAAATATCTTCTCCTGCTCTGTAGGTTACCCTTCAGTTTTGTTGACTTCTTCCTTCACTGTTGACTTTTTCCTTCACTGCAAAAGATTTTTATTTTGACCTAATCCCAATAGTTTACTTTTGCTTTGGTTTCCCTTGCCTCAGGGGACCTATCTAGGAAAAAACTTGCTACAGCCAATGTCAGAAAAACTACTGCCTATGCTCTCTTCTAGGATTTTTATGGTTTCAGGAATCACATTTAGGTTTTTTTTTTTTTTAAGATTTTATTTATTTATTTGACAGACAGAGATCACAAGTAGGCAGAGAGGCAGGTAAAGAGAGAGAGGAAGGGAAGCAGGTTCCCTGCCGAGCAGAAAGCCCGATGTGGGGCTCGATCCCAGGACCCTGGGATCATGACCCAAGCCGAAGGCAGAGGCTTTAACCCCCTGAGCCACCTAGGTACCCCCACATTTAGGTTTTTAATCCATTTTGCATTTATTAATGTGTAGAGTGTAAGAAAGTGGTCCAGTTTCATTCTTTTGCATGTGGCTGTCCGGTTTTCCCAACACCATTTGTTAAAGAGACTGTCTTTTCCTCACTGGATATTCTTTTCTACTTCGTTGAAGACTAGCTGATCATATACTTGTGGATTTTTTTGCCAGTATCATACTGTTTTGATTACTACAGCATGTGTTATAACTTAAAGTCCAGATATTATAAACCTTGCTTTTATTTTTCAAGATTGTTTTTGCTATTTGGGGTCTTTTTGTGGTTCCATACAAATTTCAGGATTGTTTGTTGTAGTTCTGTGAAAGAGGCCATTGATATTTTGGTAGGGATCATGTTAAATGTGTAGATAGCTTTGGGGAGTGTAGACATTTTAACAATATTTGTTTTTCTAATCTATGAGCATGGAATGTCTTTCCATTTCTTTGTATCTTCCTCAATTTCTTTAATCAGTGTTTTGCAGTTTTCAGAGTACAGGTCTTTCACCTCTTTGGTTGGGTTTATTTCTAGGTGTCTTATCAATTTTGGTGCACTTGTAAATGAATGGGATTGTTTTCTTAATTGCTCTTTCTGCTGCTTTTCCTTATTAGTGCATAGAAATGCAACAGACTTCTGTATATTGATTTTGTATCCTGTGACTTGACTGAATTCTTTTATCTGTTTTTTAAATCAGTTTCACCAGTTTTTTGGTGGCATCTTTTGAGTTTCCTGTATGTAGCATCATGTCATCTATGAATAGTGAATGTTTTGCTTTTTCCTTACCAATTCATATGGATTTTTTTTCTCTTTACTGTTATTGTTGTCTGATTGCCGTTGATAGGACTTCCAGTACAAGAGAGTAGACATCCTTGTCTTGTTTCTGACCTTAGGGGAAAAGCTTTCAGTTTGTTGCCATTGAATATGATGTTCGCTGTGGGTTTCTTATATATGGCCTTTATTATGTTGAGGTACGTTATCTCTAAATCTACTTTGTCAAGTGTTTATTTTTTTTAAATATTATTTATTTATTTGAGAGAAAGCTCGTGCATGCAAAAGCAAGGGGAGTAGCAGAGGGAGAAGGAGAAGCAGTATCACTGCTGCTGACACTGATGCTGATGTAGGACTCAATCCCAGGACCCTGGTATCATGACCTGAGCTAAAGGCAGATGCTTAACCAACTGAGCCACCCATGCACCCCTTGAGGGTTTTTGTCATGAATGGATTTTATACTTTGTCAAATGTTTTTCCTGAGGCTATTGAAATGACCATAGAGTTCTTATCCTTTCCCTTATTGATGTGACACATCATGTTGATTGATTTGCCCTATTGAGCCACCCTTGTAACCCAGGAATAAATCCCACTTGATCATGGTGAATACTGGTTTGCTAGTATTTTGCTGAGGATTTTTGAATCTGTGTTCATCAGGGATATTGACCTGTAGTTCTCTCTCTCTCTCTCTCTCTCTCTCGTGTGTGTGTGTGTGTGTGTGTGTGTGTGTGTGTGTGTGTTATCTATACTGGTTTTGGTATCAGGGTATTACTGGCCTCATAGAATGAATTTGCAGTTTTCCTTCCTTTTCTATTTTTGGAATAGTTTGAGAAAAATTAGTGTTAATTCTTCTTTAAATGTTTGGTAGAATTCACCTATGAAGCCATCTGGTCCTGGATTTTGTTTGTTAGAAGTTTTTTGATTACTGATTCAGTTTCTTTTTTGGATATTGGTCTGTTCAAATTTTCTATTTATTCATGCTTCTGTTTTGGTGGTTTGTATGTTTCTCGGAATTTATCCATTTCTTCTAGGTTGTCCACCTTGTTCGCATATAGTTTTCCCAATCTTCTCGTATAATTGTTTGTATTTCTGTGGTATTGGTTGTTGTTTCCCTTCTCTCATTTGTGATTTTATTTGAATCTTTTCTCTTTTTTTCTTGATAATTCTGGCTAGAAGTTTATCAATTTTATTGATTTTTTTCAAAGAAGCAGCCCCTGGTTTCATTGACCCATTCTTCCCCCCCCCCCCCCCGCCGGTTTCTGTATCTTTTTTTTTTTTCCTCTAATCTTTATTCTTTCCTTTCTCCCGCTGGTTTTAGGTTTTGTTTGTTTGTGTTTTTTTTTTTTCTACCTCCTTTAGGTGTAAGATTAGGTTGTTTTTGAGATATTTCTTACTTCTTGTATAGGCCTGTGTTGCTATAAACTTTGATTTTAGAACCACTTTTACAGCATTCCAAAGGTTTTGGACTGTTGTGTGTTCATTGTCATTTGTTTCCATGTACTTTTTAGTTTCTTCTTTAATATCCTGGTTGACCCATTCATTGTTCAGCAGTGTGTTATTTAACCTCCAGGCATCTGTGGTTTTTCTAGACTTTTTCTTGTGGTTGCTTTCTAGTTTCATAGCTTCGTGCTCTGCAAAGATGCATAGTATGACTTCATTTTTTTTTTTTTAATTTGTTGAACCTTTCTTTGTGGCCTAACATGTGATCTATTCTGGAGAATATTGCACGTGCACTTGAGAAGAATGCCATTTTAGGATGGAATGTTCTGACTATATCTATCAAGTCCATCTGGTTCAGTGTGTCATTCAAAGCCATTGTTTCCTTGTTGATTTTCTGTTTGGATGATCTGTCCTTTGACATAAGTTGGGTGTTATAGTCCCCTACTATTATTGTATTATTATTGATTAGCTCTTTTATGTTTTTATTAACCATTTTTCGTATTTGGTTAATGACTTAAATTTCTTACCCAATCTAAGTTTCTGCTGTTAGTACTGCCATAATAGAGAGAAAAGTTAGCATTTATTGCGATAAGTAGTATCATTTAGGTCCAAGTTTGCTATTTTGCTTTATATATTGGAAGAATTTTCTTTCTGTTCAAATTTTTAAACTTAGCTTTTTTCAGGTGTAATTTATAACCAATGACATTCACTCACCAGAATTGTCTAGTTCTACAGATTTCATTATACATGAACCATCCTTAAACCTGCACCATGATTGAGATATAGAACATTTCTCTCACCACAAAAGTGCCTCCTTCTTCCTTTGCAGTCAAGCTCTGATCCTCTCCCAGGCCCAGCCCACCACTGACATGCCCTGCATCATGATTTTGCCTTTTGTACAATTTCATATAAATGGCTCAAAAAAGCAAGGGAAAGAGGCTGGCTCTGGGCTTTTATTGTGGTTGTTGGGTGGGGGGCTGTTGTGAGAACTCTTGCCGGAGGGCAGGGGTTTGTGTGGTTTAAATCTCATGCTGGATCCAAAGGAGGGAGCACCTGCTGTTACTGACCAGCTTGCCAGGATGTGGCTCACAAAGGAAGGAAAGGTGAGGCCTAAAAGCTGTGGGCAAACATCAGAACTGGAGCCTGACTATTATTAGAGTTACAAATTCAGTTTTAGAGGAGTAGGGCCCTCTAAAGGTTTGGAAGCTTTCCTATGGAAGGCAATATCAGAGATAATATGATTATTAAGAAAGGAGAATTTCTTTTTCATTTAGTATTTATTGTTTGTGTCTGCTCATAAATACACTGTAATTGTAAAAAATGGAAAAAATATAGGAAAGTATAAAACAGAAATTAAAGTTCACTTACAACCTCATCATCCTAAAGTAGTCTCAGTTAATAGGTTAATGCTTTTGCTGTCCCTTCCTCTATGGATTACTTTAATAACTAGAAAAAATAAATTATCAAATAAATGAAAACATGAATGTTTTTCTGGTGTACCTTTCAGTACGCTTATCCTTTTCTCATCAAAGTCTTGGTATAGTCGTTATTTTCAAACTTTTTAATAGAAAAATTAACATTGTTTTTTTAAAGATTTATTTATTTATTTTAGAGGGAGAGAGTGTGCATCTGCATGTGAGCAGAGGGAGGGGCAGAGGGAGAGGAAGAGAGAGAGGGAGAGAAGCAGACTCCACACTGAGCACAGAGCCTGGCACAGGACTCCATCTCATGACCCTGAGATCATGACCTGAGCTGAAGTCAAGAGTTGGTTGTTTAATGACCTGAGCCACCCAGGTGCCTCAAAAAGTTAGTATTTCTATTCAATTTTGCTTACTGTCTCTGGTGATGCTTTTATCCTATTTTCTTGTTTTTATAAACATGGCAGATCTGAACCTACTATATTTTTTATAAGTTTACAAATTTAGAAGTGTGTTTCTTTGTTAGAAAAGTGTTCATTTTACCACATCTCTTTTCATTTTGCTGTCAAGAAACTGCTGGGATTCCAATTTGACCTTTCCCATTTGGTGCTCAGAATCAACAAAGGACCGAAAAGTTCTACACAGCACCCCAAGGAATACACTGTGCATTTGGATATCCACAGTCTCTCACCACTTTCATCTTTCAGGTGCATCAAGAACTTGTCAGATTTGAAGGGAAAACCACAAACTTTCATGTTTCAAAGATTTCAAACAGGCTTAGTGATGATGCTTCTAACGGCTGACAGAGTAGCCTCTATTTATCCCTGTTAATTCTACCCTTTTCAAATTCCTTCCTGGTATACCTCAAAGTATTTTCATTGCCATCACTCAGGGGAAAATAGGAAAAAAGAGTTCTATCACATCTTGTCTGTCACCTATCCTTCCTTCATACTGTTTTGCTGTATCCTGCTTAGTGAATATCAAGTCACACAGTTCAACTATAAAATGAATGAAGTTAACTCTACCATAAGAACAAAAGCAGACATGGTCTTGGGTATCGCAAAGAGATGTCAAATATGCAAGGACTCTGGTTCTCAGGGTGGTTCCCTGTAAATCCCCATGTGGCTTTTCAGATGCAGGCTGATGGTGGTCATGGAAACTCTGTGACATGTTGCCCCTTCATACACATCAGACACATCTGTCCCAAGTACACAGTATAAGTGTATGCAGACTGATGGTTTTTTTTAAAGAGGGAAATTATGGACTCTGTGGAATCATAGAGCTGAGTGTATTTGGATACTTATGTAGCACACAAAGCCTAAAACTTTTATTATTGTCCCTATACAGAAAAATTTGTTAATTCCTGCCCTGGTCATCCATGTTCCCATAGAGAGAACTGTTGATGTCAATATTTGTTAAAAATTGGTGGTTAATATGACATTACAAGTAAATTTTTGATTGTTATGGACTCATAAAATAATACGATTATACACACTACAAAAATGTCTAGGAACAGGGAATATCATTCCAGGGCAGGACGTTGAAATTACATGGTACAAAAAATGAAGCTGGTAACTTTGGAAGAAGGCACGTAGGCTTGATGTTTAACTTATTCTTAAGGCCTCCTGTACCTAGACTGTATTGTGAGAAAAATAAGCATAAATTCTATATACCATTGGGGTAATACACAAATAAGTGTAAAGTCATCACTAGATGTTGAGTGACCTTGACTTTGTGCTCTGTATACAAAGATATGTATGAAATAATATTCACCAACATTTATGGAACTCTTACTATGTGCCAAATGCTATTCTAAGTACTTTATCTGATTTATCTAATTTAATTCCAGAGTAACCCTATGAAATGGGGACTATAAGCATTATCTCATCTTAAAAAGGAAACCCCATGGCTTCAAGAGGTTCAATAACTTGCCCGAGGCCACGCAACCGTAGAGATACATGGAAACCAGGCAGTGTAACTAAAAGCGCAGAGGCTTAACGGATCTGTATACCACTTCCCCAGAGATTCCAGTCCTGTGGGATAAGGGCTCTGAGCCGGGCCCCATAGTAAAACACCGTGGTATGGGCAAGGGTTTGCCAGAGAGCTGAGTCTGGAAAGACAAGATTTGATGGTAACGGAAAGACGCATTTCAACCTTCTCAAGTAATCCTCAGCTTTAGCCCTGAAGATTTTGGGGCCACAGACTTACCTCTACCAAGTCTCTGAACAAATCCTGTTCCAATTGGAAGGTACCTTAGGCTATAGTAGGCTCCCTCTCTCCACTCTCTCTGTCCTGAGCCTGTATTAAAGATGCCTCTTCCTCCTCCCACTTCTCCAGTGAGCCTTCCATTCTGGAGAGCACTGCAACCCTACTTCCTTGCTTTGTGTCTCCATTATATGCTGTTGGACCTCGCAGCTTCTTACCTTCCTCCCCTCCCAATATGAATAACAGGTTGCTCCCAAGGCCCTATCATCACAAATAACATTGCAAGGGACATCCTTCCAGACCTCTGTGAGAGTTTTTTTGGGGATACACACACTGGAGTAGAAATGCCGAATGTTTAAACTGATCTGTGCCCTGCCTCCCAGCAAGGCATGAGGACTTCTATATACCAATTAATAGCAATATATAGTCTAGGTTTCATACTTGACACTTTATTTACTTGGTGAGGTAATACTTGGCATTTCCCCGCTGATTCCTCACCTTGTCTAAAGTGTGTCCAGGCCTCAAGCCACGAGTGAGAGAGCTCATCCTCACCTCTGGCTGCAGGCCCAGCTGCTCAGCGTGGAACTGGCTAGGCCCCTGTAGCTCTTCTTTCTTACAATCAGCTGAGCACTTATTTATTATATTAATGTCAGCATTTAAGCCTCTGTGCTCACCATAGTGCAACAAGGCCTCCAAGGTAGTGAGTGAGTATCTTTTATGCCCCTAGGGCTTTTCATCACCCCTGGCATAGGGATACTTAGTACAAGGTTGTTGACTCAAATAACAGAAGAGAGGACAAAGAACTAACTTGCAGGGGCGCCTGGGTGGCTCAGTGGGTCAAGCCTCTGCCTTCAGCTCAGGTCATGATCTCAGGGTCCTGGGATCGAGCCCCGCATCGGGCTCTCTGCTCAGCGGGAGCCTGCTTCCCCCTGTCCCTCTCTGCCTGCCTGTCTGCCTACTTGTGATCTCTCTCTGTGTCAAATAAATAAATAAAAACTTAAAAAAAAAAAAGAACTACCTTGCAAAGATGACTCTCTTTGTAGCAGATGGAATTCAAGATCAATTTAATTGGTAGTGGGAGGTAGGTACTCTTGTCCTTCAGGGGAATCTAGAACTTTGGATTTGAAGCAAAAGAGATAGGGACACCTGCGTGGCTCAGTCGGTTAAGTGTCTACCTTCGGCTCAGGTTGTGCTCTCAGGGTCCTAGGATTGAGCCCCGTGTGGTCCTCCCTCCCACTTGTGCTCTCTCTTGCTCTCTCTTGCCCTCAAATAAGAAAATAAGATCTTAAGAAAAAAATAAAGCAAAAGAGATAATTTGGGGATGGAGGTGAGGATCAGTGAACTGCATGGGATAGAAGTATATTGAGTGGGCAATGGAGCACAGGTTTATTTGGGAATCAGGGAAGGGTGGTGGCTGCCAAACAGGGGCCAGAGGGGAGGCTCAGTGAGGGCCACCAGTGGAAGGGAATCAGTGCAGTGTTATCAAAGCCACAGCGGTGCCCTTTAGGGCAGGCAGTGGGCTCAAAATGAGACTAAGCAGGGGCTGCTGGGTCTAAGAATTCATATTTCACCAATATCTTTGATAAAGTTCGTTAATTTGTACTAATATTAAGAAACATATGACATGTTCCCCTACTTATCTACAGAGAATATTCTGAACTTCCTTTTGTCTTAACTATTGTACGACACTTGAGATAGCTATATAAAGGAGAAATTTGGAATGCAATATTATTACAGGGAAAATGGAATTTTACTAAAAGCAGTCATGTTAAAATAATTGGCTTATAGATTACTCTGTATTTTGTGAGGCCCTTAAAAAAAAAAAACCATTAACTAGTTCCCTGTTTCATAATAGCACATTAGAGTTTCTTTGAAAATATAGGAGATCTGTGTTTTTTAATTTAATTTAATTTTATTTTTTTCAGTCTTCTAGAATTCATTGTTTATGCACCACACCCAGGGTTTTAAAGAAAGGCACTGTGCCATCTTTCTAGCACAGGCTACTATTGACACCACTGGCCTCACAGAAATCTGCCCTTACCTGAAATCTAGGAAGTAGAAGATAATTTATTGTTACATACTTATCATCTAGTATTCTCCTCATAGACTTTCCAGGTTTTAATGGACACGCTGAGATTTTTGTCAAAAAAATTTAAACACTTTCTCCGTTAATCTCATAGAACTTGTTGGAGAACGTAGTTTTTTCAAAGATCCTAAATTTCAGTGTCTTTGGAAAAAGCCTACTTTATAGCCTTATATTTTATAAATCTTTCATGGTATTTTTTTGTAAGTTATTCCCCTTCTACCTTTCAAAAGCATAATCTTTCAGACTTTTCTGGAAATAAAAAAATTGCCTTAAGTCATTTTCACTATTTCTAGGTATAGAATGAAATTAATGCAGTAGAATTTAAAGAAGAAACTCTTCCTTTCATGTAGCTTTGCTGCTCACTTCTTTTATTTCCTTTGTGCCTGAAATTTATGTCTCGTTGTGCTCACAGTGACTTGTAAATCGTCTTTACTCATCTACCCCACTAATCTCAGGCCTTGGAAAAAGATTTTTGAGTCCCGTGATTTCCTTTCCTGCAGTACTTTCAGGATGGGAGGTTATATTAAGGAATTTCAGTGAGAATGTGAGTTGGGTTATCTGGAATTCTATCAAGTATATCATCTTTTCCTCGTCTCTCTAACATCAAGGCTAATACTTCTTTTACTGATACAGTAACTGATGCTCATAGTTATAACCCCAAGGTACCACATTGGCTTATGAATCAGGAAGGTTGCGGGGATGGTTGTAGTAGATATTTTATTTATAATAATCCACTAAAAATTTATAATCCTACACCACAAAGTTTTTTATTAGTCAGATCATTTGATTAGATCAATTCTTTCTTGCTTTATACCAGATAACAGAAAGACGGTCAAACTTCTAAATTTGATTGTCCCAGTTTCTCTTATATGTAAAGCCCGTCTTGCATTTCACTCTGTGTTTTTCTTTAAGTCTGGGTTTGGGCAAAGCAAACCCCCAGCAGCTCCGCACCTGCGCCTAAGCATCTCCACCCAGCTGAAGGAGAACGTGCAATCCTGCTGACTGGTTTCGTTACATTTATGACCATCGGGCTCCAATAGGACCCCGGGATGGCTGACCTCCCTGTGATATTTCTCTGGTCATTTCATGCTCCCGAGCTCTAGCCTGACTGAGTCTACAGCATTTCTTAGCTCCCGTGCCTTCCTCCTCTTTTTCATCAGATGACCTTGCTTTCTGTCATCAGAGTAGAACTTTCACCTCCCCTCATCACCAATTCTACTCACCTCCCTGCCTCTGTTCCCACAGATGCTGCTTTCACACCTGTAACAAATAAAGTGAACCAGCTGGGCTCCCGCCCGAGGTCAGACTCTTCGCTCGTGGATTCCTTTCCCTCCCCCTCAGCCACCCAAGGGCTCTGTTCCAGCATCACCTGCTTCCCTCTTGCTGGACCATTTTCTCCATAGCCCCGCATGTAGCAATGTCTTCTGTCACGAGCAAGACCGTCCTTTACCAGGTATCCCGCTCTAGCCCTAGCCCCATTTGTCAGCTCCCTTACAGTTACACTCCTGAAGCCACTGTTTACCTTGCCACCTCCACTTTCTTCCCTCAGTCTCTCCAGAGCCCACTCTGGCTGACACGGTTCCCAAGAAGCCAGAAACCAGCCTCCCAGCCTGCACTTGGTTTTGGTGCCCACCTCTCTGGATCCCTCAGCCACAGAGCACACTGTCACTCAGTCTCTTCTTGCAGTGGCTTTATTCACAGCTCCCAGAGCCCCACCTAATGCTTCTCTCCTGTGGCTCCTCAGAGTCCCTTCCAGATTCTCCAGGTTGGGGGGCCCTCAATGTTCATCCTCGGCTTTCATTAATCCAGTCTCATTTCCTCTTATGACTTTAAATACCTACTACATGCCGAAATATCCTGTTTGCTTGGCTTCCCTGCTGTTCTCCCCCAGCTACAGACCCCCCCTTGACAACTCCAGTTCGATGTGTTAGGCCTCTAAAACTCCATGTGTCCAGATGAAGAGTCTTGCTTCCTCTCCACCACCACGCCCAGACTCACGGCTCTCTCTGTCTTCTCCATTTCAGAATGTGGCTTCTCATTCTCTTAGTTGCTCATGTCAAAAATTTAGGAGTCAACCGTGGTTCCTCTCTTTTTTGTCCACATCCACCAAGTGCTACTAGCATATCACAGATTCTAAACACTTCTGACCATGTTTGCCCTGGTGGTGGCCCAGCCCAAGATCTTCCCGGACCCCTTGAAGTAGCTTCCTGCATGGCCTCACCTCCTCTGCTCTTGTTCCCTGTGGTCTCTACTCCACGGGGCAGCCGGAGTGGTCTTATTAAACCACTAATCAGCTCAAGGTCCCCTGGTCAGAACCCTCCACTGGCTCTCCATCACATTTGGAACAAGCTCCGATATCCTTATTGTGATTTGGTCCTATCTCCTTTCCTATTCCAATGGCCACCACTCTCCCCCACTTTCACTTTGCTCTAGTACGCAGACCTTCTTAATTCTCCCCAAATGCAGTATGCTTGACTGCCTCAGTACCTTTGCGTTTGTGGTGCCCTCTACTCTGAACACTCATGCCTCCAGGTATTTCAAGATATTTTTTTCTTCCTTTCTGTATTTTTCTTCTTATTATTTATCTTCATCTGAAATATAGAGCTACCGATTGAAGCTTCATGAGGACAGACACTCTGTTTCTCTTGGGCACTGCTGTATCTCCAAGTTTAGAACAGTGCTTGATTAAGAAATATTAAATGACAAAAAAAGTAGCATCATAAGGTATTTTTCTAATTTTTAAACTCTAGTTCTGCCCTGCTGGTACACCGAACATGGACTGTATATAAAACTCCTTTCAATAGTTCTGGTTGTGGCCCTCGACACATCTAACATCTACATAATATCTCTGATCTCTGTCGTTGTCATTGTCAACCTTACCCTCTGAGAGATGGTAAGTGTTGTGTTTTAACTGCAATAGCCATTTTGTGTCAGTTTTCAGGGTTGCAGTTCTTCCCATAGGACAGTGTGGAGTTTGCATCACCTATGTGATTTTGTTTTTGTTTTTTGTTTAATTTGTTATTATGGACACTTGAAAAAATGTAAAATAGAAAAGAAAATAATACAATGAGCCAAATTTACTATCAACCCAGCATCAACAATGAACTCACGGCTAGTCTTTTTTCATGTATTATCATCTCTTACCTCTCCAGATTATTCCGAAGCCAGTTCCAGGCTGAATATCAATTCATCTCTATAGATTGTCTACATTTAAAAACAAAAGGAAGGGACACCTGGGTGGCTCAGTTGGTTGGGCGGCTGCCTTCGGCTCAGGTCATGATCCCAGCGTCCTGGGATCGAGTCCCACATCGGGCTCCTTGCTCAGCAGGGAGCCTGCTTCTCCCTCTGCCTCTGCCTACCACTCTGTCTGCCTGTGCTCGCTCACTCTCTCTCTAACAAATAAATTAATTAAAAAAAAAAAAAAAGGAAAACACACATAACTACAATACTGCTTCCACACCTAAAATTATCAATAATTTCTTAATATCAACACATTTTTAGTCCGTGTTCACATTTTTCTCATTTTCATGTAACAATTCTTAACTGTGTTTATTTGAATCAGGTTCCAGAAAAAAAAATCCATATTTTAAAATTGGTTGGTCTGTGTCTTATTTCTCATGGCAAATCCTCTCTTTCTCTTTCTGTCTTTCTCTCTCTCTCAGTTCTTCTCCCCACCCCAACCCTACCCTGCCATTTTTGTTCAAGGAAACTTGTCTTTTTTTTCCTGTAGAGTCTCCCTCAGCCTGAATTTTGCTGATTGCATCTCCCACATTTTCGTCTGGTACATTTCTTATAAATTGGTAGATGTAGAGGCTCTGATCAGAATCAGGCCCCATATCACTTTTGATAAGACTACTTCATAGATAGTGTCTACTTCCAATAAGAAGTAATAATAATGTCTGAATGTCACTCTTTCTGTGATGCTGTCAGCCATTGACATTACAGAGCTTCTGTTTATGTGGATTTTACCTACTGATACGTCACATTAGAAATTAAAATTAAGAAAACTTTAAAACAGTAATTTTTAAAAATAACAATAATAAACCTTTACATGCTAGCACAAGTAATATAATTTCAAGGGAAATAACTATATTTTCCAAGATAAAAAATTCATAAGAAAGAGAGCATTGTTTTACATTTTTGCAGATTTCTTTAATGTCTAGTTTAAAGAAATAGAAGACAGTATTCTTCTATCTGCTTCTGTATTCAATCTGTTGCAATATGTTCCTTTAGTTGAAGCACATAAAAAAAATCTAACATCACAAAGATGTGTTGTTGGAAGTCAAAGGATTATTTCAATACCCTTTTCAGATAGTTGTAGATGTTCTTCTTGGATACTATACCAAAACTTGACAAATGGCCATTTTCCAAATGTTAGTTACAGTATGAAATCTAAAACCATGTCAATGAGATTTTCATATTCTGTTATATTAAAATCCATTGGTTTATCTTGTTCTTTTCATAGATCTCTTATCATGCATGATTTTATGATAATATTTGGAAAATACTGAGTCACTGATATATGTAGATCTTCTAAATGTGGGCATATTTCATTATTCAATATCAAAAAAATTTATTAATAACCATTGATGTTGGTTTTTAAAAGTCTTTAAGTGTTGGGAAGCTGTCAAGCTTATAATGGCCAACTCAAGTTTCCCAAATTTAAATTGTTATTGAAAAGCTTGAATCTTACCACTGGCAACAGAGTCATTGTTTTGACAACCACCTGTCTTTCCTTAAAGTGAAAATCGTGTTCCATGAAGCAAGTGGCTAGTTCAGCTGGCAACTCAAATTATCACACAGGTGGTTTTTAAGGTGATAACTGTCAGAGATAGTATTGAGCCCAAGTACTTTAAGTATATTTCCCATTTATTACATGGGATACTTCTTTTAAATACTCAAAGTCAAGATTTAACACAATTAATTTTTATGCTTCATTAGGACATTTTTAAATGAAACTGGCTTATTTTCTTCTTTTAATGTGTGGTCATAGAAAATGCATGACTATTAGTAGTAGAGTTGGTGCCACTTCCTTGATAGGTAGGTGCTGAGGCACCAATAGTTATGTCCACTGTTATGTTTGGTACCAGCAGTGTAAATATGAAGTTAGTGAAAAAGGCCAATAATGTTTTTATATTACCATGAAAATAATTGTGAATTTTTGGTGCCCCTAAAAAAGTCTCAGGGAATCTTTGAAATTTACTGGTGAATATATTACTTTATTTGTAGTTACATTGGTGATATTCTAAATTTTCAAGCAGAACACTAGATTCATTCCCTTTTTGTACCAGTTTTTAAAACAATGAAGTGCTTTTCTAACATCCTCTAAAGGCTATCAATTAGGGTTTTATTAAAATATAATAGAAACTTATGAATTTAAACATATTTGATCAGTTTCAATTCATTACACTTATGATCATGATTGATAATGCTGGAATTATCTGGTACGAGCTTATTGAGTTAGTTGCTGAGTCCTTTTGGCATGTCTAGCATTCTTTGATAGATACTTGCCTTCTGATATGACAAAACTCTCCAGAATAATCTTGATCATTTCCTTCCCAAATCTGGAGTCAGGCTTTTGTTGTTGCTTTGTTTCATTTTGATTTTCATGCATTTCTTTAAAGAAACATTGTTCTTTTTAGTGAGAAACAGTATTAGAAAATACAGCTTAGGTTTTAGAGGTCTCATTACTATAGGGTCAGGTTTTTTCTAAACTGTTTTGTATACAGAGCTAAGAATTTTTTTTTTTTAAGATAAAATACACCATGAGTTCATATTGACATTGTAGATTAAAATTTAGGACCACAGAGTTCTTTGGGTTTGGTTTTTTGCTTTTTTTAAAAAATTTATTGATCTTATAACTCATTCTCCTTTCAGTTGTGCCAAAAATATTGGATCTCAACACCAGAAATTACTTATTTGATTTATGCCACATTATATACATAACAATCTCTGCATAATAATTCAAATACTACCAACAACAGTCTCCTAACGGAAAATAATTTCCTATCTGTCGCTGTTCTTTTTTCCAGGGTAATCCCATCAGATGTGTATGGTCAAATTACTACTTTAAAAAGACTCCTGTATAGCTCCTGTCTATGTAGTTATGCCACTTTATATATAAAACAAACAATTTCATTTATTTTGTTTATTTCTAATTTGGGGAAGTTACCTTTCAAAATTTAATTTTATGATGATGTTTCATGGTTTCACAGTCAAATCTATGAAACAAAATTATTTACAGTCCAAGTCCTATCCCCATCCCTTCCACATTTTTCATCCATCCATCTCTAACTGGGTAACCGTTTCTGAAATTATAGGGCATATACTCATACTGCCTCTTCCTTAAATAAAGAGTAGCATGCTATAAGTACTTTCCTCCAACTTGCTTTTTTTTTTCCTTCCCCAAATAGTGATATATCCTGGAGATCACTCCATGCTAATGCATGGAGATAAACTTCATTCCTTTTCACAGTTGCCAACTATTTCATTGTGTTAGCTTATTCCATAGCTTATTCTGTCAGTCCCTTATTGATGGACATTTGGGCTGGCTCTAATACTTAGCTAATGAAAGGAGTGTGGAAATGAATAGTCTTGTCTGTACTTAATTAAAAATATTTTTTCGCTAATATTATTTTTGGGACAGATTCATTAAAGTAGGATTGCTAAATTGAAGGGTAAAAAGAACATGAGATTTGCTGGATATTGCTAAATCCCCCTCTATCGTTTTTTGTTTTTGTTTTTGTTTTGTTTTTTCTCATCTCTCCACCCAGCATTATATCCTCCACTTTGAGATGCTGACAGTGGAACTCAGCTCACCACATTTCTGCTGTCCCAATAAGCACCCTGTTCAGTTTTGGTAACAGTGTGGTAGAAACAGACTACATGGCAGGAAAAAGGAGATCCTCTTCCTGTCAGGTCACCCCCAAACAGTTTTTCATCCAGTAAGGGTAGGATACACCTTCTAACTTTCTATACTCCTAGAAACCTCTCTGAGTTTTCCACTCCAGCCAGTCTCCAACCAAACCTTGGCTCTGTGGGGCATCCTTTGAACTGCTGCAGTCCCTATACCAACCAGAAAGTGCCCTTTCCTCAAATGTCTGATCCTAGCTCACAGGGTCCTTTCTCCTAACAAATCAGGTAGCACACTTTCACACCTTTCTCCTAACCAATCAGGCAGCATAACTTTCTCAGGCTTCTGGGTCCCAGCTCAGCAAGGCTCCCTTCCAAGTTTCTGCATTCTATCAATCCCAACCTGTTTCCTCGGTTCCTCAACTTTCAGGGATAATAGCTACTTCCTGGAATTACTACATTATGATACTGCAGGATATACTTTTTGTCTTTTAGATTCAATACTTGGTTAACAGTTCTCTTTTAATTAGATAATGTGAACTTTATTTTTCTGAGTCCGACTAGCATAGAAGCCTTATCATCTTGCATTTTTACTCTCAATCCGTGAGAATGTTTCTTTCTCTATAGCTTGGCAACAGAGTGTGCTGCTAAACTTTCAGATTTTTGCTCATCTGTTAGGTAAGCCATGGTTTCTCAGTATAGTTTGAATGTGCTTTTCTTTTATTTGGGGAAGGTGGAGAATAGGTCAAATGGATATCCATCTGCATTATTACTCAGAACTATCTGTCCCACTTTCTCATAGGTCTTCTGACTTTTTCTTCTCTATTTTTAGATGCTTTTTTGATATTAACTCTATCCGTCCTTGATTGTCATATATGTTATAAATATTTTCCTACAGGGTGTCATTTGTCTTTTTATTTTGCTAATGACAGTTGATTTTTAAATTTTTATTTTATTTGTTTGCCATGCATTTTTTATAATTATGTAATCAAAGCTATCAATTTTTTCCCTGTCACTTCTGGAAATTGAAGCAAAATTAAGAGTCTTTCCTATGCCTGGGTTATAGAGGAATATACTTATGTTTTCTTTTAATAAGTATATCGTTTCATTTTTAAGTTTCTGGTCCACTTGGAATTTATCCTGGTGTACAATATAAAGAATGTTTCATTTATACTTTTTTGGGGGGCAGATCCCTGAAGACCCCCTTTCTTTGCCCATGATTCTAGCAAGTTCTTCGAGGTCAGAAGACCCTAAGAGCATGCTGCTAAGACCATGACCATCCAAGGGGGTCTGGGCTCACTCAGACAAGATAGCTGAACAACCCCAAGGGAGAGTCTGAAATTTGACTTTGGTGAAACTGATATAATTTAAAGTTTTAAACTTGTAGTCAGAACATGTACTATTACTGGATTTGCCAACCATCCTTTTAGGAATGGGGTTTTGTTATTCTAAGGATCTGATGCGCCACTCAGCATTCATAAATAAAAGTCTAAGATTCCTACATATATCACAAATGATCTCAAAAGTCAGAATTTCAAAACTGCAATGCACACTACCTATCTCCAAATCTGGAAAAGTGACAAGAAGTTCTAGCTGTGTGCCAATGTCTTCTAAGTAAAGGATTTAAGTGTTTCAGAGTATATATTCCGAAACCAAAAACTTTTTTTAATATTTTATTTTTCAGTGATCTCTACACTCAAACTCACAACCCCAAGATCAGGAGTCACATGCTCTACCAACTAAGCCAGCTAGGTGCCCGCCCCCCATGGCAAATTTAAACAAAATAAGAAGGGATAACGATTTTTTAAAAACCACACGGAATTCTTTTGCCTCAGAAGAGATGAAATACAACCTCTCAGTCATCAGGAGCCAAGTAGATCTCAGGAAGTAGTCTCCATCAAATTGTTTGCCCCAGCTCCTGAATGGAAGCCAACTGTTAGATGGGAACAACTTATATTTATTCAATTTGCACACCCGGTCATACATTCATTGTTGTGATTACATAAAGAAGTTGCATTTGTCTGAAATAACTTTTATTAATATAATTTCACTTGTATGAGATTCTCCAACCTAACTCTAAGGTAATTTTGCTAACTTGGATTAAAAAAAGAAGAAGAAGAAAGAAAGTCCTAAGAGCTGTATATTGCTACTTAACAAAATACTCCACCTATCATTTTTACCTTAGGAGACACTGGACTAATGCTTTCCCCCTCTTTGTGGGTGCATTAAAAAAAAAATAGACCATTTGGGGATTACCAGAGATTAGAGGATAAGAATTTTTAAAAATGAATCTCATTTTATTGTCTACCACTATTAGCTTCTTGCTTGGCTCTCTTTTGGTGAGTGACCTCCTGGTCTCTGACTTCTTGAACATTTTTTTCTTTTTGATCCTTTGTTCCTTTCTTAGAGAAAGAAAGGGCCTGTTATAATAGAAATGAGTAATCCAGTGGTATCCTGCTGCTACTCCCTACTGCTCCTTGTCTCTCCTTCTTGCATATACGTGTTGTCACACACAGTATAATGTATACAGCTCAGACATTTTAACAGACACCTCCACCCAGCCTGTCCCTAATGCAGTTGCCAACCCAATGCCTCACTTCCAGCCGCTGGAGAACAGATGGCCTGTTACATCACTCAAGCGTATTGTTCTCATTTCTCCCTATAGCATATGTTCCTTCTAGATGCTTTTTAGCTCATAGTTGGGGAGAGGCAAAACATACCCTGCATTTTGAGATTAATATTATATATCCTTGACTTTTACAAAGATAGACACCCTAGGAACTGACGTTTAATAGATGTTAATGGAATTTAATTTTTACACACCCTACGTAAGAACATTTATCTTTGAAATAAAATGCTATGAAACCTTCCGTGGTACTAAGAAAATTTCAAAACACATTATTTTTCACTCTATATCCTTAAATCAAGCTACAGAGTTTGAGCAAAGTGGAAAAGCTGTTTCTTGATATTTAGAATTTAAAACATGAATATAATTATCATTAATTTATTACACTGAGAGTATCAATGGGCATTTTGCCAGAGTTATTACCAGCACAAAACAATTCTAAAGTGGTGCCTAAAAAAAACTTTTTTCACAACCTACTTTTCCATTGATTTTCATTAGGCAAGAAGTTCTTTCTGCAGTAAATAGATGAATAAATAAATAAATCTGGCTCCAAACATATTAAATAATAAACAGCATGATAAATGTTGCATAAATTTTTATGTAAGAAAAAAAAAACTCTAATAAAGCAATACCACTCAGAAGTACTTGTAAAATTATAGGTACTTGACAGTGCGTGTTGAGTAAATTAATTTGTTCTAAGGCTATGCCTAGGAGCATAATAGCCACTTGTTTTTATAAGTACATTTTTGTCTGGATGTGAAATATAGTTCAATTTTAGATTTTGGTTAATGTTATGATTCATAGAGTTTAGATAATTAAAGATATTAGAAAATATCACCTTTGTAATCTTCCTAATTCATGAATGAATATATAAAAAACTATCCATTTATCCTCTACATATTTAAAATGCTGAAACCTCTCCAGTTCCAATTAATGAAGAAACCCCTCCTCTTTTTCCTTCAGTGACTGGCACTGGAATGCCAACCTAATAAACATTTGATGAGTAAATGAATGGTTTTGACAGAAGCCAGGCACTTACAGAAAAAATGAGGTAATAGGGCAACCTTGCAGGGAACATACGAGGAAACAGATCCTGTTCTTGTCCTGGTTCTGTCACGGGCTAGCTGTGTGGTCTTAGGTGAGCAACTTGACCCTCTTGAGCCTTGATCTCTTCTGTGTAAATGTGGATGTCTGAGATAATCTTGAAGGGCCTCCTACTTTTCAAACCCTAGTTTGAAATCTTAAAATTAGCCAATCATTCTTGCCAGTTTGACTTTGGACTTTAGCCATAGGTAGAGACACATTTAGGCTATAAAACCTCAGCATTTGAAATCACATTAGTAGCCTCTAGAACTAACTCTCTTTAGGTTCACTGGGCTATGGCAGCAGTAGAAAGACAGGAGGCTGGGTGGCTCTGTAGGTTAAGGGTGTGCCTTCAGCTCAGGTCATGATCTCAGGGTCTTGGGATCCAGTCCCACACTGGGCTTTCTGCTCAGCAGGGAGTCTGCTTCTTTTCCCTCTGTGCTCTCCCTCTCTTTTTCAATAAATAAATAAAGTCTTGGGGAAAAAAAAAAGACAGAAGCCTGAGGGTTCACACATAAAAGATGTGAGCAAGTGTAGAAGACAATAGAAGTAGAAGGATATCTACAGAAAGCATCATAGTTCACAAGTCTTCAGATAGCAGGTTTTCTCTAGAGGTAACAGTAAGTTTTATTTATGTCTGATTAACAACTGATTAATTTATAAAAGGTTTCCCTTCTGAAGAGAGCACCAGAATGCTTTATTTCCTAATTGGATGGTGACTTAACCCATAAATAAAAGAGAATCACTGCTGCTTATTGGGGAGACAGTTTGACATGGCAGGTTTGTTCTTGTCTCCATCCTGATTTACTGTATGACCTTGGGCCAGTCATTTATCTTCCCCCAAACCAGTTTCACTAATTATAAGATGGAAATAAAAATACTTGCTGCCTTCACAGAGGATTAATGAGACAAGGTGAATGTCTAAGCTCCCTGGGGGAAAGGCTGTATATAAGTAAGCAGATAACGGCTAAGCAGAAGTGCAGGGCTTTCCACAAAACTTGGGAAAGAAAAAATCCACGATAAAACCCCGGGGCTTTAAGTTCCCTAGTCTACAAGAAAGGGGGCTCTCCTCTTAGAAACGGTCCAATTTTTTTCTCCAGCATGCCCTGGAGCCTGGGAAGGTCAGTTGCCAGGAGACAGGCGCTGAATTTATTCCTTTAGAGTTCTAACCCTTGCTCCTTTGTGAACAGAGACATCCTGGGAGGCAAATTAGTGTTCTGCTTCCTCAATTTCTTCTTCTGTAAAATACCGGTTATAATACTTAGTCACAGACAAGGAAACGCAAGCATGGATGCCTGACATACACTGAGTTCTAAGTAATTATTTCCTAGGTCTTCAGCAGCAGAATTCAAACTGCTGGAATATTTTCCTCCTAAAAATCAAAGGCTCTGATGAAAGAGAGTTGGGGAATAAAGGTAGACATGATGTAACATTTGTGATTTGAAAGGGACTCAGGGAACTAATATAAAGCTTTGATTCAGCTCACTTATGGTGAATAAAATGTTTGGACAACGCCTTAAAATTCGCGTGTGCGACCGCCAGGGGGCACTGTGAGTCTGCTTTGGCGTTGGAGAGGCAACAGCAGCGCGGGGCCGAAAGGGCTGGACGCTTCTAGCATCCCAGCACCCTGGAGAAACACACCCCCTGGTTCGGGCTCGGGAAGGCGTGGCCTTGATGACCCAGCGTGGGGTGGGGGTTGACAGCTCTACGCTCGGGTTCCCCTCCGACTCCGCAACAGGTTTTTGCTGGCAGGTTCTTCCTGGCGGTTAGCGTTCCGAATGTGGGATCCGCTAGTGCCTGAGCTTGAGAACCCAGACACCCTTCCTCTACCACTCCCAAACTGTGGGGGACATTTGGGGTGTGCCTCTGCGTCGGGTGCAGGCGAAAGAGTCAAAGCTGTCTTTTGGTTCTTCAAGAGATCTGTGTCCCTAAAGGGGTTAAGCCCTTCTGATTCAGGAAAAGAGGACCTCCTCTCCCTAAAACAAAACAAAACAAACAAAAAGCCAAAAGCGCGGTTTTGGAAAGGACTCTGAAATCACCGGTTGTCCGTCTCCAAGGTCCGGGCCCCGGGATGGCACTCCCCACCGGGATTCCTTCAGGGACAGCGCCCAGTTTAGGTCCTGAGAGACCTCAGGTGCGAAGTTGAATCGCCCTTCTGCGAAAAGAAGACAGTGAACTTGCCCCACCGAGTACCTGGACCAAAATGATCTTAGCCCAAGAGGTCAGATGATTAAGGAAATTTAGGCGATGCACTCTATCTGTTCCACCTGCCGCTCGGGTCCCCACGCCCAGGCGTTTGCCCAGGCAGCAGCAAGACAGGCGAATTGGGTTGATTCTGTTTCCTAGAGAGAAAGTGCCGCGGGTGGAGATGTCCGAGCGTCTCTAAAGCGAGGGGATGGTAGCGTATCAATGTCCCCGCGATCCCGGGCGGGAGGAATGAGCTCTTCTCCCCAGGCTCCGGGATGGAGCGCCTAGAAGCGACCCTGGGGACAGCTGCCCGGGGAGCCCGGGCAGAATTCCCTGTGGGCGGACCGGAGTGGAAGCACAGTGGAGACTAGGGTCAAAGAACCTGGCAGATAGTACGGTGGGGGGGGGGGGTGGCGGCGGGCGGAATGCGCCTGCCGAGGGGAAAGTACGACCCATCCCAAACTTTCACAGACTCCGAGAGCCGAGGAAAGGCGAGCCAGGTAGAAGCACTAGCTTCTTCCGCCGCCCCGCGCGCCCAGCTGCAGTGAGAAGGGCGGCACGCAGCGCGGGCTGGACGCGGGCGGCCCCCTGGTTGCGCCCACCCGCCGGGCTAACGTGCTACCGCGCGGGGCTCTGGGCCGGCGTCCACGGAAGAGACCAGACCGCTCCCGCCTGCGCCCCGGCTCCGAGGAAGGGGAGTGTAGCTCGGCTTGGGCGAGGAGAAGGGAAACTTGGCCTCGCAGCCTCGCCCGACCAGGTCGGGCGGCGGGGACGTGCCCTTGGGCGGCGGGCGAGCCCGCCTGCTGAAGTCGGAGAGGCTCGGGAAGAAGTGAGCGCAGAGCTGTCCACGAGCTGGGGAAATCGGCTTAAAAAGAAATGTACAAAGCGATCCAAGGCCGCCGCGGGAGCCCGGCAGCTTAGAAGCCACCCCCCGCGCACCAGGAGGACGGCAGCGACTCGCCCTCGCGAAGACGAGGCGCTCCTGGGCGGCCGCGGGTCTGCGCGGAAGAGCCGCCTCCCCAGCGTGGGGCGCGCATTCAGACGCCGGCGGCGGCCAGAAGCCGAGATGCGGCGCGGGGCTCCCGGCCCGTCCCGGGCCAGCAAACTCGCGGGCGGCCCCGCGCGCCGCTGACCCCGCGCGAGTCCGAGGGCTGTGCCGGCCCCGCCCGCCTCCGCCCCCTCCCGCGCCCGCCGCGCGCCCCTCCCCGCGGCGGCAGCGGCGGCGGCGGCGCATCCAGGGGCGGTGCGGAGCTGCTCGCCCAGCCACCAGTGCCTGCGAGCTCCAGGCTGCTTGGGGAATTCACTTTGCCGCTTGGACGCTTCTCCCTCCTAGGGCTTCTCCTGGTGGCTCTCCGGCTTCGACCCTCCCCTTTTCCTTTAGACGGAAAACTTCGCTGCTGTTTCTTTTTCCCCTTGGAGGACAGGATTAAAAGTTCCCAGAACTGGTGCCGCCCGTGCCGCTCGGGCGCTGGAACAGCTCTTGCCCGTGGGGTTCCGGTGCCACCATGTGCACCAACATAGTTTACGAGTGGCTGAAAGCGCTGCAGCTCCCGCAGTACGCCGAGTCCTTCGTGGATAACGGCTACGATGATCTGGAGGTGTGCAAGCAGATCGGGGACCCGGACCTGGACGCCATCGGGGTGCTGGCGCCCGCGCACCGCCGCCGCATCCTGGAGGCCGTGCGCCGGCTGCGGGAGCAGGACGCCGCCGCCGCCGGCCTCTACTTCACGCTCGAGCCGCAGCCGCCGCCCGCGCCGCCCGCCGTTGCCGTCCCCGTCGGCCGCCGGGGGGAGCCGTGCGGCGGCCCGGCCCCGGGCCCCCGCGGGGACCTCCGCGGCCAGACGACCGCCCCCCGCAGCAGGGAGCTGGTGAGCTACCCCAAACTGAAGCTGAAGATCATGATCAGGGATAAGCTCGTCCGCGACGGCATCCACCTGAGCAAGCCCCCGTACTCCCGCAAGGTAAGGAGGCGCCGCCCGGACCGCGCGGGGCGCGCGGCGGGAGGGGACACAGCCCAGCCGCTGCAGCCCATTCCAGGTGACGACGGGGAGGCCAGGATGCTTGGGGGTACTTGGGATCTTGTCTCTTTCTGTGTTCGCTCTTTATGCTTTCTTTCCTGGTGTCACCAGCGGCTGGTCAGGCAAGATCCCACACCCAGGAGTCAGTTCTAAACTAGGACCAAGACTCCGCTTAATGTCTGGTGCTCTACTGTGGAGAACTGGACGAGCGGCCCTACTCCAGGAGCAAAGGGCAACTCCAGATACCACACGCCCCTCCGTGTCCCCCGTAGCAGTGTTTAGGTCTGAAGGGTACTGGAACGGTTAGTACTACAGGCGTTCCCTATCTTTTTGAGAAACTTCAAAGGGAAATTGGCAAAGTCTTTGAAAGTGGGAAATCAGACCGTGTTGCTCTCAGTTCCATACAGTCGAATGCCTTCACTGCTGCAAATCTGAAAAGTGAACCACTGACATGGACATTCTGGGGGAAGAGTTAAGTGTCAGTCCATTGGGATAGTTTCTTCAACTTAAATACAGGGAGGGAATCCGCGCTGAAGACATTGGACGTACTGGGGCCAGGGAGGGAATCCGCGCTGAAGACATTGGACGTACTGGGGCCAGTGAGGGGATACTGCTGAGCTCTTTGCTGGGTCACCAGTTTAGTTGACTCTTAATCCAGATGAGACGAAGGAGGCACAACTATTCTAGAAAGTCTTAGTGGACTCCCCTTTGGGAGGAGAGCGCACAGCCCAAGGAAATGAGGCTTTCTGTGGCCAGTGAGGAATCCCTGGGGAGGAATCACAGGGAAGGAGCTGGGGAGTTTATGGAAACTACTGAAATATGGACTTGGGCGTAGAATAATTAAGTAACAGAAAGTCCCGTTTTCATGTAAGAGCTGTCCCTCCAGATAAGTGTTTAGGTTTCTGGAGTCGTCCAAGTAGAGAGTCCTGCCTTGAAAGGGAGAACTAGGCAGCACAGGTAATCCCCAAGCCTGCTTGGAGTTTCCCAGGAAAAGGAGCCCCTCAGCTGGAAAGCATATAGAGAAGCCCAGGGGGAAAGGTGGTGAAGAAAGCTACAGCTGGGGGTGGGGGAGGGGGAGAACAGCTGTGAACACAGCACCTGGACAGGGAAATTCGGATTATCGAAATGTTTTGTGCTCATCTTAGTCACCTGAGTTGCCTTATATTCTTAATTAATGGTCAGAATGTTTGGATTTAAGGAAGGGAAGTGAAAACTTTCTAAAAAGTGGTTAGGGGAGATAAAAATGAAGGGTTTAATATTGTCCATATGTTATCTTGCAAGAAAGGTAAGCAATTCAGATATCGTGCTTGAGAGTATAAATTTGTTTTATAAAAATAAATAGGGCAGGTCTGAAGGACAGTTTGCCTCAAGTTAAACACACATTTTCAGTTACCCGCTCTGTGTTACTGATGTGTGGCCCAAATGGGAATAAAGCACACTTTTCCCAAGCAGGCAGCGTTAGTTACGTCTGGTGTGGATAGGCGGGCTGGATCATTAGTATAAGGCTCATTCCTGGAGATAGCAGGTCAGAGGAGTTCAGCCCGGTCCCACTCTTGTGATTTGCTTCCCAGGAAGTGAATTGGGTGTGAGCTGAGAAAATGTGAGCATGTGGGCACACGGTAAGGGCTCAGGTCAAGTTCTGTCCAGAAAGGGCTACTGAGAATAAGGTGTGTCCCTAGGGCTTGCTTATTTTTCAGGAACAGAGCTGTGATGAGGCAAGAGGGCAGAGGAGAGGGTGGGCTGGAGCGGAGAGTGGTGTTCAGGAAGTATCATGTTTTGGTTCTGGTACTTAAAAACACAGGCATAGATAGCAAACTTTAGAAGCTGAGAAAGATTCTTGTATGGACATGAAATGTGTGGGTGTAGGCTTCGGACTGTACCTGCCTGCTTAGATCAGCGTGTGATATGGTAGTGCGTTTGAGCAAGTGCGATTTACACAAGAAG
This sequence comes from Martes martes, assembly GCF_963455335.1. NCBI lineage: Eukaryota > Metazoa > Chordata > Mammalia > Carnivora > Mustelidae > Martes > Martes martes. The sequence goes on along the minus strand of NC_137893.1, from coordinate 55,316,468 downwards.
ATTTCACCTTGTGTCGTAATACTGTTTTCTTTCTGTGTAAATGATTACTTCAGTCAACTTCTATATAAATCCTATAACAATGTTTGATAATAAAGGTACACCTCATTCACTTCCCGTACACATTTAATTCTGGGTCTTGAACAGATGAAAGAATAGAGTGGGGGCAGAAGTGGTTTTGTACCTCCATTGGTATTCCGCCTGTGAATAAAAAAAAAAACAACAAAAAACAAACAAACAAAAAAACCAGAGATGGCAAATTAAATTGTAAAAAAAAAGAAAAAAAAGTTCTATTCCTGTAGTTTTCTATATCTGTTATAAGAAAAACCCAGTTTGTTTCAAGAAAAACACAGAATAGGAACTGAAATATAATTACTGTATCCCAAACTGAGCATTCAGGTGTACAATGCCAGATCATGTTGGTCATTCTGAATTTGTTGCTTATGTGTGCATTGCCTCTAAAGTTTCAGGTTTTAAATTATTTGAGAATTGTCTTCTGATGCAGCTTGTTTCTGTGTAGATAGTGCCAGGACTTTTCTTTAAAATGTGATCCACATTATATATCTCTGGGTTCCTTGGCTCTGTCATGATCAGAATGTGTAGCTGTTCATTACATGCATTTGGGATTCTGCTTACTTGAGCAAGCCTCATGTTGCCTTTATAGTCATTTGCATCATCAATTCCTGTGATTTGTGTGTGTGTGTCTGTGAGATTATTGGATGGCTTGAAAGTGGGTTTATACCCTGGATGGTCAAGGCAGGAATAGCAAATCTTTATAGAGGAAAGTAAATTGAGGAGTTTTCCTAAGAATGACCAGAAAGGGCTTTAGGACTGTAGAATTTGCTTCAGGAAGAGTTGAGGTTTGGGGTGTTGTGCTGCTGGCCTGGCCTCATCTTACCAGGTGCTGCCACTCTCCCCTCTTAGGTGAGTTGCAGTGTAAGTAAAAGGTAAGTTTCTCTTTGTTTTCCAAAGACAGTAATTAAAATCTAAGTTCAAAGTAAGTTCTCCTTTGTTTTTCCAAAGAAAGTAATTAAAATGTAAGTTCAAAGTAAGTTCCCCTTTGTTTTCCAAAGCAAGTCTGCAGCTTTGGAAAAGCAGGAGCCTGGAAAGAACTCTGCTTGAAATAAAAAAGCAGTAGACAAGTCCCTTTTCTATCCTGTGTATAGCTTCTGTGACTGCTGTGATTGCTGCCTTAGTGGGATGGGGATATAGGGTATATAGGAGATATATATATATATATATATATATATATATATATGATATAGGATATAGGGTAGGAATTAGATAGAGCTCTGTGCGTATGATCTCAGTTCTTCACCAGGCTTCCCTACAAGCCTCAAGGCTCAAGGTTGCTGTGCTTGGCAGGATGCAGAAACCCCACCCTCACGGAACTTGGGGTGAAGCAGGGAAGACCTACAGTGGAATGAACAGTCATGCTGTGTGATGATTGTTTCTGTGGGGAGGGCATGATGCTGTGGGCAGGTGCATCTAACTTCATTTACAGGGAGGTGGGTCGGAGCAGGCTTTCCAGAACTGGCATTTAGTCAGAGAACCGAAGGTTAGGAAAGTTTGGCCCTAGAAAGAGCAGGGTTCTAAGATAGAACAGTATGTGCAAAGGCCAGGAAGGCAGGAAGTTTAGCGGGCAACAGGAATTGAAGGGAACTCAGCCTGCCTGGAGCACAGAATGGTTGGAGGAAAAAGCAAGGGTTGGAAAGACACTTAGTGGCTGGTCCTGGATGGCCTTGACCCCCTGTTTAGGAATTTGGAGTGTATCTTGAGAGGGAGCTATTGGTGGATCCTGAGCAGAGGCAGGGCGAACAGTTATGCTGATGAAGAGTCCGGGGAGATTTGCAGGTGGCCTGGGCTGGGGGAGTGACAGTCGGGGAGGAGCAGCAGAGGTAATTGAGAGGTAGAATGGACAGAACTTGATGACGGTTTGGATGCCAGGGGTGTGAGGGGAAAGCTCGGGGTGACATGCAGATTTCTGGCTAAGGATTGCAATGCTATTCCCCGACGAGGTAGAGGACCCGAAAGAAGAGCACATTTGGGGAGAAAGATGTTGCCTCCGGAGTATGTTCACTCCCTTAGAAATCCACTTGTGTTCCACCTGTTTGTCCTCCCCAGAACCCCTGGCAACCACTGATCTTTCTACTGTTTCGGCAGTTTTGTCTTTCCTGAAACATCCACAGTTGGAAGCATACAGTATGTAGTTCTTTCCCTTGGTAATGTGACTTACTGGTCCTGCGTGTCTCCTTCTGGCTCAACAGCTCATTTCTCTGAGTCTGAATAGCATCCCATTCTCTGGATGTACCATGACAACCTTCTAACGAAGTCTGGCTGAGAACACAGACCTAAGGCTACGGCTGGAGAAGAAAGGAGACTAAGTCAACGGAAGGGTTTTGCGGAGTTACTTTTTCGAAGGATGAGAGGAGCTCAACACTCCTGTCTGAGTGTTGGTGGCGGAGAGCCAGAGACAGGGAGATGTCCCAGAGGCCAAGGTCTTGGAGGAGGTGGGAGGGAATCGTGCCCAAAGCACTAGAAGGAGGTGGATTTGCTTCTAGCGGGGAGGGATGCCTCCTCCATAGTAGGAAGGAGCAGAGGAAGGATGGCTGAGGTGGGGGTGACTTTGAGGAGCCCTCGTGTGTCTCTTTGACCATCTGATACCAGTGAGTGGGGAGGTGGAAGGATTAGAGGTTTATGGAGAAGGTTGTGCTCATATACAAATATTGGGTGCTATGATCTGGTGCGTATGGCTATGCCTAAGCATAAACATTAAGCAGTAGTGCTTCTAGGATATACGTAAGCCCACGTATATAGATGGTGTCCTCGTTGTTCTCGTTTACAGGGTGCGGGCGGCAGGCTACGCATGAGGCTGTATCAAGCCCTGGGCCGTGTGGCAGTGCCAGGAAACGCGGTGGGGTAGGTGGGAATACTGCAGGGCTCTAAAGGTGTTCTGTTTACTAGCAGACTTGGAAAAGCAGAAAGCAGGTCTTCGGGTGGATAGTGGATGGGGCAGGCTTCTCCACTTCTTCACATGAAACATACCTCCTTGGCATGCATTACCCGTTAACACTGTTTGAGTTAGTATAACCTTATTTAATAATGCCGTAAGAGCGTTAGGCTTCATTCCCACCTCCACGTGAATCTAATTACTTAACAGGACTCCCGTGGTAATAGGTCTGTTAATGGGTGTTTGGGGAACAGGGCCCAGGACGAAGGAATATGGAGACAGAGGTGGCATGAGGGCTTCTGTGTCTGTGCCAAGGTGAGGATATAGAAGTGTGTAGAAAGACAGAAGTTGGGGAAGAAAACTTTGGAGTTTCACCTTGGGTCCTGGCAGAGCTGAAATGACAATAAATATTCCTCTCCCAGAATTCCTCTGCCTTCATGATGTTGTCAGGGACAGATGGGAAGCTGGCAAAGTTCAGTTCTCCCAACTCAAATCAGTATCCTCAAGTATCCTCAGCCTGGGCAAATGAAGATCCTTCTAGGCTTTTGTGATTCTTAGTCCCTCATTGGAACATGGTGAAAAGGAAGGGCTCGGAAGGAGGCGGCTTTCCTCACGCTGTTTGTAGTTGACTTTTTGGAGAGTTTCTAACATTCAGACTCTTAGTCAGCCAGTCATCCGTCTGTCCATCCGTCACCTTCAGGAACGCTGAGCACCCTGTTCCCATGTTGGTTCACGGCCTCCAGAGTCCCCAGGTGAAATTGGAAACCGGCCCCTGTCCACAGAGGGCAGAGAGAGACCAGAGAGAAAGGCAGACCAGACCAGGTCAGCAGCTGGCAGGTTTGATAAACAAGGAACTGACGTGAAAGGCTTGTCTGGGGCAGATGCACAGTGAGGAGTTCTCTGGAGCTTTTGGACCTAACAGTCAGAATCTTTTTTTTTTTTTTTAAATTTTGCTGATTTTTTTTTTAAATTGTGTTATGTTAGTCACTGTACAGTGCATCATTAGTTTTTGATGTAGTGTTTCACAATTCAGTGTTTGCCTGTAACACCCAGTGCTCCGTGCAATCCATGCCCTCCCTAATACCCATCACTGGGCTCACCCATCCCCCCACACTCCTCCCCTCCAAAACCCTCAGTTTGTTTCCTGGAGTCCACAGTCTCTCATGGTTCATCTCCCACTCTGATTTCCACCCCCTTCATTTTTCCCTTCCTTCTACTAATGTCCTCCATGCTATTCCTTATGTTCCACAAATAAATGAAACCATATGGTAATTGACTTTCTCTGCTTGACTTATTTCACTCAGCATAATCTCCTCCAGTCCTATCCATGTTGATGCAAAAGTTGGGGATTCATCCTTTTTGATGGCTGAGTAATATTCCATTCTGTATAGGGACCACGTCTTCTTTTTTTTTTTAATTAAAAAGTTTTTTTTATTTCTTTTCAGCGTAACAGAGTTCATTGTTTTTGCAGCACACCCAGTGCTCCATGCAATACGTACCCTCCTTAATACCCACCACCTGGCTCCCCCAACCTCCCACCCCCTGCCCCTTCAAAACCCTCAGATTGTTTTTCAGAGTCCATAGTCTCTCATGGTTCACCTCCCCTTCTCCCTTCTCCTCTCTGTCTCCTTATGTCCTCCATGTTATTTGTTATGCTCCACAAATAAGTGAAACCATATGATAATTGACTCTCTCTGCTTGACTTATTTCACTCAGCATAATCTCTTCCAGTCCCGTTCATGTTGCTACAAAAGTTGGGTATTCATCCTTTCTGATGGAGGCATAATACTCCATAGTGTATATGGACCACATCTTCCTTATCCATTCGTCCGTTGAAGGGCATCTTGGTTCTTTCCACAGTTTGGCAACCGTGGCCATTGTTGCTGTAAACATTGGGGTACAGATGGCCCTTCTTTTCACTACATCTATATCTTTGGGGTAAATACCCAGTAGTGCAATTGCAGGGTCATAGGGAAGCTCTGTTTTTAATTTCTTGAGGAAGCTCCACACTGTTCTCCAAAGTGGCTACACCAACTTGCATTCCCACCAACAGTGTAAGAGGGTTCCCCTTTCTCCACATCCTCTCCAACACACGTTGTTTCCTGTCTTGCTAATTTTGACCATTCTAACTGGTGTAAGGTGATATCTCAATGGGACCACATCTTCTTTATCCATTCGTCCATTGAAGGGCATCTCGGCTTTTTCTACAGTTTGGCCATTGTGGACATTGCTGCTATGAACATTGGGGTACATATGGCCCTTCTTTTCTTTGGGGTAAATACCCAGTAGTGCAATTACCAGCTCGTAGGGCAGCTCTATTTTTAATTATTTGAGGAACCTCCACACTGTTTTCCAAAGTGACTGCATCAACTTGCATTCCAACCAACAGTGCAGGAGGGTTCCCCTTTCAACATTTGTTGTTTCTTGCCTTGTCAATTTTTGCCATTCTAACTGGTGAAAGTGGTATCTCAGTGTGGTTTTGATTTGTATTTCCCTGATGACTAGTGAAGTTGAACATTTTTTCATATGTCTGTTAGCCATTTGTATGTCTTCTTTGGAGAAGTGTCTGTTCATGTCTTCTGCCCATTTTTTGACATGATTATCTGTTTTGTGTGTGTTGGGTTTGAGGAGTTTTTTATAGACCTTGGATATCAGCCCTTTGTCTGTAGTGTCATTTTCGAATATCTTCTCCCATTCTGTGGGTTGCCTCTTTGTTTCGTTGACTATTTCCTTTGCTGTGCAGAAGCTTTTGATCTTAATGAAGTCCCAAAAGTTCATTTTCGCTTATGTTTCCCCTGCGCTTGGAGCCGTATCTTGAAAGAAGTTGCTGTGGCTGCCAGAATCTTAAAGGTCTCTAGAGAGGTTTTAACCGGGTATAGTCCCGTACGTCATTCAGATGATCTCAGTACCACTTTAAGCTCTCAAGATTGTGTTCTTGAAGTGCCTCCCAGCATGGGAACAGTGGGAGTAATGCTCATTCTAAAGATGGGGAGGAGGTGAGGAGACTCCGATGGCTGGGGTCCAGCTCTTGGGTCAACTCGTGATCATGTTCCCTCACTGACCTTCAACAGCTAGGCCCTAGGTTATTGCAGTGAACCAGGCCGACAAATGAGACGGATGAACTGGACAGACGTGGTTCATTCTTATAGCTAATGGATGTGCATGTGGGGGGCCTAACCCAGTATCTGATGTGTGGGAGGAGTGCCGTATAAAAGTTGAATGTAGGACATGAAGGCCATCTGGCTGCAACATGTCACCCCATTGATCGCCGGGGTTGGTTCGACTGCTCTGGATGGCTAGGTGGGTGTCCCCTGCCCCCTCACTGCTCCACAGGCCTCCCTCCCAAAGCTGCCAGCACTTGGCCAAAAGAACTATCTTCCCTGATAGAGGGGGACCGTTCTTTGGTCAAGGTATACAAAATGTTGCGTTCCCCTGCTACAAGCTCCGAAAAAGCTCTCAAGGAGAGCTTTTTTTGGTAGGAGAACATAGGGTAGGTCAAGCTTCAAAGATGCCAATTGCATCCAAATGAGGCCCTGCGCAAGGCAGACTGCCCTTGGAAACAAACAAAACGGTTGAACGTTGTTTCTATAAATGCCGAGGGTTGGTGAATTTTGCATTTGTGTTTGTTTCAAGTGTTAAAAAAAGATCAACTTCCATCAAAACTTGAAGTTTATCCGTGATGAAATTTAAAATCAAAGTATGTTTATTAAGTATTTTCGAAGAACTGGGAATGAAAATGCTAGTTGGGCAGGTTATTTAAAAAGCAAACCTCTGAGGGGCACCTGGGTGGCTCGGTGGGTTAAGCCTCTGCCTTCGGCTCAGGTCATGATCTCAGTGTCCTGGGATCGATCTCCGCGTCGAGCTCTCTGCTGGGCTGGGAACCTGCTCCCCACCCCCCCACCCCCGCCTGCCTCTCTGCCAAATAAGTAAATAAAATCTTAAAAAAAAAAAAAAAAAAGCAAACCTCTGAGGGCACATGGATGGCTCAATCAGTAAAGCAGCTGCTTTCAGTCCAGGTCATGGTCCCACAGTCCTGGGATGGAGGCCTGCATAGGGTTTTCTGCTCAGCAGGGAATCTGTTCCTCCCTCCTGCTCAAGTTTGCTCTCTCTCCCTCCCCCTTTCTCTCTGTCAAATAAATAAATAAGTGAAATCTTAAAGGGGGGAAAAGAAAAGCAGACCTCTGAAGCAGGGCCATGACTGCAGAATTTAAGAAGGTGTTCATCATGGGGGGTGTGCAAGTCTGGGCCCTGCTGGTGGGCCTGCTGCCCTTAAAGAAATAAATCTGTCATCATGAAATACCAGGTATTTGTGGGCGTTGCCGGCAGCCCTCCAATCACACGCGAGCAGTCACTTCCCACGCTTCAGACCCGTCTGTAGCAGCACTGGGCTGTGGGCCCAAACGTGCCAAGCTCCACCACGGGCCCACATGCTTTCTGTGCGTTATGGCAGTTCGGGGTGCTCCTCCAGGTGGGAGAGCTCTGTACTTCAGACAAGTCCTCTCTGTCGACACTGTACCGCGGGGGTGAAGAGCCCAGGCTCCGAACCAGACTGCGGGGTCCGGTCCCAGCTCTGCTCCGTGCTCGGACACTTCAGCCCCTCTGCAGAAAGTGGACAACGCTAGTGACTGCTTTAGGAGGGCCTTATGGAAGTGAGATGAACTGAGGACTTATTAGGCTATAATTTGTATCAGCTCCTGGGGGCTGCTGTCATCAAGTACCACAAAGTAGGTCTATAGAAGGACAGAAACGTATTCTCTCACAGTTCTGGAGGCTACAAATTCAAGGTCAAGGTGTTGGTAGGGTCTTGCTCCAAAATCCCAAGGGTCTGCACTGCGATTTACCTATAGGGGCCACCAAAACCTGCAAAGGCCTTTTCTGTATCTGCAGCTGCTCCTTCAAGCACCCCAGGGTCTGCTGGGGGAGATGGCCCAGGACGTGGCAGCACAGCTGTTACTAGAGCCTTCTCTGGTTCCAGCCGCACTCAAAACCAGCAGCTTTCCTAGTGTCTCGGTCAGTGGGCCTGGGTAGTGCATCCCAATGAGGGATAGGGTGCCTCCAAAGTCCAAAGAAGCCAGTTTAGGCCTTGTGGCTCTTTTTGGTTTTGAGGGGTGGGGCAGATGCAACAACTTATCCTCACTTAGGAAAGGATACCTCGGGGCGCCTGAGTAGCTCAGTGGGTTAAAGCCTCTGCCTTCAGCTCAGGTCATGATCACAGGGTCCTGGGATGGAGCCCCGCATCGGGCTCTCTGCTCAGTAGGGAGCCTGCTTCCTCCTCTCTCTCTCTGCCTGCCTCTCCTCCTACTTGTGATCTCTGTCGAATGAATAAATAAAATCTTTAAAAAAAAAAAAAAAAAGAAAGAAAAGGGCACCTGGGTGGTTCAGTGGATTCAGCCTCTGCCTTCGGCTTGGGTCCTGATCTCAGGGTCCTGGGATCGAGCCCTGCATCGGGCTCTCTGCTCAACGGGGAGCCTACTTCCCCCTCTCTCTCTGCCTACTTGTGATCTCTGCCTGTCAAATAAATTAAAAAAAAAATCTTTAAAAAAAAAAAAAAGAAAGGATATCTCAATATGCGCCCCCCGCCCCCAGGGCCCCTGAAAATTTCATCTGGGTAGGAGGACCTTCAGTTTGTGTCAGTTTGTCACACTTTCTGACATGCAAATTTCTTATGATTAAGTCTAGAGTAGTCACTACTTCTTGTTCCCCAGGTCCAAGCAGCATACTGTTGTCAATGTAATGGACCCGTGGAAGGGAAAGGTGACTCAGAACCCTGCGAACTAAATTGTGGCATAGGCTGGAGACTCTATACACCTGCTGGAGGTAGGACAGAGAAGGTAGACTGCTGGCCTTGCTTGGTACATACTGAGATACTGAGAAAGTAGCACTGGCCCGATGCGTAACCTGGCTCATGGTAAGCGCTCACCCGCGTGAGCTCCTGTTTCACCAGCTCTAACCTCGCTCAGATGGTTCAGCTTCCATCCCAGTGCTCTTACGTCAGCTGTGTATGGAAAATCCATTGGCTCAGGTTTCATTCCTGATGAAAGGCGTGTTTGATACTTAATCATGACAGATTTTTTAAAAGATTTTATTTATTTATTTGACAGAGAGAGAGAGCACACAAGCAGGGGGAGGGGCAGAGGAAGAGGGAGAAGCAGGCCCCCTACTGAGCAGGGAACCTGCTGCGGAGCTCAATCCCAGGGTCCTGGGATCCTGACCTGAGCCGAAAGCAGATGCTCAACCGACTGAGTCTGAACCCAGGTGCCCTAGTCTAGTCAGTGGCAGATTTTTTTTTCCCCCCCAGTGGCAGATTTTTATTACAAATGATGCCTAGTCATTTACTGCCTGAGGATACAATAATGAAAATAATTTTTAAAAATAAAAAAATTAAAAATATACACACTTCAGAATTTAGACTTTCAAAATTTAGAATGTAATCTTAAAAACAGTCACCTGGTAGAGCACAGGATTTCCATTACTCAAAACATTTCTGAAGGTCTAGTGCCTGTAGAGCACTTTTTAGAACATAGTCGGTGGGGGCAAGCCTTCATTCTTCTGAGGAGGATCTGGTCGGGGGTACACATCTAAAGTGATTTGGAATCAAATCTGAGAATTGTGAGTCATGACAGTCAATAAAATATGGAATGGAAGACAGAATCTGAAAAAATGAATTGTTTTGGTATGACTTCTAAAGTGGTTTTAAATTTTGTGATATTTATAATTCTTTTCCTACTTTTGAATTCTTAAAAATATGCTCTTACTGTGTATCCATGTCATAAGTACGGAATACCTCAACAAAACACAAGTCAATTCCCTACATATCTGCAACAAGCAAGGCATTAGTTATGGACTCTCCCAACAGATAATTAGTGTAAAGGTGCTTATGGTCCTATAGGGGAGAAGTTAAGTAAACTGTGCATAGACATGAGTAAATTGCAGCACTCTCTCAGTTAATCTTGATTTGGGTAATCTCTTGGTGTTCTTACAGCTTTTCCTGCTGTTTTTAGAAAGCTTTGCTATTTTCTGTCATCTCAAGTCTTAACAGAAGTTAGAGTTCTCATTTCCCCTCTCACTCTTGAGTGCAAAAAAAGATGCTTCAGGCAGGGATACCAGTGTTAAGAATGTCTTCATGGGCATGCCTGGGTGGCTCAGTCGGTTAAGCATCTGCCTTCGGCTCAGGTCATGATCCCGGGGTCCTGAAATGGAGTCCCACATCGGGTTCCAAGCTCAGGAGGGGTTTGCTTCTCCCTCTGCCTTCTGTTCCCCCTGTTTGTGCGCTCACTCTCTCTCTGACAAATAAATAAATAAAATCATTTAAAAAAAAAAAAAGCCCTCATGAATCTTGTATGTGATCTTAGGTTGTCGCCTAAGGTATACTATGACAAAGAAGAGTTAAGTTTTAAAAATACCATTCTTTTTAGATTTTTTAGAATGCTCAGATTTCAGTTCACTGGAAGTATGTTCTGAAATGAGTTTTCTTAAAGTAAGGTAAGTCAGATGACGTAGACTTGACCAGAGCCGGTCGTCGAAATAGAGAAGGATATCCTAAGGTATTTGGAAGAACATTGCCTATAGGGAGGGAAAATTCCCCAGGAACCATGATAGTCATAGCCTCTCAAGGTTTTAGCCTGTTTAGAGTTAGAAGCAGCATTGAGTCCTTGGCTTATTATTGCTACTGTCTGAGTTTGAGTTGTTGGTTTTTTAATGGTTATTTTCTAAGTTTTATGAAAAAGAATGTTATTTCAGATCAACTGCCGATTCAGACTTGGGAAGCCTGAGAAGGGTAAGGAGGAAATTCTCCTTTTCAGTCAATGCAAAAACTATTAAGGGTAAATAATTGTGGATCATGCCAAAAGGCATTAAGGATACAATCTGTCTTACATAGAGACTAAGTGACATCTAATAGTTTAAAGAGATTTCATTACTGCTGCTAATTGAAATAAATGGTCTGATGAGTTCCAAAAACCTTACTGTTAGGTTTCCATAAAGTTATAAATACAAACAGAATAAGACCTACTTCATTTGGAACATGTCTGAAAGATAAGGAGAACAATTGATATGCATTTTTTGTTTACCCAAATCATAACAAACAGCAATTCCAAGTTTTAAGATGTTTTCCCTAGAACTCAGAACTCTATAATAAGACTAGAGGGATACCTACTGTATTTGACACAGAGTGTATAATTTTAATACCCACACCTAGAGACAAAATCATTTTAAGTAGTGGCCATGAGATAAAATAAAACAAATACTTTCTTTATTTCTTCTTAAGTTTTAAAGCAATTGACCATTAAAATAAGGAGTACATTTTAATTTTAAAGTATTCCAACCTTACAGTAAATGTATTTTATCTATGACATAAAATTTGCACTTAACCAAACTAAAGTATTATACTTTACAGTTTGTGCTGTCTCACTGTTTTTGAATTTTCAACACAAATAAAAACTCAAAGTGGTCGCAAAAGAATAATAAAATTGAAGTACTTCAAATTTTCTTTGTTTTATGCAAGTCATGGTTCTTTTCATTGTTGATTTCAAACTTACTGTTTACTTTGGGGATATATAATAGTACTATAAGAAAGATTTGACAATTTTCACAAACTTATTCTAGGACTCTTGTAAACCAAGTCGGTGGGTTGGTGCCAACTGTGTAACCAAGAGTTCTCTGAACTAACTCTTATGCAGAACATAGCGCTTACTAAAGGACAGGTAAGGGGTGCCTGGGTGGCTCAGTCGCTTAATCGTCTGCCTTCGGCTCGGGTCATGATCCCAGGGTCCTGGGATAGAGCCCCTCATCGGGCTCTCCGCTCAGCGGGGAGCCTGCTCTCCCCGCCCCCCCCGCACCCGCCTGCCTCTCTGCCTACTTGTGATCTCTGTCAAATAAATAAATAAAATCTTTAAAAAAATAAAAATAAAAATAAAAGGACAGGTAATAACAAGATGCTAATTAGAAGTGAATGCACATACCATTAAAACTCAGCAGTAAGGAACTGCAGCATTTACAATTTCGACCAAAGTTTTTTTTAGGGAGCAGTGTTTTACCACTCATATTGTTTAGAATTGTCTGGAGGGCATGTTTATAATTAAAAGGTTTATTTTGTTTTGGGGGACCTCCTTACTGTCTGCAACTGGGGTGAGCTCTTTCCTCTGCCCTGCCCTGGAAGACATAAGGAAATGTGATCATTTTAGTTTAAGAGAAACTATTTCTTCTGTAAAGCGGTGCTGGTGTCTCTCTCATAGGGTTGTAGAATGAATGAAATGGGATAATTTCTATCAAGTTATTTTGTAAGTTTTAAAACAACTTTCTAGATTTAGGGTGTTCTTATTGATAGGGGATATGTCTTTATGTTTATCAAAACTTTGAAAACATTTCTATTTTTTAAAAGATTTTATTTATTTATTTGACAGACAGAGATCCCAAGTAGGCAGAGAGGCAGGCAGAGAGAGAGGAGGAAGCAGGCTCCCCACTGAGCAGAGAGTCCGATGTGGGGCTCGATCCCAGGACCCTGAGATCATGACCTGAGCTGAAGGCAGAGGCTTAAACCACTGAGCCACCCAGGTGCCCCTTGAAAACATTTCTGATTGAAAATCAATCATACTGAATTGAGACTACTTGGAGAACACTGAAGCAGATCTAGAAGAAATTGAAAATGGTCTACATTACAATGTCTAATGCTACAGTGTATTTTTTAAAAAATAATTTAGATATAAGAATATTTGTCTTGTACATGGGCACAAATCTCGTAGTACACTGTTAGTGAATGAGGGGAAGGCGGTTCTATGTTTCAGGTATCATTTGAAAAATGGTTTTAATACAGACATAGTCTGTCTTAGTTTAGCACCATAATTTAATTTCTAATCATTTCTTATTGGGTTGAAACCTTACCCATATTATTATTGATTATTATCATTTTTTATCATTTGAAAATGTCATGTTTGAGAAATAATATTTTGTCATTCTTTGAATTAGATTTCTTAGATTACCAGGTTGCATAATTTAATATTTGTGGCTTTTAATATTTATAATTATGTGTTGCCTGTTCATGGTGCTTACCTGTTTTCTTCTGTGGTCTCAGACTACTCCCAGTTGCTTTGCAGGAACTCTTTATATATTAAAGAAAATAATCATGATTCCATAGAGGTTGCAGAGATTTTTCCCAGAATGTGGTTTACCTTATAGTTTTATGGGGTTTTTTTTGTATGCACCAAATTTTAAAACTCATATATAGTCTACCTTAGCAATAATTTTAGCAATTTCTTTCAGACTGGAGGAATAAAAAAGTATGAACTCAGATAGAATTGAGTTTGAATTATTTTTTACCATTTACTTGGACAACTTATTTAATCTTTCTAAACCTGAGTTGTCTCATCTATAAAATGAGTATAATATTACCTACTTCTTTATCTTATGGTTATTACATTCTTCTCAGGATGAAGACCTTATCTTAAATTGTTAGTTCACACCCTTACCAATCTGTTGAGGCTAAATGTTCTTTTTTAATTTCAAAAAGCTCTTTAAATCCCCACAACAGATGTAATTTGTTTCCCTGCTATCACCATCAAGAATATTTGGTCAATTTATCATTAGCTTTTTAGGTTTTCCTTTTTTTAAAATAGAGAAATATAGTTAATTCTATTTTTATGATCATTTTTATCCTTATAAATCCCTTTCTTGAGTACAAAATCAGTTCATAATTGCCTATTTCTCCCATTATTCTTTTGTTGTTTGTTTCATTTCTGCATTGTGCTCTCTCTCACCCACCTGAAATTTATTTTGGCACATGGCATAGGGCAGAGAGCTCTAATGCTCTACATAATCATACATAGATGACAGTTATATCATGTGCTTTTCAGGAATTCCAGCTTTCTGTGTTCTCATTGTACTCCAAGATTTAATGGAAATGCTGCAAGTATTTTGCTGTTACTCTGCCCCAGGTTATCAGTCTAAGATACTCCTTATGGTGTTAAAAATTCATCTTCGTTTTTTCTAATTGGGTGGAAATTTTTACTGGGAATAGGTATCTGATTCTAGTAAATATCTTTTCAACAACTTAGAAGTAATGGAGAGCACTTTTCTTACTGGGCTTAATGTCGTGATGCAGTATTACCTTAAGAGATTTCCTGTTGGGGTGCCTGGGTGGCTCAGTGGGTTGAGCCTCTGCCTTAGGCTCAGGTCATGATTTCAGGGTCCTGGGATCAAGCCCTGCATCCAGCTCTCTGATCAGCAGGGAGCCTGTTTTGCTCTTTCTCTACCTGTCTCTGCCTGCTTGTGATCTCTCTCTCTGTCAATTAAATAAATAAATAAATAAATCTTAAAAAAAAAAACAAAAAACAAAAGAGAGAGAGTGATTTCCTAAGAGTATACCATCCTTCCATTGCTAGGAAGATGAAACAAATCAGGAAGCGATGGTTCCTGAAGCATCCAGAGTTTGAGAGGAGGGATATATCCTCTTATCGCAGGTTATTCTGACATTGTTTTACATTCTGTATCTTTTCTCTCATGCACAATGGTTGACATTTACCTCCAGTTTGGTAACCCCTCCGACGGTAATTGTCATGACATTATTACAGTTGACTCTGTGCCCGGAGCTTTGTGGGAGCTGTGGTCCCCAGCTACATAAGCACAGGAGGCGGCCGCAGTGGGAGATGTGGGAAGAGCACTGCAGCCTTGTGGCTCAGAAGGTCACAGCCCCGTAGTTGTGGGTAGCTACTTCGTCTTCTGGTTTGGGGAGACATTTTGTATTTGAACCACAAGGTAGAGACTTTGAGGAGGGTGGGGGGGGTGGGATTTAACTCAAATCCCTAAGGATTTTACTGTTTTTGAAGAGTTCTCCCCCTTGTCTACTCACCGGCGCCCCCGCCCTGCCCCAAGGCACCTGCTCCCTTCCCACCTGCCTCCCTACCCACACCCCACCAGGCCTTTTAGCGGAAAATACAAACGAAGGCTGCTTGCCAGATGTCATGTGAAATTGACAAAGTTATAAAAGAAATTGATGCGGCATTCCTTTTAATTTGAGTCTTTGACTTTGCGTAGGAACAACAGCTCCGTGTGGGAAACAGATACAATGGAAAGATGAAATAGGAAATACTGTCCTTGATTTCACTTAAACATTCTTTGACAGGTCAAATAGAAAGATTTTTTTAAAAGGTCATTGAAGCAAGAATTTACAGTGGGGTACAGGAATGTTACGTTTCTGGAGACCGTACCTATATCAGGTGCTGAATTCAGCTGGGTTTGCAGAAATGGCTGCACCCAGAGCTTCCCAGGCTAGCCATCAATCTCGAAATAAAGATAGAGCCACTTTAAAGCAACCATGTATCAACACAGAATGGAACACTGCTACGTTATGAACCACTCCTCTGGGAAATTCTTGATTGACAAAAGTAGCGCTGCATTAAGTAGTAGCAATATTTTCATGGCCAGAAAGTAGTAAAGCTATAGATAATCTTTATGAAGAGAAAATATTTTCCATAAAGAGCTGCGACACAATCTCAAGACTTGCTTCCTACGGTACCCTGCTCAGGTGAAAAGTAGCTCTACCTAAATGTGAAAGAAAAAAACTGATAATTTGAGAAGTTGTTAATTGCTTCCAAGGTTGGTGTTCTAGTCAGTGTCATTTATAAGGCAGCTCAAGAAAAGATGATATTAGGTGCCATCTGGGATCACACAAATCCACTGTCTCTCTGGCTTGATTAGGCTTATATAGTGGGAGAAAATTCAAGATATGCATAATGCTTCCATTAGAGATTAGAGTTGTGCCAGAGGGTCTGCAAAGCAATTTTACTCTTTTGAGATCTACTTCATTACAGAGAGCTGTGGAGAGTTGGAGGTAGGTCAGGGGCATTAACTTGGAGTTTTATTGTGGTGTCATTTTAAATCAGAGTTTTACTGCCACTGGCACAGCAGTTTGGACCAGTGTATTTATCTCTGTTAATGTGACCCCTTGTATTGATATACTTATCTTGAAAATGGTGGTGAACCAAATCTTCTGATCTTTTTCTGACCATTTATTAAAACATTGGGATAGTAACATGCTTTGACTATTGAGCCATATTAGTCCCTCTCTCTGAGAGGAGGTACAACATTCTCTGTCACCCCCAGTATTGCTCTTTTGAGATGAACATGCTAAATTATATTAAAAATGTTTTGTGAGGAAAGAGGGAGAGTGATGTTCTTTTGGAAGCAGGCAGACTGAAAATGCAAGAGCTCCTGGGGCAGTGAACTCAGTTCGTACTCCAAAAACCTTATCATTGTGCTTTGAGTTCATTAATTACGAAAATTAGATTTATTCTTAATCCAGCCATATGGTCATTAGTTACGGATATTTTGATTTTACTCTTCACATCTGGAGGGGACTTCTCTTCTTACTTGACCCTCCTCCCTCATTCTCCCCGTGGAGTTTAGAAAGCTAAAATATAATCTCCCATGCTAACTTACGTGTTCAGTCAGACTTCCCCAAGTTAGGATAAGCTTCTTGCTGTTGGTAACTTTTTCAGATAGAACATAAGGAAACAGCTTTGAAATATGCAGATAATAATAATAACTGATCATGGTCAGTATTTATGATTTGTTGAGTGCTTTACCATAGCATTTCATTCAGTCCTCATGACAGCCCCCTGTGGTCATGTTTTCGTCATCCCTGATTTACAGGTGGGAAAATGAGGCCTAAAGAGCTTATGTAACTTGTCCAAACTCACACAGTGAGCGCATCTTATCTGGGAACCAGGTGTACTGACCCCAGAGCCCATGCTCATTATCACTGTGCCATTCTGACTCCAACCTTGCTTTGGGGATTTGGCAGCTGTTTTTCAGTTGCTGAAAAACAGCTGTGGGGTAGAGAGTGGGTATGTCTTGAAATTTTTTAATTACTTTTTATTTTTTGTAAAGATTTTATCTATGTACTTGAGAGAGAGTGAGAGGGAGAGCATGAGAGGGGAGAAGGTCAGAGGGAGAAACAGACTCCTCACTTAGCAGGGAGCCCGATGTGGGACTCGATCCCGGGACTCCAAGATCATGACCCGAGGTGAAGGCAGTCGCTTAACCAACTGAGCCACCCAGGCGTCCAAGATTTTTTATTTTTTTTTTTTAAACTTAATAACATTGTATTTAGTGTAGATTTCAAAGACATTATGCTAGAATGAATCCATGTTTTATATACGACTTAAGTCAAAGAGAATTCCTTCATTCTTTCAACATGTATTACAAATAATCATCAGCAGAAGGAGACTGGAAAGGTCATATGTAGATTAAATCACACCAACTTGCGGGAAAAAAGTTCCTGTTAAGCTTGAGCATCCAGTGTCTTGTCCCGTCTTCTGTTAACATGACGACCATCAGCTGTGTGTGATTGCTGCTGTGTGTGAACAAATATTGGTTCTCTTTGGTTCAGCTCTTCAGGAGTTTTTGCCATTTTAATGTCTTTGCTAAATCCGTACCTTGGAATTTTAGTTTAAATAACTTCTTAATATCTAAGGTTTGCTTTATTTAAGATAGAGGGGAGAATAATATAGGAATCAGGCATTTAACTGAGCAGTTCTTTTCTTACACAGAATACTTCTAGAAGCTAATTGGAGTTGCTTCCTTAGCCTCCAGCAGTTTTTCAGTACCCATAATGGCATATTTGGTGTTTGAGGTAAGATTTAGAAACAGTTGAAAGTCATTTTGGTAGATGGGATAGCTCATGTGTAGTCCTGTTTTTAGTACCACATTGCAAACAATCAAATAAAAATAAAACAAAAATGTGGTTACAAAGTGATAAGGCTGGTTTTCTTAGAAATGGGCATTTCCAGGGGGAAATGGTTCATTAATATTTTGATCATGTAGGTGGTTTCACTGTTGTAATAAGCATAGTCTCCCCAAAAAAAGTACTTTCAGAGATACTTTTTTGGCAAATAAGTCTCGATTTGTTTGCTTAAAAAAAAAAAAAAGACTACTTAACCCTCTGTAATAAATACCCCCTTTGAATAATGGTGTTATTTTGCTATTAAAATTAAGAATAAATATTTGAAATTCAGTGGCTACCAGTTATAAACCCAGGAAACACATTCCCTTCTAGGCCTTAATTGTGAGAAGGGGAGTAAGCCTGTTTTGAAGAATTAATTGCCATATTGTACAGTTCCAGTAAGGCGGAGGCCCATGTTACATCTATGAGCATACTGTGGGTTTTAGTGGAGCTGTGTCTACGGTATCTTCAGATCATCTGAGAAAAGTCACATGCTGAATAGCGGCTTCATTGTGTTAGGAAGAAAGGAAAGGGGAGTTTCAACATAATGAGAAAGTATTTGGTTATCCTGTTATGTTCTATAGAATCAGTAATTACTACAGGATCGTTGTTTTAAATGATCTTGAACTCTGTAATTCTCCTTTCACACAGAGTGTAGAAAGCCATAAGAAGACATTTCTCCCACTTTAACCTTGAGAAAAGGATGGATGACCTATAATATCTTGCGTTTTTTCATCCCATCAAAGACCTGAGGTCTAAAAGGAGGCAGGTGATCTAAATTCCAAGGAGAGAAGGGACACATCATTGTTTTATCTTTGGCAGAGCCCAGGAGAGGAAGGGTTAACAGCCATTAAAGCAAAAATAAGGAAAACAACTAAAATTTTTGTGAATTTTTAAAGGCCAAGTATGGGCTGGAGTGACCATTTCAAATTTTCAGGAACCCCAGACATAGAGGGTCTGTATCCACTTCTTGACTCTTGACCACAGGCCTCCATTAGATGCTTATGAGGAGATTAGAAGTGCAGTAGGAAACCAGAGAGAGCCCCTCAGTGGCACAGACTGACTCATGATAACAACTACCTTTGGGAGATAGGCAGAGTCTGCTAGTGTCCTGGAACATTTATCATAGGACATAGAGGCCATCACAGACAGAGGCAGGCAAGAAACCTGCCCAAACACCTGGACTGAGGCAAAGATCGACAGTTATTGGGATAGCTGTAGAAAAACATGCTCTTGCTCCCTGCATTGACACTAGATAAATTCCATCTGTACCAGGGGAAGGGTAGGAAATCACTCGTGCCTGAGATCCGAACTGATACACACAGTGATCTGCCATAACTGGGTGGGTTGGGGGGCGTGTTTGAACCCAACACCCACCAACAATGCTGGGTAGAGACTGGCTGTCATTCATGCTTGAATGAGGTAAGAATGCCGAGGTAATCTTACTGCTGAAGCTCAGGTCCATGGGGGTCTATCAAAGACAGAGGCTGTAGCAGAATAAAGAAAACCTCTCTGACAGGACTATGAGACTTCCATGGAGTAACAATCCAAAGCTGGGGGAAGGACATGGCCCCTGGGAGAGACCCCCTCTGTGCTATAAGCATGGAGGCGGAACACTAAGAAAAACCGTCTGTCACTCCAGGCTTCACACAAAACACAAGGTGGCTGGTATCCCCTGCTTGAAGAATTCATGGCCTTTGCTGAACTGAAGGTTACTATAGCAACTGCAAAATCCAAAGCTACCTCAACTACTTTTATTTTGGCACAACCACTCACAAAGACAGCCTGACAGAATAAGAGATATGTCCTTTCCAGAAGTAAATTCAGTTTACCTCAGTCTTGACTGTTCATTGACCATTATGGTCTTTTGCATTTAATAAAAAAATTACAAGACATGCAAAAGAAAAAGGAAAGAAAAAATGACCTACCAAGAGAAAAAGCAGCCCATAGAACGAGACCCAAAAATGGCTAGGATATTGAAACTACCAGATAGAAACTTAAACAATGGCTATGAATTATAAAGTATAGTCTGCTAATGTGAGATGTTAATAATAGGGGAACTGGGGGATTATAAGGGACTCCTCTGTACTGTTTTTTCAATTAAATCTAAAAGTGTTTTGAAAAATGAAGTCAATTTAAAAATTATATTGTTAAAGGATACATTGAAAATATATTGTTAAGGAAATAAAAGGTCAAGCCAGAGACAGGGAGAAAGACTTTGCTAAAGCACTGATAAAAGACTGATAAATAAAATATATAAAGAACTTTTACAATTTAATAGTAAGAAAAAAACCAGGTCCACAGGAAAATGGGCATTTGGACCTTCAAAGAAGATTCATGGATTTCAGTTATGCACATGACACCCACTATCATTAGTCATTAGAGAAAATAAATTAAAACCACAATGAGATATCATTAGAATCACTAGAATTAAAAAGCCTGTTAAAACCAAGTACTGTTAAGAATATAAAGCAAGTGGAACTCTCACACATTTCTGGTGTGGTTGCAGATGATCCAACCACTTTGGAAAACAGTTTGGGACCGTCTCATAAAGGTGAACCTAAATTTACCAGGCAACCGCTCATAGCTGTCTACCCAAGAGATACTAAAATAGATGTCGCTACAAAGACTTGATGTGTATATACATAGCAGTTTTGCTTAAAACAGCCCCAAACTAGAAACAACTCAAACCTCCATCTACTTGTGAATGGAAAAACATTGTCAAATATCCCTCCTACGAAACACTATTAAGCAAAGAAAAAAGGAACAAATCACTGCTACTTACCTAATGTGGATATACCTCAAAAGCATTTTGCAAAATGAAAGAAGCCAAACACAAAAGAATACATGGAGTATGAGTCCAGTTGTATGATATTCTAGACTGCAGAGTGGGATTGCAGAAGGGCGGGTAGAAAATTTTTGAGATGAAAATGTTGTATATCTTAATTGTGGTTATGGTTACATGAATATATACATTTGTCAAAACTCATTGAGCTGCATAGATAAAACCAGCACATTATCTTGTACAAATTATATCAACAAACCCATTCAAAATATGGTATGAAACCCTAGAAGAACATATAATAGGCTTTCAGAAAATGATTGAAATGGAATTTTAAAAACTTTGACCATCTCGGATAATGCCGTCATCTTTGAGTGATCTTGAATAAGTTACTTCACTTATTAGTGCTTTATTTTCCTTATCTCTAAAATGAGATACCAGTCCCACATCTTGGTTTAATTTTTTTGAGAAGATGAATTAAACACGACACATAAAGGGCTTCAAAAAATTTCCAGAATTTACGAAGTACTCAAATGATGCTCTCCATGATGATGTTGATGTTGCTTTAGCTTCTGTGTGTATGAGCTCAGGCTGAGATGCCTGAGCTCCGTGAGTTGCAGAAGAACTGAACTAAAAACTTCGATGATTGTTAGTATTTTAGTTTAAAATTGATGTTTGCTTGTACCATTGCATAGAATCACTTTCGCAATCATTCAAAGTTCAAATTTAAAAAAAAGTGTTTTGTTTTGTTTTTAATTTTTTATTGAGCACTCTCTGTATGTCAGACAGTGTGTTAGGTGGTGAAATTACCTTAAATAAGATTCAGTCTGGGTCCTCAGGAACTTTTTGTGAAAACAGACCAATCAGTAGGGGATTACAATGCATTGACTGTGATAAACTCCATGAGGAGGTGTGGGAGCCTGTTCTGTGTCTGTGGCATGGGCATCTAATCTGGAAGGGGGAAAGATTTTATGGGGGAGGTGATGATGTGGCTGAACGCTAAGGAGTGTGTGTTGGAGGCAAGTTGGCTATCACTTTGGCCTGGTGGGAGTGGGAATACACTTTTTAAAGTCCATGGAACACTAAAACAGAAGGAAATAAAAAAACAACCCTCAAGAAGCCCGCTGAATCTATGTAAATAGTATTTAATCTCTTAACAATTGATATGCAAAGTACAGGTAGCTAAAGGTTCCAAGGGATATGACTCTAACTTTTTCTCATTTGTGACTTGGCGTTGTTGTTAGTCACAGTGGAAAGGTCAAACTTAAACCACGGCTATCAACCTCCTACAGAGAGCTGTTAAGATTTTAATTGAGGTGTGAGCCCTGGTGGTAGGTTCCTATGGAGGCAAAATCAGCCAATGTCTGTGTCAGTCTGATGAAGACAGAAACATCCGCCAGCCTATGTGAGAGAGAAGCACTGGTGATTCTCAGAATGTGTGCTCCATGAATTGTGCTTCTTGGCAGGATCTGCTTGTTGATATGCTTATCTGCAGGTGGAAGAAGACAGGATGGAGAAAGCGAGCATGCCTTCTGGAGAGCTGGGTGGTTTTATGATGGCGATAAGGCATCAGTCTCTAAACCAATCTTCTAAGTTCCTAACGAGCAGATACAGGTCCAGCCTTCTGGCTGTTATCCTTGGATATGCCACAGAGACCACCCCTGGCTGCTTTTTGACATTTGGTTTGTGTCACCTACACACCACGCTCTTCAGATGGCCTGCTAGAATTGAATTCCTGGGGTAGAGTTCAAGCAGGCTTGTTGCAATTCAGCTGAAAAGCATGAACAATTGCAGAGGGAATGGGGGACAGTGTTTTGCAGAGAAAACATTGTAAACTTAGAAATGCTTAGGCTCAGGGGCACCTGGGTGGCTCAGTCAGTTAAGCATCCACCTTCAGCTCCAGTCATGATCCTGGGGTCCAGAGATCGAGCCCCGAGTCTGACTCCCTGCTCAGTGGGGAGCCTGCTTCTCCCTGTCTCTCTGCCCCTACCTTCCACTTGTGTTCTCTTTCTCTTTCTCTCAAATAAATAAAAATCTTTAAAAAATATATTTAGGCTTAGATTTGGAGAGTTTCATATTTTTGTTTAGTTCTACACCTTAGCATATTACTGCTTATTCTTAATTAATATTACTAATCACATTCAGCAGATACTTATTAACCACAAATGTTAGGTGTTACATAGGGAATTCAAAGATAACTGAAGTTTAATTGTGTCCTGATGGAATTTATAATCTGGAGGGAGATCTTTATCAGTTTCAGTATCTGTATCTAGCCACATGGGTGCGCATACACATACGTTCAGAGATCCATACATAATAAATATGTAATTAACTAAGTATACAGAACATTTCAATGTGATGTGAATGCCAGAGTGAGATATAGACAGAATTCTATGGGAACACCAATGAGAAAATTGCTCGTTTTGATTGGGGGTTTCGAGGAACTTTGGAGAACAGCGGGAATTAGAGGGATCAGTAGGGTTTCACTAGGCAGAGCCACAGTGCGGACTAGGAACTGGAAGCTGAGGGAACTGGATTGAGTTCTGTAAGGATCTTGTCTATTTTTTTTTTTTTATCTTGTCTATTTTTATAAACTTTTATATATTCAGTACCTTGCTGCAAGAATTTGTTGATCGAATGAATGCAGGATGCAGCATAAGCAAGTCTCAGAGTCAAGAAAGTACATGCTGTAGATTGGTGAGTGACCCATCGTGGGTGGTGGTAGGTTGGGGGCCAGTGGTTATATGGTGTAGGGTGAAGCATTGGGTGGGTCTGAACTGTTGAGAAAAGTCCCTGTAGTGCTAGGGGTTTAGAATTTTACTCCACTCCCTGGGACCTGTCAGATATACTTGACCTGGAGAGTTACTTAAACCTACTCACTTTACCGGGGCGCCTGGGTGGCTCAGCGGGTTAAAGCCTCTGCCTTCGGCTCGGGTCATGATTCCAGGGTCCTGGGATCGAGCCCTGCATCGGGCTCTCTGCTCCGTGGAGAGCCTGCTTTCTCCTCTCTGCCTGCCTCTCTGCCTGCTTGTGATCTCTGTCTGTCAAATAAATAAATTAAAAAAAAAAAATCTTTAAACCTACTCACTTTACCAAGCTCCTTCATACTTTTACTCTTCTTTGAATTCTTTCTGGTTCTCTCCTCATGAGTTCCTAATCTTTTTTTCCACAGATAACCCCACTGATTGTGTCCTACCCAACTCACTGTCTTCTGGCTTTGGTTTGTAAAACTTTGGTGTGTGGCTCCAGTGGTAACCAATTTTCCTGATCAAGAGCATGTACTCAGGAACAGGGTATCCTGAAAAAGGGTAAATGTGGATTTACTTGCTGACCGTATTAGTTTGCTAGGGTGGCCATAACAAAATTCCATAGTCTAGGTGGAGTAAGCTAAAGAAATTTATTTTCTCACAGTTCTGGAGGCTGGAATTCTGAGATCAGGCTATCAGCACATTTGGTTTCTTGAGGTCCCTCTTCTCAGTTACGGATGACCATTCTCTTGGTGTGTACTCACATGGTTGCCCCTCAGTCTGTGCAGTCTGTGTCCTAATCTCCTAATTTCTTCTTATAAGGATGCTAGACCTATTGTTTTTGGACCTACCCATATGGCTTTATTTTACGGTAAGTACTATTTAAAGGCCTTATCTCCAATGTAGTCACGTTCTGAGGCACTGGGTCTTAAGATCTCAACCTATTAATTTTGGAGGGGACACAATTCAGCCCATTACAGTGACCTAAAGAGTTAATTTCATGATATATCACCTGGCGGGAAGTCACGATGTTGGGTTTTAAGCCAATGGGGGTTACATATGGTTGGAATCTGAGCTTGAATCTAAGACTTAAGGAGGCTAATTGCTCCGAAGTTGATGAAACTAGATTGTTGCCTAGTGAAGGTGGTCCCTTCTGAAGACCCCAGTCCCTACCAAATCCAGAAGCAGTCTATGTTATACTAGTATGAAGTAAGTTTGGAAATGATGAACACAAAGCCATAGCATAGTTGCATGACATCCACTAGAGAATAACTAAACAAGTATGGTTGATGGGATTTCCTGCTCTCCAGTCAGATGTCCCCGGCTCTGTCACTTTCGGTGTGTATGACCTCAGGCAGATGGCTTAACCCTTCTCTGCCACTCTCTGCTTACCTATAAATCAAAGATAATAATGTGTTCTACCTCATGGATTGTTCTGAGGATCAAGGAAGAAAATCCACAGTACACAATATATAGTAAATGCTCAGTAACTTAATGAATCTAATATGTATTCAGTGTTGTCTATTAAAGACAAAATGGTAGATCAGCTCACAGTCATGTTAGCTATAGAACTGTAGCAAAGTATTAGTCTTTGGTAGTTATGTTGATGCAAATTGAAGAAATATTTTTCCTCAAGTTGTCAATCCTATATTCCAGGTGTTTTAAAAATGTCATAACGATTCTTGTAGTTTATTTGATAAGCTATTCTATAGCCTTGTCAAATCAAGTGTACTTTTTATTCTTGCTAGTACCCCATAATATTCAAGAATACTTTCCTCAGCCTTAATCCAACAATTTGGTGAATACCAATTTAATTTAATAATTAGCAGAACAACCAGTGAGATGCAGACCTTGCAGACAAGAGCCTTGCTGTGAATGCTGAGAGTGACCAAGAAGAGGCAAACAGTAGGCGGACCAAGGGTCTGGGTGGAGGTGAGGTCTTAGTGAGGTGCAGGCCAGCCCAGTGGCTCCCCAAAACAGAGAAGCATCAGGTTCTGGTTTTGGAGCCTGGGAGTTTGGCATAATCAGCCTTCTTTGCGGTTTCTGCTATGTGATGTCTTAATCTGTTATTCTGAGAACTACAAAGTCATGGTGCACAGATCCAAGTTAATCCAAGTTAACCTCTGAACTTGGCCTACTTTCATCCAGAATTAGTCTTATTTAAAATTGTAAACTGTCTTGACTACAGCACACTAAATAGTGCTCTGTTTATAAAACATAGGCCTTTTTTCTTTTCCTGCTGTAGATCATTTCTGGCTTGAGAAGTCTATACAAGAAAACCAGAATATATATTTCAATTATCCCAGACATTTAAACTTTGGAGGATTTAAAAATAATTTTCTTTCTTTCTTTCCTTTGCTTTTCTTTTTCTTTTCTTCCTTCCTCCTTCCCTCCCTTTCTTTCTTCTTTCTTTCTTTCTTCCTCTCTCTCTTTCTTTCTCTCTTTTTTCTTTCCTTCCTTCCTTCCTTCCTTCAATGGTAGAGCTCAAAGAGGATCTTGAGGCTCTAAAATGCTCAATTCATTTTGTTCTAATGTCTTAGAAAAACACTTTAATACTTGTTTATATGAATTAAGTTCTGTCCCCATGTGAGATCCACACTAAAGTCATGATAGTATAATATAATTTATATAGATCATATAAATTATAAAATATATAAAGATCATATAAATTATAGAAGTGAATTTGGCCAAGGATTTATGATATTCTGCCTGAAATCGCAGGTATTATAATCTTGAACTATTAGCAGGATAATTGCTGCTTTAAGTCTTCTTTGTTCCTTAGATGTGAGGGCAGGCCCATGTCGTCTTCATCTCTTCAGTCCCAAGGCCAGATACCATGCCTGATACTTGACAGACACCCCGTGAGTGTCGCACTGAGCAGAATGTATACTAAGAGGATACTCGTGTCCATTTTCTTCTTGCTCGTTAGTGTGAACGAACGTATTAACCAACATTCATGTCACAACTGTTCTCATTGTCATAGAGGTTGGCTTTTAATACAAGAGTTCAGCCCAAATCAATAAAAGCACTCTGTGGGAATCGGGTGGAGATATGGAATTCACAATAAGGGGTATTCTATAGTTTATTATATATTTTTTGTCAATTGTGTGTTACATACCCTTTATATCAGTAAAATTTATAAATATATGAACATGTATATGTGCATATACCACTGCCGCCCCCCCCCCCCCGCAGTGAGTCAGCTTTCAAATATTTAGCACTGCCCCACTTATTATTATAGTTACTTCTAGGATTTTGGGTCATAAAGGTTAACTTTCATTCTCCTGAGCTGAAATTCAAGGGAGTGGTCTTATTTTACTCTCCTTGCTGTAGGCATCTGCAGTAGAGCCTGGCCCCAGGACTGGTTAGGCCTCGGACAGGGAAGGAGTCTAGCAGCCCCGCCAGAGGCAAGTCGGTCACATTCATGGCTCAGATGCCAGTGTGGGAGCCCACATCAAGCCACGGAGTCCAGCAGTGGAGCCAGGTCTTCTGGAGATGAGGGTTATAAAACTGAGGGAGCCCTGTTTAAGGAACAGAGTATGCAGTAAGGCGAAAGGCCTGGGAAAAGCCCAGGTAAGCCCTGAGGCTTCAAATTCATGGCAGACCTGCCTTTGATCAAGGAAACAGAGCATTTAAGAGATCAAACAAGCTTGCAGACTAAGATGGGAAGACAGACCAGCAGGATTCTCAAGAAGAATGGAGCTTGAGGGAGTCACAGTGAACCCAGCAGGAAGAAGGGCCCTGTATTACAGAAACAGAACCAGTAGGGTGGGGGTGGCGTGCCTGGAAAGAGAAAGGAAGGAGAGAGATTGGTTGATTTTCAGAAATAGGTTTACACAACTTCAGGGGCTGGCAAGTCTGAAATCAGCAGGGCAGGCCAGTAGGCTGGAGACCCAGGGAAGAGGTGATATTGAAGTTTTGACTCTGAAGGCTGTCCAGAGGTGGAATCCTTCCCTTCTTCCCTCTTCAATATATGCTCTTCAGGCCTTCAACTGATTGGATAAGGCCCACCCACGGGATGCAGGATAATCTGCTTTATTGAAAATCTGATTTAAATGTTAATCACATGTAAAAAAGTACTTTCACAGCAACATCTCCACTGTTTTTGACCAACAACCTGAGCACTATAGTCAAGCCAAGTTGATACATAGAATGAACCATCAGAAGCCCAAGGACACGTTCTTGGCCTAGCCCAGGACAAAGGGAGCTCCCAGAATGGAGGAAAAGGACTGCAGTCAGGTCCCTGCTCTGCTATTTGTACTTTAATTTTGGGTCCTGGGGGGAGATGAGCCCCTTTAGTTTTCTAGCCTGTGTTTTCTGTTGTGCAAAATGAGAGCCTTTGCAGAGACATGCATGTCAGAGGTATAAAGACTGGAGTCTTCAGTTGTTGTTTTCTGTAGATATGTTTTTTGAGGCAGAATCTCACAAGGAATCTCAAACTTGAAAACAGAAAGAGTTTGTCTGAGTGACTGGTGAGGATAAGGATAACCACTCCCAGTAGGTGTGAGAATCTCTGATTTTGATTCTAACCCTGTTCTCCCATCTGGGTTTTCTTTAAGCCTATGAACCAGTGTCCCAAGATCATAGAATGACCAAAGCAAGATTTGAAGTCACATTCCTTCTGGCTGAAAATTCTTTTTATCTATTGAAAGGTATAGTTTGCCCTTGTTTGCATTGCTTTGCAATTTAAAATTTAAAACACCTGCATTTTAACATCTAGAAACATTTTAACATCTAGTTTCAAATGAGAGCTCATGGCAGACAAGCCTGCTCTGGAGAAAGTACTCATGCAGTAAAATTTGAATTAAAGACATTAATTGAACTGATATGGAAGTGAGAATATTTTAATTTTTAAAAGTTACTCTTTGAATCTTTGTATTAGTGTTTGTGTGTCTGATTTCTTTGGAGCCAAATTGGGTCTAACAATACAGAATACACAATACACAATAGTTAGGTCTACGTAACTTGAGAAAGCACACTTAGTTCTGAAATTATGCAAGTGTTAAGTAGTTAGAATTATGGACAGGTTTTTGTTTTTTTTTTTTTTAAATACTTTGACACAAAGGTATGGTCTCTGTTGAACTTATAATTGACAAGGAAAGACAGAAATTTGTGAAATAGTAAATGCATAAATTAAAAGAGAGCTTAAGGCAGCAAAGATGAGGGATTGGATGGTCGTTAAATGAACTATGTTTAGGGGGAGCGTCTGACTGTTAATTGGTAGAGCATGTGACTCTTGATCTCGGGTCATGAGTTCAAGCCCCATGTTGGGTGCGGAGATAACTTAAAACATAAAATAAAAAAAATCTGTAGAATAAGGAGAATGAATTCTTTAGGAGGGGTGATTTGGGTATTTCTAACAGAAAGGATGGAGTCGGGTGTAGATATGAGTGGGGAGGAGCCGCAGAGACAGCCTGCAGAGTATAAAATATAAGCACACATGCAGAGTGGGATAGGACTGTTCAAAGGAGCAAAATCCTCTCTTTTTAAAAGGAATAGAAAAAGTATTTAAAATTCAGATGCTTAAAGGAGATTAAGGCCCTTAAGATTCCAGCATACTGTGAATAGAAAATTATAAGACGTATCATTTACAAAAAGACTCCCTATGGTGGTACAACCTTATTGAAAGAAAATTGTTGGTTTTGCAGGGCTGAAAGATCTATGGTGGACATCAGGCAAATTAGTAAGAGGCAAAATATAGAAAATTTGCTTTTAATAGGATGATTACATTGCGTGCTTAGCCAGGTGATATAGACAGTAAATACCTACATACCTACATTCATGTGAATGCGAGTATGTAGGGAATATAGAAGAAGCAGTTATTACATCGTTAGCCATTAACCTTACAAGGTAAGTTATGTGCATAATATTTTCACCCCTCACAATGGCTCCTGGTCATCCTGTGTTCATTTCTCATAGGCACACAGATAATGTTGCCATTATTACCCTTTCATGAATTTAGTGACATACCTTTGTCATTTTTAGTAAGGAGATTAATGCTGGGGTCTGTAATAGTTCCTGTTGTCCCATCGGGGGAGACTTTCATTGGCTGGAGGTGGGTGTGACACGAATTAACATTTTTTGTGGAAGGTATATTTTATTTTCCCTTTTTTTTTGTTGTTTTGCATATTATGGTTTGCTTGAGAAATGTAAAATCCTGAATGAATAAGAAACCATCCACAAGAGTTTTGCTTCAGAACTGACTTCCCAGATTTGGCAGGATAAAATGTTCTTACTTATTGCTCTAGATAAAGCAAACGCTTTCAAAGTTAATTCTGAATAGCTGAAATTCTTTGGCAACAAAATAATTCTGAATAGTAGTAGAAAATTTATGGATTTCAATTAGAGTTTGTAGGGTATCATAATTCCAGTTTTATATTCCATGCAGTTCAGTGTTTTGGATTTTTAATGGGGCCAGTGCAGTAATAATAAAAGTGATTCAAAATGCACCCAGTAATTACAGAGATTTGCCGTTGCCTTTGCATTAGAAATGATGATGATTTATGCTCAGTGAAATTGTGGTCTGTGGTTCTGTTTAGGATATTCTTGCTATTAAGCCGCTTATTAGTTATGGTCAGTGATTTAAAGCCTCAGAACTATATTAGAGGGTTGTAAAATTATTTATTCTTTAATAGATAATAGTAAATTTGAAACAGACGTTAGGTTAATTATAATCTTGTACATTAAAGAATATGTATTAGCCCTTTGTCACTTCCTAGGTCTTTGGAAAATTCATTTCAAGTAAGTGGAGAAATGGGTGATTGGGTTGGGCAGCCTGGCGTATTCACCTCTGCTTCCTGGTTTATAAATAGTTAACACTTTCCTGAGTGTTCGGGAAGATAATTTTTACTTCTCATTGTGTTGCTTGTGTTCATTTTAAACTCATCCTTGCTCCTGGTTCACATTGCAGAAATCAGGCTGAAAAGATCAAAGAGGTAGACCCCTCTCCTGACTGGGGGGTGGAAGCCATGGGAGACCAGGAGGGAGTTAAGGATGAGCTCACTTTCACTTGGCATTGCAAGGAGTTCCTCATTGTTTCTATTGCTACTCCGTTATTCCTATCCTTAATAATTCTTCTATATGTGTACATTTACATGTGGGTATACACACATGTCTATACACACACACACACATACATTTATACAAAAGATCAGGATTTATATGCTTCACATTATAGTTTTCTGTAAGACAGAAATCATCCAGTGTAAATATCAGATGTGTCAGAATTTCTTGTTACAGTGATTAAATATGATATTCAAATTCCTGTGTTAACATTCTTGTGTAATGCTTGAGTGTTATACCAAATCAGGAAAAAGTGTAAGATAAGGAGACTCCATCTAGACCTGTTAAATCAAATCAAATGAGAAAATACACGTGTAGTCTTCAGGCTAAGTTAAGACAGTAGGCCTCTCCTTATCTGCGGCTTTGCTCTCTGCGGCTTCGGTTAGACACGGTTAACTGCGGTCTGGGGGTGGATGGTCCGCTTTCTGCGGTAGCTTCAGGAGGTTAGTAGCAACTTAACGCCTCACTTGGCCTCATCATGCTTTAGCCTCTCACTTCATCACAAGAAGGGTGAGCACAGCAGAATAAGGTACTAAGGGGGGTGGAGGGAGACCACATTCACATAATGGATAGAGGGACTGGGGTATTATGAAGCTATGGTGTGATAAGAAAATGCCCTCCCCTCCAAATCTCAAAACCTGAATAGAACCAGTACTTACTCCTGGCTCCTGCAAAGTCCAGTGTATGTTGGTGGAGGCTTTTCTCCATCCAGTGATTCCGAGACCCAGGCTCCCTCCGTCTACGGACCTGTCACCTCAACATAGGGCCTCTTTAGGGACAAGAGAACTGGATGTTGACTCACGATATTTTTTTTTAAAGTGTGGCCTGGAGATGACTTGTGTCATCTCTGCTTCCATCCTACTGTCAGCAATGCCATCAAATGCCCCCCACCTATTTGTAGGGGAGGCTGAGCACCATGGAAAATAAGAGGGTATTAGATGAACACTCAGCATTTCCCTGGTTGCGGCATGTAAATGCTTTTGAACTGTTTGCATGTGATCATGTGAATTTATAATTGGAAGAATGCCATAAAGTCATGGCAAGGATGTCATGGTAAACAGTGTCAGAATCTCCCCTCTCTTTCCCCCTCCCCGCCACGTGCTAAGAATTAGAAAGAAGGTCAGTTGGTTGTATCCAGATCCCTGTCACCTGTGGCTTGGTGCTTTCTAGTTTATCCTAGGTGCTCTACCGCTTTCCATCCTTGAGGGTAATTGGTGGCCCAGCACTAGTCTAACATGGCAACTGGGCAGGTAAATGATACAGTGTTTCCCATTGGTCTGCTCTGCTTTGGGTTCTGGTTTTCCATCACTGACCCTTCTCTCTTCTCCCAGAGAATCCCCTTCCTTTCAGTAGAATGAACTGCACCCATCCTGAAGGCTGGACGGGTCATGCAGCTGTATATCAGTAGAACACTTCAGCTGATAAATCTGGAAATTACTGTCCTATTGCTACATGACAGATTACCACAAACTTAAAGGCTAAAAATAACACTCCTCTATTATCCCAGAGTTCTGTATGGCAGCCTTCTTGGCAAGCCGCACTGGGTTCTCTGCTCAGGATCTTGTAAGGCTGGTCAAGGTAGCAGCAAGTCTGGGTTCTTCTCTGGAACATTTGGGGAAGAATCTAAGTTTAATTAAGTTGTTGAGAGAATTCAGTTCCTTGCAGTGGTAGATCCAAGGTCCCTGGGGTTTTTTGCTGTCCGTGAAGCGTGGACCACTTGGCATCGAAAGGCTAAGTGCATTTACTCTCCGGTCGCCTCTCCATCTTCCAAGCCAGCGGTGGTGGCTTGGGGCCTTTTTGTGCTCTCAATCTCTCTGACTTCCTGTCTTCTAGCCAGAAACACACTATGCTTTGGTGAAAACACTATGATTAGATTAGGCCAACCAGAAGCATCTGACTCTTGTCTTGCAATGTAACCTAATCATGGGAGCGACCTCTCATGTCTGCACGGGGTCCACCCATACTTGGAGGGGAGAGCCTTGGACAAAGGCAAGGGCCATCGAAGTCATGCTTAGAATTCTGTGTCCTCTATGCGTTTAGGCCAAGAGGGGTTAGAAAGGACGTTTTTGTTTAACAGAACCTGTATTTTTGCCCAACTGCTGTTTTGAAAGGTAAGAAATCTTTCTACAACAAAAGCTAGCTGTGGGTAGGGGAAGGGGTGACTGGGATTTGTGAGAAGAGTGGGTGAATTTTCTTTCAAAGGCTTTGTGATATACAGAAAATACTTAAAAAGAAACTTAATTTAGATAATGGGCATATAAAAAGGGCACTTGGTTGATTTTTAAATTAAGAACTATAATCATGAAATTTTATTTAATAAATACAACAAGAAGAAAATAGAGTAACGGCCAATTAAGTGAGAGCTTTGGTGGGGAATGGGAAGTGGAGAGAAAGCACAGAAGGTAAAATTCATTCAAGGATCTTAATAGAGTAACAATAGCCCTTATGGGATAATGCTGCTAACTACTTCTAAAAACCATGTTGCGATTTGCCGTAAATGATTTCATAATTTTCTTACATATTACCTGCTCCAAGAGAACATCATTTAAGAGCTTGGCACCCCACCCCTCACTACCATGTCACCGCTTTACTCTGTTTACACATGTCACGATTTGTAATTATTTTGGTTATTTGTATGTCTAATTGTCTATCCCCTGCACTCCGTACCCCCTCCCTAAAGGGCACACTCTGTGAGGGACGGGGGCGGGGACATTGGCTGCTTCAGATTTCCCAGCCCAGTGGCTAGAACCGTGCCAGGCCCGTGGTGGGCACTCAGTGAGCGTGGACTGAATAAATACAGGAATGCAATGGTTTGCCACCCTTTCCTCATTGGTCTGTGAGGCGGATCGAGTTAGGTGAAGGCCTGGAGGGTTACATTTTTCATTCCCAAATACGGGCTCCCTTTACTTCAGTGAGGCCTGTCTAAACTTCTCCCTCTTTGTCATTTCATCTGACACAATTCTGATGCTTCCTAAGTGTCTGCCAAGAGCTTGACGTCTCTGGTCAGCAGGTTGGTAGAAAAGCACTCTGTAGGATGGGTAGGCCGGTAATACTTATCCATAAAGTAAGCTGGACTTTGTCTTGTCAGTGTAGTGCTAACCTAGCTATTTAAAATTGTCTCATTGGGGGCGCCTGGGTGGCTCAGTGGGTTAAAGCCTTCAGCCCAGGTCATGATCCCAGGGTCCTGGGATCGAGCTCCGCATCGGGCTCTCTGCTCAGCGGGGAGCCTGCTTCCTCCTCTCTCTCTGCCTGCCTCTCTGCCTACTTGTGACCTCTGCCTGTCAGATAAATAAATAAAATCTTTAAAAAAATAAAATAAAATAAAATTGTCTCATTGTTCAGGCTAGGTTGTTTAATTTTGGGGGAAAAAGGTATTTTGTGAAATACATATACTCTTCAGGTAACTTGAATATAAAGTTAAAATCATAATGTTTTCTACCAACTTTGCCCAGAAAAGGGAATATGGGGGATCGAAGCCTAGTCTCTGCTCGGTCACTAACCTGCTCAGAAGTCACTTCATTGGTGATTTCTGAGAGCTGACCCATCTCAGCATCTATAAAATGAAAAATAAAGTATGGCATAAGAAGTCGAGGATTTCTAATGTTTCCCTGTGAGGAATCACCCATCCTCCCCCCTCCCCCGCCCCGCCATTGTAAAAGATCTGCTTTAGTTGATTGGGACTTAGTATTTCTAAATACTGGCTGGCCGTACACTCAAAGGAAAGACCGTACTGTAAAAGAATTTGCACAGGGTTCCCTGAAGTGATTTCCTCCTCCTGCCGCTGGCTTTTCTCCCTGAAAATGAAGGCAGAGTATGAGAGATTGTATCACTCTACACTAAGTCATCCCTCCAGCATTGCTCCCCTCTACCTGCTGCCACCCAGGAGTATCCCGTTTTCCGCCCTCTGAATGAGCACTGGTACATGGCCTGTTTGGGTCAATGATGGAGGAGTAGAAGGTCTCTTCCAGGCAGAACTTTACAGAAATGTGCATGGTTCACACATTTAATCTTTCCTCCCAAGTCACAGTGACTGGCCGTGTTCCTGATGGAGACTGTTGGGTCGGCTCTGGTCCTGGCGTGAAGAACATGGCACAGAACCATAGCAACCCCACACTGGATTTGTAGCATGACTGAAAAACAAACGTTTGTTGTTGTAAGCCATTGACATTGTGGGATCATTTGTTACGGTAGGCACAACGGCCCCACCAAACTGGTACACATGCCTGATACTTGTGTATAGCCGGTTCCCGCCATCTCCGCCTGAGTTCATGTTCCAGTCACTGCTAAGCAAGCAGTTGTGCCCAGGCTTCCACTAGCAGCATGTAGGTGAAGCCTGAGTATCTTTCCTTATGTCCAGGGCCTCCTCTGGTTTTGTCGTGCTCTGCTGTGGGAGCGGACTTGGGACTCACGTGTGGTAACAGGAATTGCAGGGAAATGAACACCCACGAGGCAAACCTTGACAGATGCCAGTAAACTCCGAGGGATGAATGTTTCCCTCTTTCTTCTCAATATGCATGACTCTGGGATGCATTTCCATTGCAGGATTGAACCTAAGTGGCCAGCTCCATGGTGAATCCTGCTGTAGGCTTTCCTTCCTTTATTTCCCTTTTCCTGGCCTTTACTTCTACTATCCGGAATCACATTCCCAAATAAACTGCCTGCTCACAAGCCTTTGTCTCAGGCTCTGTTTGGTGGGGGAAGAGGGCTTCTCACCCATCAACCTTCATTTAATCGAACCAATCAGAACACTCTCCACCATTAAGTAATTCAGCGGTATAAAGGATTATACTGTGTATTTCTAGAAACTTACGAGGCACAAACACTTTGTTACCCAGCCTGGAAGTAATTGTTAGATTTGCTGACCCAAAAATAAGACTTTCCCCTCCAAGATTAACCTCTTTTTATTAGTTCTCGGTCTGTCCCAGTGCCAAAACACACAGGTCTTGGCTGGGAAGTTTCCATGGTTTTTGAGGTTCCTTGATTTTGTGGAATAGCGTGTTGTGAGGCAAATGTTTAAGTGTTAAAGCAGAACTAAGGTTTGGGTTTCTCTGTTGTTCTCTGGTGCCTTGTTGCCATTCAGCCTGGATTCAGTCCCCTGGCAGTGCCCTGTGGAGCGTTTGTCTGGCATCATGGGAAATATCACCTTGTTTAGGAATCAAACAAGCCAGGTTCCCATAGCACATCGGTTCTGTTCCTCCTCTGCCTCCTCATCAGTCTATTCCTTAGAAATCTTAAAATCGCAGCATGATAGAACCAGAGGCTATCTTAAAATCATCTAACCAAATACCTCTTTCATAGGTCAGAAAGCAAGTCCATAGAGGTTAAGGAAAATGATCCATTTTGGTGGGGCGGGGAGTGGAGGGAGGATATAATTTTGCCTGTTAAGAAGATACCATTCTTTTTTTGACATAATTAAATTCTTGATTGTGTTGCTCTTAAATGAACCATGAAAATCTAAGCACTTACAATGCAAGTGTGATTTTTAACTAAGGCTTTTTTTCCCCTCCGATCTGAATGTTAAGGTGGCAGATGCATAACTAATCTTAGCTGAATCTATATTAAGGAATCAGCAAGGTGTCTTTATTTAACTTTCATGATCTGTGAATATAATGTAGTGTTAAATAGCATGATTTTGCACATTATGTCCTAAAATAAAAACAATTCCTCCTTTAAAGTGATAGTAAAATGCAGCAATGTGAAAGGTTATTTTCCATTTGGCCTCAAAGAGAATGAGAGGCACACAAGAAAAGAAGGTGTTCCTAAACATGATTTCAGCAGATATGTATGTCTATTTTTTTTTTTTTTTTTTTAAAGATTTTTTATTTATTTAACAGACAGATCACAAGTAGGCAGAGAGGCAGGCAGAGAGAGAAGGGAGGAAGCAGGCTCCCTGCTGAGCAGAGAGCCCGATACGGGGCTCGATCCCAGGACCCTGGGATCATGACCTGAGCCGAAGGCAGCGGCTTTAACCCACTGAGCCACCCAGGGGCCCCTGTATGTCTATTTTAAAAACTGTTTTATCTAGGGGACAAAATTCAGCACTTGGACTTGCCTTCTGGGTCATGCAGGGGAAACTCCTATCAGCAGAAGGGAAGGGGGAGTACTAAAATCCCTTGTTATCCTGGTTTTGAATTTTCTGAGGAATATCCAATGCATTGAGCCTCTGTGTTTTTGCTTGGGGATGTTTCCATGGAACTGTATTAGTTCCAGGAAATTTGGGTCCTTTCTATTATCTCTGGAAACAGACACGGTTCCTGCAGAAACTACATGGGATTATCTGTTTCTCTGTTGAACGTCTTTGCTACAGTGGGTTGGATTCCTGAAGGAGTAAACAGTGAAAAATTCTAAGGCCCAACTGCGGAAGGTTGTGTGGAGAGTAAAGCAAGCTATTCTGATTTCAGACATAAAAATGTTGCCCTTTTCCCTTCTTGAAATACTGCTCTATAGTCTTGCCTGGCATATGGTAACCAAGACAAGAAATTTGCGACTACCAGTGTTATGCTAAAGTTGGGTTTCTGGGGTTTGACTTTTTTTGGTTAACCAATTTTCATTTTAATATATCTGAATGTTTTCAAGAATGCAATTCTAGTTTCTGATGATTCTAAATGGGGCGTGATCCAAAGAACGCAGACCCTTGAGGAATTAATACAAGAGTCTTGGGACCTCTTTGGGTACCAGACATTCTCAGGGGATCTCTACATAAATAGTATGTTCTGTTTAAATGTGTGTGAAGGTGTTGTTAAATTCTTGGTCACTTTTAAAGCAATATTTTTTCTCAATCAAAGGGCAGTAGGAAAGTAAGAAAACTATAACAGTAAGATTATTTTTTATTCGCATGCTCTTTTTTATTCACATGCTATATATGTGTGGGGGATTATGTTTTTAAAATAATTAAAGATGTCTTTATGCTTGAACAAGCCAAGAACTACTACTCTGGTAGTTATGTTCTATAGGGCATGCTTCACAAAGCTAAATGAAATATTTAAAAGTTAATGGCTAGACAGTGCTTAAAGCATACACATTATTCATGATTTATTCTAATAACGTTTGTGGATGACTAACTTAATGCCGCCACACATCCATTTTGGTTTTTTCCCTGAAGATGTGCCTCAGTATCTGTGCCTCCTTGGGGGTGGGTTTATAGAACTCGGTGATTGAAAGGAGAAATTGAGTTCCATGACTTTTATGGAGTGGGTGTTAGAAAAAACACCCAGACACTTATATGGGCTTACAGCCTGCCAGATACTGTTCTGAAATTGTCTTAAAATATTAGTTTGCATATAAGCTTACTCTGAGATGGTGGGACTACTGTTGTTCCCATTTTGTAGATGGGAAATTGAAGGCTGGAATGGTTAGGTTCTGTACCCAAGGCCACCCATACAGGAAGTAGTTAACTGGGGTTTCATTCCAGGTTCAGACTCTGGTCCGGCACTATTTCCCACCCCTCCCCCACCCACTACCACAGAGGCTATCCCTTCTTTCCTGGAAGAAGGGGGTAGGTGGCTCCTGAGGAGTAGCCGAAGGGCAGGCTGGTTTGGTTTGAGGTAGGATACCCTCATGTGTTGTCCATTCCTCATCCCTAACCCTCAGCATCACACACGTGCACACACACACACACACACACAGCCACCTGGGCTTTCTGGACACAGTGATCTTAGGGCTACCTTGTACTGTAACTGTGAGGTCCTTTGATCTGGGCTTTGTTCCCAAACCTTCTGGAACCATCACTTCAAACAACAAATATGTTGTGGTAAAAGACCTCCAGCGTGTGACGGAACTCAGTCCTGTTGCCGTGTTTTGCTGCGTCAGGGAACCCATGGATATGTGTCTTCAGAGTTCATCTGGACAAGGCCAGCATCTTGAGGATTATTCTGATGACGTTCTAAGTCCTGGTCCTTTAAAGTGATCAGTGGAGGGTCACAGAGACTCCGCCTGATGGCATCAGCGCCTGTGGCCTTTGTGAGACATTTGAAAGCGCCCCTCCTTTCCCTTGCCCAAACCAGAGGGGAGGTGGAACGGTAGCAGACAGCCCAGATGCCCCGGACAGCCCTTCGTGCTGGAGGCCACTGAACATGCAAATACGCTTTGCGAGGAATTGCTAAAGAGGATGATGGCTGTTGCCTTGCTTCTCTGCCCATTCCAATTTGGCAGGTGAGGCGAAGGCCAAGTGGAGCACGCTTCAGTGTTCGGGAAGCCGGGATGGGGTGCCAGGAGACCACAGTTATTTCGATGCAGCAGGCTGGCTGTGTTCACGATTGCCCCAGTCACTTCAAAAGCTCTTGTGGTGAAAGCTGGCGGGCGCAGTCCCCT
The DNA here is from genome assembly GCF_963455335.1 of Martes martes. Lineage (NCBI taxonomy): Eukaryota > Metazoa > Chordata > Mammalia > Carnivora > Mustelidae > Martes > Martes martes. Next base: position 55,277,904 of record NC_137893.1, on the reverse strand, counting down.
AGAGATGTGTCGTCCTGTCCCCCCTCCCCCCACACCGCCTCTGCCTCTGACCAGCTATCTTGGCAATCTCTCTCACCAGACAGGAGAGGAAAGTCAACTTGCTTTCATGGCAGGAAGGCTCCAGTCTTTCCAGTTTCATGGGGCCAAGGCTGGTGTGGAGCCAGGAGGGTAAATACAGCTCAGTTATTAGGAAGGAGCTTTTATTTCCAAGGGTGGAATTCTGTTCTGGACTGCTGAGCTGGTCAGAGATTTGCCGGTGCTGAGTTTGTGACATCTACCTTGCCTCTTGCATCTGCAGGTGGTATGGAGCATTGGTTCCCAAAGTGTGCCCCACAGGCCCCAGGGGTTCTCCGAGATCCTTTTAGGGGTCTGAGAGGTCATAATTATCTCATAGCAACACTGTGACCATCTTTGTCCTTTTTCACCTTGTATCAGGAGCACAAAAGCAAGAGTGAATAAAAATGCTGGCTCATTAGTGCCAATCAAGGCAGGGACACCAAACCGTGTTATTAGGGTTTATTGTGTTCCTTGCCTATACATGCCCAGAAAAGCCCTTTTCCTTAAAATATCTTTGATGAAGCCATAGAAATTAGCAAGTTTATTAAATCACAATCTCTGAGTACATTTTTTGAAAAAAATATTCTGTGTAACAAAAGGAGAATTGTTTGATGGCAGGGTGCCCCAAAATAGCAGCGTGTTGGCATATTAATTACTTTGAATTAAAGTTCCATAAGAAACAGCTGATGCAAGAAGGATGCTCTCTGAGTGTCCTTTGTCTCTCTGAAAGCAGAAAATAAATCTCCATGTGAATGGTCCCCTCTGTGTGCCAGAAGGAATGGAGCCATCCTTATCACCAGAGATTGGGAGTTGAAGGCCAAGAGGCTCTATAAACAAGCCTTGTTACTTCTTTCCTAAATTTCTACCTTAAGCCTGAACTTCTTTGCCTTGTCAGTTCTTTACACGTTTATTGCTTCTTTGTCTAAAAGGTATAAAAGCTGCCTGCTTTTGTTACTTCTTTGGATCTCATATCTTTGGGGCCTTCATACAAAATTAAGTTAAATTAGTTTTTCTCTTGTTAGTCTCATCTTTTATTACAGGGGTTTTCTTAGCCAAGAACCTAGAGGGTAGGAGGAAATTTATTTTCTTTCTCCTCCATACCTGTAAAGGCTTCTTCTGCAAATGGAAGTCTGTGTGAACCTTGTCTCTTTGCAAACCACGTCTACTGTTGTTGGAGTTGCTAGCCTAACCTGCTGCTTTATTCATTGGACATCATTTTCAGTTGAAAGAGTAGCTAAGAAACAAACCATGGTTATTTAGATTTTGGTAAATAGCAGATATAGTCACACAGTGAGTGAAGAGTATTTGTTGTTAATGGTAAAATTTGAATATTCAAATAAGAGTTCCATTTTGGAAAACCTGTTTCTGTCACTGTGAGATTAACAGTTTTCCAATACTTGAAAGCTTTTTTTTTTTTTAAAGATTTTATTTATTTATTTGACAGAGATCACAAGTAGGCAGAGAGGCAGGCAGAGAGAGAGAGGAAGGGAAGCAGGCTCCTTGCCAAGCAGAGAGCCCGATGCGGGGCTCCATCCCAGGACCCTGGGATCATGACCTGAGCTGAAGGCAGAGGCTTTAACCCACTGAGCCACCCAGGCGCCACCACTTGAAAGCTTTTTTTGATGAAATGGGCAATCACATTAACAAATTTACTTTTTTGATATCAAATAATGCTATGTGTTAAGGTTTAGAAGATCAGCATAACCCAGGAACCCGCCATTTTCCAAATGACCAGTACATGATGTGGGAAAATCATATATGGGAAGAGGTCCATTAACAATAAATAGACCAGGGATGTTAACATAGTAGACAGAGTATGAAAGATTCATTGATGTGGTTTCAGGTTTCACAATGCAACCGACTTTTAAGAAGTTGCTTGACAACTATCTGTTGTCGAGTTTTGGCATGTTATCAAAAATAATACCTACACTTATCTATCTAAAACTATGAAAATAATCTTCCTTTTTCTGATGACACATCTCTGTGGGGCTAGATTTTGTTCAGATACTTCACCTATAAAAACATTGCTGCAGATCGAATGTGGAAGATGTAAGAATCCAGTAGTTTGTTCCACCAGCTATTTTTTTTAATTAATTTATTTATTTATTTGACAGACAGAAATCACAAGTAGGCAGAGAGGCAGGCAGAGAGAGAGGGGGAGGCAGGCTCCCTGCTGAGCAGAGAGCCCCATGCGGGGCTCCATCCCAGGACCCTGAGATCAGGACCTGAGCCGAAGGCAGAGGCTTAACCCACTGAGCCAACCAGGCGCCTGTTCCACCAGCTATTAAAGAAATATGCCAGAATGCAAAATAATGCCATGGTTCTTATTAATTTGGAGGGAGGGGAATGTATTTTTTTGTAAAAATCTTACTTAGGTTAACATGTAATGCATTTTCTATTTTTATTTTTAAATGAATTAAATATTTTAAACATGTCTCAGTTGTTATCTCAAGTACAATAAACATCAATAGTTATAACCCACAGAAACAAAAGCTCTTTGGAATCCTCAGTGTTTTTTAAAAATGCAAATGGATCCCAGAACCAAATGTTTTGAGAACTGCTAATATAGAGTATTTTAGGGTTTTCCAGCTGGAGAGATCCTGTCAGACGAGTCAAAAAAAGTCTCCTAGGTTAGGAATAGTGATTGTTTCATTATATATCTTTAAATGTATTGATGAAAATTATTTACATATTTTCCTCTTTAAAATGAAAACCTCGAGAGATCAAATATACTTACCTTGCACATTAAACTCTCATTCGTCAATAACTTAGAACAGAAAAATATGGGCAATTATATTCAATTTGAACTTATTAGAAATATAAATATCCACATACATAGTGTGTTATTAGTAGAGAAACGGTTGCAAATAGCCACTGAAACCTTCTCTTGTCCTGTAATTTAAAACAAATCATAAATATTCAAATAAATAATAAATAAGCCTTGGACATTAAGCAAAAGAAAAGCAAGCATTCCAGATTCTGATTATTTTCTATTTTTGATGCTGTAGCAAATCATGGTTAAATCTGTCTGATTTTTTTTATATACACGGAGTCCATGTATAAACATAGTGTATAGTTTTTAATGTATTTTTTATAAGTCCTGTTTTTCTGACATAATTAATTTAAATACTTTGCATCATTTATCTAATATGAAGAGGCAAAATTTTCCTTATATATTATGAATGACATTAAATATAATATCTAAGTAAGCATTCTGCACAGATTTTCATGTTCTGAATAAAAATACCTTTTGCCTAAAGTCACATTTGCATGTAATGCCAAAAACAAGGAAGTGATTAAAAATATTCCTGAGAGCATTTGAGAAATTACATATTTCTGTGAAAGGGTTCTCTATTAGTTTCTGAGGGCTCTGTGACAAAGTGCCACAGATGGAGTGGCTAAAATCAACAGAAGTTTATTCCCACCTTATTCTGGAGTCCAGAAGTCTGCCATCAAGGTCTTGCTGGAGCCATGCTCCCCACAGAGCCTCGAGGAGAGAATCCTTCCTGGCCCCTTCTAGCTCTGGGTGGCTCAAGGCTTTTCGTGACCTGGTTTATGGCTTCGTGTATCTCTGTTCTCTGCCTCTGTCTTCACACGAGCTTCTCCTTTGTGATGTCTCTCTGCTTACTGTCCTCATCTTATAAGGACACAGTGACCGGATGTAGGGCCCACCCTAAATCCAGGATGATTTTATCTTGAAAGCCTGAACGTCCTATAGAAGCCCTATTTCTCAGTTCACATTCTGAGTGATGTGAACTTTGGGGAACGCTATTCATTTATTACACATTTCCAATCGAAAGTGCTGGGGAGTTCAGACATACTTTGATAAGGGTAGGCTTTGCTGCTGGACAGACCCTGTCTGCCACTGATGAGCCCTTTGACCCCATCAGGTTATCTACACTGTGGAGCCTCAGATCCCTCATCTGTAAAGCTGGGTCCATGTCAGGCATCACACGGGCTTATGGTGAGAAGTAATGGAGATCATGCATAGATACACAGAATTCTCAGCACAGTGCCTGGCACAGAGGAAGGTCACTAAATAAATAGAAGTATTTGCTCACTATTGTTAGGCCAGGAAGGTAATAATAATAATCATAATATTTACTGTAAACTTACTGTTAAGGGCAACTATATTGGTGATAATTATAATAAGGTTAGCGGCTTAGTGCTAATGGTGTCTTCAAAGACCATCAGTACCTAATCACGGATGATTTTACTGTGACACCGTAGATAAGAAAGAGAGATGGAGATGAAAACCCTTAAGTGAGCAGCCCGTGAGTTTGGTTAGAAACAGACATTACTGTAGAACAAACGTGTTCTCCAAAATTGCTATGTTGAAATCTAATACCCAGTATGATGGTATTTGGAGGTGGGGCCTTTGGGAGGTGGTTGGGTGATGAGGATAAAGCACCAAGATGGGATGGACGCCTTTATAAAAGGTCCCCCAGAAAGCTCCCTCATCCCTTCTGCCATGTGAGGCCATGGCAAGAAGAAGGTGTCTCTGAACCAAGAGGGCCTTCACCAGACACTGAATCTGTGGGTGCCTTGACCTTGGACTTCCCAGCCTCCAGAAATGTGAGAAATTTCTTTTGTTTATGAACCACCCAGTCTCTGGTATTCTGTTTTATCAGTCCACATGGACTGAGACAGTCATCAACAGGACTTTCATCAAGAGATGCACCAAAGCGGTGCCTGGGTGGCTTAGTCAGTTAAGCCTCTGCCTTCAGCTCAAGTCATGATCCCAGGGTCCTGGGTTCCAGCCCCACATCGGGCCCTCTGCTCAGCGGGGAGTCTGCTTCCCCCTCTCTCTCTGCTTGCAGCTCCCCCTGCTTGTGCTCTCCCCCCGCCCCCATCAGATGAATAAATAAATCTAAAATAAAACAAAACAAAAGAAAAAAACCCACCAAATGTGTTAGGAAGACCTGCATTAGAGGACAGAACATTGATACGCAGCACATCCTAGCATTTATCCTTATTTCTGTTCTGGATTTGTATCAGTCATTTCTAGGCCTGTGTCCTGATCACTATTTGGGGTGGTATTTGGAGACTTTGAAGCGTAAACAGAACTCTAAAAGCCCATTTTACTCTAATTCCATGTATAGTCAAATGCAGTGCAGCTGTCATGGTGACCTCGTGTCACAGTCCCCCTGGTGGCTGTCTCAGACTTCTTCCCTCTCCTTAAAGCCCTACCGTGCCCCTCTCACCCCTCGCTGTGCAGATAGCCTCGTGCTTCCTGAGAACTAGCAGTTCCTTGCACATGAGTTCCTTCCCTTTCTCTCCTTCGCATCAGAATGTCCTGGCATCTTTGCCCATCTGTTCTTTCCCTCTCTTTCTGATGAGGAATGACCCCTCTCCCCTCTAAGAATAATCCCTCCCCTGGGTAGATACTCTTATCCCAAGTAATAATTTTGATCCCATGATTACCCTTTTGTTTTCTGGCATTTGGTCTCTCTCCGTGGAATCCTTGCACTCAGTCTGTAAATATACCTTAGGTCCCTCTTTGTTCTTAAAAACACTGTCCCCTCCAGCTACCATTTCTCCTTCTTTAACTCTACTGTTCAACTTCTTCAAAGTGCAGTGACCTAGCCTCAGCTGCATGTTGTGACAGCTGTTAATTATTATAAAATTATTGAAAGAACAATACAGAACTCCCAATAGCTAAATCTTGATAATTTCTTCCTGGTAGAGATAAAATATTGCTCTAACTCTAGGCAGTGAGGAGGTCTAGGGCCTCTGAGCCTTGTCTCCTGGAGTTTGCTACCACTCAGACCACAACCCTGTGTGGTGTTCTCAGTGTGGGGGAATTTCACATATTCAGAATATTCAATGATGAGTCTCACAGAGTGATTTTTAGAAATCGGGAATTTACATAGCTAGTCTGTTGGGAAAATTATAAAATCAGTTAATGCCCTGAGGCTAGTATAAACAAAGACACTTTTGTGTTTTAACCTCTGAATTTGTTCCTGAGAGTTTGCTGAATAACAAGCGGGTAGGAAAATTTCCAGCCTCCCCGGTATACTTTCCATTTGCTGAAAACCTGCAGATAAGTCCTGAGTGAAGTTTAGAACCCATGTGGGTCGAGAGGAGGGGGTGAGAAGCGTGCTTGTGCGGTTTATTTTCGCCTACTGGATTTTTTTTTTCAGGAACTGGATAGTAAATCGGTACTTCGCAAGGACACACCACAGATGAAGACAGATAGGAGAACTGCACAGAAGAGTTTATATAGCATCGGGGATTTGTGTTAAAAGTAAACAGACAAACAAAACAAAAAAACAAAAAAAAAAACCAACAAAAAACGCCCAATATACATAGATCATTCTGGATTAGGTCAAACATTTTTTAGTCTTGGACAAAAAGTCCGTGGGAAATCTGCCCTGTACGATTCCTCTAGCAGAAAAAGAACATGGAAGCCAGTTAATTTTATAAGATAAGAGGGCATCCTCCAGCTTATTGGGGTCTGGGAAGTGGCTTTGGCCTTCCCTAGGGGACCCTCAGAAGCCTTTTGAGGAACTGAAAGGTGACCATTACTGGTAGAGTGGATATATATCGATATATGCGAATATATTTCGATATATCCGATATATTTCGATATATATCAAAGTTTTTCTCTGTTGTATAGGCAAAGGAAAATATGCTCCCAGCTGACTTGCTAGACTAGTATTTTCCATAGGAACTTAGTTTACTGAGAAATTATACATAAAAATTATACTGTGGATGATTCAATCAATCAGCAGTAGTATATATATTCCCACTGGAGATACAAAGAAGTATGCAATGCGTTTCTGTGCTTGGAGAAGTTTAGAGTTAAAATGAAGCTGGATTTAAGCCCCCCTCTTCTAAGCCAATTCTAACCATCCTGGGTTCCATAATGAGAGGCAATGTGTTGGGGCCGCATGTTGGTAAACTTAGCTTGAGAAAGTCATGACATAAAAAAACCTTTCTGTCTTGTCACCCGACCACCCACAGATTCAACTTTGTCCCTCTTGTGTCATTCAGAAGGAGAGAAGGTAGTATTTGTACCATGAATCTTAATTTTTCCTTATGAGATGGTTGTCCCCTGCCCTTGTAAGGAATTATATGGGATATTAATGTATACTCACTAGTTGTGGGTGTTTATCCCAGCAACCAAATGCAGAGATTTTCTGTCTCTTGATTCTGCATTTACAATGGAGCGCTATCCTTTAGAATAATAACACAACAGAGAAATAATTCTTTTTTTTTTTTTTTAAGATTTTTATTTATTTATTTGTCAGAGAGAGAGAGAGAGTGAGCACAGGCAGACAGAGTGGCAGAGAGAGAAGCAGGCTCCCGGCGGAGCAAGGAGCCCGATGTGGGACTCGTTCCCAGGATGCTGGGATCATGACCTGAGCCGAAGGCAGCCGCTTAACCAACTGAGCCACCCAGGCATCCCCAGAGAAGTAATTCTTATACAGGATAGCCTTCATATAACTCTGATGGTTTTAGTTAGTGGGGAAAAATCCCAAGCTAAAAAGAGTAACAGACTTGAAATCAGTTAAAATTCAGAATAATCACCTGAGGAAAAGAAATGTAATCTCATAAATCTTCATTTTTAACCACAGGACAATAGTCTCTTTATTCATTCAATAAATTTTGCTGCCCCTCTCTGTTTCTCACATTGGAACTCTAACATAGATTAGAATTGGCAAATATCTGTGAAATGAAAGAATTTCCCCACTTCCCTTCCCCTTTCCCATAATAGGACAAATATAACTGAGCAAGTCACAGTTCAGTTCAAGAATTAGGTTTGTGTAGCCCTAATACAAGGACTCTGCTTGACACAGTTTTTATTTTATTTTATTTCTTTTGAGTCTTCCAAAATTCATTGTTTATGCACAGCACCCAATGTCTTGATCAAAGACAGGTAGGGGGAGAATGAGGCCACCGAGCTAAGAAACCTTTTTTTTTTTTTTTAAACAGTATTTCCCTAGAAATAGGGAGATATAATTTGGCACATTACCAAAAAACAAAACAAAACAAACAAAAAAAAAAAAACCAAAACAAACAAACAAACAAAAACCCAAAAAAACAAAAGAAAAACAAAAAAACCCAAACTACTGGCCTTCATTATTCACAAGAGCAAGACTCCAGGAGCACTGATAGAACCAAAAATATAACCTGCTATTTATTGTACCTGAGGTTGGCTTTCATGATTTCAAGAAAGGACCAGAGTTGAGATAATGCCATGCATGATTTTTTTTGTCAACCTAGTACTGTATCCAAAGAAGCCTTTTGATAGATGCATATAAGCAGATTATTAGAGAGCTTCTCTCTTGGTAGGCATATCCCAGATAATTTAGAGGAGGAAAGGAAGTATGAAAAAAGCATGGTGAGGTGAGAGCAGCTCTGTGGAATGAGGCCAGCCTGGTGGTGCCTGTCTGCCCCTAAGACTTAAACTTACAGCTGTTCTCTCCCTAAAGCCAGCCAGAACTTTAAAAACCTGTTCATTTCTATTCCACACGAAGAGTGGGATCTATCAGGCGACGTTCCTTTGCGATCATGTGGCCATGTGCACTGGGCTCATTTCTGCTCTCCGAGACTGTTCTCGCATCGTGAAAACTCTCCGTGACCCAACTGCAGAGAGCCTGTTTGTCTGCCTCCCACCTTCTCCTCCAAAGAACGGAAAATAGACAAATGCAAGGCTGGGCTTGTTTAATGAACGTGATTTGTTTTTGTTGAGCCAAAAGCACAGGAGGTTTCGCAGGCCGTCAGCTTGATGCTAGATTTGTGAGTGATTCTGCGGTCCGCATCTTTAGAGGGGTTTAGTACGGAGGTGTCTGTACTTGCTGGTGATAACCTGTCCGAAGGCATTTTCTTTACTTTCAGAGATTCCTAGAATAAAAATGACCTTTTAAAGGTAGATGAGACCATCTTTCTGATGTCCAGAGCTCTATCTAGCATGGGCAGGCATCTGAGAATCTTCCGTTTTAATAAGATTGTCCTTATGATGTGGCTTTTTCCTTCCCTCTGTGACTCTCCCTTGATCCTGGCTGTGGTCCTCCTGCCATCTCAGAAACCCGTAATACTGTGACCTGAGGCGCTTTCTGCTTTCTCTCTCTCTCCCTCTTTTGTTTTTTTTCAGTGCCTTCTCTTGCACTGTACTGACTAATACAGTTTTTGGTGGAATGCCTTTTCATTCATTCACCTGGTTCAGCATTAGAAACTGAACTGACTTGAGGTGCCTGTGTGGCTCAGTCGGTGAAGTGTCTGACTCTTGATTTTGGCTCAGGTCATGACCTCAGGGTCACGGGATGGAGCCCTGCATCAGGCTCTGCGCTCAGCATAGAGTCTTCTTGGGATTCTCTCTCTCTCTCTCTCTCCCTTTGCCCCTCCCCTGCTCGTATGCCCTTTCTGTTTCTCTCAAATAAATAAATAAATAAATCTTTAAAAAAAAAAAAAAAAAAGGAGTCTTGCCTTCTTTATATTAGGGTGACTTCCCTCCTCTACAAACTTGCCCTTGTTCCCCGCTGAAAAGTTAGTTTGTCAAAACAGAATGAACATTACTTTTCCACAGTTTGTAACTGAAGGTGATTTTAATAGAGGCACTACCTTAGATATGAGTCTATTTGAGTGACTATTTGAATTTAGTAATTAGTAGTACGATATTATTACTTAATAATATAAAAAAAAAGACTCATAAAGATCTTGATTCCCTGGAGAATAGATAGTAACACTTTTTCCTCAGCATGGATATTAACACTTTTTCTCCATTTAGATGTAATTGTTGGATGATATTATCCAAACTAATTAATAATGACATATTAGTTAACATATTGCCATCAGCAGGTGGCTATTTGAGCAGGGGTGAAAATGGCATGTGCTAAAACAAATTGGTGTACCCTAGAGAAATGTGCAGAATTATTTTTTTAAAAAGATTGTCTTTTAATGGTGTCTGCAATGTGGTTTTGTTTTTTTTTTTGTTTTTTTTCCCCCCACTTAACACAGCTTTAAGAGATGAAACTGGGGGTAAGACTGGAGAGATAGTGACTGGAAACACAAAACAAAAGACAGCAAAATGGATTCAACCTTTACCAAAAGCTTTCGAATTGGAAAACAAAATGAAACAAGTCAACAGTGGAGTCCAAGTGACACAGTCCGCCTGTCAGATCAGAAATCACACAGAAGACTCAGGGCCCCTCCTTCTGCTGTTGCGCTCTCTTGCTTTCTCCCTCCCCTCTGTCTATTCTGGATCTGTCAGGGGATTTGGGGCAAATGGCAACATATGGGCAGGAAACTGTAATCTGTGGCTGGCTTTCAGTTTCTGAGGCATCACCGTGACAGCGAAGGGGTTAAAACTGTCAACACCTATCAGAGCTCGGCGATAATTAGTGTAATAGCAGGCCCAGAACATTGGCACAGATGACCACACCACAACAGATGAATTCTACCAGGGTCCTGCTTCGTGGGGAGTCATTCTTCCTTTCTTCCAGCTCGTGCGCAACTATGCTTTTTAAATGCCTATGTGAAGAAAGTTGCTGTTTATGCATACAGATGATTCTAGTTAAAGATGATTGTGAATCTTTTTTATTTCAGAAAGTGCTCTTTGAATTAGTGCTTACAGATAAATCTGTACCCTCTGAGCACAAGATAGGTGGCCTGTAAAATGTCTCCAAGTGTGTCGATGCTTGCTCTGTTAACCAAGGATGCTCGGATGTCATAGGGAGGGGTGTGATTTAGGGAGACAAACTGTTGCAAGATATACTTTTCATTAATACATATATTTTTTACTTTCTTGTTCTTACAAGAGCCATAAAGGAAAAGCAGAACCTTTTAAACAAGACAGGTTGGAAAAGAATAAAATACATTTTTCATTTAGTAACTTCAAGGAGAAAATGGATAGATAAAAAACAGAGACTTAGGGGCGCCTGGGTGGCTCAGTGGGTTAAAGCCTCTGCCTTCGGCTCAGGTCATGATCCCAGCATCCTGGGATCGAGCCCCTCATCAGGCTCTCTGCTCAGCAGGGAGCCTGCTTCCTCCCTTCTCTCTCTGCCTGCCTCTCTGCCTACTTGTGATCTGTCTGTCAAATAAATAAATAAAATCTTTAAAAAAAAAAAAAAACAAAAAACAGAGACTTAAAGCTATTTTTTCAGGGATGCCTGGGTGGCTCAGTTGGTTAAGCGTCTGCCTTCAGCTAAGAGCATGATCCCAGGGTCCTGGGATCGAGTCCTGCACTGGCTTCCTTCCTCAGCGGGAGCCTGCTTCTCCTTCTGCCTGCCACTCCTCCTGCTTGTGCTCGCCCTCTCTGTCTCTCTCTCTCTGACAAATAAAGTCTTTAAAAATGCTGTTTTTTCAGAAGTCCATGTGGTAACCAGAAAGGGGCAATTGTAACTTAAAAATAGGAGCAGCAGTTGGTAGAGCATGTGACTCTTGATCTCGGGGTCCTGAGTTCAAGCCCCACACTGGGGGGTCAAGTTTACTTTAAAAAAAAAAAAAAATAGGAGCAGGAACCCATGATGGACTAGGGGAAGAATGGGTAAAGGAGAAACCTCAATAACCCCGATATGTTCAAATCCACAGGTCCCAATGGCTGGCATCCTAGAGTACTTAATGAATTGGCCGAAGTCATCACAGAACCGCTAGATATCATTTTTGAGAACTCGTGGAGGACACATGAGGTGCCTGAAGACTGGAAATGGGCATATTTAGAAACTTCTTTCAAAAAGGGAAATGGATGATGACCCTGGAAATACTCAACAGCTTAACTTTTTGCTTGGAAAAATTCTGGAATAATCAACTTAGTACACTGGGTAACTAACTTATAATAGCTAGAAACAAGGCAGTAAAAACATCATACATGAAGAGGTACCGAATTTGGTTTTGAGATCAGGTCTTGTGCCTGTTTTGGGGATCCTCCCCTCCATTCTCTGAATTCTTGATGGCTGAGGCGTTTGGGTGATAACTAATTTTAAGTGAAATTCAAGACAAAAAGCAGATTTCTGGCATTGGCTCATCATTACGTCATTTCCATATGAGCCTTTAACTTGAGAATTAGGGCCTTTACTTTTATATTTTAGCATACATCTTTTTTTTTTTTTTCTGCTCCATATAGGACTGTGTTTTCATGGGTTGAGATATTTTATATGATTCTCTATAGAATAGCTTTGTGACAGAACTCTTATTTTAAGGTGCTTTTCATAGTTATTTCGTGTATAGGTAGGATCATAGAGCTGATGAATTGAGGAACATCGGCAAGGGGAAAGAGTTTGTTCTGACTTCGAGTGTTTAATATAACCTGAAGTGTAGTGTTAGGACCAGGAATGGTATCTTGCTCTCACAGACAACTGAGCAAGATCAGCTGTGTAACTTGATCTCTAGTTTTCCTCACTCCTTGGGGACTGTCATGGCCATTGCTGTGCTCCATCCACCCTCCCTCCACCCCAATCAGGTTTCTGATGTCAGGCCCATGGGGGCAGGGAGGTCGGATGTGGCAGCCATTAGGAGCCCTGCATAACAACAGCCCAAAAGGAGAGTAGAATAGAGTGCGGGAAGGACATCAAGACACATCTGGAGTCTTTCTAATTCTTACTGTGCCTGCCTTTGGCTGTGGGTAGTTTTATTTCCTGCTTAGAAAATGCAGCCATGTTGATGGGACCAAAAAAGTAATTGAAAGGAAATTATCAAAGAAGGCCCAGGTATGCCATGGGCTCAGGGGGTAGGGGGTGGGGCACGGCTAGGCAGCTTCAGAGAGCCCAGGAGCCATTAGTCCTGTTACCAAATCTTTCCTGCACTGCTTGGAAGTACACACGATCTGCTAAAGTCTACCTCAGTATTGTGAAGCTCAAGAGTAGGAAACTCCCAAAGGAGAAGCATCTCATGTTCATTTTCTTCCTGGTGTGTGCTAGTCTCTAGGTGAGCAGTTTAGGTCTCCAAGGTCTTTAGAAATATAAAGTTTCCATAGTTTACCTACTTCTAGAGATTAATTTTGATACCGTAAAATCAGTCTCATTCTTAAATGCAAATGCAAGGAAATGAAGCTTGCAAGCATGTGTAAATGGTCCTTTAAACTGGATGTAGCTTGCAGATAAGTAAAGATTAGACTCTAATCAACCTTTCATATTTTTTTTAAAATTTTTTAATTTTTTTCAAGTGAACCAGAGTCTTTCAGATTTCCAGGCTGGATCTTTCTTTCTTTTAAAGATTTTATTTATTTATTTGACAGAGATCACAAGTAGGCAGAGAGAGAGGAAGGGAAGCAGGCTCCCCGCTGAGCAGAGAACCCCACGTGGGGCTTGATCCCAGGACTCTGGGATCATGACCTGAGCCAAAGACAGAGGCTTTAACCCACTGAGCCACCCAGGAGCCCCTGGGCTGGATTTTTCTTAAGGAGTGGGGGGTCTGGATAGATTACAGATATAAATTATTGTGATAATAAATGGCTTCCTGTTCAAGACCCCATTTCCAGGTGCAGCATCTGTGGCAGATTTATTTCACAGATGTGTATTTACATGCATTTGTTGAACTGTTGCTAGAAAGAACCCAATATCTGAAAAATCTATTATTTTCACCATTGGCATTATAATGCAATTTACTGTAACCAAGAAAAGGGACTCTGGTCATTTCAAGTTTTATTTTGTATTTGTGTAATACCTAAGTGCAGTTAGCTTGCTGAATTTTGGATCTCTTGATGTCTGCTATTGGAATTTGAAAATAATGATCTTTTAACTAAATTAAGAGTCACAATCTAGAATGCTGAGTCAGCCAATGGACTTGAAAGACTTCTTACCTAAAGCCAGGGAGAGAAAGCTTTAAGCAGAGAAGTATTAAAGGAGCCCCTCAGTTCCTTTTGCATCAAATCAAGGTCAGGCAAGAGTTAGAAGATTAGAGAAAGGAAGTAGTCTTACCACAAATTGTATCTGAAGACAATTACTGTTAGGATGAGTAATTTTTTTATAGCATTTTAAATTTTATCTAACATTCACGATATCCTTAATAGGAAAAGGTAAATGAAGTTTCTAAGGGACAAATTCATTATCAGAACTAGAGGAGCATCTTGATTTGTATTTCCTAGAACATCAAGGACATTAAGTAGAGACTTTTACTTCACAACACTGAGGAATTTGGAGGAGTATAGTAAAATTTTTGTTCAGTTCATCTTTTAACAGAATTTTGGGGCTGAGGAAAGAAAGATTTTATTTACATAAGATATCTCTTGGTTCAGGAAATGCAAGGCCTCCTTCCCACCAAAGGAATTGAAGCAAATTAGAATAGCTGTACTCAAGTGATTTCTTTGTCCCGAGAAACTTACAGCATCTTGGTGGTGTAAAATCAACCAAAAACAGTAAGCCTTGAGTTTTGACTTTGGAGCTCCTCGGATCTTAGTTCAGATTTTGGAATCATGTTGATTGCCTCTTCAGGTGATGAATCTGTTTAGAATATAAACTACAGTGTAGCATGGGGAGTGGTCTTAAACAATTGTTGAGTTCGTCAAAAGCTTTTTATCCTTGTCCAAAAAACAGGGAAAATAAACACCTCCTATAGTTCTACATCAAGCTACATCAAACAGCTGCAGAGTTCCTGGCCTGGTGCTTGACACTTAGTAGGTGCTGAGCACCTTTCTCCCTTCCCTTCTTTCCCGTGACCTTCCCTCTTTCCTCCTATATGAAAGAGATTACCTTAAAACTGACATCAAAACTCAAGCATAAATTGACCTGTCCTTATTGCTGCCTTCAACCCACTAAATAAAGCCCCATTGCTTTCTTTTAGAAAGGAGAGAAAGGTTACAGTGGCCACTCACAGCAGGAGTTCACTGAATGTTTATTGATTGAATGAAAGGAATGTGATTTTTAAAAACAATGAGCAAATGTGTAAGGCCAGCACTTTTCAAGGCTAGGGAAGTAATCACATAGACATATATGAAGGTATTTCTTCAACTTTCTTTTTTATAGGTTTGGGTTTATAAATTCAGTGTACTGATAGTGAGAAGCATATGTGTATTTTCATCTGATTTTATGATTATGATTTACAAATTCGGAGTGCAAGTCGGCATTCCCCCGTAGGTTCTTCTGGGAAAAATCCAGCCAAGATACCAAGCAGATGCTGCACAGTCTTCTATGTGAAGAGAAACCAGATGTACCAGGGGCTAGGAAGCACCTGCCAGAAAACTGAGATGAGCGTATCTGGATTGTTCTCTGTGAAGAGTCTGAGCACCATAAACAGGTTCCTTGCACAGGCATTGATGAATAACAAAAAGAGAAGTTAAAGAAAATGACATTTTTAGACAAAATATTAGATTTATGTAACTTTTTACATGTAATATTAAATTAGGTATCAAAGCATCATGTTCAGACAGATAGGAGATTTCTGAATCTCAAAAGTAAATAAAGGATGAAGAGTAAAATAATATGTCTGGAGACATATATAAGACATGAGCCACAGTCTAACCTGAAATTGTCAGTTCTCTATTCAAACCAAGGGCCAAGTCTGGGCCGGACTTAGAATTCAGTCAACTCACAACTTGTACTTTGAGTAAAGCTATAATAGATGCTGTATTAAACATAGTAAGTTGTGTAGAGCAGAGCAAGTCAGCAAGATTTACTGGTTTGGAATTTTCTCATTTTACTCTTAGCAATCAAAGTGGTCGTCGGTTAGGTATTCCTACATCAGATATTTTACACTACCAGATTCTTTGGAAAATACTCTTTAGCGTCATATTATTATCTCTAAGGATATAAAATCAAATTTCTATGCCATGATCACTGTTTTAGATATGTCCGTGAAAGGCAAAACAAACAAACAAAAAAAACACAACCCCCCCCAAAATAACACAGTAGTTCAAAAAAATGAGTAACTTTTCTTTTTCCTACCAACATAGATATTTTCCTTTAAATTGTTTAAATGCCTGGCAATGAAGTTTTGTTTTTTTATTACTGCTGTTAAAAGATAACTTTTAGAAGAAAATGGGAGGTTAAATTCCAAATTAAGAGCTGGGTGGTGTGGGGTTTTTTTTTGTTTTTTTTTTTGTTTTTTTTTTTTTTTTGGACAATTTGGCCAACATTTCTTCCATTGGAACAAAAGAAAGTAAGCCAGCTTTTCAACATTAAGATGAAAAGTGTCTTTTATAGATGCATTCTGCATCATGCCCTTTGTCAGATGAATTTTCCTTTATTACTCCAAAAATAAAATGCTGAATTGAGTATCTTGAGAGCAAAGTGGTGTAGTAATTGGGGCAAATGGTATAAATTCTATTGCAGTTGTTGCCTGTTCTCTAAGCTTTACAATTTTCTGAGATAATCTTTGGGTTCCTAGAGATATTATTCATGGAAAAGTTCTGCCTTACAGAAATGTGTGCATAGGTCCAAATAATCGTGTCTACATCCAAGTAGCTGAGCACAGATTCATTCTAAATAAAAGCTGCACTTTGGTTTTTGTAAATGTAATCGCAACTGACACTTTTTTCTCCCCCTTTCGTTAATTGTTTTTAAAAGGGACTATATGAGAAGGCTCTATTAAAAGCTTACTTGGAACACCATTCTGAACCACGGATTGTATGCCCATGCAGCGCCGTGATTTGCAAACATATGTCCGCCCTTCAATAAATGTTATGGTTTACACAGCGGTTCCGCCTTGGCCTCTTTTGTGATTGTTTTCCATTCCGATGAATGGCATAGAGTGTGTGTGTTGTTGAAATTGACGATGTATAAATGTTTGCAGTAAAGGAGCATTATGGTTAGCATGGGAAATCAGAGTTCCAACTTGAAAGAAAGGAAAAAGCAAGGCTCCTCACACTCGGTGCAAATGCAAATAAATCATTATGATGTGTGCTTGGATGCTTTTGTGTGATTGTTACATGTGTCTTTGCTGTGGCTTTCTCCCCCCCTCCCCACTTCTGACTAAAAAGTACCCCCGAGGGTGATAGGCTGTAATTTTGTGCCAGTAATTTCTGCTCACCAGAGCGGAAGGTGGGGTGGCGGGACATATTAGCTGATAGGCGGGGTCACATGTGGAGTTTTTGCTGTGGCTCCTGCAGCCTTTAATACGTGGTTGTGATTTGTCCACAGATAAGCAACATCTCGGGGGGTCACTAGATCTGGAGGCTATTAGACTCGAATCCCGGCCTCACTGCTTGCTGGCTTCAGGACCTTGAGCAAATGGAATAAATAAATAGAGACCTTAGCACAATCATTAGCCCAGACTAAGCAACCTCCAAACCTTAATTCAAAAAAGTTTTGTAGTAATGTTATGGGTTCTCCATACATGACATCACGTATGACATGTTTGGTGATGACGAGCGGCTGTTTTTATTCCCACCAAATGCAAGGGGAGCAGAAAGTAAATTTAAAGCAAGAGAGATATAGAGTAAATATTAGGAAGAAATATGTAAAAATGAGGATTTTAGAAGTGAAAAGTTACCCAGGGAGAACATAATCTGATTCAGAAATTGTGTAGTGAAGACACGGAGCAGGCAAGAGTTTGTGCCGTGCCCACAGTCACACGCTGGATTGTGACCGACCCTCTAAATCCCGGCGTTTTGTCTCAGATTCCAGGAAGTATACCTAACGGGATCTGTGGCATCTTCAAAAGAGACCTGTCTTTCTAGTCTGGACTTAATTTCAACTTAGAGCCATGGTTTTTGAATCACAGCCTCAGAATGCTGATTCACACCCTCAAACTCCGCACAGCCCGGGGGCTCTGCGCGAGCCCCCAGCGCGGTACAAAAATCTCATCCCTCAGCTCGAAAATCTGATGCTTCAAATCTTCCTTGATCTATCAGGCATATTTAGAAAAGTCAAAGATATTAGCAGGAAGCACCAAAAAAAAATTTTTTTTTAAATGGGAAGTTGCATTCATGAAGTAAACATCTCAAGAAAGGAGTGTTTGATAAGGAATGGGATGGTTTATATCATTAATAAAATCACGTCACATAAGGCAACTTTGAAAGTCTTTCATCTGAATCTGGAAAATGAATACCTTCTAGTCTCATTCCAGGCCATATGCTGTTCCACTGAGGATTCTGTAATTTAAAAGAGGACTCTTGAACAATTTTAAATGAAAAACTAACCTTTTTCCCCTCCTTGAGTTACCCCGAGGACAGAGTGTATTCGTGTAATTATGAACACTTTTTTGGCCAAGCTCCTCCACTTTAAAATATATCCATGTACCATTAACAGGATGTCTGTGCAACGTCATCTGTTTCTCGGTTGAATAACGAGCACCAGTTGTGAACTGTATATACTCAGGGCACATTCTTTTACGTCTGTTGAGCTCCATCAATTGAACTTCAACTTCATTTTGTAAATTAATCAATGCACATAACCACATTGACAAAAATAGCCATTTTTTAAAAGATTTTATTAATTTGAAAGAGAGAGACAGAGTGAGAGAGAGCATGAGAGGGAAGATCAGAGAGAGAAGCAGACTCCCCATGGAGCTGGGAGCCTGATGCGGGACTCGATTCCTGCACTCTGGGGTTATGACCCGAGCTGAAGACAGTCGCTTAACCGACTGAGCCACCCAGGTGTCCCAAAAAATAGCCATTTTGAGTGAAGAATACACGCTGAATTTTTTCTGAATTCTGACTACACCTCAGAAGCCCTCACGGCAGGCATGGCTTTCCTGGTGAGTGGCTGTCCAGTCACGCACTTCCACACCTTCGCTGCTGTCCTGTCTGTGACAGTGGCCAGTGAGCAGCATTGCCTAGACACACCTGCGAAGGGCTTGGGCAACCATATCTGAGTAATATCACCTTCTCCGGGAGAAAGTTCCAGAGTGCTGTGGTCTGGTTTTTACTGTGACTCGCACAAGGCTGTGAGCCCATGTGGTCTGCCCCCACTCAGGGGGCAGTGACTGTCCTTCCCTAGTCGCTGGTGCATTTTCTGGCATTCCGTGGTTGCAGGCGCTCTGTAATATAGTTGAATGAGTGAAGGACTAAATGAACTTTCTCACAAGCCTGAGGAAACCGAACCCTGAAGTTGTGTGAGTTGGCCGTAGCAGGGCATTTCCTGGTTTTAGAGAACCCCGAGGAACACTGCGGTCTTTGTGTGGGGAGGCGGGCATGCCTTTCACCTCAAAGCCCTGCCAACCAGGTTTCTTTTGATCAGAAGTTCACCTTGGACATGGTTGTGTTGTGAGTCAGGTCCTATGACTTTCCTGTAGTCTTTCATGTAAAATGATAAATGCAAATATTTTTTAAAATAAAAGTATACATACTTACGTCAGTTTTCCAGGAATACGTTGAATGTTGTCATTTGTGAAGGCACATGAAAATACTAAAATGACACACTTATTTGAATTAGAGTCTTCTTTTGGCCATATTTTCCTCATCTGAATTGTGAGAGAGGGATATCATCTATTCCTGCAATTAAGGCTAATAAAATAGCAATCAATTCCTGCAATTAAAACTAATCAAACAATGATTAATGTATTTATGGCATACATGCTAGTGGATGGTAATGCTGCCAGACAAGATACAAACATATTTGAATACCCTCCCTACGCAAACATTAACTTATCTTTTAGATTGCACTTTAGACCTGCTCCCTTTTAGATATTTTTAACATAAATATGTGAACCCATGATTTTGTCCCTGGAAATACTTATACTTTCTAATCAGTGCAATGACAAAAAAAAAAAAAGAGAGAGAGAGAGAGAGAGAGTGGAGAAATGAAGAAGTGTCTCTCCAAGGCGTTCAGAGCTGGGTTGGAATCCCACAGGGCTGCCGAGTGTTGCCGTGAAGTCTTGACCTAAGAGGAGACTAGCAAACATGCGATGATTACATGCCTTGTCTTTCTTTAGTTCTGCTGATATGCATGCCTTATGTGGAAGGGAGGGAAGAACATGAATGGTCTGGAATCACTCCCCAAATCCAGGATGCAAATCCCAAGCCCCAGCAGCTGGCTGAATGACCTTAGACAGTTTACTAAATCCTTTCCAGTCTGTTTCACCACCAGAATATCACTTTTCAGAATATCACTGTTGCCCCCTCGAAGAAGTCTTATGGAACTTGAACATGCTAACAAGTAAGATAACCCACAGAGGGTCTTGTGTTGGAGCAACAGGAGTTCTTCCCACATATCAGCCAGGCAGCGTGGGCAGGGTAGAAGGGGAGAGATGGGACAGAGGGGACAGGTTAGGACTCATGAGCTTGAATTGTTTTCAAGATATGTTAGGAAAAAAGCCAACACTCCTGAATGGATTACAAAACAACAACGTTAAAAAGTAGAGTTGCAAAAAAAAAAAAAAAAAAAAAAGAGTAGAGTTGCCAGCACTTAAAAGGACATTTAATGTGTGCCCAGGACAGTTCAAGGTACTTTACACGTATTTTTCTCATTTAATCTTCAAAATAACTCTGCGAGGAAGAGGCCATCATTCTTCCCATTCTACAGATGAAGAAACTGAGGGGACGATGGGCTTTGTTGATTGACCCAACGCCACGCAGCCATTAATTCCAGCCATTAAGTTGGAATTTGAATTTCAGCAGTGTAACTTTAAGCCTGTCCTCTTTATTTTTTTTTAAGATTTTATTTATTTGAGAGAGAAAGAGCAGGAGGGGGGTAGTGAGAGAAGCAGACTGTCCGCTGAGCAGGAGCCTGTTTTAGGTTTCCTCCCAGAACCGTAAGGTCACGACCTGAGCTAAAGGCAGAGCCACCTACTGAGCCACCCTGGTTCCCCAAGCCTGTTCTCTTAACTTGTATTTGTTTTATGAGGCCAAATTCAATATGGGACCAAACATAAGGACCACAAATTAAGAAGTAGGAGAGGGCATATTGACAAGAGTAGTGTTTGTCCTAAAGCAGGGTGTTTGAGAGGTCAGCAGACCAGGTGAAGAAGGTCTGAAATACATTGCCTTCCATCAAGTCTAAGAGACCCTAGAGGGGAAGCCCACCAGTGAGCAAGAAGAATGCTTCCAGTTCAGCTCTAATGTAATATGCTTTTCAATTAGGATTCTTGTTTTCAGCATCTCAAAAGAATGATCTTAGACATATTTATACACAGGTGTTAATGATTTATCACTCAGACATGCATAAAAGTAAAAGAACACTAAGTAAACATGAGGTAATCCTATGACTTGTTTCAGGCAGCGTCTTCTGGATCACTTTCCACTCAGGTCCCTCCCATCCCTGCTTCCGTGGTCCCTAAGATGTCACCCTCTGGCCAGCAGGAGTCCTGCCAATGCAGCGGTCCCAGAGCGCCTTGTCATCTCTGCATGTCATCCAGACCATTCTATGAGTTTGGATGCTGGCATTTTCTGGGTCTTACCTGAAGTCGTCTGCAGGCTTTCAGGCAGGAACTCATTCTTTTCTCGTGATGTGGTTTGCTCATTGCGAAGCTGTGGGCCCACGGCTCAGCCATCTTGCCACCAGGCAACCACATGGGCACCTGCGCAACCATACTGCTAGCTGTCAGTCAAAATCAACTATCGTTCTCCACCCTGGTTTCGCGTGTGTTTAAATGTAAAAATGTGTGCATTCAAGTCCATGAGATACACTTGCCTGTCCAGTTACAAGGGAGTTGGGAACCCCATCTCATCTTACCTCCTGTTTTTCTACGTTGTTGATAATTTTGTGGTGGTGATTTTGTGTCTAACAACCTCTAACATCATTAAACAATGATTTAAATATTATTTTATAGAATTTAGCACCTTACCCCAGAAAACAATAATAATTTATTTTGGTATTTTAGTTAAAAAAATTTATATTTGAGTATATAATTGACTCACGGTGTTATTAGTTTCAGGTGATTCAACATAGTGATTCACTTTCTCTATATGTGTGCAGTGCTCACCACAATTGTAGCTGCCATCTGTCACCATATAATGGTGTTATAATATCATTAACTATATTCCTTATTCTCTGCCTTTATTCCTGTGACTTATTCATATCTCTCACTCTCCTCCAACTGTTTTTCTCATTCCCCTACCCCCTTCCTTCTGATAGTCATCAGTTTGTTCTCTGTACTGATAGGTCTGATTCTGCTTTTTATTTGTTTATTCATTTGTTTTGTTGTTTAGATTCTACATATGGCTGAAATCATATGGTATTTGTCTTTCTCAGTATGACTTATTTCATTTAGCATAATATCCTCTAAGTCTGTCCATATTGTTGTGAATGTCAAGATCTCATTTTTATTCCTGTGTAATATTCCTGTATGTGTATGTGTGTGTGCACACATGCTTGCACAGGTGTGCACGTGTTAGGTATTTTAGTTTTTAATAATGATGCCTGATCGCAGAGCACTGGTATACCCCCCCACTGTTGGAAGCAAGAGGTAATTGTCACCAGTGCTTTAGGGTAATAGAAACTCTATATTGTAATTAGAATTCCAAGTGTCAGTTCAAAATTTATTATTTGGCCTCTAAGCATTGGAATCCTTGTTAAGGTATTTGAAGTTTCTAAATGTCTTCAGGAGTTGAGGCTCCCATTCCTTGTGCTTAGAGTATGTGTGGGATAGCAGAAAAAGTGTGGGGCCTTCAGACCAGGAAGAGGGAAACTCTTAACTCCTCACTGCTAGATGGCTTTGGTAAAAACAAACAAACAAACAAACCAAAAAAACAAACAAACAAACAAACAAACAAAAAAACCCCTACATTCACAAGTTAGAGCAAGCTTTATAGATATTTCTTATAAGCTTCATAACAACCCAGTGAAGTAATTATTGTTACTACTGCATTTTACCAGTAAGGAACCAAGGCTTAAAG
Organism: Martes martes; assembly: GCF_963455335.1. Lineage (NCBI taxonomy): Eukaryota > Metazoa > Chordata > Mammalia > Carnivora > Mustelidae > Martes > Martes martes. Next base: position 55,255,196 of record NC_137893.1, on the reverse strand, counting down.
TATAAAGACCTTATAAGTTCACGTCACCTCTGTTATCCTAGGGGTGTTTATAATTTTATAATTGTAAAAGGTAGACTTGCTCTGGGTATCAGTGATATCCTAGATATAGCATATTGGATAGATCAGGTGCTGGAAATGGAAACTAATTTTTATCACACTGATCTTAAATTGCTTTCTCCTTCCATTCTCTAAAGAATATTAAATTGCCAGTTGAAATTGCCTTATAAATTCCAAGAAGAAAATAACATTTTGGAATTTTTGAAGCCCTCCCATCTCCAATCAATATCGGTTACACAAATTGATTCTCCCTATTTTGTCTTAAGCGATTGATAATGTTTAAAAGTTTGTTTTTTTTTTTTAATTAGAAAAACCAGTAGGCAGCTTTATACCAATGCCTAATATCTCCTACCCCAGGAATATTCTCCATGATGACTAAACTGAAGGAATTTAGTGGCCAAATATTTTTTTAGTGGGCCTCTGGGTGAGACAACCTAATATCTTCTGTACTTTTAAGAATCATAACCATCCAGTTGGATGCATACCAAACCATAACTTCTAATAGTCTGATATGAATAAAATCCCAGTGTCCAAATTAGAAATATATCCTTTGGAAGAGTATTTCATTGCTTTTACCAAATACAAAAGGTAATACTTATATACATGTTAAGACAAAGAAGTTCATTCAATAATTTGCTGGATATAATTGATTATGGTATAGTTTTGAGACACATTAGAATTGCTTTCTCAAATTGTGGAGTCCTTCCTTACTCCCTCCCTTCTTTCCTTCCTTCCTTCCTTCTTTCCCTCTTTCTTTCTTGGAAATGACAACAAAATGAATTGACTATATCTCTTTTAGCCCACAAGTCCTATTCATCTGCTTTTATTTTTCCGTGCTTTAATCTCCTTCCAAGTACATTCCACGAATAAGCAAATATATTTTCTGAAAATCTTGGCAATTGCCTGGATTCGGGAGGTATGAGGAAAGGGTTGGCAAAAAAGTGACTTTTGAGTGCAAAATCCATACTTACACTTAAAATCCCCAGAGACATCATTGATATAAACTAAAGCAACTATTTTCAGTAAAGAAAATAGCCAGGTTGTATGTAATTTTGATGAATGAGTTAAAAAATAAGCATGTAATAACTGAATATATATATAAATCTAGTAGTTAGTGTTTTTATATCATAAACCATAGTGTAACCTCAACAAATAATTAGAAAAAAATAAACCAATGGAGGCTATATTCTAGCATTAAGTACACTATTACAGAAATCCAATTGACCAGAATAATAGCTCTGTTAAATGCAGTGTTAGGAATAAGGCTTTGCCTTTAACTGTGTCATACAATTGGGAGAAGTGGAAACACTTGTACAAAGTGTGCTCCATGGAGTAAATTTATGTACAAACAAGAGAATAAGACATGAAAGAGCTGTGTAATGTCAGACATTTATTACCCCATTGCTTTATAAGATTTTATTTTTTAAGTAATCTTTATACCCAGTGTGGGCTTCGAACTTACAACCCTGAGATCGAGAGTTTCATGCTCTGCTGACAGCCAGTCAGGCACACCAAGTTTTTAAAATCTTTTCTTTGGATCTTTCAAGATTTTATTTATTTATTTGACAGAGAGGGAGAGAGAGAGAGATAATGAGAAGGGGGAGGGGCAGACTCCCCAATGAGCAGGGAGTTTGATGTGGGGTTCAATCCCAGGATCCCGAGACCTTTGGATCTTTTGACTCTAGTTAATAGTTGCTTAAGGTTTAAATTTTTATTTATTTATTTTTTTTTTAAGAGAGAGAGAGTGAGTGGGGTGGGGGAGGGACAAAGAGAGACAGAGAATCCCAAGCAGCCTTCACACTCATATGGAATCAGACACGGGGCTTGATCCCAGCACCTTGAGATCATTATCTGAGTGGAAATCAACAGTCAGATGCTTAACCAGCAAAGCCACCCATGTACCCCACAGTTTAATTATTTTGATACTATGCTGCTTAGTTGTGCTGTTAGCATAATGTTTTGGGTGTTTTTAATACATAATTCATGTAGCTTCATAAATAGTAAATAATACTGAATGATAACTATACTGTATGCATTTCCATTCTCAGTTTCCCAAAGAATGCTTTTAAATTAGGAGGGTAACTTGCTCTGGGCAATATTCCTCTTTGCTCACCTTGGAGATGCTGAGGGATCTTTTAAAGCATATCAGTTATAAAAAATTATATGAGAATAAATGTATAATAAAGAATGAGTTTATTCTTTGCATGATTCAAAAATACTTCTGAAGAATTATCTAGTTATAAAAAAAGCATCGAGTCTAATCTTTCCCTTGATGGTGAAGTTGGTTATAGTACACATGGCAAATGATAGAATATTAATGGTTTGTAGCCTACATTTTGTAGTAAAAATGCTACCAAAAGTTGGGGAGTTAATAATCATAGGAAAACATATAGCAGAGATTAAAAACTATTTGTGGGTAATAATCATTCATATCTTATATATAGCATCAAGAATAATGTTTGCAAAATGAAAACAAACCAGTCCATACTTACAACAGATGATAGCACAGTGCATCACTGGAAAGGAAGGAGTTGGATATGGGTTTGAATTGCTTTCTAGCACTTAAATCATGTGGTCTTGGGCAATTTACCTCACCTATCTGAGGCTTACATGAACTATTTGTGTAGTGCTTTGCATACTGTAACTGCCCAATAAATGGCTGCATTTGTCATCAATTCATTTTCATGTTTCATGCTATTAAGACTGTGTGATGGGCCAAGGCCCAATGAACTTCTAAATGATCCAGTTTGAGAAGAAATTATTGGGCAGTGTGCCTTGCAGGTACTGTACTGGGCTCCCAGGGCACCCAAGGAGGAATGAACAAAAGAACAAAAGATTTACCATGTGGAGGAGGAGAAGGATGTGCAGAGAACCCAAGCTCTATCAAAACGCAGTGACACTACTGCCAACCAAATCCCTAGTACTCATGGCAGAAGTATGGAGAAGACACATAGAATGTTGGTGAACGATCTTCCAAGATGGGTGGATTGTGGTTATGGGGTGCTGGGAGTGGACTGAAGGAGGGAGGGATTCCCAGATAGGGGATCCACATGAACAAAGGCCTCAAGGGATAGAATTGCGTGATATTTTGTGGCAGAAGGACATTGGCCAATGACTGTGGAATCTAGGATGAGTAGGTGGATAAGAGGGAAGATACATCTCTTATAGCCTGGAAACAGGCCTCTGATTCTTAAATTATATTAAGAGGACATACTTAATTTTATAGGCTGGGCATTATTAAACTTTTCCTTTTCTCGAGGTATATGAGTAATGGCATTTGCTTGCCCAAAGTATTTTCAGGTGACAGATGCATATAGAATCCTTACTTGTGCCCGATACCGTTCTAAGTGCTGGGAAAAACTAGACCTCAATCCTGCCATTGTGGGGATGGCATTTCTAATGAAATATAGATGTGGGCTGCTTAGTTCTGTCTGCTACTTTCTCTTTCGTTCAAGAAGACCCATCAGGACGCGAATCCGTGATAGTCTGGTTATGATAGAAGAGCCGAATGCATAAAATTGCCAGTCACACACACACTGCCTCCTTAGGTACACTTGTCAGCAGATGATCTGTATACTCAAAATCACTATGTATGTGACTACTGAGCATTTGGAATGTGGCTAGTGCAACTGAAGAATGCAATTTTAAATTGCATTTAATTAAATTAGTTTTAATTTAAATATGTTTGTTTTTAAAGATTTTATTTATTTATTTGAGAGAGAGAGGGAGAGAGAGACAGAGATAGTGACAGAACATGAGTGGGGAGGAGACAGAGAAGCACGCTCGCTACTGAGTAGGGAGCCCTACACGGGGCTTGATCCCAGGACCCTGGGATCATGACCTGAGCCGAAGGGAGATGCTTAACCAACTGAGCCACCCAGGCACCACAATTTAAATAGATATTTTAGCTAGTGTTAATATATTAGCACAAATTTAGATGTTCACAAAAAATATCCAATTTTGTATTCTTTTTTCTTCATAACATATATCTGGCAAATTCTTACATTCAATTTTTCTACTTTTTAAAGTATCTTTTTTTGGCAGCAAATCTATGTTTTTTATTTATTTAATTTTTTTTGTTTTTGTTTTTTGGGGTTTTTTTTTTTTTTTTTTTGATTCTCACCTAAATCTAGGAGCGAGAAAGTGGCAAACTGATCATGCTTGGTCTCCATATGGCTTTCTAGTTACAGCAGGTGGGCAGGAAAGAGATGCCATCTCGAGGGTAAAGCTCCCCTCTGGCTTTTTTTAATTTAAGCTACCTCTTGCCATTGCCTAGTCAAGGAAAAGAACAGTTTCTTCTCCTTCTCTCTCCAAACAGGCTGTGTGAGGATAAGAACTGCAAGAGAGAAGAGGTAGCGCTGTTTAGACAGAAGTGTACCCTGAAAAGTAATATGGCTCCCCATCACTGACTCCAGGTTGTTAATGGATGTGGAGTGAAGGAAGGGAGGGGTCACGTACGACCTGATGGTCAGCCCCAGGCATGGTGCGCTCATTCATGAGTGTACACAAGAGAAGGGATCTGTTTGCTGGGAAAGGGAGGAGATAAGCTCCGTTTTGGCCACTTTGAGTGTGAGGTCTTCATGGTGAAAGTGTGGTTAGAAGTGGGCTATGTGTCTGCACCCTTGGAGAATGATCTGTTCCAGAGGCAAATATTTGGGGGTAATTGGCATGTGTATTTTACAGTCACAGGAATGGATAAGATAGTTCAGGGAGAGCAGAAAGAGAGAAAAGAGGAAAGGATGCGTGATAGAACATAGCCATTGCATCAACATTTATGTGATGGGTGAGGAATAGGAGCTTTGAGCAAGGTAGGAGGAAAAATCCAAGAGAAGACATTCACCAAAAACAGAAGAAGAGACAATTCAATGAAAAAGAATATTTGATAGTGTCCTGTGCTGCAGAAAGGTGAAGGGAAGGTAAGAAATGAAGAATATCCAGTAGATTAAGCCCCGTGACATGGAAGGCACAGACTCTGGGGAGAAGAGGTGATATGACTTTGATGGCTGGGTGGAAGGTGAGGAAAAGAGACCGTGAGTAGCATCAACCTCTTAGAAAAGCGTGGCCATGGAGGGAAGGGAGCTGGAGTAACTACAGCTGGAGAAGGCGAGAGACGGGTGGAGAGGTTTGTGGATTCTGTTTTGAAGGTTAGGTTGGATTTGGATCAAGCTGAGGAGTCCACAGAGAGTGCTGGAAGACCGAATGCAAGAAACAGAGTGAGGAGATCATCCAGAGATGGCGCTCCTGAGAAGGTGTGTGTGTGGGGGGCGGGGGGGTCCAAAACAGGTGGAGGGGAGACATTGACCTTGGGCAGAGAGAGGGATGCCTTTCAGTTTAAGATGGAATGGACTAGTGTGCCCAAAGTTTAAGTTAATGGACTCAGCAGTTGGTGGCTGGGACAGGTCCTCATTGCCGGCTTTGCCAAACCTACTTTTATCTCAAAAGTTCTATATTTTTCTCAAGTGACCTTTATGTGAGGATAGAGCTGATATAAATATGCTCCTAAAAAGAGTCACAGTGCACATCAGCTGTGCTTCCGAAATTGACACCATGCTTTGGGAAAGTTGCCCTGTCCCTGGCTCCCGGCAGGACTTCCAGCGGCAAAGCAGCTTTGAAGCCCTTGAACAGAGAGGAACTTGGGGTGTCCCTCTTGGTGAAATTAAAAGCAGGAAGCAAGCACAGTCATTGTTTTGGTTTTTCCTTTCTGCAGTTTGCATTGCAAGTGCGTGGTTTTAATTTTTAAAAATCTATGAAAACACCTCCGTGCGTTTCTAAAGTGCAGAAGCCCTACCCTGGGAGTGAGGCTGTGGGCTGGGTCAGCATTGCGTCCAGAGGCGAAGTGTTAGGAGAACCTGTTTGGGGTGAAAAGGGTCCAGAGAGCTTGCCTGACTGCCTTGGTTTACAACTGAAACCCAGTCTTTGCAGGTGCTGAAAAACACACTTTCTTCAGGCCTTTGAGGCTTGTTGGGATCTGGGTGGCATGGGCCTCTGAGATCTTGTTATGCAAAAGGAACATAGGACTAAACAATGAAATACCTAATGATTTCTTAAAGTCACATAGCCTTTCATTAAATAGGAACAGGATGTATAAAATACATATCTAGTTTTAAACATAAACATTTCATTTCATGGCTGTTCCCCCAATATGAAACTGAGCAGCTGTTTCTCCAGATGTCACATCAGGGCTCTGAGGGAATAGTTGCTAAATCCAATACCATAGTTAGCTAGATATTGAAAGAAATACTACAAGATGTCTCTAGTCTAATCAGCAAGGCTCAGTGAACTAAAATTTAAACACACGGCACGGAATTAATGTGAGAATTTGGATTATAATCTCAACAAGGGAAATGTAATTGTTATGATTTTGAGCTTACCACGTTCTAATTTTTATTATTTAAAACCTATTAAGGATCCAGGACAAGAAACTCTCTTTGTTTTTCCTACAATCAGTTGTCATCGTGACAGCCAATTGTTTTGAGAGAGAAAGTACAACATTATTATTTATGAGAAAGAGCTGACACACGCAATCCATATATTTAGATGACTCTAATATGCCTGGGCCGGCATATTAAATCATATGCATAACTACTTGAAAGATAGATCCAGAAGGTTATAGGTAATTTTATGCAGGAAACATCAGCCCTATACTGAAATGAAAAAGTGCTCAAAAGCTAGTTCATAACCTATTGCTATTCTACACCATAGAGTGGTAAAATGAAGAGCAGGAGAAATTTATGGAAGGTTCTCCTGCTCTTGAATGAATTCCCTGATAATCGTGTTAAAAAATGGAATTAAAACACACACACACACACACACACACACACACACACACAGAGAAACACATACACACACACACGCAAATAGCCATTTACCTGGAAAAAAATATATTTAGGAGGGAAAAGCCTATTGATTCTTTTGACAAATGAAAAATAAGTCTCTGGAATATTCTAAAAGTCTTTAAAATACTCTAAAATACTTCAGAGAGTATGTAAAAATATATTTGTAGTCTATACATGTAGGAACATACTGAAAGGTCAGATGGCCACATGTTAGCATTTCGAATCTCTGATTGGTATGGTTATGGGCATTTTTATTATTTTTCTTTTATTGATGACTATCAGCACTGAAGATGTATTGCTTCCATGATCACTAAAACACAACCCACCAAAAAAAACCCCAAGTGTTTCATGCCCATTTATGGAGTGTTCATAATCATCCTTCAGACATTTGTAAGGAAGGATTTCCTTTTGTTTCTCAAAGAACTGTCATTTGTCTTTACATTATATTGGTAAAGGAATTATTTAATCTCTCTAATTGGATCCTCTGTTTCTTTCATTCTCTGCTGCTCATGTTCTTTGTGTTAGGATGCCCAAGACCTTAGTGCTAGTCCTGGACAGTGCTCACTTAGACTAACCTGCCCTGAGCCTATGTCCTCCACCTGCATTTCCAGCAGCCAAGGCTGCTCCTCACAGTGGCGGCTCTGGGCATTCCTGGCCAAATCCTTTCTCCTTATTGTTGGGTAATGAAACATAGGGATCAGGCCAGGCAGTGTAGGAACATGGTTTGGGTGCCATTCATCCCCCTGATTCTACATAACATCTTATCATTGATGAATTAATATATGCATTACAGTTATATACATATTCTGTGAGTGTTAAATATACCCTCTTGGAACAAGTGAAAGAACACACATAATTTGCTTTAAAGTGTTTCATGCCGTAATTAGATTAGCTCTGCGAGTGCCTAGCAAAGTGTAACTTGTTTATTTTCCTTTCCTTATAGCAGACTTGATATCAGCTGTAAAACCTTTATCAGAAAATGTGACCCAGGGGCACCTCAGTGGCTCAGTCGGTTAAGTGACCAGGTCAGGTCAGCTCAGGTCATGATCTCAGGGTCGTAGGATCAGGCCACCATGGGCTCTACGTCAGCAGTAAGTCTGAGACTATCTCTTTTCCTCTCCCTCTGCTGTTCCCACCCCCTCATGCCCTCTCTCTCTCTTTCTCGCTCTCTAAAATAAATAAATCTTTGAAAAACAAAAAGAAAGAAAACGTGATGGAAAGCAGGAGCTTGAGACAAAATTGTTGTTGATTTCACAAAAGTGGCTCTTGGTAGAAGTAAATATAACCGATCAGTGGTTTTTAATATATCAAAGTTACATAAATGTAGGGTTCTATTACAAGTATTTGGGGCTTCTCAAAATTACTCCCATCTGTGTTTGCTCAACATGGTTTGTCCCCAACCTCTGATGCCTCAGCCACTTGAAAGAGCCACGCTTATTTATGGGAGGTGTATGAAAGGTTGAGGACCATTGATGGTGATATAAGAATCTGGAGAATGTCATGGCAACTAGATGGAGGACCTATTAATGGAGAGGGATGGAGGCCAGTAGAGGCTTTTTAACCATTGACGGTTTCAAATGAAAAGCTATAGACATAACTCCAAAGGCCACTGTAAATATTATCAGAGGGAATAGAGGCAGGAGGGATAGGGCTGATGGAGTTATAGCATGAACCTTTTCCCAGTGATTGTTAAGTCAAAAAACAGGCCCCCAAAGTCAATAATTAATCTCACCAAAGAGAATAAGATTTTGCTCTTAAGGGCTGTGATGGGCTCACTACTGCCTCTTAGAAACTTTCCGTAACAGGCAAGAACTCCTACTAATGAGGGGGCAATGAGGTACTCCTGTTTAGTGGGAGCATTAAGTCTCTCAGGCCACTAGGAATTCATTTAATAAATTACTACTCTAGCGTAAGAAATCGCTCTCTAATGGCCTGAAAAAAATGTTCCAGAAGAGTAGCAATTTACTCTCGTCTTTGCAGGGAGAACCGGCCCCATATACAGGCTTAAGAACGTGCCATTTCTTTGTCATATAAAGGATTCTTATTTGGGGGCTTTGTGATTTTCTAAAGAGCTTTGATTTTCTTAAATCCTAGTGCCATCTCAGGTTGAGAGAGAAAGTATATACATATGTTCACACCACGAGGGCTAAAAACAGCTAGGGAAAAAGTAGAAATTCAGTGTTGACATAAATCCTGTTGGAAAGACGGCAAAAAGATAAGAGTTGTAATTTAAATCAAATTTTCTTGGTGTCTCAGTTCGGAACGATGTGATCATGACAAAAAGGAATGGGTCACATCAAGGAATGGGGTAGCTCAGAGCTGAAACGGCAGTCGTCCTTATGGATGGCCATCACATAGTGCCATGATTAATTAAGGTATCTGCCAGTCATATGGGCTTGAGTCATTGCTTCAGAAAGGGCAGAAAGCCTCTATATTTACATAGGGATCATCCGCTCATATTCAGAGTGCTGTCACTGCTTCTCTTGGCAGCCTCTGACTTGTTGGCAAAATGTCTTCAATTATGGGCAAACTGCCTAGTCTCATATCATCACAAACCAATTTGTCAGGATGTGTGTATTTGGAAGGCTTTGGAAACAAATATTTTACTTATTTTTAAAGGGTGGGGGGAACCCTGTGTACATACAATCAAAAATACCAAATTTTATGAAATTTCACTCTTAGATATTTAGTAAAAATGCTTATGCCTTCCACAAGGCAAACAAACTAGAGAAGAAATATCTGTGTTAATGTTGATGTTAAATAGCTCTGTGGATGTTTACAGAGGGATTGTAGAATAGAGAGACTAAAGTATTTCTGCCTGAACCCCGCATTGAAACTCATCCACATTACCAGGGTCTTTCTTCAAGCATTACCTCAGTGTCTTTTTAAAAAAAATCATTGTTTCCTCTCTACCATGTGATAATAAAGGGGGTTAAAGGGTTAACTATGATAATTTCTATTATGATAATATAAAGGTATAAATGATGTAAAGATAAATATAACCATACAGGGAGTATGGAGAAGATCCTACGGCAGCAAAAATAAAACAAAGGCCAATGAATGAAATAAAAGCTGAAATGAAGAAATACATTAACATTCTTCCGTTTTTCTTGCTCCTCGCCTTTCTCTTTCCCTGACATGCTGTAGGAAAAATTCTAGAATTATGGGAACCAGTAAACAATTATTAGGACATAAATTGTGTTGACGTTAATTCCGTTGCTCCTCATCTATGGTTTTGTATGTTATTTTAAGCTTTGAAGAAAACAGCTGCTTTCCTGCAAAGTTGATTGTAAAGTGAATGCCACTAAAACAAATGTGATTTTCCTATTAGATTTGCTTACAGAGTTTTAGAGTATTTGTTTATTTGTGTGTTTACTTGTTTAATCCTTGTCTTCCCTGCTAGATTGTGAACTTCAAAAGGATAAGGCCCATGACTTTTTCACCACTATATTCCCAGCACTTGCAACAACAGTAGAATTCTTTTTTTTTTTTTTTAAGATTTATTTATTTGAGAGGGAGCAAGCACGCAGGAAGAGAGAATCTCAAGCAGACTCCGTGCTGAGTGTGGAGCCCAACACAGGGCTTGGTCCCATGACCCCGAGACCATGACTTGCGTCAAAACCGAGAGTCAGCTGCTCTACCGATTGAGCCACTGAGGCACCCCAACAGCTGTAAAATTATTAAAATATTCTAGAAGTATTTTCTCAGTGATTCTTTAAGACCTGCTCTTCAGAAAAAGTATCGTCCAGTATAATACGTCTAACGGTTCATAAAATAATTATTTCTATAAGAGATCTATACTCACGTCCCAATGAATGTATTAGCAAACCAACAGGGATGCTCCTGCGGACCACTGAATTTGCCATCAAGTTATATTTTTCCTTTTGCAGCATTTCAGGAGTTGGTAGGACTTCCCTTCCACTGTCTCACAGTTTGCCCTTCCCAGTCTGCTAGAGGGATTACTTTTTGTGTTCTTTAAGCTCCTAGAACTTATCCCCCCTCCTCTGTTTCATCTCTAAGTTTTTAATAACAAATCGAGCTGGACTGTGAGGATTCAATTCCTTGAAGGATGCTCTACAACCTGGAAACGTCCCATGTTTGAAGCTTTGCATTTTTCTAAGTGAATGTGGATCTGCTGTTCCTACTCTTTGAATTCAAACCTCCTAGATAGACTTCTTACAATGAGAGATACTTACTTTTAAATGAGCTTACAAAACAGAAGCAAAGAAATTAAGATGAAATAAACAATAGTGTGGAGCATTACAGGTAGAATGATGAGAGGCAAAGACCAGGATAGAGTTGCTTTAAATTTCCCTCATTTTTTATTCTTTTTTTTTTAAATTATGTTCAGTTAGCCAACATATAGTACATCATTAGTTTTTGAAAAGGAATCACTGTATACTAATTAACAAATCTTGGTAGGAGCCCAAAACGTAGATATGTCTCTTAATTTGTTTTCAAGCATTTTAGATAAATGTACAATATGAATAATATTGGCTGGTTTCACACAATCATTTCAGTTCCCTGAAAAAAAAGTTTCTTGCTCTGTGATGTGAATTTGAAGTAGATTTTGGAGGCTTCCTAAAACCTAGTTTTTTCAAGATAATATTATACTTCCCTTACTTGTAAGGATCACTTAACTTAAAGAAAATGGTGTGTATTTTCCCCCATGTGTCTTTTTATTCATTTCAACTATTAAGTCAATGCGCAGAAATGTAGGCATGATTTTATCAGAGCCCTATTGCATGACGGGACCTTCCATGCTGTGCCTGCTATCCTGGCATTAATAGCACCCATTTCACTTTCAAAAGTTTGGACGGTAACTTACATGGTCAATCGATCTAGAAGGACTTTCAGAACACCCGCCTCATACTTTGTACACTGCCCACTTTCCCCCACCTCGGCTTCTCAAACAACAAGCTTTCCTTCCTCATATATGCCACGGACACCAATATAGCATGGCCATTATATCGTGAGACATAAAGGATTGGGAGCTGGAGCCAAGTGTCCTGGGTCCAGACCCACTCTGGCTACTTGCTGGCTCTGTGAGCCTCTTTGCTGACTATGTCAGTGTCCCCATCTCTACATGGGCTATCAATAACTCTTCTTGGGGCGCCTGGGTGGCTCAGTGGGTTAAAGCCTCTGCCTTCGGCTCGGGTCATGATCTCAGGGTCCTGGGATCGAGCCCCGCATGGGCTCTCTGCTCCGCAGGGAGCCTGCTTCCTCCTCTCTCTCTGCCTGCCTCTCTGCCTAGTTGTGATTTCTCTCTGTCAAATAAATAAGATATTAAAAAAAATAATAACTCTTCTTAAAAAGGCAGTAAAGGGTAGCAGTTGCAAGTCTGGACTTCGATGCCCAGCCGCCTGGGAGTGAGTTCCATCTCTGCGACAACTTAGGGCCATCGGCGCTTTAAACAAGCTGATGCATGAAAAAGTTCTTCAAATAAAAGTCTGGCACATGGAGAATGGGAAGGGAATTTTGGAGGTGATGATAATGTATGTCTTTCTAATAATGTTTATTATGGAAGTGCAGTTGACATGCGATGTTGTATTAGTTTCAGACACACAACATAGTGACTCAATGATCCCATACAAAATAAACAAATAAAAGCCTGGTGCATGGAAAGTGCTCAGTACGTGTTAGTAACTGTTTATTAGCACTCTGGAAATTAAACATGGTATCAGTGCAAGCATCTGACTTAACACACAATCGGTGCTCAATAAATGAGATCTCGTAATATTACTTGATACTGGTCTGGCACATCTCTGGTTTCTGTCCGTGCCTAATGCCAGCACTAATATATGCATCCTAGATATTTTAAATATGTGCATACATATGTATGTGTGTATGGGCCCAGAATTAGACACTCTGAGCAGATATTGCTTTATATCTGCAAATAGATGGTTCAGAGCTGCCAAGCTGCAGTTAAAACATCTAGCAAAATGCCAGCACATTTCGAATAAGATGCAAATATGAAATTCACTTGCTCTTAGGGGTGTATAAAGGCTTTGCTAAATTAGAAATGCAGAGAAGGGAGGGTTTATTTATCCTGTTTATTTGAAGTCAGAGCCAGAATCATGATAGTTTAATCGTCCTGAATATTTTGCTGGGTTTTTCCAGGAGAGAGCAATTGTATTTATCTCTTTAACGGCCTATAGCTGTTTCCACATATGAACGGGGAGAAATGTTATTTCCTTAGCATTCCTGGAAATGGTGTAACTCCAGTGGAATATAAGCTCCTTTGGGGAATGACGGACCAGACTATCCTGTGACCCTCCCATGCTGGGTGTGGGCCTTGCACCTGTCAGCGCTAGTGAGTGTTTGCTGAATTGAGGGGGGTCACACCCCGCTGGAGGGGGTCAGTCACTGGTGGATTTCAGTTCCCTCTCTTTCTTTCCACTTCTTGTTAACTAGGGACAAAGATTAGTAATAAGTTTTCTTGGGGCACCTGGGTGGCTCAGCTAGTTGAATAGCCAACTCATGGTTTTGGCTCAGGTCATGATCTCAGAGTCCTGGGATCGAGCCCCATGTCAGGCTCCGTGCTCAGTGGGGCGTCTGCTTGAGGATTCTCTCTCTCCTCTCCCTCTGCCCCCACCTCAAATAAATAAAAAAATAAATCTTTTAAAAAAATGACGTTTTCTTGACCTCACTAAGTGACACTTTAAGCAACACGTTCAGCTTTTCTTCGTGCCAGCTTACATTTTATGTCTTGCAACATAAGGATCAACATTCTAGCACACATTAACTTCAGTCATATGCCATGTGCGGCTCAGTTTTCCTTTGAAATGGGGATTTTTTTTTTTTTTTCATCTCCAACTTTTATTTATTTATTTATTTATTTATTTATTTATTTATTTTTCATCTTGAACTTTTAAACTGGAAGCAGAGGAGTACTTTCATTTTTTTTTACTCTGTATACTTTTTAAAAAATTTTTAAATGGGGAAAAGAAATTAGGAACAAAGATTAAAAAGTGCATAAGCAAATTCTGTGAAGTGGCCAAAACCCTTCCACTCTTCTTAGTCACCTGATCTGACACACTGATCTCCCACCCCTGCCTATACTCCCTACCAGAAGCTGCAGTGCAAGAGGATTCCTAAAGATGTAGACCAGCTGTAGAAATTTAAATGCGCTGCGCTTTAGTCTTGAGGGTTCCTAGTTTTAATGCATTTTTTTTTTCTTTTTTGCTCAGTAAATCTGTATTTTTTTTTTTTCAGCGTAACAGTATTCATTGTTTTTTCACCACACCCAGTGCTCCATGCAATCTGTGCCCTCCCTAATACCCACCACCTGGTTCCCCCACCCTCCCACCCCGCCCCTTCAAAACCCTCAGGTTGTTTTTCAGAGTCCATAGTCTCTCATGGTTCACCTCCCCTTCCAATTTCCCTCAACTCCCTTCTCCTCTCCATCTACCCTTGTCCTCTATATTATTTGTTATGCTCCACCAATAAGTGAAACCATATGATACTTGACTTTCTCTGTTTGACTTATTTCACTCAACATAATCTCTTCCAGTCCTGTCCATGTTGCTACAAAAGTTGGGTATTCGTCCTTTCTGATGGAGGCATAATACTCCATAGTGTATATGGACCACATCTTCCTTATCCATTCATCCGTTGAAGGGCATCTTGGTTCTTTCCACAGTTTGGCGACCGTGGCCATTGCTGCTATAAACATTGGGGTACAGATGGCCCTTCTTTTCACTACATCTGTATCTTTGGGGTAAATACCCAGCAGTGCAATTGCAGGGTCATAGGGAAGCTCTATTTTTAATTTCCTGAGGAATCTCCACACTGTTCTCCAAAGTGGCTGCACCAGTTTGCATTCCCACCAACAGTGTAAGAGGGTTCCCCTTTCTCCACATCCTCTCCAACACACGTTGTTTCCTGTCTTGCTAATTTTGGCCATTCTAACTGGTGTAAGGTGGTATCTCAATGTGGTTTTGATTTGAATCTCCCTGATGGCTAGTGATGATGAACATTTTTTCATGTGTCTGGTAGCCATTTGTATGTCTTCATTGGAGAAGTGTCTGTTCATATCTTCTGCCCATTTTTTGATATGATTATCTGTTTTGTGTGTGTTGAGTTTGAGGAGTTCTTTATAGATCCTGGATATCAACCTTTTATCTGTACTGTCATTTGCAAATATCTTCTCCCATTCCGTGGGTTGCCTCTTTGTTTTGTTGACTGTTTCTTTTGCTGTGCAGAAGCTTTTTATCTTGATGAAGTCCCAGAAGTTCATCTTTGCCTTTATTTCCTTCGCCTTTGGAGACATATCTTGAAAGAAGTTGCTATGGCTGATATCAAAGAGGTTACTCCCTATGTTCTCCTCGAGGATTCTGATGTGAAATGGGGATTTTTATTAACTTAGAAATAGGAGATTCTCACTAATTTGGCTTACTGTATTTAGAATAAAGATATAAAGATTACTGTGACATTTTTGGAAAATGACAAGCTGTGGCAAGCATTAACACCCACATTTATAGGTTCCCTCTTCTTCCTGAGGCAACACATGCTCCAGACCTCAGAGAAGGGGTCTTCTGTCTAAAAAGTCTCTTTGAGGGGTGCCTGGGTGGCTCAGTGGGTTAAGCCTCTACCTTTGGCTCAGGTCATGATCTCAGGGTCCTGGGATCGAGCCCTGTATTGGGAGCTCTGCTCAGTGGGGAGCCTCTTCCCTTCCTCTCTCTCTGCCTGCCTCTCTGCCTACTTGTGATCTCTCTCTCTCTCTCTCTCTCTCTCTCTCTGTCAAATAAATAAATAAATTAATAAATAAGATCTTTAAAAAGTCTCTTTGATTTCTTCCTGTCCTATGGAGGTCAGCCATAGGGCCATTGGGAAAAGCGGGTCGGAAGTAGAACCGGAAAGTAGTAGAGGTTTCCTTTCTGTTTAGGTCCCGGAGAGCCTCGCCTGTTTATTCAAGGAGATGTCCAAGATGTCCAGATATTTTTCAAACAAAGACCAACCTTGGCTGATACAAATATGTCCTCTCCTCCAGTTGCTTGTTTCGCTCTTGTTTAAAGGGAGAATACTCCCCCCACACCTCCCCCATACAAATGCAGAGGCATCGACAATAGGGAAGCAGAGGGTTAGGAAGCAGTTTCCCAGGCTGCATGGGAAATGGAAGAGAGGCACCTGACGTGGTCTCAGGCATTCAAGGATGGTTCCTAGAGGAGGCAGCATGCCGGTTAAATTACCAGCCCCTCCAGAATCAGGAGATTGGTTCCTGATGATTTAAAGAATGGAGTCCAGATACTTTAAGCTATACTCAATCATTCCCCATCCATATTTCTAGACCTTTTTCTTACTCTGCCCCTACCCAACTTTCCATGCCTATCACCATTCCCCTTGGTTTCCAAACATTTGGGGTCCCATCGACATCTGCCTTCCTCTTCTCTGACTCATAAAGTCCTCGCCTTCACTCAGGTCTAAGATTGCCCATCTATAACGTGTAGAGCAAACAAGGTTATCACTCCCATTTTCTTTTCTCAGATAGACTGGGAGCTCCTAGAAGACTGGATACATGTGTTGATAATACCCAGTACTATGGGTACGAAGTGACATTGATGATGATGAACTTGAGTTAGTTGCAAGGCCCTGAGCAAAATGCTTACCTTTTCTGCACATCAGAGTGCTCATCTGGAAAGCGGAGATAATAATGTCCACACTGGAAGGTTCCTTGAGGAACAAGAGAGAGAGAACGTGTGGCGAATGTCCACCTGGTGTCTGCCATCAAGTGGGCACTCAGGGGTGGCTGTGATAGCTGTTGGCAGGATTTGTTGTTTCGCACCCTGTATTCAGGGTCTGTGGCACCGAGCCGGTGCTGACATCTTGAACCTCCTTCAGGCAGAGGTAGAACCACAGCCTCCTGAAGTCAGATGAGACCTTCAATACCATGTGGCCTGGACAGTTTTTTTTTTTTTTAAAATTACATAGTGGAGTCTTGGGAGTCTATCTGGAGAGTAAGGGTCTGGGGTGTTTTGTGTTGGTGTCCACGTGCCAGGTCGAGGAGAGTGACTTTGCTGGGTCATGCCAGACATTAGTGGCCAGGACTGAATTTAGCTGGACTGAACCTCCTTTCGATTGAGGGAACAAAAAAGGCCTTGTATACAAAAAATAATTATTTAAGGGTGCCTATATTGGTACCATAAAATGTTTGGTCAGTTCCTGTGTTATATTCTTCATAGTTAATATGTTTGACATTAGCTAATAGCTAATTCCCAGCTTTGCACAGAGGTGCTGGGTACCAGGTGTTTGCAGTGGGCTAAATGCAGCCCTTTTCAGGCCACTTGTATCGGAAGGTTTTTCACAGACACTGACATGACTTGAACAGGGATTTCAAAATAATTGCAAAATCACGATAGACATTGGACCCCACTGTTCTCTCTTCTCTGTAAGCATCTCTCACGTTTACTTTCCTTCTCCAAGTCTCAAGTCGGAGAGAACGCATCCATTGCAGGCGGTCTACTTAGTCCTTATGCACACTGGTTCCCAGGAAGAGGGTAAAAAGCAACAGGAACAGAAGAGTAAAGTACAAACATGAGCGCTTCCATTTCCGATCCTTAATTAGTCCGTTCATGCATCGTCTCAGCACTTTGATCTTTTTTTCTTCCCTTTCTTGCTCATTTTTGCTCATTTCTTTGCTTGTTAAGACTCCATCGGAGGTTAGACAAGAGCAATAAGAGGGGAATGCAATAGTCACTTTTCCTCTTTATTAACAGCTCCTATAAAAAATTTGGTGGCTGAGAAGATTGAAGGTAAAATGAGATTATAATGACATTTATAGCTAATGCCACTGACTTTAATTATGCCACGTTCTGAGCAGCAGAGATCATGAGACTGAGTTTATTTGACAAGTTTTCATCTAATCTAGTATGTTACAAAAGCAGGTATTGACAAATAGCCATTTCCCTTTTAAGGTATATAATTAAATACATTTTGTAACATTATGATGATGACCAGTTCGTTTTTAATAGTGAAAGCAGAAAAGATACTAGGTGGGAAGATGGGGTGGGGGGGATTCTGAGCCCATCCAAACTACAGCCTTATCTCCGGACACGTAACTGTAAACACTGTCCACGAACAACTGGTGAACTAGAGGTGGTCACCACCTGATGCGTCTCCCAACTTTGGCCATGCAAGGGGTTCAGTCCGATGGTGTTCAGGTAATTCAGGAGCTTGAAACACCGTCTGAAGCCTCAGAGGAAAACGGAAGTAACTTCAGTGTCCTTTTGTCAAGTATCAGGCTATGCTTTCCTTAGGAGTTGGTGATGTGTGCTCCTTAAATGTGACAATTCCGTTTACCAGAATATCTACTCAGCTGGTCTGTCCGTCCTCCACCCCCAGTGGGGAAACAGAACTTATTCTGCTGGCCAAAAGCTCCAGAAGAAAAGCTTAGTGAAGCTATTAATTTTATATGGTAGAGGGGCGCCTGGGTGGTTCAGTGGGTTAAAGCCTCTGCCTTCGGCTCAGGTCATGATCCCAGGGTTCTGGGATCGAGCCCCGCATTGGGCTCTCTGCTCGGCAGGGAGCCTGCTTCCCTTCCTCTCTCTCTCTGCCTGCCTCTCTGCCTACTTGTGATCTCTGTCTGTCAAATAAATTAAAAAAAAAAAGTCTTAAAAATTTTTTTTATATGGTAGAATAATTTCCATTAACTGCCTCAGAACTTTCTCCACCTCGGAAGACCACCGTGTAATGTCATCTTGAGAGTCTAGCTCTGAGACTCACTCCATCTTGAGCAGCACCTTAAAATGTTCCCAATATATCTGGAATGCTTACATACACTGTGAAACCTACTTTTCATACTATGACAATAATAAGCATTGCAATTATTAGCACAGTGCAAACAAAAAGCTTTATGGGCAAGAAATAACTTAACGTTCACATGAGGTAGGTACTATTATTTCCCCCATTTAACTGTTTGCAGCTTGGAATAACTTTCCCGAGAGTCGGTGAGTGGGGTCCAGACTCTAAAGCAGGTCTCCAGCATAGCCTTTATCCCCTTGCTGTTCTGCTTCCTGGGCCAAGTGCCCCCCACTTCCCACCCATCTTTAGTAGCGGGGGGCTTCACTACTGAGTCTTATTTTGTAAGCAATTCATCCATACTCTCCATGCCCCTGTTTTCTTACCCAGAAAGTGACAACCGCCTTTCAGATAGTTCGGTATTATTCTTATTTTTTATCATCATGACGTGGGTGAACGTGACATAGACTTCTGGCTGTTTGGCTTTTGCTGGCCAGGGATATTGAATGCAAGTATATCTGGACTGTATCTGGTTTACACTGTGTGTGCCGCTGTGACCCCTTCCTTCTGTGTTTGCCAGATTCCCAGTTACGTAAGATACTTGAGGCCATGTAAAAATAACTCAAAGTTAATCTAAAGAACTAGATCACTTTAGTATATCTTATATCTTCATTAACCTTTTCCTTCTTGTTAGGATCATGTATTTGATTTTTTTCTCGGTATGGTTTTTTTGGAGTGGCCCCTCCGCTTTGTCAAACAACATGGTTGTTTGACAACAACATCACGTGGTTGGATTTTCATGACTGTGTCAGTATGTTTAGTACTATATACTTTCTTCTAAAATGTTTTCAACTTTTTAAACCTAATATGCTTTGAAAAAATTGATTAAAAGGCATATTTTCTGGTTGGCTATTATTTTAAACTACTGGCATTTAATTGTGGCAATAATGGTGACACTGGAAACATTTTGGCTTGTGTGTGTATTCAAGTGGTAATTGGAGACTAATGTCCATTTTCTAAATGCAAATTTTCCAGAAAAATGGAATTATTATTTGCTGCTAAGAATGTCACCTAAAAATTCTATTTAAATATTGAGTTATCAAACACTCCTCCAATGTTTCTCTTTCCCCAATTATTAATGAGCTGCTATTCAAAACTCCTTAAATTTACAAAAATGATTTATAAACATCATTTAGATTTACTATGGTCACTTATATTTCATTAAAATAATATTTCTTTACAAGTATGATTTTTTTTGTTTACTTGCCAGACATGCCATTTACTAATATTGGTACATTTCTGCTTTATCTCTTAGGTCCTATGGCAGAAGGACCATGCCTTTATTTCATTTTGAAAAATGTCATGTGGACCAGTCATATCAGCTGGTGGTGATCTTTCTTTAATTTATTAAGAGCCTTATTTCTGGGAAATAACTCACTTTTTGTTTCCATATCCTTCAAGTTTCAAGTAAATACCATGTGAAGACTTTCTTCTTTGTGCCATAAGGACTGGTGGGGCTGGTTTTTGATGGTGGTGGTGAGGGGTGGAGGTGAGGGGGTGACAGGGGTGACCCAACCAAAAAATCACCTGGATTCCTGATGTCACTTAGCATCCTGGGTGCCACTGTCTAGTTAGCTGGTAATAATTGGACAGGGATATTTGTCATACAGATGGTTCTTTACAAAATCAGCATTCTCTCAGCTGTAAGGTTGTTGATTTTTAGGATTAATTAGTAGGGTTATTAATCCAAACAATTAAATTCTCTCCTAAGAGTACAGCCGTCTGATTAATTAATCTATTAATTAATCAGTGGCTTCTCCAGATGTCTGTTGAGATACTGTCCCTTGAGCACTTCTGAGATGTGTTTTCAGACCATGAATTAATCCCTTTCACTTATTCAACTTTACAGTAAAAGGAGACTATTTATTAAGAGAGCTTGTTGTGGGTTTGCTGTGAGCAAAAATCTATTTGTAATTATTTCAGGTTATCCTTCTCACTCACGTATGTGACACACTTCTGTGTCATGAATTGATAACGTTTGATAAAATCTTAATAGCTTCTCAGATGCATTTCCTCTCACCGTTCTGGAAAGTGTACTTACAAAATTAAACATTTCAGCTCTAAAGAGAAGAGTCATCACATTCTAAAACATGATTTATTTATTTCAATAAAGCAAGAAAATTATACCAGTATTTCTGGTCATATAAATTTCATGACCTGTTCAAGAGCCACTGTTTTCAAAAGGCAAAACTTTGTGTGGCAAACTCTTTCTTCCTGCATCTTGCTTCAGACTCGTGTGGTACTCTAGCTCCCCTGGACAAGTCCTTCGGTGGTGATATTTGGGAACCCCAAGGAAGTCATTGTCTAGTAGGTTAAGAAGTGATTTTCTCCTCTGGGCATGGCTGAATTCTTCTGTCATCTGGTCACCTAAATACTGCCGACATAGAACCACCTTCTCTCTCCCCTACAGGCCACCCAGCACCTCAGCCCTACTTAGCCTGTCCTTCTTTTGGTAGCTGTCGCCTTCCTGGAGCCATATTATTTTGGCTGGATTATGCCAAGCTCTTCAACACAGCCTCTCCACTCCACTAATACAATAGAGTCCTTGAGGTGATGAAGCTGCAAGGTATTCTTTTGAAAAGTGAGAAGAATGATTCTCTCTCCCCAGTCTTGTGTGTGTGTGCCAACATAATATAGCGGAACACAGCATCAGTTTTATAATCAGAAAGACCTGAATTTGAATCATTCATCAAGAGGATGATGATGATAATACTGACTTCAGAGAGTAGTTCTGAGCTACTGCATTTGAAAGACTGAATGTAATCCAGTCTTCTCCTTCAGAAACCCAGCCCTTGGATCTCCTAGCAGAGTTAAGAACACTTCTGTACATCAGATGTATACATCCATTCATTCACTCTTCAGTTGGTACTTAATATGCATTCATTATGTGTCCAACACTGTGCTGACTTACATCTCGAAGGTGCGTTCCAGGCACAATAGGATGGAGAAGAAAATGGGAGAGAAGAAAAAGCTCAGAGCAACAGTTGAGGCTGTGGACCCATTTGAACTCACCAACATGATTGTCTGTAAATTAAAAAGACAAGAGTTGAGAATGAATCTCTGGGGAAGAGAGACCATTAAAGGGAGAGCAGAAGGATAGTTGTCAGTACTGAACATGGAGGAGGTGTGATCAGTGGAGTGGGAGGAGAATCAGGAGAGGAAGAAGAGCCACAGTAGGTGGTGTCATAGAAGACAATGGAGGAGATACAAGGAGGAAGTGGACAATGTGACAAATGGGTCTAAGTATCTCTTGGCTTGGGCAAGGCTAAGACATCGGTGACCTTGATGGAGTCATGACGCAAGGAATGCCAAATTGCCATTGCTGGGGAGTGAAGAGGAAGGAGAAAAAATAGATTTCTTGAAAGAAGCATGGATTTGAAGGGAATAAGGCAGTAAATGAGGCAAGAAGGGTTAGGACAAGTTCATTTTTTAAAATAGAGGAGACTGAACATGTTGTGATATGTTCCAGATAGTTTTACTTGCCAAAACAATTTAAAATTTGCAATGAAATGAGGTTTCAAAAACTATAAAAATGGAAGTTAATCTGTCACTTCAATTTTAATTATTAAAGTAAGGCATAAATTCTAGTCTAATATAGCTCTAGTGTTTGTCAGAATTGGAGGAGAGATGCATCATTTTGATTTTTTTTTAAATTCTCTTTTTCCAGATTAAACCTGACATTTTGACTAGTGAAATACTTTGGGGGGAAAAGAACCAATCCAGACACTTTCTTTTTTTTTTTTTTTTTTTAAAGATTTTATTTATTTATTTGACAGAGGTCACAAGTAGGCAGAGAGGCAGACAGAGAAGAGGAAGCAGGCTCCCTGCTGAGCAGAGAGCCCGATGCGGGGCTCGATCCCAGGACCCTGGGATCATGACCTGAGCCGAAGGCAGAGGCTTTAACCCACTGAGCCACCCAGGCGCCCCAATCCAGACACTTTCTTGTGAACATCTTTGATGCCTCAACATTCAGTTCAGTGGTTTCCTTCCTGAGCAAGCTTTCAAAGCAATGAGAACCAGACCCACTGTCAGATCACATTTCAGTCAGTTTCTCTCGTCACAGGAAATATGTAAAAATGAGCACATCTTTGCCTGACTGCTTGGTTAAACTAAAAATCCCACCACATACATCAAGCTGGGCCTGGGCTATTTCTTTCAGTCATTTGTTTAAAGGCCTTATTTCCATGTATTTTTACTGGACTGGCCTGATCTGTGAGGCAACAGTAGATGATGAACAATCTTTCCCCCTGCTTGGGTTTTTTTGAAGTCTTCTATTTTTCAGAGGAAGAGCCACTCCTATTAGCAGAGAGTGGAGGCAAACTGACAAGGGGATATGGACTCTTCCTCTTCACAGTGTGGCCAGAAGTGGTGCTACAGAGTCACCTCTGGGGTCCTTGAGCCCCTCCCTTATGGTGGAGAGAGCCCAGGGGAATGGCCCCTCTTGGACGCTCCATCTAGCAGAGGACTATAATGAGTTTTGCAGCGATTCTCCATGATCCTTCCTTTCTAGCTCTCTCTGCTTTCCCTCCAGCCCTGCTTTGCAGAGTTCATGTATAAGTCAGTGTCCTCCTGCATGGGAATGAACCAAGAGTCTATAGTTGGCGATGCCAAACTTTTCTTTCTTTCTTTCTTTCTTTTTCTTGGATTCAGACAAATTCTCTATTCCTTGATAGATAGAGGAAGTAACTGAACAGAACTGAGAGATGATTAGCTCCCCATTTCCTTCTTTTTGGAGTGTTTCACTTGGGATTCCTCCAGCATCCCATCCCTTCCTCCCCCCACACCCCCCATCTAGCTCAAAGCACTCCCTGCCCTCAGGTTTGTCTCTCTTTCTCTTTAATTTCAACATTAGGTGAATAAACATATCTATTCTCGGAGTACATTACATTCCCCCACTTCCCCTCTCCTCATTTAGAATCTTATGTTTTGACATGATTTATCATGGGTTGTCACCCCTGATGATTAGAAAAGGCACTAATGAGATGGAGCTTGTCAAGACTTGATCACAGGGTCTCTACGTTCTGTGGGATGGTAATAGGACACCTTAGAGAGACTTGGAGAAAGCAGAAAGTGTGAGAACAAGTTATGGATTCTTGTGGATGAGGGCAGAGGTGAGGTGAGGTTCCTCCAAATCAAAATTCCTTAAGGAAATCAAATACTACCATAGCAACTCTCTTGTTGACTATGTAAGCAGTGTACCAAGTGATTAAAGTGAAATGCTAAAACTTTGAAGATGCTATTCACAAGACCAGAATTTTCAATAATAGAGGTGGGTGTTTCTTGCTGTAAAGATTGTTTTATTTGTGTGACAGACATAATGTGAAAAACCAACAGATCAATTAGCTTTCCATGGGTTTTGTGTGGAATGCTTGAGCTGACCCCACGACAGACAAGATTGAATTTACGGACTCCTCCAACAGGATGTCTTGTTTGAGATCCAACTCTTATTCTGGATCATTGTAGTGTAGCTAGCAAATTGGCAGCAGTTCATTAGGAAATGAATATCCAAAAATAAACACATCGGGAAATCCATCAGCTTTCTGCCATATGAATTTATAGATTATAGATTTACAATATCGTACATAAACTGAATGCCATAAATTAGAAATCTTCTGTTGGTCTGCAATGCAACTATTTCATTTAGATGTTTAGATAATCAGGTTCTTTTTATATCCAGGACAACTTCTCTAACTCAGGTAGGAACTTACTTTAATGTAAGGTTTGCATTCAACTGTAACTTGTAATTTATTATTTAAAAAAAAAACAACAAACCATTGGACACATGTCTGTTTAACACTGTTTTTAGAGAGTTAGAACTTCAGTACATCCAAGGACACACTCCAAACCTTCACAATTGAACACCTGTCCACATTTTATGGACACAAACATACCTTGGATTATAATCCTCAATCCTTGTCATGAATCAGAAAACTCATTAGGAAGGTATACAGTTTTTTTTTTTAATAAATAATTAAGCCAAAGCATTAGTTTTGTCTTGCATTACTGTTATCCCGGGTTCATATGGTACTAAAGGATTAATCATGGTCTGCTGCTGGTCGACTGGTAGATTTGACACAGCTAACTCCACCGTGAATGCGATTATGCATTTCAGAATTTTCATGAAGAAGCAGCTGCCAGAAGGAACATGTGCTGGGAGTGTTCATATTTTATGAAAACTATCTTGGTCCATTGCCTCCTTCCCTTGAATTAGCACTCAATTATCCTAAAGGAAGAGGCTGAAGACTCAGCAGAGCTGGAAGATAACCTCCAATCTCGTTAGCCCAGCAGCAGCTGCCCGAATTTGCTCGCACCAATTTGCAGCACCTTGTTTCATTTCATTTGTAAAAGACACACATGTATTTTACATTTTTAAAATGTCTTAGCACAGATTGAGTGCTACATAACAGCCTGAAAACTGGTAAAAATCTCTCACTTAGGAAACATCGTTCATACCCATTTGAGATTGGACAGGCTAAAGGCTACATGCTCGCTCTCTCTCTTTTTGTCCCTTAACTTCTGGACTGAAAAGGATGACAGGGTTGAGTCAGTACCATTAATTCTGTAGTGTTTTTTTTTTTTTTTTTAAATTATACTAACCTGGGGCGCCTGGGTGGCTCAATGGGTTCAGCCTCTGCCTTCAGCTCGGGTCATGGTCTCAGGGTCCTGGGATTGAGCCCCGCATCGGGCTCTCTGCTCGGCAGGGAGCCTGCTTCCCTTTCTCTCTCTCTGCCTGCTTCTCTGTCTACTTGTGATTCCTGTCAAATAAATAAATAAAATATTTAAAAAATAATAATAAATTATACTAACCTATTTCTTTAAAAAAAAACTATGGAGATAGTCAATTGGTCATATTCAGGAGGTGTGTCTTTACTATGTTTGAAGGGATTCTTGTGGAAACAAGCGTAATCACAAAAAATTGTCATCCAATAGAATAAGAGTAGTTCCAGAATAAGGTAGGTTATTAGATAATTTAAAACAGAGAAAGAGAAGAGAAATATTTGGCCACGGATACTGAAACAAAATGGCATGGCTGGGGCTATGGGGGGGGGGGGCGCTCTGAAATCACGTGATTGAGCAGAACTACTGGAATAAAAGGCTACATTATCTGAGGCTGATAAACATCAACCAGGATTAATGTAATGGAAATACATTTTCTAAGTATGAAACAAGTTATGGTGCTATAATTTTAAAGTCACATAAAGGTAAAGATGAAATTGAAAGATAAGACTGCTTAAGTTCAAGATTCACATTCTTTAAAAAAGAAACTGATCTTGTGTTTCTTCCTGGGGATTACATCAGATATGTTAACTGATTTCTAGGTTATTACAACAGAAATTAAATTGAATTTTAGGGAGGAAAAAATCGCAGCTCATTAATAAAACAGAGTCTCTTGTCAGCGTAATTTTAGGCCCACTGACACATGACCCAGGCAAGTGTGATATTTTTAGCGCCCTATACATTCTTTTGTGCATGGAGGTCTATATATAGATGTTAATATAAGTTAGTATTGACAAACAGAGAGATATTGTTCATCTGATTTCTGGTTTTTGCTTGTCTTTTTTAATTAGAGTCACAAATTCCCCAAAGGCAATCCTGACTTTAAAGCTACAGCAATCGAGGGGCACCTGGGTGGTTCAGTCAGTTCAGTGTCTGCCTTCAGCTCAGGTCATGATCTCCGGGTCCTAGAATTGAGCTCCCCATCAGGCTCCCTATTCAGTGGGGAGTCTGCTCTCTCCTCTGCCTCTCCCCAGGCTTCTGTTCTCTCTTTCTCTCTCTCAAATAAATAAATAAATAAAATCTTTTAAAAAAATTAAAAACCCTACAGGAATCCAAATCAAGACCCCAAAGATCTGCACTCCCATGTTCATTGCCACATTATTCACAATAGCCAAGATATGGAAACAACCTCACTGTCCGTCAGTGGATGAAGAGATAAAATGTGGTAGATATACCAAATGGAATATTATTCAGCCTTAAAAAGGGGGTAAATTCTACAGTATGTGACAAAATGGATGAAGCTGGAGGACATCATGCTAGGTGAACTGGGTTGATCCCAGAAGGTCAAACACTGCACGATTCCACTCATGTGTGGTATCTAAGAGAGTCTCGTACCCATGGAAGCATAGATTAGAGCAGTGGTTGCTGGAGCTGGACAGAGAGGGAAGTGGTAGCTGCTAATCCATGGGTATAAAATTTCAGTCGTGCAAAATGAAGTTCTAGAGATCTGTTGTTCAACATCATAATTATAGTTAAGAATAGTGTGTTGTAAACTTTAAACTTTGTTGAAAGGATAGGACTCAGATTCAATGTTCTTACTACAATTAAAAAAAAAAAATCCTGTAGGAGTCAGTGTTTCAGATTTGCTCTATTTAGAAACTGACAATAATATGTAGATGGAGTTGAGGGAAATGAACGCTCTCATACCTGCATGGCTCTCATACCCACATGGTGCCTCCATTGCTGTCCTCTTTAAGCTTTGGGGACCTAGCAGGAGTATGTGACTTGCTGTGTCACAAAACTAGTTATGTGGAAGCCAGGTCTGGGATACAGGTTTCCCAATTCCCTGGCCAATATCTTTGTACTAAGCTGTTGTACCAAGATTTCTGGTAAATTGACACTTAGCATATTTAAGAATGGAGCAAACCCATTTGAAAGATAAACCACCTTGCTGGGAGGTGAAGGTTTCGATAAATAAATTTAATAAATCTAATAAATAAATAAATAAATAAATAAAAATAAAAATAATATGGACTCACTGTTTTTTTTTTTTTTTTTTTTTTTTTTTACTACCCGATGTTTCGATCTCTGCATCTCAATTTTGGGCTTGTGGTAGTGCTTAGATCATTTTAAATATTGCCTTTAATTCTTCCCACTATAAAGACCTGGCAGTTTCTGGTGAATATAGTTTAAAAAGATGGGGCACCTGGGTGGCTCAGTGGGTTAAAGACTCTGCCTTCAACTCGGGTCATGATCCCGGGGTCCTGGTATCAAGCTCCGCATCGGGCTCTCTGCTCAGCAGGGAGACTCCTTCCCCCCTCTCTCTCTGCCTGCCTCTCTGCCTGCTTGTGGTTTCTGACTGTCAAATAAATAAATAAAATCTTGAAAGAAAAAAAAAAGACAACTGAAGAGTTCAGCAGTTGGTATGAGATTGTGAGGAAATTATGCCCTCCCCCCGCCAAGTAAATCTGAGCCAAGAGATAGTTTCCCTGTTAGGTTAAGTGCTATGTAATTACAAAATTATTTTCAAGAAGAGGGGAGAGACAGTTGTCAGATTTGGCGAGTTTGGAAACACAGGAGTCTGTGCCAGAGTATTAGATGGGGACCCAATTTCAATTCTGGTTTTCAAGAAGGGAACTAGTTTTGACTCATCTTGCCTTAAAGTGCCAAGGATCCTTTACTCAGCTTGTTTGGAAGAATTCTTTTGATCCTCTGACATGTTGACTTAATTAAGCCTCAGCATCATGGAATTTGTGAACCAAGGGTGCCAAATTAACCGGATGAATTCACCTAGTATGTAATTGGCTTAAGGATAGCTTCCCATGTAGGTCTACAATAACTTTTGTCCACATCAGGCTATACCTTATTGGAAGACTAGAGCATGGAGAGTAGAATAGTTATTTAAATAAGCAAACAAACAAATAAATAAATAATGAAGAACTTAACATGTTTTGCTGGAAGACCTTCTGAAGCTCTAAAGTGTAGTCCATGATTTATATCTTAGTGTGGGATAAAATCAGAGCCTTGACTGCCAAACTATGGTCTGGTTGTGTTTCTGCATCTGAGATTTCTCTGATACTATCTTGCTGTCACTCTCAGTACTAGGTCAATGTCCTGCTGTTATTGCTGTTTTTAGCACCATTTTTAATTTTATAAAATGTATTGGTAAGAATGGATGGTGAAGAATCTGTAAGTAATCCTTCTGCTTTTAATCCTACTCTGGAAACCAAAAAAATCATGTAAGGTACTTGAACTAGAAATATTGTCAGATTTTTTCTTTAAAAAAAATTTTTTTTAAAGATTTTATTTATTTATTTGACAGAGAGAGAGAGAGATCACAAGTAGGCAGAGAGGCCAGCAGAGAGAGAGGGGGAAGCAGGCTCCCTGCTAAGCAGAGAGCCTGATGCGGGGCTCGATTCCAGGATCCCGAGATCATGACCTGAGCCGAAGGCAGAGGCTTAACCCACTGAGCCACCCAGGTGCCCCCAAATTTTTTTAAATTAACATATAATGTATTATTTGTTTCAGGGGTAGAGGTCTGTGATTCATCAGTCTTACACAATTCACAGCGCTCACCATAGCACATACCTCCCCAGTGTCCATCACCTAGACACACCATCCCTGTTTCTTGAGATTAAGAGTCTCTTAGGGTTTGTCTCCCTCTCTGGTTTCGTTGTTTCATTTTTTTTCCTCCCTTCCCCAATGATCCTCTGTCTTGCTTCTCAAATTCCTCATATCAGTGAGATCATATTATATTTATCTTTGTCTGATTGACTTATTTCACTCAGCGTAATACCCTCTAGTTCCATCCACATTGTTGCAAATGGCAAGATTTCATTTTTTGATGGCTGCATAATATTCCGTTATATATGTCTATATATACACACACCACATCTTCTTTATCCATTCTTCTGTTGATGGACATCTAGGCTCTTGCCATAGTTTGGCTATTGTGGACATTGCTGCTATAAACATTAGGGTGCATATACCTCTTCGGATCACTACATTCGAATCTTTAGGGTAAATATCCACTACTATGATTGCTGGTCATAGGGTAGCTCTATTTTCAACTTTTTGAGGAACCTCCATACTGTTTTCCAGAGTGGCTGCACCAGCTTGCATTCCCACCAACAGTGTAAGAAGGTTTCCTTTTCTCCACATCCTCACCATTACCTGTCATTTCTTAACTTGGTAATTTTAGCCATTCTGACTGGTGTGTGGTGGTATCTCACTGGGGTTTTGACTTGTATTTCCCTGATGCTGAGTGATGTTGAGAGCTTTTTCATGTGTCTGTTGACCATTTGGATGTCTTCTTTGCAGAACTATCTGTTCATGTCCTCTGCCCATTTCTTGATTGGATTATTTGTTCTTTGGGTGTTGAATTTGGTAAGTTCTCTATAGATTTTGGATACTAGCCCTTTATCTGAGATGTCATTTGCAAGTATCTTCTCCCATTCTGTCAGTTGTCTTGGTTTTGTTGACTCACCAGATTTTTTCTTAACAAAGCAACTTATAGAAAGCAGGGTGAACATGAAGGATGTTTTATAAAATATTAACTCATTTTTAAAAATCTGTTAAAATTTCATTAAAATCAACCAGGTTCCCCTTTATGTTTTCTTAAATTCAAGAGAATTTATAGTAATTAGATTGCAACACTTTGCAAATTTATCAAGCAATAATCTAAGACAGAATGATGAGTTGAACCCCCAAAGTAAAAAAAAGTAATCATTAAGATTGTATCTGGTTCTGGGCAAACATACTTTAAAAGGGGGAAAAAAAAATTCTCTTTTGAATAGAGAAACCAAAATGGTAAAGGGAAGAAAATTTTTTTACCATAAGGAATGTTTGAGGCAAAAGAATGTTTATCATGGAGAAACCTCGAGTCTAAGGCTCGAGGCTGTGTCTTCCACATAGTGCATACACAGCTCATACTTGTTGAATGTCTGAATGAATCACAGGTCTCAAATACTAGGGGTATTTTTCTGTGAAAGAGAAATTAGATTCTGTTTGGTCTCACAGGTGGAATTATGACCCACTTTGCTGAATATAAGAAAGAACTTTCTACCTCCCAACTATTTAAAGGAGGATGGACAACCTCTAGGCTGGGTTGCTGCCTGGCACAAACTGGATGAGTCTTTGGTGTGGGTGCTTTGGGGAGACTCAAGCAATGTATGGAAGGTTAAGTCAGGTGACTTTAGTGGCTCCTTTTGATTCTGACATGTTGTAAAATAATATTTTTTTGTTTTTTGTTTTTTCTTGATTCCTACTCCATATCCTCATTCTGTTATTTAATAGTGCCCCTGGATTTATTAAATCAAGACCAAAGCCTTGAGTCAGAGAAGGCAGGCTTGAGGTCCAAGGTGGGTCTTCCATCACAAAACTCTGTGTATTTGTGGCATGAGGGGAATATGTTGACATTGTGGTAGTTTTTAGTATTATTAACTCTAATGGAATTTTGAAATTTCTTTTGAAAATAGAAACCAGGGCCACCTGGGTGGCTCAGTGGGTTGAAGCCTCTGCCTTCGGCTCAGGTCATGATCCCAGGGTCCCGGGATCGAGCCCCACATCGGGCTCTCTGCTCCGCAGGGAGCCTGCTCCCCCCTCTCTCTCTGCCTGCCTCTCTGCCTACTTATGATCTCTGTCTGTCAAATAAATAAATAAAATCTTAAAAAGAAAAAGAAAAGAAAAGCAATTACTTCTTAAAGAAAGCTTGTTTTCCTATATCAAATGGGTGAGAGCTATCTTTAACAACTATTGATTTTTAAACCTCTCATTATGAGTTTCACAATGTTTCCCCAAAATTCATATGCTGAAGTCCTAATCCCCTGTATCTCTGAATGTGACCTTATTTGGAAATAGGGGTTTACAGAATGAGGGGTCCTTTGGGTAGGTTCAGTCCAATATGACTGGCATCCTTATAAAAAGGGGAAATTTGGAGACAGACACACATTCAGGGGGAATGTTGCATGAACATGAGGATGGCCATCTACAAGCCAAGGAGAGGGGCCAGAAACAGATCCTTCCCCCACAGTGTGCAGAAGGAACCTATGATGTCAACACCTCAATCTTGACCTTCTAGCCTCCAGAACTGTGAGACAATAAATCTCAGGCCACTCAGTTTGTGTTACTTTGTTATGGCAGCCCTAGCAAATCAATACACTCTTTAAAAGACTTTGCATATCTATCAGGTTTGCTAAAAGGAGAACATATTTAGAAGATCAGAGGAAACATTTACCTCATATAAAACACTTATTTTCTTTTGTGCACCTGGGCTTAATTTTCCTAACAGTCCAGTTCAAGTCCACACACCTTGTGTCTCTTGTCACTTTCATTAAACAGTTGGGAGACAAGCCATCAACAAAGCATGAAGATCCCACGTTATGTTGTCTGCTGTGCTCTGTAAACGGTGAACATAATTTTCTCACTTATGAGATACTTTCCATGCTGGGCACATACCTCTTGTTACACATTTTACATTGCACGTGTTCCGGATTTCCATTTCCATTTATATGTGGAAAATATTTGGGCTGACTGATAAACACACAGGGAAAGGAAGGAAATGGATAATTTACCTGAAGCATTTAGCCCATCTCAACTTTTATTATTCTGAGCTACCTCATTGGAGTAAAAAGAGGAGAAAATTGTCCCCTTTAAACAGAGACTTTATTCAAGACATGACTGGCTTTGGTGCAATGACTACACTCCTGGGAGCAGTTGGCGGGCCGGGCAATGTTGTGTGTAAGCAGACCTCCAGGGATATGATTCGTAGCCGTCTCTCTCCCCGCCACCATCTGTTGTGTAATATATTTTCTGCAAAATCGTATTCAAGCGTGGAATTGAAATTTGTATCATTACCAGTAGTTTACTATGAGTAAGACACTTGCTGGACATGTCAAAGAATATCAGAATAGCTATGAAATTCAAATCACCTGCTAGTCCTTTCTATCAGACCTGTACATACTCTCTTAGGGAATCAGGGTCAGCCTCCGTCTTAAAAGATTGACCAATGTTCTTGAATCAGTGATCCCAGTGAGGGTTTGGCCTTTGTTTCCCTCATTGTTGCAGAAGGTTTGACCAGGGTTTTGGGTTGGGCCCAGAAGGACGGTCTGGGATGGGTGACCTACTGGAGAGGGACTGAGTTAGGAAGAGCCAGTGATGGTCAATAAAAGCCAGAGTTCTTTGTAAGGAAGCAAGACTAGTTCTGGGAGGGGCTGGATACATTCTCCTCGATGGGAAGTGAGAGAAGAGGGAGATAATGGATTAGAGTGGAAGCTGGTCAGAAATAACCAGGGTGAGGGCGGGGCAACTGTTGTGACCTCCAGTGGGGTTTTCTGTAATGCAAAATAGGAAGGGTGCTTTGGACAACTCTGAAGATTTGGAATTGAGCCAGATAGTCCTCAGCTTTCCTGCTGGTTGAAATCTTGAGTTAATTTATCAGACTCCCTGAAGTCACCTGAAGTAGTACAGTCTTATTATAAGGACTTACGGCAGGAATCTCACCTGGGTCACCTAGAGCTCTGGGAAGAGTCAGACAGTTGAGCCCCATGGAGCTGAAAACGTCACCAGGGGAAGAGATACTTATCATCAGGCCCTGAGACAGCTGGAACTTCTGTCTTCCCATAGCGTCAGCACAACAGGTACCTCTGATCCCGTTTTCCTGTGTCTGCCTTTTGGCTTTTACTCCCAACACCAATTGCTTATCTATCACCGTTTGTCCCAAGTTCACACTCTCACAAAGCAAGGGTAGTATTGGTTTAGTTGGTTGGACAATGACCTAAGTGCTACAGGGCTGAGCCAGTGACAAGACTCAGCGCTCTTTCCTCTTTTCCGAAGACATTGCATTTAAAGTCTCAGCTTTTCTTGAAAGTTCATTATGTCCTGTAATCTGCTCCCCACCTCCCTGCATGCCCTAAAGTGGCCAGAAAGTGCACAGAGAGGATGTCTAGTTAATGGTTCCTGTTCTGTGAATCCATAGCTTTCCTTCCTTACTGAGCTCCGATTGTCCTATATGCCTTCTTGTAAGGCATATGTGGGGAGAACAGTGTGACTCCTGGTCAAGCCCTTGGGCACTTACCTTGTTTCCCACCATCAATTAATCTTGACCCCTAACAGCCCTCTTGGACTGACACACTTGAGTCACTGATCTTCTCTTCCTGATTCCCTATTCAAGACCCACATCAGCCATTGTCTTGGCAGAAGGATAATGAAATTTATGGGAACTCAGTAGCCTGATACGCCATTAAATGTGTTTCACATGGATTAATTTACATAAGAATAGAACAACTGAACATACAAGGTCCAGAAAGCAAGGGGAAGGAGATTAAGAGAAACAGTGGGGGAGCTGGAAGGAATAAGGAAGCGGGAAGAAGAAGAGCTAGAGGAGGAGGGGGAAGGATGGAGACGGCAGAGGAAAAAAGAGGTGGCAGAAGAGGAAAAAAGGGAAAGAACATCTTGAGAACAGGTCTTTGCCAAATAAACATTTTTCTCAATCAGCCATCCCTGGCTACACCCATTTACACTCATCCACTGAGTGACCATCCATCTCGTCTCCTTTCCTTCTCCTGGCAATCGCTCTATGGAATGGGGGTACCATGCCAAAGGAAGCAGACTGGGACATGCTCGAAGGAAACCATGAACAGGAGAGGGACTGCTGGGAAGATCAAGAAACGGGAGTTGGAGAAGATGGCATTGACCGAGCTCCACTGGGATGGGAGGGTCGGCCAAGCAAATGGGGGGCGTCTGAGACTAACAAGACAGCCTGTAAAATGATATGCAGATCAAATAAGAAACTATTGATTCAGGCAACAATGCAGAAGAATTGCAGCAACATTGTGCTGAGTTCAAGAAGCCAGACAGGAGGAGCAGGAGACATGCTTATGACCCTGTTTCTAGGGAGACGAAGAGGAAATAAAAAAGAATCTATGGTTTTAGAAGCTGGAAAGTGAGCACCTAGGATTAGAAGGTAGTTTTGTGTGGGAAGGGGCATGAGAGAATTTTCTAGAATTGTGTGTTTGTTCTATGCCAGTTTGGAGAGTGAGTAAATGAGAGTGTACACAAGTCAAGATTCATCAAGGTGCACACCCCTGATTATAAAAAATATACTGCAATTGGAAAAAAAAAAAAAAAAAAAAAAAAGCTCGGGTGCTTGGGTGTCCCAGTCAGCTAAGCGGCTGACTCTTGATTTTGACTCAGGTCTTGATCTCAGTATCCTGGGATTGAGCCCCGCCCCCCCCTCCCCGGTCAGGCTCCTCTCTCAGTGGGGAGTCTGCTTGGGGATTTCTCCCTCTCTCTCCCCCTTTGCTCCTCCCCCCAATTCCTGCTCTCTCTCAAATAAATAAATAAAAGCTATATATATTTTAAAAAGTAAAAAGCTAAGCAGAAGAAAGTATACATGCAAAACAGTATATTTAAAATACCAACACAGACAAACAAAGCCTCCTAGACACTAACTGTGATTTTACAATTTATATTTCTGCTTTTTTAAAGCTTGTTGAAATTTAAAATTAGGCTCTATTAACACCATGTGAATACATTATAGGTCTGATTTTAAGATGAGATTTAATAAATGTGTACTTTTAAATATGTATTAACTTAAAAATAGATCACAGGTACTGCTTGTTTCATGCCTTTTTGGCGTCTGTTTTCTATGATGGGAAAAAGCATTGATTTTTATTTATATTAAAAATTAGTAAAATTAAAAAAAACTGAGATTTTATTTATTTGAGGGGAAAAGTACCCACTATTTTATTCATGACTGTGAACTTGTTTCTAAAAGCCCTCAAGAAATAGCTGAAGAATTTGCTATGCATACTCTACTAGCAAAATAAATGTTTAGATCTTTGAAATATGCTTGAAGTGAGTGTTCGTATAAACATACCTTCCTTAACTGAGTGATATGAAAATATTGGCTGAAACGATTCATATTTTTTTGTGAGCCAGAATGCATGCATGAGTATTGTTTGAGTAAGTAAATTATGTTAACTACCGTTTGAAATATACCAAAAGGCATCAACAGTTTCTTTACAGTAACTTTCCTATTCTGGACCAGAGGTCAGGACTTTCATCTTGGCTTTTATGTTGTTAAGAGAAAATGCTACAGGGGGCCCAGGAAGTTGGTCACAGGATGGAGTTAAGTTCAGGCACTACAAACCGGGAGGCTGGATGGCCTCAGGCTTTTGCAGAACCTTTCTGGGGCTCAGTACCCTCATCTGTAGAAGCCTATCTAGTCTCATCTGCTTCGATGTGTAGCCATGTGAAGAGTGAATGATTGGACACTGAAAGCCCAAGGTCTGGCGTGTAATAGTTGCTCAGTTAATGCTTCCCTCCTTCTCCCTCCTTTCCTGGGGATTCTCTGGTCACTGCGATCCTTCTGTTAGGTGGTAGCACCTTTACATAGTTCTGTTCACTTGCTAGATGGTAATTTCACAAGAAGAAGAGAGGGAGTGATCTTTAGTTCAGATCCTTTCACCCTTGTTCTCGGTCTTAAGAAATACATTCTAGTTGGACAGAGCAGGTTGAAATTAGGGGATAAAAGTGACTGGCCTGTGAATTTGAACTATTGGGATCTGCCTGGTTGAGGCTCTTTTCTACGTGTGGATCTCTCTGTTTCCCGATAGTCTTTCTCTAGGTGAATCTTACACCTGCTGCAAAAAGATGCGATCCTCAGGATGGGAGATTTGCACAGGCTTATGGAAACCTGAAGGAGTATTAAGAAAAATTAATGGTGTGTCTTGAGGAGCACGTGGGAAATAGGAGTTCAGGAAGAGCAGGATCTCTTGGGAAAGTTGTGTGCTCTGCCCTGGTCGCCGTGCCACCCGGCCCCACGGGACTGCAGAGATGCCTGGGAAAAGCAACTTTTCTGATTCATTGGCCTTTGGAATTGGTTTGTGGCTTATCAACTCAACTTAGAACATAATTATGTCATTTTCCTCTTCTCAAATGTGGCATCCTCTCGAATCTAAGCTGCAGGGATAGCTTTATGAAATGAAATTGCTCCGTAGTGCTTTAAATGGAAATTGCCACATCAG
This sequence comes from Martes martes, assembly GCF_963455335.1. Lineage (NCBI taxonomy): Eukaryota > Metazoa > Chordata > Mammalia > Carnivora > Mustelidae > Martes > Martes martes. The sequence goes on along the minus strand of NC_137893.1, from coordinate 55,218,763 downwards.
CTACATGGCCGTGTCTATTCTGGAAGCTAATTGAAATTGCTCTGGCGGATGCCGGAAACAAATGCTGGGTTACATTAGCTTATGGGGGTCACTTTCTCCGTTGTGTCACATGTTAAACTGGTCACACGGGCCTGGATTCTAAGAAAGAGCACAGGGCTGAGAGAAAGGGGATTTGGCCCCTGCTTTCCATCCGGTCCACACTTCCGGGGGGCGTTCCAGTTCTGTGATGGGCATGTGCCCGTTACATAACAATACAGTACCCGTGACCCTTCACCCACCACCCAGGTTTGTTGACGTAAGTTCAATGAGAGAGTATGTAAAAGACAAAACTTACTGGGCATGTGAGTCATTCAACTTTGAATATTGATTTTGTCATTATATCCATATTTATTTAGTCTTTCACTCAACAAACATGTAGCGAGTGCCTGATACTGGTTACATTTTATTGAATGCTTAGAATAGGCCAGAACTCTCTTTTTATGTTTTAACTGCTTTAATCCTCACGGTAGCCCTCTAATCTCTGTTTTATGGGTAAGAAGATGGATATAACCGACGCTTCTGAGCGCTCTGAATGTGCTGGGCATGGCTGGATGTCAGGAGCACACAGATTGATAAGATGCAGCGGAAATGCAATGACTTCAAAGTCCAGTTGAAGGTGGAGTCAGACCAGAGAACAGAGACGCTGGCCTCTGTTTAAGCCTGAAGGTGGACAAATGGCTGAGTGCTGGGGAAGCCCTGTGGAGGGATGCTTGGTAGCACTTCAGACTGTGTGGTCGGAGGTGGAACAGATTCCAAGATGATGGGAGGGGGATGGGATTAACTGGAGCCTGGGGCATAGACTGGAAAGCTGGCCTGGAAGCAAGCTGGACCTACAGAGTTTCGGTTAAGATATCAGAAGTCAATGTAAAGCAAGTTATCAGGAACTGAACACACAGAGCAAGGTGAGGTCAGAGACTTGGGGAGACAGTCCACCCCAAACAGCCAGCTGCTCAATCCTCAATAGAAGCCCATGATCTAGTCATCTTTAGGTCCTGTAGAAGCTTGGAACCAATTATCCACTCGACCAGTGTAGGGCATCTCCTGAGTACAGAAAGGATATTTAAAGAAACCATCCAAGCTTGTTCTTGGGAGCATTGAATTTTTCACTAGGTCCTTTGAACAATACACATCTATCTATGAGATTCATCTCTGTAGGATTGTGTTCCCTTGGTACATTCGGATGGTTCACTGATGTTTTTAAGTCACTTCGTCTTTTGAGGAAAGTGTGTTTCTACCTAGGAAGTTAAAACTCCTAGCAAAACAAACGAACAACAAAACAAAACAAAACAAACCAGTAAAATGAGAGATAGGCTTTCAAACCATTCAGAAATAACATTGTCTCCATCCTTATTCAAAAGAAATAGGAAATAGAAACTCTAAAATGAAAAAAATAATAGAAAAACACCACGTACTTGATTTGAAGGACTTAAGTAGAACACTGAGTTTATACTGAATTTCCTAATGGCCAAGCTAAAGAAGGAATTGCATCGGGTTATTTAGTTCGGATATCCTGACAGAAAGAAGCACACACTTTGATCTGGAGAGAAACTTTCCTGACCTCTATACATGACAGATGTGTTACTCCTAAGGAAATAGTTAAGATGTTCCTTGTTACTCCTAAAGTCATAAATTAATACAAGAAGAGATTCTTCACTTGTCTTTAAAGAAATGCATTGGAGGGGGAATTTGTACCTTTTATGCTTAACTGTGATTTCTAAGAGTGAGAAGAATCGCCCCTTCCGAAATTCTTGAGAAACACAGCTAACAGTTGGGAGAAACCTGTTGGCAGCATCAGGAGGTAGAGGTGGTCTCAAAAGTGTTTGGAACAGACGTTATGATCCAGTGTCTAGAGAGGCCTGTCTCCTATAGCAGAGCTAGGCTGCCTGGAAATGGGAGGTGCCATCTAGTGGCGATTACCCCTAAATGACTGACACCCAGGTCCTTAGGATGCCACAGACCCTTGCAGCTGTGCCCCATGGGTCTATTACAGAAGTTCTCGTCAAGTCTGAGTAGGCTGAGGGAAGCTTCAGCTGGGTTCTTTGCTGGTTAATGGTCTAGTGATACATTAGTACCATTTGAGTTGTTATGGATTCTATATGAAGTATAAGGTATGTAATCAAAATCAGAGGAATCTTGGTGTTTCGTACTTGGAACCACATACAATGCTTACCGCAAAGAACAAGGATCTTAAAAAAAAAAAGAACGAGGACCCTGGTCTTCCTCTTTGCCAGACAGCCCCGTGGATTTCATTCCTTCCTTCTTCAACTTCAGCAACTCAGAGCACTATCCTGCATAGTTCACTTGTTCCTTTCCTTCTCCGTGCCTTTTAGGGCCCTTCTCTTGCCTGTAATGCCCACAAATTCCAGCCTGAGCCCTACCCCTGGAGCACACCTCCATGGCCAACTTCGACCACATCTCTACTTAGCTCTGCTCTCAGAACGGAGATCACAGTTCACCGCATTTACTATTCACCAATTATGGGCAGAGCCTGGGCAGGAATTCCACCTGCAAGGAATTCACAGTATGGGGGAAATGAGACACAGGCATAATTAATTTAGCTTCAAGGCAGAAGTATCAAGCGTTTTAAGAGCCGTAAGATCCTTCCAGCCGGACCCAGAGAGACTCCATGAAGGAGACTGTGTTCCTGCAGTGGGGCTCCCTTACGGGTGTGCTGAGGATAGGAGGCTGCTGAACTAAACCACTATCCCCTTAGCAATCAGTCAGCTAGAGGATTTGGCCAGCCAGAGGTCACTAGCAGCTCTGTTCACCTCGCAGGCCATGCAAATAGCATCGTTTCCCATGTGTGTCCTGACGTGAAGACGGTGAGTACACTTTCTTAAAGAGGGTTCGATTTGGACGCTGGGATTGTCTGTGTGTGGGGGGGGGGAAATTCAAGGGGACACAAGGTTGGAAGAAGGAACCACGTATATTTCTGTGTTTGTGTTTGTGGGTGTGTGTGGCCCTTTGGCAATAAGGCTGAAAAGATGGAGCGGAAAGCTGTCACACAAGGTCTTATATACCCGGCTACTGAGTTCAAATTTTATTCTGGAATCTGGGTGGTTGGTGAAGGTTTATGTTGCAGAGTAATACAGTGTGAGTGAGGTTCTTACGTACTTATCTTTACTTCTTGGGTTAAAAAAGGGGAGAGACGCTGGAGATAAAGAGTCCTAGGGAAAGATCTAGAATTGCTAAACTCTAAATTGTTAAATTGTGAATTGTTAAAGACACCTGGAACATTTTTCTGTCTTTCCTCCTGGTGCAGGCTGGGTAGGCTGGCTTTCTTCACTTCATAGGCCATAGGGCAGGAAGGTGACCCAGCAACACTTCTTGTTTGAGAGACCAGCCCGAAATGAAGAGAGTCCCTTGGTCACAATCTCACATTTTTGGATGGATGGTCTGCCCTGGTTTATTGAGCTTCCCAGGATTGTGAGATTATGGCTTACAATCATGACAGCTGTGTGCGTGTGGGTGTGGGGAGAAGGGCAGGGGAAAATCGAGAGCGGTGCCGAAGAACTGCATAGACTCTTCAGAACATGCCTACTACTCTTATTGCTTATTTAGCTGTTATTTTCAGTAAGTCCTCACACACAATAGGATTAGGGAATAGTTAGCCACATAGGACAAATGTCAAAAATCATTTGCATACTGAAGGACTTGGACACAAAAATTGTACATTTATATCTGAGGACCTATGCTATGCTATTGAACTGTAGCAAATATTAAATTAGCCTTGTAAGAGGTGGAATACGGAAAATGGAGTAATCTGAGATTATCTTTGCTATTTGCATGATCTATTTTCCTGTTAGAATATTTTCATTGAAGAAAATAATATAACTCAGCAGCTGCTTGCAACAGTTCTTCCTCAAAACGGAGTATATTGTGAAAAAATAAGGCTTTGCTCATCATAACTCTAACTGTGTTATGCCTAGTGTATCTGAAAACTTAAGATTTCAAAGGGCCATTAAATTTAAGTAAGATTGAACGCATTAGAGAAATGAAGAATTGGCAAATGGTGGATGCCAGTTAAGATGTTTCAATTAGACTGAAATTTAACCAAGGCCATATGCATTTGTTTTTTATTTTATTTATTTCCTTGGTACATTTATTTTACATTCCAAATTTCTGTAATTCTAAAATCAAAGGGAGAAAATCTAAACCTCTCCAGTGAAGCTCATAAGGAGCCTAAAAGTGAAGCTTGGCCAGCAGGCCTAGCCATGGGTCCCGGCCAGACCACGCACACTGTCCCGGCCCCCAGGACCTGTGGGGGTTCCCCAGGAACACAGGACACGGGAACCGCAGCTCATACTCCTGGAGCATCAGTTTTGCTTAATATGAAGTAATTAAAAACATTATTTTCATGTTAAAGCAAACAGAGGAAGATTATGGAAAGAGTTCAAGAAGAGCTTGATTTCTTTAATTAGTTTTTTGGTTTTTTGTTGGTTTTAAATCAAAAACTGCCTGTTTAGGGCAGTTCTCCTCCAGCTGTGCATTTAGTCATTGTGGGGAGGAGGCAGGGTGTTGTTGGAGGACAGTTAGAGTGGAGATTGAGTACGGAGACAAAGAGAAGTGGGTAACTTCTTTCTAGACCAGTTGTTCCACTGGCAAGGGTTTTAAGTGGGGGCTGGGGAGGTCCATGTGACTGTCGGTGACTATCCCTTGCCTGCCAAAGGCTCGGGAGGCCAAAGGAGACCTGGGACTGTAGGCTCATTCACTAATATTCTGTGGTTAACAGGGATGCCGTGTGCCCACTGTTTAGGCTTTTCGTCATTGTGAGAAATGCTGTTGTTTTTCCTGTTTTATGTCTTCCTGATGTTCGAATCACTCAGTATTAGAGCTGGAAGGGGCTTGTGGCTTGGCAAATCGACCTTTCGTTCACTCTGTAGAAATCAGCCTGACTGAAAGAACTAAATTGAATAGGGGAGTTTCTGAAATGACTTGCCTCGGTTATTAATTGACACATTTATTTATTTATTTATTAGGTTAGGAATCTGGTTTTCTGAACTCCCATTCTTAATTCTTTTGAGAAAATAAGACTATAGATAGAGGGAAATGTTAAGGCTCAGAGTGGCCTTAGCTACTTAAGAGTTCCTTCGCATCTGAAGCCTTATCCTAAACCTCTGACAAACTACAGCCCCGCTCATAGCTGATTTTTAGATCACTCAGGAGATAAGAATTTTTTAAAGGTCATTAAAACCAAAAGAAAAGATGAATAAGTGGCAAAGATTATATGTGGTCTTCAAAGTCTGAAATGTTTACTCTTTGGTTCTTTACTGAAAAAAGTTTGCAGATCCTTAAGGAACAGTGGCCAACCAAATGAACTCCAAATCCAGTCCCAACTTGCTCATGGAACCCCATTTCAGTTCCAGGCAGCAGGGTGCTTAGTTCCAGATGGTCACAAATGGTCAAACCAGTTACCACAATCTTATTTGCATTTCCTAGCCTATTTTGGAATTAAAAGTAGCCCTGTGACTTAGTTCTGACCTAGGAGAGCTGAAAGTCCTAATTGGGAAAAAGGTAGTGGTTTTGGGAAATCTTTTGCTTTTTTGACATATTTGACAGCACCTATTTCACTTCTTTGACTGATGTGATGGCTGGAGTTGCAGCAGCTCTCTTGTTACCATAAGGAGATGGCCAAGAGTACTGAAGTGTCACTAGCCTAAACATTGAACCAATACCAGCAACCAACTATCTCGAGATGTCTTGCTGCATTTAAGAAAATTAAACCCATGTTTATTGAAGCCACTGCAATTGTTTTGTTACTTGCATCAAATATCTTCCTATTGATAGAGGTGCTATCCAGCCTAAAAACATCAATTGCTTCCATTTTTTTATTCTAGGAAGTATTTTCTAGTCAGCCAAGAGTTACTAGAGGTCTTCTGATCTATATTTTCATTCATAATTGTTCCACCTCCTTATTACTATAATAATCTATAATAATATAGATTTAGCTTTTGTAATTAGTGTTACTTTTATGCATTTTAGATAAGCTATATAACCTTGGAAAATTGTCCTTTCAGTTTCCAGATTTCTAGAATGGAAATAATAATAGTATGTACCTCATAAGGTGCCTTTGGGGAATAAAAAAAATCCTGCACTTGAAACACTTAGCAGAGGGCTTGGTACATAATTTGCGCTAAAAAATGTGAGTCGGTGTTGCTGTTGTTTTATTGTAATTCTGTTTGTCTTCCTCTTCCTCTTTCTCTTTCTTCTGGGTTTCTGGTAAAGGTTATATATGGGACTCCATCCCTTTACTAATGGCACAAAAGCAATGGCTTTGGAACTATTCGGAAACATTTACCTACGAAGAGAGACTTTAACACTTGAAATTCAGTGTTGGAAATAATCTGAAGATTTCTCATTCCTGGATGTAATTTTAATTTGAATATCAATATTAGACCGACTTGGAGTACAAAAGATAGCAGAAGCATTTTCTTTGAGCTTTCCAAAGTTACCTGGATAAACTGGGTAACGATATTTAGAAACGCACCTCCTGACCGACCGAAGGCTCTTGCTTATGTTTAACACAGTTTGATGATTTGAAAGGATCTGTGTAGTATGTCACCTGAGCCATATACATTTTATGTAGGAATTTTTTATTATACCAATTTATATTTCTCATAAAGAATCCTTGGGGTTTTGACAGGAAAGAGAATCTATTTAGTAAAATTAGGGACAGGGAAAAAAAGTGCCTCTTTTTTAAATGATGCTTCAAAAGGAGGAATATTTCTATTGCAATAAATTATTTTTTGATTGCCTCTATACCTCTTCCTGCTCCATATCCCCATTCTGAATGGCATCATTAAACAGTGCCCGATGTGAATATTAATGTGAGTCAGGAGAAGGCTGCCAGCCACACACAATGCATTCAAATGTTGGCTTTACATAATTATCCTTCCCTTTTCCTATGCTCTTTATGATTCCCAGTCTAGAATTTGCAGTGCTATCTAGTAAATCTGCGTGAAAATTTCTTTATATTTGGATGACAGCCTAAAGTATTGCCAGCCTTGTACCTAAATGAGATTTGGCTCAAACGAAAGCAAGCTACTGGCAAAAATGAAATTTTACTAGAGTTTTAACGACACTATTCACATTCATCTGTTTTACATTTTTTTTCTGTACAGATGTCTCCTGGCACTAAGTCATCGTTCTACATCTTTGATAAGTATGGAAGGGTTAATAATTGTGGCCACCCTAGCCTAATGTCTAGGATTTTGTTCAAAATAGTTACCGAATACTAAATGAGAAGCCTAGAAAAAAATATCTTTAGTCTGAGAAAACATACAGTTCTTTACGAAGGAAAATATTATTATTAAGGACAGTAGATATTCCTGATGGATTTGCTTATTGTTTGTTTCCTGGATGTTGACGAAGTTTCTTGAATCTACTCATAAGCTTTAGGTAAGGGAGAATAAAGGTCCCAAGTAGAAACTTAGAAGACAGCTTTATGGCTTCCTTAAATGACTCTAACCCCTTAGTATGAATTACACTCTAATATACAGAACAAATGTAAATCCTATTCATGGACCAAAATTGACCATCTGTAAGGATTTGTGGGGGAAAAATGACAGTTTCTAAAATTCTGTCATTTGGTTAAGTGTGACCCTAATTTTCAAAAATAATAAACTTAATGCTCATTCCATCCCAGTATAATTTCTTAAAAAAACATATTTTGAGAATTAAAAAAATTTAAAAAGCAGGGGAGGACTAGGAGCCAACATGGATTTGCTAAGATTGTTTGCTCTTATGGTAGAATTACAGGAGTGCTGGTGAGGGAAGGTCAGTACAATCTCACCGAATTTGTCATAGGATCTCATGATGTATTCATAGGAAATAGAGAATTTTGGTCTCAATCACTGGTTTTCAAAGGTTCATTTGAACACAGAATTTTTTTTTTTTTTTTTGACAGAAGATCATGAGAAAAGCACTATGCAAGAAAGAAAGAGAAGAGTTAGCTGAGAAGAGTTAGCTCAGGGAGAGGGGAGAGCACCCTCTCTTTGCTCTCTACCCCTGTAGCCCCTAAAACTCACAACTCCTTGGAGAAGAGGTAGAAAACTACTGACTCATTTAATAACATCTTTTTTTGGGTTCATTAATTGATTAAATGACCGTCCTCAACAGTGCTCCTTATTCTATTGATGGCATTCTAGAATGCATTCTTCAGTGGAATGTCACAGAGCTTCCTCTGCTGTTTCTCATGTTTTTCATTTTCTAAATTTCTTAGGTGAAGATAAAGATATTGGTGCTGATCGTATTCCTGAATATGAAACTAGGGAAAATATTAATGTGATGGAAGGCAAAATCAGTCTCTAATTGGGTCTCCAAGGGGTAGAATGACAAGGAAGTCCAATAGGATGAAATTTAATGGGAATAGATGAAAAGCCTTGCATTTAGGTTATTCAAACCAGTCATATATGTATAAGACAGAGGATATAATTTAGCATCAAGTATGAGAGAGGCTTGAGGGTGCCAGTTGGTTTTAAAGTGGATAGTAAGAAAGAGAAGTACAAGGATATCTAGGACAGGGCAACATATGATCTCACATTTTTGGATGGTCAGAGCCAGCGTAGCTATGATATGCATTATGGTAAAAACACTAGCCACCTGTGCTGGGTCACAGAGTTATCCACTTTTACTTTGTGTGTGGATTGTTATCCCTGTTTCTGACTACATGGCTTCTTCTCATGAGGGTGCGTCAAGAATCTCCTCCCTGGACCACTTCTCCATTTTAACCATCAGCGATGATGTGCTCTGAAATAGCTTGAAGTCCAACTTCTATCCACTGAAGAGGGTTTCTTTCTTTTTTTTTTTTTTTTTAAGATTTTTTATTTATTTATTTGACAGAGATCACAAGTAGGCAGAGAGGCAGGCAGAGAGAGAGGGGGAAGCAGGCTCCCTGCTGAGCAGAGAGCCCGAAGCAGGGCTCGATTCCAGGACCCTGGGATCATGACCTGAGCCGAAGGCAGAGGCTTTAACCCACTGAGCCACTCAGGTGCCCCACTGAAGAGTTTTTAAAGAGCCATGATCCTTGGGTTTTCATAAGACCAAACTGCCCGGTTTTTCACCTACTCCTTACACAAGAGGGATCCAAGGGTCAGGAGGATTCAGACCACAAGCTCGATGGGTGTCCAATGACAACACTCTTTTTTGGGCTGTTTGTTCTCTTCCAACCTAGTACTGAGTAATAAAATTTGCAAGTGTGTGTAAATGGCTAATGTGCTTTTAAAAAGAAGAGACCTGGAAATAATATTCTTTGCAAATTGATGCTATGACAGGTATTAGATTAGTTCCCCTATTTGAGCATCATGATTTAAAATTTTAACAGTGTGTTTAATACTAATTAAAGTGTCCTTTAGACACTTAATTAAAGAAGGAAGTATGCTCTATTAAGAAGAAAGTACCATTAAGTACTTTCTATGCCACAGGTACTGTGGAAGGAAAAGAATAAAAACACAGTGTCCCCCTGTAACCCTTGGATGAAGGTGGAAGTTGAATGAAGTGACAGGGGGACCGGCATTCCTGCTTTCTGGATGCTCTTTTGAAAGTGACCATCTTGGGGTCCCCGGGTGGCTCCGTTGGTGAGCATCAGACTCTTGGCTTCAGCTGGGTCATCTTGGGGTGGTGGGCAAGCTCCAAGACGGGCTTCGTGCTCAGCGCAGAGTCTGCTTGAGATTCTCTCCCCTCCCTTTGCCCCTCCCCCCACTCATGCTCTTTCACTCTCTCTAAATAAATAATCTTAAAAAAAAAAAAAAAGAATAAGAGACCATCTCATTCAACACCTAAGGCTTCATGAAGTTTCTTCCAAACTGTACGAAAGACAGCATTTTTGAGGCAAAGTATCCAATTGCTTACTTTAAAATTATAGTAATTAGGGGCGCCTGGGTGGCTCAGTGGGTTAAAGCCGCTGCCTTCAGCTCAGGTCATGATCCCAGCCTCCTGGGATCGAGCCCCGTATGGGGGCTCTCTGCTCAGCAGGGAGCCTGCTTCCTCCCTTCTCTCTCTGCCTGCCTCTCTGCCTACTTGTGATCTGTCTGTCAAATAAATAAATAAAATTAAAAAAAAAATAAAATTATAGTAATTATTATAGATAAACTTTCACCAGGGTTACATGTTACTTGGTTTGAAAAGATGAGAAATTCCAGCTGGGACCTTCTGCTGTCACTACTCCGTAAGGTTTCCTGACCTGAGGCCTGCAGTTTCTTATTCCCTGTCACTGGGAGCAAAATATCCAGCGACATTATTAGCTTTGCTGGTTGCTGAATGGAGTGGGAGTGACTGGGGACATCTTCTGCTTGCACAGTGCAATCTGGCATTTTGTGGAGATAGCCTTAGGGAAGAAGCCTATACCCCCAAAGGCTGACAACTGCTCTTTTTCCAAGTAAAGGAAAGTACTGGTATTGGTATGGAAATGATTTCCTCTGGGGGCCAACACACACTGCCTCTATGCAAAGCACTGAACTTGATCTGGCAATTCAAATATAATTTAAAAATTTCAGGTAATGAGTTTTTATAACATTACAACGAGATCTGCTAATTCCTCCTTTCTTTCATGAATTCGCTTTTTTGTGTGTGTAAAAAACTGCATCCATTTTCCTCTTTAAGAAAATAGTTTGAGTTGTACTCCATACCTTACAAATCACAAAGTATACAGTTCAGTGATTTTTAGTATGTTCAGAATTATGTAACCACCACCACAATCAATTTTAACACATTTTCATCACCTCATAAATAAACCCTGTATCCCTTAGCAGTCACCCCCCATTTCTCTCCAACTTCCATCCCTGCCAGCACTTGGCAACTAGTAATTTACTGTCTCTCCCTTTTTAAGATTTGCCTATTCTGGACATTTACTGTAAAGGGAATCATACATATGGTCTTTTGGATCAATATATGGTCTTTTATGATGGGTTTCTTTCATTGGGTGTAATGTTATCAAGGTCTATCCATGTTGTAGCTTGAATCAGTTCATTTCTTTATATAGCTGATAATACTCCATTGTGTGGGTATATCTCCTTTCTATTCTTTCATTTTCTGGAGCCATTGAAGTTTTATCTCATCTGTTGGATTATAAGTTGGTTTTTTTGTTTTTTGGTTTTTTTTTGGAGAGAGAGACAGGGAGAAGGAGAGAGAAAGAAAAAGAATCTTAATCTGAGCCCAAATCAAGAGTCAGACATTTAACCCAGGATGAAATGTATTTTAAGGAGATGGATTTCTTTCCTTACTAGACTTAGGTCTTCTACAACATAATACAAATATGGTATAATTGAATTGATGCTAAATAGATGTAAATGTAGAAAAAAAAAGTTTGGCATCTTTTTAGCTTAGCCAGAGGGGAGCTTATTTAGGGAAGATATGAAAGGGAAAGTGAGAGAGATGGTTTGGCATAGTAAGTTGAATGAGTATGAAATAGAAAATGATAAAGGAGAAGAGCTAAACCCCACAGTGGGATGCAGAGGACCTTGGAAAGAAGAAGGCTCAGAGATAGAGTGGGAGTAGCAAATGGAGATACCCAGAGATACACAGAACCATTTTAGGAGCCAAAATTTTATAGTACTCCCCACGTATTACATTGAGAATTTTGGCAGAGCCAACCGTGTACGTAGTTATGTTTGGTTGGTTTGTATAATATCCTGAAATTGTTTCAATTTAAATTAAAAACCAGTGTGTTGGTGAATAACTGAAATTTTTTGTGGCTTATCACCATCCTCATCCTTCTCATCCCTACTACCACCACTACCATCATCATCACCTGGACATTTACTGAATACATGTTAAAATGGACCAAAATGGGTCTTTTATGATATTTGTGACACAAATTCCAAAATAATTTACATGGATTATTTTATTAGACTTCCTAACAATTTTATGCGGTAGGACCTATTCATATCCTCAGTGTTAGATGTGAAAAAAGTAGGGTATGAGGTTAGAATTTGAAGTAGGATTGATCTACTCTGATATCCTCATATTCTTCTAAAGTCATTTCTAATTGCAGATCCTAAACATTTAGTCTTAATTCTGCTTCAGTCCATTTTAATTTTGAGCTGATTTTATAGTTGTGGTGGTTTAGATTATTAGCAAATAAACCCACAGACCCCTTCTACCCCCACCCCAGCTGCTCTCCCTGTGGGTGGCACGTGCTTCCCACCTCATTAATTTGGGTTGATGTGACTGGCTTTAGTCAGTGGAATATTAAGAGATGTAAAGCAAGTAGAGGCCTTAAAATGTGCTAGCACTCTTTGACTTGCCTTTCATGCACCAATGATCTGCCATGAAAAGAGGATGCCTGCATAGACACCGTCCCTTCAGTCTGGGACCTAGAATGAATACATATGGAACAGGCCAGAGCCAACCTGCCTGGGGCCAAGCCCAGCTGATCTGCAACCCTGAAGCCCACTCAGATCTGTTCAACTGTGCAAATCTATGAGCACAAGAATAAATGTTTGACCTTGCAAGCCACTGGGTTGGGGTCCTTTGTGATACAAACTTATTTTGATGATATTATTACAGTAGAATCTGTGTGGGCTTTCACTCAGTTAGTAATTAATTCAACCAAGAGTAATTTGATTGTCTACCATGTATTGGCCACTGTAGTAGGTACTGGGCATACAGAGATGCATTGAGTAAAGTCTTTGGTGTCTTAAGTTTGGTGTTTAGTCAGGAAAAATGATATGTTCATACGTTATTAGAAGGCAGGATGAAATCTGGCAAGGTGCCCAGCAGGTGGCTACATCTGTGCTCTGGGAGTTCCGAGAAGAGGACAGCATGAATGACTGGTGTATCTAGAAAGGTCGAGGGGCTATGAGAATGCAAGAAAATTTATGTAATATATAAGAGGACTTAACTCCTCCGAACACCAAGAAATGTCCCTTTTCAGGAGGTTTTCAGTCATGTTTGAAGCAAATAGAGATGACAGCCTTATCAAGAGTTGAGAAATTAGACACCCACCACCAAAAATTGAGAAATCAGAGTCTCTTCTGAGTAATTCATTGTTATGAGCATGTGGTCAAGATACTTGCATGAAACCATAGGAATGAAATGACAAAATCCCCTCATTTTCATTTTTTTGTCAGCTGGCCTGGATTATGAAAAATAAGATACCTTGTCATGATATTCCTGTGTCTGTCACTTTTTATCAGTTTTATTTATTTCTGTGGCCGAGGTAGCTGGGGGTGCTGCTGCCCAATGGTTAAGTGTTTGGACTCTGGGGTCAGGTAGCCCTGGGTGAAGATCTAGCTTCTCAAGTTATTTAACTTTTCTACACTTAATAATCCTTCTAAAGGGTCAGTCACATGGCCGACTACTACCCAATGTTAAATCTTACTGTTCATGGTGTGAGCTAAACTCTAACCTCTGGGACCCATGGTCTCCTGCTGCTACCTCATGTTAGAAGATGGTTAGCAGATTAATTTTAAATATACTTATAATTCAGACCAAGCAATAGACTTAGTGAAGAATATGCACGTATGCACACACACACACACACACACACACACACACACCCCAACAACAGCAATGACACTGTCTTGGATAAATAGAGGGATACATCTTAGAATTACTCATCCCAGGCAGTAATCTTCCAGTCACATGGAGACAGCAAAGAGAAGTGGTTGAGCATCAGGTTGGAAGTGGGTGCTAGGGGACGCCTGGGTGGCTCAGTGGGTTAAGCCGCTGCCATCGGCTCAGGTCATGATCCCGGGTTCCTAGGATTGAGTCCCGCATCGGGTTCTCTGCTCCGCGGGGAGCCTGCTTCCTCCTTCTCTCTCTCTGCTCGTCTCTCTGCCTACTTGTGACCTCTGTCTGTCAGATACATAAATAAAACATTAAAAAAAAAAAAGCGCCCATTGTTGGGTTTTTAAAAGAAAGTGGGTGCTAGAAGCCTGTGGAGAATTGTTCATCTGGCACAGAGCAGCCCAAGCCTGGACAGCCATCATTTTCTTGGGCCAGTAAGACACTCCAGGCAGCAGGGCTCCATCTGCCTGACCCTCATCTTAAACAGAGGGGAAATCCCATAACCACAAGGGAGGGAGTCCGGGATGGGCGAGGGGTGCCCCTCTATATTCAGCTCAGTGCCACAGAGCTGGGGACATAAAGGGCTCTTCATAAACCTTACATGGAACAGAGTAAACTAATTTCAGATGCCTACTGAACTTGTGTCATCACAGGCAGGTTATGACTTTATGTCTCTGAACCACAGTTTTCCTATCTATTCAGTGGATAATACCTACTTATCTCCCTTGAGGCCATTTCACTGATAGAATGAAATGCTCCAGGGGGCACCTGGGGGTCTCAGTCAGTTAAGCATCTGCCCTCGGCTCACGTCCTGATCCCTGGGTCCTGGGATTGGGCCCCATGTCAAGCTTCCTGCTCAGGAGGGAGTCTTCTTCTCCCTCTCCCTCTGCCTGCCATTCCCCTTGCTTGTGCGCACATTCTCACTCTCTGTCAAATAAATAAAATCTGAGAAAAGGAAAGAAAGAAAGGAAGAAACACTGCCTGCAAGCATACTTAAATCCTAATGTGCTTGTTAGATATAAGGGATGAAGGACCAGAACGTGGCTGCCATCTTGAAACTCCCCACAGTGCCCAGGTATTAACGTCTTAGCAGAACTGATTTTTCTGTTGACTGTCTCCTCAAACAGAAATGTAATCTAACTAAAAACCACTCACCTTTGTACACCTTTTCATTTTGGGGGGGGGAAAAAAAAGAGAAACCCTTAATCTCATCATGTTTTTAGCTCCCCTATATCTACCCTAGTAGAGAAAAAAAAAGGATGTTCACCATGATGGGGACTTGAGGCCTTCTTTGTTATCACTCTTCAGCAGAGCAGCTGTTTCAGAAAAATGAATGGTGGCCCGTCATCAGAAGGCTTTCCTGTGGATGATTTAAGTGTCTTCCTTTTAATAGGCAAGTTCTGTTTTTCTTTCTCTTTCTTAAGCCAGTTTAATACTTTTGTTCAGTATCAACCATTATTAATTTCTCTCATGCACATATTTTAAATTCCTCACATGACAGTTTTGAGAAACTAATGAAAATTAGAGTGTGTTAGCATATCACATTCCTACAGAGACCTGCTAATACATTCAATTACATTTAGTAATGGTAATGGGGACTACAGAGAAAAGCATTACCATTTATACCTTCTTGCTCATGTGCTGTCTCTCTCTCTTTCCACCAAATATTTGGGGGAGGGGGGAATATCGTGTAAAGCAAAGAAAAGAATCACATTTGATGCTATTTTAAAAAATGACTCTCTGAAAATGCTCTGCCTCTTGATAAGAAATAGGATGGTTATGGCACATGTAACTTACTTATTATATGCCAGTTAGGAACATTAGTCCATTTATCTACACTACTGAAATTTTTCCATTTGTTCACCAAAGGCTTCAAAGGAATTACATCAAGATATTTTTCTGCCTAGACCTATACTTTGGCAATTTGATTTTGTTTTAAAGTAGCATAATCACATTTTCTTCATCCATTCTATGAATCACAGCCAAAGGGAACTGCTTTGAAAAACTTGATTAGGAACGTGAGTCGTGAGTGTCTGGTATGTGCTGGTGTTGATGTTCACCTGTCTCCCAAGCTTGCTTTAAAATTCAGCTGGCCCAGCAGTGCTTACCTTAGGCTGCGTGGCACTATTTTGTGACATGTGGGCCCAGGTGACTGTTTGTGCTGTGACATACGTGACTTGGTTGGCCAAGTCATCCTTGGGCAAATAAATGTGGGGTGTTTCAGTCCTTGATGCCAGACATTTTTATAGCCCTATTATGGACTCAATTATGTGCACAGTTATTCTTCCTGAGTCTGTCAACTTGAGTATGTTCTGTTGTAGATGGTGACCTTCTAGAATTCAGGGATAGTGGTGTTAAATTTATTTTGTGTTACTTGTATATGCATCTTGATAGAAAACAAATATATTAATACATTTTTTATCTGATGAGTTGATAGGCCAATGTGTTGAAATATGTTCATTAATTTGTGTCACACCAAATGCTGACTGATTTTTCCCAGTAGGATAGTGTCATTAGCACAAATATGTAAACATCAGTTGACCTGGACAAGTTCCGTGCAGGCAGGGTGCTATGTGTTCTGGTTGTAAAGATAGACGAGACAGTTAATTACTTAGGCTATAAATTGCAAGTACTTGGCAAATGAAAGTTACTCAGTTTCTAACCTCTTTTGGATTTTTATAGTCTTGGAATCCATGCCAGGAAGCCAGAATCGCTAATAGAAGGTAGTTGCCATTCTAAGTATCATACTGTAGTTATATGGATTATTAACAGAATACAGGAGCACAATTAATGAAGCTTCTAATTTTAAAAATGCTGAACATTATCCAGTATTTGGGTCTATGAAAACACATGTATTTTCAACATAAGGATATTTAGTTTTATTCCATATAGCCAATGTATATGTTCATGAGCATGAATGGCATTTTCAATAAGACCTGTCTCTCCCTAAGCTTCCTGTACAGTTCAAAGCTAGGCCCACACTGGTCATGAAGAATGGAGCTTCTGTCTGGGGACCCCAGAGAAGTTATCCATGACTCACCTTCATCTTTGTGGGCTCCTTGAGCAAAGTGGAGGCACTACCTCTTCCAGATTCTGTTAGCCAGAGGCCTATAGGAATAGTAGAGGCTAGCATAAGACTTGCCGTCCCTCCCAGCTGCCTCCTTTCTGACTAAGAAGGGTTGAAAATGTGCTTGTGAATGTTTTCTTTGCATCTTCTCTTTGGAAGGATTTATATATATTCACTCTTGGAACATCACGAGGTAACAGTTACACAGGTTTATCAATTTGAACATCCATTCTGTTTGGGTTGGCAGCCTATATCCTAAAACCTCAAGTATAGGTCGTCATCTTTTTTTCCTAACTATAAAAAGTAAATTTTGAGACAAAAAAAATTTGGATTATAGTTTTGATACGTCATAATTGCAAAGGAATTATTAAATTTTTGTGAGTCTATAAGAAAGTGTTCATACTGTTCATCAAGGTGTGCTAAAGTATACAGGGATTAAAAAAAATACAATGTTAGGAGTTTGCTTTAAGATACTTCAGGAGGGAAGAAATAAGTGAAGCCAGTATGTTAACATCTCCAAAGTTGTCTATTCTGAGTGATGAGTGTATGGTATTCATTATACTACTCTATTTTGTGTATGTGAATAGTTTTACAATAAGAAATGTTTAAAGAGGTACGTGAATGTCTTCATCCCCTTTTCACAAGTGGAAGAAAGTGAAATGACTTGCCCAGAGTCATAAAGCTGGAAAATGGTAGGGTCAGAATTGAATCTCCTCCTCCTCTCTCTACTTCCATGTATCCTGTGTCTTCAGAACTGAATGCACTTATTTGTTTATACATTTATCTTCCAATCTTGGGTCCCCATGCTTTTTTTTTTTTGGCATATGATTGCTTCTTGACAACAATCTCATTGTTCCACTTATTGCTCTTGTTTTATTATGGTATTAGATAATCTCTCATAACCGTTTAGAAGGAGAGACAACTTCTAATTGAGATAGTTATTTATTGATTTATTTTTATTAGACAAGGTTGCTGCTGGCAGTAAAGGCCAAGAATACGGCAGGTTCTTTTGTAAGGGTAGAGAAGGAACAAAGAAGAGCTTATGATCTGGATCATTCAGTGGAAACTGCATATGTTACAGCTAAAAAGGCTTAATGGTAAGAGATGATAAACATAAAATGAAGCAGAGCTCTGCAAAATCTAGCCAATTTTCATGGAAGAACCCTAGAATGTGTTTAAAATGCTAAAATCTTCCTCACAAATTAAAGAAACACACATTTTAACTTAAACATTTACCCAAAGAAACCAGTTTCCTTGTGTTCTTTCCATTTAAGACAGGTTCAATGGGAAGTATCCTTATTAAAAGAAATACATTTTTAGGATGTCATTTCCTTAATATTGAAATGGAAGAACACCTAGAAAAGTTTTCAAGAAAATGGCCACTGGCTTCGCAAGATTTTGTATCAAAGCCTGACCTCCAAAATTAGACCTGGGGACTTTGTCTTTAAAAAGATCACTCAGATGCTTATCTTGTAGCTTAGCAATTAAGTATTTTTCAATTTAATGTTAGCTTCTTTTGTTCTGCCTCTTCAACTCCTCAAATAGTCCTTTGAAGATTCACTGAACTCTTGTTGAAACTTAAAAATTGAGTAAGAGGGGCGCCTGGGTGGCTCAGTGGGTTAAAGCCTCTGCCTTCGGCTCAGGTCATGATCCCAGGGTCCTGGGATCAAACCCTGCATCGGGCTATCTGTTCGGTGGGGAGCCTGTTTACCGCCCCCCCCCATCCCTGCCTGCCTCTCTGCCTACTTGTGATCTCTCTCTGTCAAATAAATAAATAAAATCTTTTAAAAAAAATTGAGTAAGAGTAGGTTTGGGCCCCTTAATCCTCTAAGCCTGTTTTCACATCCAGTAGACATTAATAATAGCTGGACAATGATAGATGAGCATTTCTAGATATAGCACCCAGAAGCCCAGATTTTTAACCTGAGCCCTTAAGTTTTCTGCCTGGAACAGCCTGCTCAATGTTCAGCTCTTACAGCTAAGGTATTTGGTTCAAAGTTGGAAGTCCAACCTTGGGAGAGTTCCCCCAAGAATTTCCTTTCCCCCATTTTGCCATTAAACTGTGCATCAGCAGTAAATGATACAATCCCTTGTCCAGTTGCTAGGGAGCTAAATTTAGGAGCCGACTCATTGGCAATGTATGTCATCAGTGAGTGTGATCAAGTAAGTCACCCCCATTTGGAAGGTGGACCTTCTAGACATGGTAGAGTGCAGCATTCAGGAGGAGGAGGCATGAGCTGGAGCATATGTTAGTATTCTGCATATCAGGCTGCTTCTCCAACTTGGTTATAGCCTGATGCAAACTCTCCAACACTCTTCCTCCCCCTGCCTTTTGCAATATTTTTTTGCTCAGAAATTTAATGGTTGGATGATTAGACTCTCATCATAAAATTTCAAAATGTCTAAAGGGAGTGTGTGTGTTTTAAAATGATGATTCAGATCCTAAATTTTTAAGAGTTTTGTACATGATTAACATCCAGCTGTCTCAAAACCCTGCTGTGAGCTTTCTTTGGTATTCTGCCCTGCATGCTATTGCAAGATTTGGCCGTTACATTTTTAGTGTTTGGTGGGAGGCGTGCAATACAGAATCTATTCACCTTACCTATTAACTTTCAATAAGTTTTAAAATTCTTGTTTCACTAGAGTTTGAATTCATGATATGTTTACTAAAATGATTTTTCATTTAATTCAGTTATAAGATGCTTAGAAGAAAATCCCATTTTTAGGGTAGTTGTTTTTTGTTCTAATAATGACAGTCTAACATGAAGATGTTTGATTTATTTTCCTATGTTATTGTTCTGTTTAATTTGTACAGATTCAGAAATAATGAATTGTACCTTTCGTTAAAACTTTCCTTTTTGTTTTCTGTAAAGTGAACAATGAGGTTATTATACACACATCACACTTTTTTTTTTCTTTTTCTTTGTAGGAAAATAATGAGCTAGACTGCAGCCCACTGTAAGAATGCATGTGGCACTTGTAATTATTTCTTAGTTTAAAAAAAAATCCAATTTTTTTTAAACCTTCTCACTTTAAGGAGCTGATAAAAAGATTTTAGTTTCCAGCTTTTCTCGTGTTCCTCGTTGTCCTTCTCAGTGCATTTAATTCTATATATGAGCTGTGAAAAAATGCCCTGAATAAAGGCCCCATTAGTAGAAATGTCACCTCTCTGGGCCTCAGATTCTTCAGCTGAGAAATGGGAGTGTTCCCTACGTGATTCTGAAAGTCTTTGAAAGTCCAAGTTAGATGACACTGTGATCCTGGCAATGCTCAAGGTTAATAAGTCATTTATTCAACGGCTGAATGACCCTCCCCATGCCCTGCGTTTTTAAGATGTGACTTTTACATTCAAGCTGCAAGGTCCTCATTTGCATGTTCCCTGAAAGACCTTCTTTCTGAGAGAATTCTACCAGCACTGAGGGCCAAGGTCGTTTAGCCCCACCCTTCCTTTTTACAGATCAGGAAAACAAAGCAGTGTTTTATTGAAACACTGATGTGAGAGCAAATAAAGTGACTTTTTGTTGTCTTTCTAATAGCTATGCCAACCCCAGTCTTACTATAAATAATCCCAAACTGAGGCTGCAAAACCTTACAGCCTGATTCTGTAAAACATTCCTATGGAAGGTTGAAACTGCCCATTTCCGCCAGGGCCACCCCTCCTGGCTGGTCTGGTATGTGGCAGCTCAGCGCCCATGTGAGCGGCATCCCAGTGGCTAGCTCCTTGCCCTCTGCACCTTTGTCACCCCAGACTAAAGTCACTGAAGAGAAACAGAAAGCACAGACCACTTAGGTGTGCCTAACTCTGCAAAGATATTGATTACTTCCCCAGATACAAGAAATTTAGCAAGTAAACGCATCATGGCATAATAACAAATGTATTCATTATTCCGTGAGGAACACTTAGCGGTCTCATCTATTTCATACTCTCTGCTTTGACATTCTATTTGATATTGCAAATCCTTGTGGCAATGGACACGTGAATGATTATTTACTCACCTTTTTGGAGAGATGGAGATACTTAGTGCTGGCATTTTGCACCTGCAAGAGATTGATATTTTGCATGCAGGGCTCCATGCTTCGTCCCAGGATAAGCTCAAGAATACACTGGAAGGAAAGAATTGCTTGGCGGAGAGAAATGAAGGTGTGATGGGGGAGGTCTGGCCAGAGATTGGAGTGCAGGGTCGGGGTCAGGCTTCTGTCACGCATCTTTCTTTCGGAGACTTTCACTTTACACCAATGAGGGCAACTCTGCCAACTCAAGATACTGATCATGGCAGCAGTTTTTCACGGTTAACACTAGTTTTGCCCGTGGGTTGACTTTCTTTTCAGGACCTAGATGAGCAGGGAGGGCCCTGAAGTGAGTTGGGCCAGAGGTGGACCTATCCTCCTGATTCCAGAACCCAATCCTGACAAGTTTTATTCAGATTCTGGAGATATTCCCAGTTTCCTAGATCCCTCCAGCTGGGATGGACAAAAATAAACTACAATAAAATCTTCCCACCATCATAGCATTCCATTTTCCCACCATGTTGAATATGTCCTACCATTTTATTTCATGGGATTTACCCAGAGCCTTTGCAGCTGAAGTACCACGTTGCCGCCAAACATGCAGCAACCTGAAATTGCTTAAATGGTCTTTTGCAATGGGACCTGTGTGGGATTTCAGGATGACATCAAACCGCACAATGCCTATTACAACAAGGCTCACCCTGAACTGAAGGCTGAATTTTGTTGTGTGTCCAGGGAGAGAGGTCTGCTCAGACTTGTACCCTTGAGAAAAGGGTTTTCATAGATTCTCAAATGTCTGTTGTTTTTTGTTTTTGTTTTTGTTTTTGTTTTAAAGCTGTTAAGAGAGAGAACAAGGTAGCTGGACAAAAGAAAAGATTTTAGGTTTCATGTGGGGACAAATGAAAGCATGCTGTTGCCTCTATGTAAGCAGCTACACCAGATTTGCGGTTAACCAAGAAATAGCTTGAGGGTGTGGGTCCACAAACTTTACCACCACGGGTGCCCCATGAGCCACAGCCAGTCTGTGGGCTTTTTATACAAATTCAGGACCAATGGAAAATTCTACCCATTAACCAGACCCTGGGAATGGGGAAAGAGAAGAGTGTAATCGCTTGTGCAATGTTCATGAGTAAACAGTATGTATTCAGTAAATATCCATATACTTCTGCAGTAGCGGATCAGTTTTCTGTTCTGATGGGACCAGGACACAAAAATATAAAACCAGGTGATTTAAATAGGGCAGTGGGGGCTGGAGGGAGGATGCATAATCAAATGACCAGAAAACACCTTTATGAAAAGGATAGAATAGAGGCATCTTATGTGAAAGGTGCTCAGTGAAATGTATTCAGCAAAATGACCAAAGCAAGTGACATAATTATACTTGAGAAGTATAGACAACAAAGCCTGAATAATAGTTTAAATGTAATACATTGAAAGCTTCTGAAAATTATTGGTCAGTTGAAAAGACCGTTTCATTCCATTTGCTAATGCTTCCTTTAAAAAATTAAGAAAATATTTTTTGTTTGTTAACTCAAGTATATCCTCTATATTTGATATTTTAACATATGTCCTATACTTTATATATACACTGTATTTTTCTCTATACTTGATATATTTTTCCTAAATATGTTTTTATGGGCTTTAGCATTCCATCGGATCTTTAAAAGGAATTAAATATTTGCTTAGTAATTAGATGTCTTTCACAGGCCTTTTAATTTTGTAGATAGATTTTGTTTCTTAATTATCTAAGGTAATGGGGATGAGATCAAATAAAAAACATAGTAAAGAAGCTAATTTTACCCAACTATGTAGTAGTAGTTCCAATCCTTCATTTGACTTTGATATAGTTTTAAAAAGACCACTTGTCTGATTGGAATTTTACTTCTCTTACCCTGGGGAAACATTTAGAGGGAAGAAAACAAAATCTCCAACTGGAAAATCATCCCAAATTCATTATCTACCAATAAGAAGCGATTTTAGGTTGTGTTTTTCTGCATGGGTAAGGTATATACTCTGAAGCATTTTGTCAGGCAGAATTTGGTATACTTTCTCTGCAAGCTTTTCTAAAAAGAAAGAGAAAAAGATTACAGAGGGCCTGAGGTATTAGCAAGGGTTTGTTTGAGATCTTAATTTGCCTGGGGTTAAATAGCGTTGTAGGTCCAAAGTAGTTTGGTTTAAATGTCACATATAATGACAAGTAGGAAAATCGGGACGTTATTTGCATGTGAATAGGGACAGAGGTGACTGGATGTTGATTCACTGCCTGACGAATGTTTGCCCTTGGTGAAATGTTTTACCTTCCGTGAAGTTATAAACAATATTTCTTATTGACTGTAAAATGTAGACACCAAGCCCAGAAGTCTTTGCTCCTGAAATGCTGCTCCTATTAGAAAACTGTTGTTTGTTTTTTTGTTTTTTTGGGTTTTTTGGTGTGTGTGTTTTTTTTTTTGTTTGTTTGTTTGTTTGTTTTTGGTGTTTTGTTTTTGTTTTTTTTAAACCCAGAGGAGACAAGGAGCCTTGGAATTCTGCCCTTTTGCGATTAAGACTTCCCTTAATGTGTCTTTGTTTGGGAGCCATGAGAGGGGAATTTGGTACTATATTCCAAGAAGCATTAGAGATTAGTGGACAAAGACATTTTACTTGCATTCCTTAGGAAGTATTTTAGAAATCTTTAGAATAAATGAGGTTCATTCTTATTTTGTCATGAATGTTTCTTAATTGATCTAACGTACTTTATTTATTATGTTAACACTTTCATGGAAATAAATACAACCTTTACTATGAGACTGAAGGAGAAAAGTTTTCTAGACACCATCAATATCTCTTCAAGACTTAAGGAGTCTTAGAACTTGGTCAGAAAAATAAATTTCTTAATTTTTTGTGGAAATATTATCAAATACATCTGTTGGTTTTGTCAAGACCACTATGCTTCCTAGTCCTTACATTAAACTAGGTTATAGTAAAAGCATGATTTTATAATGTGTGTATTTATAAACCCTCTTATGTGCATATATATTTGTGTGTGTGTGAATCACCTATTTTAACTCAGGAATTGATCAAAACATCAAAGAGGAATGGGATTCACAAAAGCCTCTTGATTAGCCCTTGGTCAAATCATGAATTAGGATCCGAGTCAGAATTAGCGTTGACCAGCAACCCTGAATTCTGAGCTTATTACTGAAGCATGCTGGGTGTAGTTTGATCTGCAGAGAAGCCGAGATCAGGCTCCTCACACAGGTTTCTGTACTCTGTGAAGAGACGCAACAAAACCAAACATCAGAGACCACATGGGAAGCCCCCTTCAGACGGATGGAACACCAGCGTCCCAGGACTTTAAGAAGGAGATCCCACAGTCAGAGGCTCTGTGGGCTGCGAGCCTGGGGTGCCCCCACCCTGCACAACAGGATGCCTGGATGATTTGAAGAAATGCCACCAGCAGCTGATGGCAAGTGCAAGGAGGAAGACTGATCTCCCCCTGGGGGCTCACTGGGCCTGACATCTTTCTTTTAAGAAACTGAGCAAAGGCCAACTCCCCTGGGTTATGTGAGGTCAGCATGCCCCTCAGCACCACCTGTGGAAGCTGGTTTGGAAATTGTTTTCCAAGAAGCACTCTCCAGGTTCATTTCTCTAAGTTCATACAGTCTGCTTCTAAAACAAAAGGAACATTGTACCTTCCTCTGCTAGAGGTGATAATGCTGACCCGCGGGTTAGAATCATAGAATTTTTCGATAGCTGAAAATATTTGTAAATTTACTGCTGCTTAAACATGTGGGCCATCTGGAGAAAGAGCTAGTTACACTGAATTCCAATGTAGTAGGTATAATCTTGTACATGTGTTGATATTTTTCATCTCAATGGTCTTCCATAATTTTGTACAGCAAAGGTCTTATGCACAGATGGTCTAAAACTGAGAAGCAGGTCAGGGTTAAGATCATAAGGATTAGTGAGGCCTGTGGCTAACTGAACCCCGTGTTTTGTTCACAAAGGGTTGATGTTATTGGCTCTGGCTGAATGTTGCGTTCATTCACGGCTGTCAGCTCTTAGCCTTGTTTCATAATAAAGTAAAACCTCAAGTTTTTATACAAAACCATTCAAAGTTAAATAACAGTCTGAGCTTAACAAAATACATCTAACAGGCCAGAACTGACCCTTGGGTCACCAGTTTGTAGAACAATAGGTTCATTATCAATGTCAAGCTCTGTGCCAAGGGTCCTGTGTATGTGAGCTCTTTAACCTTCAGCATAATCTTGTGAGATGGGTATTATTATCCCATTTTACTAAAAGGATACTGGAGTTCAGTGTAGTGAGGTAACTTGCATAGGATTTAATAACTATCATATAGAAGGAAAAGGATCCAAGGCTCAGACTTTGAGTTAGTGAACATTTATTGGATAATAATGTTTTCCAGGGACTTGATAGGCCCTAGGAACCCAGTAGGGAGTGAGACAAATGTGGAAGGTATATAATCTATGTAAATTAAAATTCAGAAGATGAGGGTAGGGATAAGATGCTTTGGGGATACATACGAGGAAGAAGCTTCTAGGAAGTAACATGAGCTGGGGCTTGAGGGATGAGTAGGAGCTGACCAAGTGAAGAGAGTAGTGATAGAATATATGGCCCAGAAGTGAGGGAGGACAAGAAACCTATAAAGTGGTAGATGTTTCATGTAACTGAGAATAGAACTCAAGATGGAGATGGGAAGGGCAAAAAGAGAGAAAACTAGACAGATAAGGCAGGGGGCACAGAGTTGTTTTTTGTTTTTTGTTTTTTTTTTCCCCCCAGCTTAATTGAGGTTTGACTGACAAATAAAAATTGTATATATTTAGGGAAAAAAGGAGAGAGGTAAGCAAACTATGAGACTTTTAGTGGTAGAGAGCAAACTGGGGGTTGATGGAGGGGAGGTTGGTGGGGGATGAGCTAGATGGCGGACAGGTAGCAAGGAAGGCACTTGTTAAAATGAACACTGGGTGTTATAGGTAAGGAATGAATCACTAAATTCTACTTCTGAAACCAATATTACACTATATGTTAATTAACTAGAATTTAAATAAAAATTGGAAAAAAGGGAAAAATGTATATATTTAGGTGTTACAATGTGATTTTTTTAAAAAGGTGTAGAACAGGATTTAATAAATGTATACATTGTAAAATGGTTACCATAATCAAGTTAATTAACAGATCTATCACCTTGCCTAGTTACTTTTTTTGTATGTATGTAATAAGAACACTTAAGATCTGCTCTCCTAGAAAATTTCAAATATATAATACAGTATTATGCACTTTAATTCCTATCCTACACATTAGACCCAAGAATTTATTCATCTTGTAACTAAGAGTTTGTATCCTTTAGACATTTCCCCACCTGCACCCCCATCCCAGTTTCTGGCAAGCAACCAATTTCTTTGGTTCTATAAGTTTGACTTTTTTAGAGTCCACATGTAAGTGAGATCATATATTACTTGTCTCTCTGTGTTTGGCTTATTTCACTTAACATAATATCTTCCAGGTTTATCCACATTTTGGCAAATAGCAAGATTTTCTTCCTTTTTATGAGTGAATAATATGTGTGTGTGTGTGTGTGTGTGTGTGTGTGTGTGTGTGTGTGTGTGTGTGTGTTAACACCACACTTTATTCCGTCATCCATTACAGACATTTGGGGTTTTCTTATTTTGGCTGTTGTGAACAGTGCTTCCTACCAATAATACAGCAGGGTTCCCTTTTCTCCATATCCTCATTGACATTTGTTATCTCTTGTCCTTTTGGTAATAGCCATTCTAGCATATGAGGTGATACTTCACTGTGGTTTTGATTTGCGTTCCTTTGA
Organism: Martes martes; assembly: GCF_963455335.1. Lineage (NCBI taxonomy): Eukaryota > Metazoa > Chordata > Mammalia > Carnivora > Mustelidae > Martes > Martes martes. The sequence continues at coordinate 55,192,319 of NC_137893.1, read as the reverse complement.
TGATTAGCGATGTTGAGCACTTTTTCATTTCCTTGGAGAAATGTCTATTCAGTCCTTTGCTCATTTTTTTTTTCTTTGTTTGTTTTTAAAATTGGGTTATTTGGGTTTGGTTTTTGTTTGTTTTGTTTTGTTTTTGCTATTGAGTTGAATGAGTTCCTTATATGCTTTGGATATTAACCCCCTTTTTGGATATTTGGTTTGCAAATATTTTCTCCCACTCAGTAGGTTGCCTTTTCATATTGTTGATTATTTTTTTTGCCGTATAGAAGCTTTTAGTTTGATGGAGTCCCACTTGTTTATTTTTGCTTTTGTTGTTGCCTGTGTTTCCGATATTGTATCCAAGAAATCATTGTCAAGGAGCTTTCCCCCTTTGTTTTCTTCTAGAAGTTTTGGTTTCAGGTCTTACATTTAATCCATTTCGAGTTCGTTTTGCGCAGAAAGTTTTAAACTGGGGAATGAGTTGATAATTTGAGTGTTAGTATGATCACTCTGCCCATAATATGGAGAGCTCAGATTGAGGAGGTCACTAGTTATGGAGGTGATAAAAGAGGCAAGGAGACCTTTAGGAAGCTAATTGGAGTAATTCAAGAGAGGGAATAGTGACTCAAAATGGGAGTGGCATGGAATTAACATTAGATGATGTAAGAAACATTTAGGAGGTAGTATTAGATAAATTAGATATATTAGATAAACCAAAAATGGCGACTGCATTGGTGCAGGGAGGGTGAGATAGAGAAGATAATCAAAGATGAGGTAAAGATTTCTGGCTTTTCTAACTGCGCACATGGTAAAATCATTCACAAAGATTCAGAATTTGAAAGAACTGGCTTTGAGGTGGGGGCTGCTGATTAAGTCATCTGATTTAGATGGGTGGAATCTGAGTATGAAGTTCCAGTCAGATATTCAAGCGGAAATCCCCAGAAGTCAGTTGGTGATAGCAATTTGATGCTCTGCGGAGCACTCTGTGCTGGACAAAAAGTATAGAGAACGTGACAAAGTGTAGAAGAGGGTAGGTATTGAGAAAACGCATCATCACTCTCAGATATTGGTTCCAGATGTTGTGATTCCCCGAAGAGAGCTCCCCTCAGGACTTCTGGAGTGCTGGCAGGATGTCACTCTGAGCAGATGGACTATCACTGCCATCAAACGAAATTCATCTCCCAAGAGGAAATTTAGGTGAAAATGTATCATTTGAGCTTATTCATATATTATGCTCTATACTTTAGGTGATGGACTGTTGATTTAACCGAAACCCAGTGTTCTGTAGGAACTCTTTAAGAGATTTAAGTAAATTGACGAAGGTTATGTGACAGAATTTAAACACATATTTCTGGAACTTCACATTACCTTATCATCAGCGAGTTATCTTGATTCTGATTAGTGGGGAAGACTTCTTTCTCTGAGGCCAGCTTTCTATCTGTTTTAAAGAAGTAGATTGTGGAGAGCATTGCTATGTTTCCCAGTCCACTGCCAAAAAAGGTCAAAGCCTCTGACAGACCAAGATGTACTCCACCATCATCCCCCTTCCAGTTGATGTACAAGACCTACTAACCATTCGTCTGCTAGGAATTGTCAACTCTGGAAGAGATGTAAGCAACTGTTTCAACTTCAGATCTACAAAGCTGGAGGTAATTTCTTAAATATCTCTGTTTAGGCAGAACAAATGGTCTTGTAGTGTTCGCTTTTTGATGCATCTGCAAGTCAGCTAGAAAAGAGAAGAAGAGAACTGAAAGTAATTGGTCCGGAACATTCTTTGGAATTGTAACTTGATCAAAAATTTATCATTAGCCTATATTTAAGTACCAGCTAAAAGTTCTTAACCAATGATGCTTCGCCATATATGTTTAATGACTATAACAACTTGATAGGAAACATGATTACTTTTCTCCCAGACTAACATTCCATTAAGCTTTAGCTGTTTGAACTGATATAAGCCATTGCCCTGCAAAATAGAATTGATTGTGGAAGCATATTCACACAAGAGGATGTTTTTTAGATTACCTCTGTTGGATTCTGATTAGCAATGTTTATGTTCCATTTAATGTTTTCCATATGCTGTTACTCTTTGAAAGTTTGGTCTGTGCATTTATTCTCATCACCAGCTGTGGAAGTCGACCCTGTGCGGCCGCTTCCAACCAAATGTCTGGATATTCTGGCATCCTGACCACCAGAACTGTTTATTTTATTTTAGTTTTGTTTCATTTTTCTTGGAATGAAGTTTTGGATGACATACTTGTGAATATAATCACAAACTTCAGATGTCCTTTATCTTTGTGATGGGACCATTTTGTCATAGGCTTAGTTGACTTAAAATTCAAAGAACCTTGGCATTTTCCATAGCTGTGAAGATAAAGCTGAATCTTCTTTAAAAATTCACATGAAATAAATTATATGGTGGGCTTTTTCAAAGTAGATTTATTTTGGTAACAGTGATGCATATGCAAGGAATGAAAGAAAAGTCAATTAATAAAAACAAAAAGGAGGAAAAAAGTCACCTGAAATTATAGCACCTGGGCAAGGACATAGTTTGGTGGTCATCCTTCCCAGATTTCTCCCTATGTATGCACTGACAAGTCTTTTAAATGATATTGGTAATTAATAAGGCTAGAAGTGTACCTTGTATTGGGACTGATAGAGAGTGACCCTTTAATTTATTGTCTACATGTGGATACTTTTGTGAGTGAAGAATTAGACTGGTATGGGAGGGATGGACCTGAACTGTTTCAGGTAACTTGAACTGGGATTACCCACCTCCTAGACCTGTTGCTCCATACAGATTTGTTCAATACATCTATTGAACATTTATTCTATGCTGGGCATTAATCTATAACATAAATAAAACACAGACAGTGCTCTTCTGGCCTCACAGTACAATAGTGGTTAAATGCCATGCAGTGAGGACTATGCTAGAAGGATGCCTATCATATTATGGGAAGATAAATGGTTAATCCATGAAGACTGAAGCTGAGCAGTAGAAGGCTGAGTTGAGTTTCAAATGAAGTTAGCCTGGCAGGGAAGGGAGCAAAGGACGTTTCCACTCAAAAGGGATGATCTATGCAAAGACTGTAAAAAGACAAAGCATGTGGGATATTAGGAACTTGCCAAAGGCTCAGGAGGATGAGAACTTTTGGTGGGAAAATCATCAGACATTCACTTTAGAATGCTGGATTAAAGTGCAACCCGTAGGGAAGATTAGATTGTTTAGGATGATCTTGAGGGCCTGAATCAACAGTGTTTGGGACAATGGAGAGGAGAGCGTCATGGAGCCCAACACAGGCACCAGGCTGGATTATGGAAACATTCACAGAAACCCAGAATGCTGGAGGAGGAGCTGGTTTGGGAGGGAGCGAAGCAGGTGATGGATATATTCGTGCAGTTTGAGAGTCTAGGAAAGCATCCAGGTGGAGGGGTCTTTCTTTTTGATCTTGGAACTCTGTAGAGAGATCTAGGCTGGGGAGAGAAATTGAGGAATTGGTAGTTTATAGTCGTATTTGAAGCCATGGGAACTTGAGGCCAGTTTGATTTTTATTACTTATCATGAATTTCTATTAACTCTGGTTCAAGCTTATTAAATTTGTAATAGACTAGAATAAATGGTAGCTTAAATGATGACATTTTGAAATTCACTCATCCCCACCCATTTTCATGAAAGAAACATTTGTCTGGGAGATCTAAAACACCACTATTCAGAATTTATTGTCCAAAGGAATTGGCAGAGAGTCTCTCAGCCAAAAATCAAATTTAGAAAAGTCAATCTTCTTTCTGTTTTATAATAAAGAGGGTAATTAACAGTTCTCTGGTTAAACAATGCAAATAATTACAGTCCAGCATGCATCCTAGGGACAGGGAGACTTTGAACCCTTGAAATCCACACACAATCCTGACCTTCTGTAGCCACTACCACTTTCTTTCTTGCTTATCATTAATACCTCTCCTCTGAGAGTTGCTTGTCTTTTGAGAATTCAGCATTTACATAAAGAATAAAAATACGAGGGAGAGAATAATGGAAGAATAAGGGAGCTATAGGAGAAACTTTAGAGATTTTTGATTCAACCGTGTCAGTGTTTTAGAGGAGGAAGCTGAAGACCAAAGCATTTCGTGCCCCAGGTCACCCAGGGCCCACCGGCGAGCAGAGGTCAAAGTGCTATAGCTCAATCATTCCCATCCCAGCCTAGCACCACCTGGCAATGAAGGAGCAATCCCTTTGTTATTTAATAAATACAAATTTGGTTTTACTTTTTGCCACTTATTAGCCATCACAGTCTAAAAATACTGATAAATAAAAGTGTGTAATAACTGCATCTTAATTGGATGACACATAGGAACAGAAAGAGAAAGGAGACAAAGGAGCATTTCCCATTCAGTTGCTTTGTATTTTTCTCCTTAATTGCAAATGTACAAAGTGTGTTACCCTCCTGGTTACATGTCCTTTATTTAATTGCACTGAAAGTCATAAGGTCCGAATATTACCTCTGATTTAATAAGCATTATTATTACCATATTATAGATATACTACTTCACAAGCATTTTATAACCATTGCCATCCTCCTCTCAATCTAGCACAAACATACACGTAAGAAAGGGCAACGAAGTAGATATTCTGATGTCCTCTGCTATTTTTTCCCATTAATTTTCTGCAGTCCTACTGAAGAAAAGTTCACTGGGTGAGAGGGATCTAGGCATTGGAGACAGTGTGGCTCAGTGGAAATGGTGAAGAAGGCAGGGGCTCTTCAGCCCGTGGCCTTCAGTGGCCGCTCATGGTTCCAACCCCGATTCACTCCTTAACATGGGAGAATTGGGCCGGATTGTTTTTATGGCTCTTTGCAACTCTAACAGTCTATTATTCCAACAGTCCAGGCAGAAATTTTCATTTTCCTGCAATTTTCGACTCCTCATACTTTTTCTTATCCTATCTAATGTGTTGGTGAATTCTGTCACTTTATTGGGTCAACATTAATTTACTATTTATTATTTATGTCTTTGATGCCAGCCGATGTCTTAGATGCCTTTTTTTTGCCTGTCATCTCTTACATTCATTAGACCTGCCTCCCCTGAGGGCTGAGAACACCTAATATCTGTGACTTCCATTTGTTTGTCTCCCAGAGATTTAAGTATACTTCCTAGTTCACAAATGAAATGCCCACACTTAAATACACACTCTACCATATTCCTTCCTGAAAAGTACAAATATACCTCCTGAGTAGTCCAAGGTATTAATCTTTGACTCTTTTAATTTAGCATTAGAGAATGAGCAGCAAGTTGAACAAATTATGGCACCTATTTAAAATCCACATTATTGGGGTGCCTGGGTGGTTCAGTCATTGGACGTCTGCCTTCAGCTCAGGTCATGATCCTGGGGTCCCGGGATTGAGCCCCACATGTGGCTCCCTGCTCAACGGGGAGCCTGCTTCTCCCTCTCCCTCTCCTACTGCTTGTGTTCCCTCTCTTGCTGTCTTTCTCTCTTTCAAATAAATAAAATCTTTAAAAAAAATTAAAATCCACATTATTTCCTAGATACACCAAATTTTGGTCTAAATAGGAAATAACAGAATGGTCTGCAATAAATACTCCCAGGTGTAGTTTGGGTTGATTTTATATGCAGAAATTCAAGCATTATCTGAAGCTTGCTTGCGTTGCTTTTTAAAAATTCCATTTTATTTGATTGTTTCATTTACAAAATGGCAGCCGGAGACATTTAGGACAGTGGAAATGTATGTTTCCACGGCACATATCACAAATAGAAAGTGTGTACATGTGAGGACTTCACACATCCATATGCATGTTATCCAGTGCTCCGTCGAGCTGTCCTCTTAATTACGCCTTATATATGCTTTGTGCAGCCGGGCATTGATCTTTCAAGTACCGTTGTCTGGTTCAAAGACTTGTAATTAGGCAGAAAGATCTGGTAAAATGGATTCTTTGGAATTATTCAAATGTTCTGTGTGTATGAAATTGTTCATCTAGAATTATTTATCTGGAAAAAGGCACTTTTAAATATGCACCGAGCCTATTTCAAAATTTCTATTCCTCTCCATTATTTCCTGATATATCATGCATTTTTTGGACAGTTGCAAATTGCAGGGCTTTTCTGTTTTGATATGAAACTGCTTTGTGCTTTCCTGTGGGCTTGTTAATTGGTGAGCTCTTTATCCATGAGATCAAGAATCAGTGCCTTCTTCATTAACCCGTTGTGAGCTCTAAGGTATTCCCAGGGGTGTGGAGGAGAGGACTTGCCTTTGAGACTTCGTTCTGTCCCTATTCTTTTACAAGTCAGAGCACAGCCTGGAAGATGCAATTGAGAATGACAAGAAGAATTTAGTAAATAGCTTAGAATAGAATCTCCTGATACTGAGGACTGTAATGAGCCTTTTTGTCTTTTTTTGTTTTTTCCATTTTTCCATTTGCATTTGCAATTCCTTCTACTTATGGAAACTTTCTCCTGCAGGAGGAAACAATCCTGATAGGGATTTTAAAATATATAATTGAATTTTGCGTTGCGGTCTGAAAACCTATGAAAGGTGCGGTGTTTATTTTTCCAGAAGGCATTGTCCTGGTCCGTAGGTGGTGATGTGAAAATTCTTTGAATTTTCTCCCTTGAAAATAGACCAGTAGATTCGTTGTTTCTCCTTCACACATAAACACACCATCATCACATGCTTTCCTATAAATGTATGAATGTACCTTCCAAGTAGTCTTGAGAAATTATCTCTGCACAAAGAACTCCCTGGAGATTTACAAGGTTTGGAACTGGGGAGAGAGTGAAAGAAACCGGGCACAGTTTCAGTGACTCTTGGAGATTTAAATTCTCCGTTGCTTAGAAAAGGACACCCCTTTTCTAGGACATGGCTGTTGCTCCATTGGAGCATTTTTAGGGTATGGTTTTTTTTCCTTCTGATTAGCCTCTGTTTTTTGCTCCTGCTGCTGCTGCTGCTGTAAGTGCCTGTGAGTAAGCAGAGGAGATTTTTTTCTACATGACTCTTAACAGCTTTTACCTCAGAATGATTTTCAGTCTGGTGATTTGACTAGTTTTTCTTAAAACACACACACACACACACACCCACACACACGTGCGCGCGTTGACTCACCATCCATCCTCCAGCCTGAGCCAGTAGGATCTTCTTGGTCAGCCTGGAAATCGGTGGTGATCACCTCAGGGTCCTTTAGATTGACTAGAATGACAATCCCTAGGGATGGGGGCTTTGAGTGCCCACGCACGCATCATCCGCCTGTTTAGTCATCATTATAATGGCACCCAGGGACTATTTTCAGGCGGTGAAACCCATTTTCACCCATTCCCTCTGTTTTCTCCTTGCCCATCCCCCTCCCCCCCCTTTTTTTTACTGAGGTGGGTACACTTTGAATATTTCATTTCTTATATAAATGGCCCATGAAAAAAGGATAGAAATAAAGCATTTTGTGTGTCAAATAAGTTGTTTGGGCACACAAATTTTCCATTTGCTAAGGTATTTGTAAGGTGAAGATGGCCCTCTGAGGTGCACAGAAATGAATATGGAAACATGAAAAGAGCACTTGACAAGTGAAACAGCCTGCATAATGGGAGGGACTTAGGGCTAACTAGCTGTGTGATTAGGCAAGTCCTTTCACCTTGCTGAGCCTCATTTTTGTCACATCTAGTCTCTTCCAAACTGAAAAATTCAATTATTTTTATTTCTATGAATTTTCCCTTATGAAAGAATAATGATGCCTGCCTATATACTTTAGCCTAGTTTCTTATAAGATCTTTAAGCTTCTCAAAATCATACTAAACAGAAAAACAAATCTCTGGACAAAGACATTCAATTGACTATGTTAACTAGACTTTGTATAACCAATTCAAGTCTTTCATCATACGTAATTATAGCCACCACAAATAATGCAAAAGAACATTTAAGAAACTTATTCACTGCAATATCTCCTTGCTTCTCTAGGGTTACCATGCCGTATACACAGAGGAGTTGCAAACTCCACGTCATGCTTCCAATTAATTACTTGTCATTGTACTCTTCTAGTACGAAGCTGTGCTAGTGATCAAAAAATGTGTTAATCAGACAGTACAATGAATGTGACATTTAAAATCACATAAGTGCAAAACTCTTATAGGTTTTCAGACAAAGTGAACTTCAAACCAAAAGGCATTGAATAAGAAAACTCTCTATAACCTGAGAAGCCATATTCTACACTGGTTATAACAATTATGAAGACCTGTGCACCAAAATACACAGCATCTGCCTACATAAAACAGAAGCCACTAGAACAGACTACAACTCCAAGATAAACCAATTACTTATAGAAATCTAATATGGAATAAAATTAAGTATCTTAAGTCATGGACATGAATAGTTCTTTGTATGAAAATTGGTGTTGAGAAAACTGAATAGCCAAATTCATATTCCTCATACCATGTACAAGAAAGTGTACTCCAAATGCTTCAGAGCTCTAGAAGTTGAAAAAATTAAAAAAATTGTATGTGTACTGAAGAAAACATGACCGAATCCCTCTAAAACCTGGGTGTAGGGAAAGTCTTTTGAGTGATTATTAAAAGTTCTATTTTTTTAATTTAAATTCAATTAATATATAATGTATATTGTATATTCAGAGGTAGAGGTCAGTGATTCATCAGTCTTGTATAATACCCAGTGCTCATTACATCATGTGCTCTCTTTATTGCCTGTCACCCAGTTACCCTATCCTCCCACTGCCCTCCCCTCCAACAACCCTCATTTTATTTCCTATGATTAAGAGTCTCTTATGGTTTGTCTCCCTCTCTGATTTCATCTTGTTTTATTTTTTCTTCTCCTCCCTTTGTTTTATTTCTTAAATTCCACATAGGAGTAAGGTCATATGATAATTGTCTTTCTCTGATTGACTTGTTTTGCTTAACATAATACCCTCTAGTTCTATTCCCATTGTTGCAAATGGCAAGATGTCATTTTTTGATGGCTGCATAGTATTCCATTATATATATATATATGTGTGTGTGTGTGTGTGTGTGTGTGTGTGTGTGTGTGTGTGTGTATCTCCCACATCATCTTCTTTATCCATTCATCTGTCAATAGACATCTGGGCTCTTTCCATAGTTTGGCTATTGTGGACATTGCTGCTATAAATATCGGGGTACAGGTGCCCTTTCAGATCACTGCATTTGTGTCTTTGTGGTACATCCCCAGTAGTGCAATTGCTGGGTCATAGGGTAGCTCTATTTTCAACTCTCTGAGGACCTTACTATTTTCCAGAGTGACTGCGCCAGCTTGCATTCCCACCAACAATGTAGGAGGATTCCCCTTTCTCAGCATCCTCAACATCCTTACCTGTCTCTTGCTGACTTGTTAATTTTAGCCATTCTGACCCGTGTTTGGTGGTATCTCATTGTAGTTTTGATTTGTATTTCCCTGATGCAAAGTGATGATTTTTTTCATGTGTCTGTTGGCCATTTGTAAGTCTTCTTTGGAGAAAAATTCTAATACAGCAAAACAAAAGAGAAAACTGCCTCCATAAAAAAATAAAAGCTCTATAGGTCAAAAAGCAAATAAAATACTCAAAAGGGAATATACCATAAGCAAAGAATTTAAAAGATAAGTGGCCTCTGGGAGAAAATATTTTCAGCATGTATCACCGATAAAGGGCTAGTAATCCTAATTAGAAATCAACTTTTGAAAATTAAGGGGGAATGAACAAAAATCCCATAGAAAAAATAGCAAATGACATGAACAATTCACAAAAAAGAACATACAAGAAAAGACATTCCAGTTCACTCACAATCAGACATATAAATGGAACCAACACTGATAAAATTCTCATCCACCAGACTGGCAAATTTAAAAGCTTAAGAATATATATATTTTGGAAACAGGCACTCTCATACATTGCTAATGGAAATAGAAAATGGTTACAAATCTTCACAGAGGAGGATTTGGTAATATGTGCATTTGCTTTTTGACCCTGCAATCCCACTTCTAAGAATTTACCCTGAAGATAAACCTCCAACAATACAAATATATATATGCATAAGGTTGTTCATTGAAGCATTTGTTGTAATTGCAAAATATTGGGAACTAAAGTGTCCAAACATAGAGATTCATTCTATAAACTATAATATATACACACACTATACCATTATGCAGCTGTAAAAAAAAAAAAGTTATAAGGAGTGATTTCTAGAATATATACTTAAATGAGAAAATAAGCTATGTGCCAAAGACTATGCCAGTATGCTTCTTTTTATGTATAAAAGAAGAGAAAATTAAAAAGCATGCATATTTCTACTTATCTTTACTAAGAGCTACACAGGAAGAATCAGGAAACAATGAAGTGTTTATAAGGGGTGAGTAGAGAATAGGATGGAAGGGATATGGAGGGGAAAAAATACTTCTTTGAGTACATATTTTTATGTTTTAACTTTTGAAAGACTGTCATGCATACAAATTCAGAAAATAAAATCAGTAAGAATTGGAAGCAAGCTGCAACAAATGAAACAGTATTTCATAATGAATATTTAAACCCCACTGAAGGGAAAAGGAAGGAAGGGAGGATCCATGTATCTTAGAAACACAGAATTTGATTATACATCCTTCGTCTTGGAAAGGGTGGAGTGGCAGTTGCAAACAAATCCTCACCTCTCTTGGTATGTTTATTTGGGGATCAGGCAAAGCAATTTTTACGCTATCTTAGATATATTATAGGAACGAGCAAATAAATAAATGTGTTGATGTTGGGATCTCACTTTGGAATAAACACACAAATATGGAATGGGAGAAGACAAGGAAGCACCCCCATGGGGATATACAAAAACTGGCAGTATCTGAGTGAATTCATGATTTGTAAAATATGTATTTTTGTATATATGCATGTATAATTGTATTTGTATATAGTCGTATCTGTATATATCTGCATGTATTTCTGAGCTCTGTTTGCTGAATATGTCAAGGGAAAAACCTCAGTAGCAAT